>NC_090658.1:40196429-40924554 GCF_013368605.1 Nyctibius grandis | reverse complement strand
CAAACCTGTAGAAAAGGAGATCATTCTAGCAGGTGCCCTTAGAGACCCAGTGCACACTTCCCTGATCACTTGCGCCCTCTTCTCCTTTTAGGACAACACTTTAGATTGCATTTGGCTTCTACTAGGTACAGAGAGTCTCTTAATCAGAAAACCAAACAGATTTTTGATCGTCTACAGAGTTATGCAGCTGATGTTCTGCCCGGAGAAAAACCATTAGAAGAGTATGACTAGCACTTCCAAGCTCCTTTGAAGAGACCTAGTGAATTTGGGCAAAAGCTAATCACAAGAAGATATAAATATTGAATGACACAGAAGTACCAGTTTAACCATGAGCACAGCTGTACCTCTGTCTTCGCCCTGCAAACTATAGCCAGACACAGGACATGTAATTTAAAAGCAATTGCAAAACACTACGGCTTCATAACGATCCATATATTTCTTTCATAGACGTATTTCTTTGAAGAATGTTTCTCCTAAATGGTTCCCCAACATGAATCATGGTCAGACTACTTTTTCAAGATGTCTGTACAAAAACACACACACAAAAAAAAAACCCCCGAGTTTTGTCTTCAAATGACCAATATTCCAATTCCTCTTCAAGGCCTTTACATTAATATTTATCATCTGCTCTTTATTTATTTTGTAATTTAATTACCAACTGGGTGAACACTTTTGAAGACTAAAGTAAACAGTAGTATCAGTGAACAGCTCACTTAGCTGCTCAAGTGGTTTAATGGCTCTCAAGATGCACTCTAGGTGCTCTCTTATAACTGCATTCCTTCCACATAATCTGCTTAAAGATAGAAAAACATTTTAGTCCGTACTTGTTAATAGACATGTGCTTACTGAACTGCTTTGAAAGAGGAATCCTCCATACAAAAAATACTAAAACACAGCAGAGTATTTGAAAAGAAAAAACACTTCCACGTGTCTTCTAAATTATCAGCCCTGCACTAAAAAAAAAAGAAGTATATTTTACAGTATGCTCAGTATTAAATTTCTTTAAAGATATCTGGAGTGTATGTTTATCAAATACCTCATCACAAGCAAACAACAGGAAATTTACATCTGAATTTCATTAATTCAAGTGGAAAGAAATTCCATGAGGAAGGAGAAGTCCAGGCAGGCTAACCAAACCACAAGATATCCTGACAATTTAATGAAATGGAGCTGCGTTACTTAAAAAAGCAGTGGATCTGCCATAGAGAATTAATCAGTTTGTACCCTGCTTCCTGCTGAGTTAATGTAAGCTAAATTATTATTTTGCTTAAATTTACACCCTTCTAAGTTGAAAAACATGTTCTTTTAGGATCTGTTCATTAGACAGTAAGAAGAGGTCTCTAATTTCAACCACTGCAGTGAAGAAAGCCAAGTAATTCCTACATCATTTTAATTCTAGTCAAAGATTTTAAAGCTACTTGAGAAAAAGGGCACTAGAAAGTATACCTCACAGATACAGACAATAAATACATATACACACACAAAAAATACAAATTCAGAAGCAGTTTTAGATTGTTGGGGTCTGCTTTTTTAATAGCTACCAAGAGAATACACACAAAAGATTAAATAAGACAGCAGTACATTCTTGAAGCACACAAAAATGCAATCTGATCTTCATGCAAAAAGTGCCCTCATAACATGCAACTCTTTAATTAATGTTGTATTTAATAACAGCAACAAAGAATGCTTAATGAAGGTTTGTTTGGAACATGACCCTCGCGGCTGGCTCTGTATTCGCCTCTCTACTGCAACCTTAATGATTTTTCTTTTTGCCTTTGACTGCTAGTAACAAGAACCCTGCCTTCAGGACATTTCACAAAACATGCTTATTCTAGTGATGCATTGTTTGCAGTTCTGATACTGCTGAGGAGCTTTCTAAGAAACCGTATGAGTAGTAAACAAACCCGTGTTAGGGAAATGTTATCACTCGAAGCTCATGATTTTTTTACTTCACCTTAGAACTGGAACTCTCTCTTCAAACATATACTTCACCTCAGATTCAATGGTTGCTATTGTTAACCTCACCACTTGTAACCCTTAAGCACATGGAAATTTAGCAATTCATGAAAAATAATTATTCAGTAATTTAAAGTTAATCTTATATTTTAAAAAACTGTATTTTTAAAAAAAAATACTTTTGCAAAAAATCTACATTTTTCAATATGTAAATGGTTTTAGAGGTGTGAAGGAAATGTCTTTAATATACAGTGCTGATAAGCAACAGAAACCTGAGTTCAAAAACTTGCTTCCTTAAAAGAAGCAACAGCTGCCACACAGACATAAGTGAGATTTAAGGGAAGGCGCGGGGGGGGGATAAAAACAACACAACCCCCCCTCCAAGCAGAGAACACCAAAAATCTGACCCTTGTCTGTGTCATCAATTTACTAAAATGGATTTAATAGAAGTAATACACAAATATTGTTCTCCCTTCTTTTAAGACACTTTTTTGTTAACTCAAACTCCAGTTCCCCTACACTAACATTTAATAAACTGAGGGGAAGAAAATTGAATTTATCTAAGACCATTAAACAAAATTATATAAAAGTAAATAAAACAACCATATGCATTTTTTCTTTAAAAGAAACAACTGTAATTAATGTCAGGTCAAGTAAAATATCAAAAGTAATGCCAGTGGTTTTGAGATTGAATTTACTTACCTTGGCCCTCTGAGGGCAGTGTTACCTAACACACGATTAGAAGCATCAGCAGACTATTTGATTAAGTCAGTAGACACTAGTAACTAATGTAAAGCACTTCTGTTAAATATTTACTCACTTCTGATTTCATAACAAATTTGCAATACAGTTCAAAGCTACTGGAAAAAATAAATGTTTAAAAATTAAAAAGTATACCTATCCTCTTGATTTGATATAGGTCCTTCAATCTAATGTAAATGTGTAATTATACATCATGCAAAAAATTTGACAAAATCTTATTGCATACCAAAAAATTAAATAAACTGTGATTTCTCCTAACGTGCCTTAGCATTTTAAAAACTACTTTTATTATATACCCCCTCCCAAGTGTCTGCCAGCAGTTCAAAGAAAAGCCAAATTTAGAACTAACGCTTTTTGATTCTGCCTTTTATACTGTGAGACAGTGGTTATTTATTTATACTAACTGTTTTCCCACAGCTCCCAGTAATGTTAATGACATTTTGAGCACATCTGTACTTACATTAGACAATTTAATTTTTCCAGTCACAACTGGGAAATAGGAAACTTTTCATGCTATGGGTGGGCATTGGCTTATACCACAGCTAAGCTTCCATTAAGTTTTCTGCAGATTGGGGAATTAAGGTGAGAAAGTTCAAGTGCTCTTCACTGTCCATGTCATCGCAAGGATCCAGTGCAGATATGAAGACCGGTCAATTTATGTTTAGCTATTCACAGCTGTGTGGCCAGAAACCACTGAAAACCACACAGATGTTACGATTTTGCAGAAGACAGCATGCAGGCTCGGGAACAAGCTCTAGAAGTTCCTCAGCTGAGGAAGGGGAGAGGAAAGCAGGGACAACCCTCTCCTCCATGCCAGCCAAGATGCACTGAAGAGCAGGCAAACAATAGGACCTTTTTTTTCCTGAAGCAGTAGTAGGTAGTGATCAAAGACAAGGGCTCCTATTAGTAAAACAGAGTAATTCCAAGCAGAGAGGTGCAGCCACCAGGCAGGGCAAAGCCACAGAGCAGCTCTCCATGGTCTCACCTCGCACCTCTGCAGCTAAAGCTATGGGGAGGATGGAGCTTCTCAATGGGAAGTTTTTCCCTGCTCTTACTGTGGGGTTTTCTTCCCTCCACGTTCTGAATGCAACCTACAAACACGCTGTAGGTTGCAAACCTAGAGGTTCTCTAGGGTTCCAATCACCACTCACCCTGATTTTTTCATTACGATTACTGGAGTGAGTCAGTATCCTATCTTGTACAAATGCAACAGTACTTCAGCTCCTGCTGTTTATTCAACCCTTTCCTGTTGCATTAATAATATTTTCTCTAAAATATCTGAAAATCTAGAGGAAAATATTCAGTAACAGAGACATACCGCTATTCAAACAATGCAGTTTTCAAACTGGGCATCTACAATATCCACACAAAATCGCTGACGCGTTTTGGCGTCTCATGGAAAATAAATGTTCACAGCACATACTCAATTTTCATATGCACAAAATTTTGTCATTTTAAAAAATCATACCAGAAATACTGAGTGAGCTGACATCCTGACAAATTCAGAATTGACCTTTACCGTGTCCCTTTTGAGCCAACAGGAAGAAAAACTTGCCAGTTCCAACATCACTCTCACTTCCCCTTCACTCTTGAAGGGTAAGAATTAGAACAATAAATAAATTAAATAAATAGACGTTGATATTAACACACGCTGTCTGGAATAACAGGGTCCTGTATTGCATCAGCATCCCTGAACAACAAAGGAGATCAATATTTTCTAAATACGCCTGCTATTCAGGAATGGAAAACCAAGGACTACAACCCAGAAACACTTAGGGACACTGCTCACATTTTTAAAATTTCTCTTTTGCATAAGGCTTTATAGGATCAAAGCCCAAAATGCTACGCTATTTAGCTGCTTTGCAAAGCAGTTTTGTAGTTTTTAATAGTCTTGAGATGTATTTGTGGTAAATGCAAGAAAACAATTTAGAATATTGCCTCACATATTTTTTTTTTAATCGCTAAAAACTTTCACATTCTCAGTACTTTTAAATATTTATGATTTTTTATAATAGGACTATCAGCATCAAGTGGTATTTTGTATAACAGAAAAAAATATAACTTTCCTTTCTTCTGTTTTTATCAAGTGCTTGTAGACCAAAAGATCTTTTTCAGATTTTGAAAATATTTTAAGGGTAGGACAAGCATACAAATATTCACATCTATAAACGAATAAGACAGTCAGCTAGCTACAGCAGCAACGATTTAAATTCGAGTACAAATGTATATATTAAATCAATTATTAAATTTTAAATGCTTTTTACATGTAGCTAACGTGAACTAAACATCTTCTTAATATTATCTACTTACAACTTGTAAAACAGCCACCTCTAGTTTACACAAGAAATCTCAAACTTTCCATTGTTTGCAAAAGAGTATGATAAGTTTGACAATAGCATTATCATTCAGCAGAGTTTCTTTGACAGATTAATGTGTTGTCAAAAATTACGTGACTTTCTCCTCTTGAAACTGGTATACTTGCTAGACATTTTCGCAAAGCAAACTATCTCACTTTCAAAACAGTCACATTGCAATAATTTCAAAAGAGCTCCTGTGAACTTTCCCCTTGTCACCAGGTGTGCTCCTAGCCCCAGACCTTGCCAGGTGCCAAAAAGCTAGCACCAATATCATTCACCTACGTTTCTCCCTCAAGCACATCGCTGAAGTCAACCTTTTTGCTTCATCACTCAGCCACATCATTTGCAAACAGTCAGCTCAAGATAGGCAGAAGCTTTCCTCAAACTGCTTGAGTTGAAAGAACAGCTCCATTACTGCTGTACACATCAGCAGAACTCTTCGGTTGCATGAAATCCTTCATAATAAGCAGCAATGCAGCACTACTCAGAGTAACTTGGATGTCACACCACTGATGACACAACACGGAAAACGGCACAATTCTGTGGAGAAGAACCAACAACCCAATTAAAAGGCAAAAAGAAATTCTCCATTTACAGTGCTGTCGACCTCTGTCAAGGCTCAGATGCAGAAACTGGTACTTGGGTAGGAGGCAGCCACATCTGAATTTTCAGTTAAAATTGACATAATCCAAAACTGACGACTTCTACTCAGCCACAGTGATGATAAAAGGGGACATCAAATGCTCCCATCAGCAGTTGTTGTTATCAATGACCTACAGACCTGATGCTTATTAGAACTAAAATGGAAGACACAAGACAAGCGGTTCCTTCACTTTCAGTGAGGCGTTGGTGGGAAGGGGTGGATAGGTTCATACAGATAATATTTAAGTCACTCTGTGACTGATCAAAAAACTCTGATATATACTGATAACTGGAAGATATGTGTGCAACCGCTATTTCATTTTCCATTTTCCAGTTCAATACAGGTATCAGAATGTTGAACTTGCACATAATATTTAAGAAAAAAAATCATTATTTTAAAGTTTCCATTTTTATCTTTAAAGTAAGAGACCACCTGGATTAGACAATGCTTTTGTTTAGCCTTTTTTGGGCTAACTTAATTTCCCTCCATGCTTGTATCCTTTTTCACGCTATCCTGGAAACTCATTAGTAGCAGAAATCACCAAACAAGCAATAAGAAAGGATTCTAGTGGAAGAAAAAAAAACATATTCCTATAGAGCGATCCAAATTTATTTTATGTGCAACTGTCAAACAGGAAAATGTAAGTTATGCCTGAACAGCTCCTTGCCTTTGGAGAAAGAACTGAAAATAACATCAAGTGAAAGAGAAAATTAGTTGCTAATCTCATTCTAACCCCTAGCATTTACTTGTCTACCATATAATACTGGACAATCACCGACTGGCACTTTCTACATAAGAAAAGCTCAGGTTGCAATAGTAGGGGTATGCAACGTATCAGTCTTGAGGTAGAGAGACAAAGCTATGTAAGAACTTGTATAGCACCTGTCCACCAAATGTCTGAGACTGAAATAACTGCATTACTCTTTCTACTTCCACAAGTACCAAATTTATCAAGTTGTGGGGTTTTTTTTTTAAATCCATCACATGGAGAAATCAAGTTTTCTTCCCTACAAGAAAAGGCTCTTTTTAGGAATAAACAACAGAGGGAGGGAAGATATTACACTCCTGAACTAATTAACAGAAGTAAGGGAGGCGGTGGGGGACAATGATAATTAATATGTACCCTCCTCCTAACCAAATCTCCACATACATTCATTCTGTATATGCACACACAACAGCAGCATCATAAACCGTCTCAAGTTCTTGCCATTATTCAGTTCGACATCTGCACATGTTTATGCGTCTCTCCAAACAACCTCTTGAACACCCTGCTGGAGCTGTCATTTTTTTCTTCTCCCTATCTGGCAGATGGCAAGTCAACAATCGGCATCAACAGCAGCCGAATATCTCCCCCCTCCATCCAGCCCCCCTAAACAGACACAATAATAACTTCTTTGTGCTTCCCCACAATGCAGCTGCTTAAACCATTTCGCTACAAGGCTGCTTTGCCTTAATAAAAAAAAAAAAAAAAAAAAAAAATAAAAAAATCCCTTCTGTCAAGTCTAAAAAGCAGCATAATGTTAAGCAAGCTAAAGCCACAGCACAGCTGCAAACGGGCAGACACATTGACAGCTCCTCCCTTAACAAAGCCCTGTGAATTGAAGGGGGTTCATCTGAGGCTCACACAGTAATTAGTATAAAAAAGTCCGACAGCCTCTATTATGCTAGGAAAAAAAAACTGGACAGAACTGGGCTGCTGTTTTGCGTCAAGAGTTCTGCTGCAGAGTAGATAAATCATGTTGGGTTTTTTTCTTCTCTTTTTAAAGACAGTAATAAGGAGGATGAGAGAAGCTAATTTGAAAACTTGGACACAGTAATTGTACCATATGGTGAGCATTTATCCCTTCTGAAATACACGCTAACAGTCACTTACATGCACAGTGCTTTGTTTTACAGTTGTTATTCTCTCTACCATATTCATAAAATGGATCTGAATATCCGATACTCCAGAGAAGTTGTGTGTAATTAGCAGCAAAACTGCCTAAGCTTAATATATTGGCCTACCATAGCAATCTAGTTAATTGTAGAAAATCCCATGCCCCCAAATTTAAATAGTGTCCACTTCAAGGATTTTTTATTTCTCTCAAACTGGCAAAATATCACACATAATAAAGTTCAGAGAAGTAATTTATTGACACTAACACTCCTTGATACTGTTGGCTCTAAAACGCATGAGCCGGAGGTATTTTCCGTTTCATCCATGCAGTACAGAGGAATTAATTCAAGAACCATTTAACAGCAACCACAAAATATTTCAGTTCCATTGTCCTTGGGAAAGGAATAGCTCCGTAAACTTAAAGGTGAAACTGAACTTGGGCACGGGGCACAGGAGGGAGACAAAGACTTCAAAACCACTCCCCCACCTCCACCCCCATTTTCTTCCTGGATCACATTTTCCAGTATTTTTATTAGCAATCCAAACATTTCATTCATAAGGACCTTCAAAATTTGGAAAATAAACCACCCAACTGTCAGGGTCTGCTTGCTCTTTATGACACACTTCCACCTTTTCACCCTGTTCATGCTACCAAATCATATTGGAATCACAGTAGGTAAGGAACCAGTTGAGCAGAGCTGAGAAAATGTAGGCTTCTTTAAATAAAGGAAACATTGTAGTTAAACGACAAAATTAATAAATCTTAGAAGTACTGTTTACAGAAAATAAGATGTAGTGAACTTCCAAGCAAGGGAAATAAAAAACTCAAGCAAAATAAAAGAGGAAAATTTGGTGAAAAAATAACCAGACATCAAATGAAGTCTGCAGCTGAGGATGATGGTATTTGCAAGGAACCAGAACGGTTTCTTTTTATTGGTCTTTACCTCAGAAGACAATAACAGAAATCTGCTTCAGGTAACAGACAAATACCTTCACTGTCTCTGGATCAAAAAGGAGGTATTGGAGCAGAGTGCTAGGTACTAAGGAGTCCCAGAACTAGGCAGAATACATCCACAATTACTAAGAAATTGTAAGTGAGGTGAAAACTACTGGCAAAAACTCGCTATCCTTCCATGATGACAGTTAAACTCAAGGATTATAAATGGAGAATTACACCCCACATCCCCAAGAACAATCAGAAACTGTTAAAAAAAAAACTTGAAAATTTCAAGGGTTTTTTTGGATGGATGGTAATCAAAGAAAACTGTTTATAATTCTGTTTCTAATCATACACTTAAATAATGCAAACTGACATCAGATAAACAAGGCAGCACTGCCTTTGAGTGGAAAAATCATGCCCATCATACATATGGGATTTCTTTAAGAATGTCAGGAAAATAAAACGGATAAAGACTGACACAATTTATTTCAACTTTTTAAAAGCTTTTAATAAGTTTAAGAAAACGGTAGTTGTGTGGAAGAAAAAAAGCTGTGTGGTGCAACAGAACAGAAATAGGAAACTGGGTAAAAGGAACAGAGTAAAATAGGATTACATAGTCAAATTTCAATCCATGATCCTCTACAGTTCTCTGTTAGGAACATTTTTAGTTAATACATACAACAATGACCTGGGATCACCACTGCGTATATTGCAAGACAGTAAAACTATTCAAGTTTATTAAGAATGTGAAGAATTTCACAGTGGCAAAGCTATGCCAGTGAGCTGAGAAACACCAGATGAAATACAGTGAAGAATTACTTGAATTAATAAACAGTTACAGGAATAACCTGAAATACTCATACACTGTGTTTAGTTTTAAATTAACCACTAAAGAGCAATTACTGTAACCTTTGCTTAAGTATGCCGTACTGAGAAGAAAGAAAAATATTATCATTTGTAAAGTTACACAATTTTAGGAACACTGAAAATATTATTCCATGATAAACAAATAAATTACAGTTGTGCTAACTATGTTTTTAAAAAAATGACAAGAGAACAGAAGAGCTTCAGAGACAAAACACAGGGGGAGGGAAATGAAGTTAGAGAGAAGCAGAGTGAGGAGAGAAAGACTGGATTAGGCTTTGGTTTCAAAGGAAGGACTACGACAAAAGGATTTAACAGCACAAATGGCCAATAGTAGAATATCACTCATCTCACAGGAACACATTTTCAGAAGAGATCAAGAACAGATTTTCAAACATTTAGCATTTACAGTTCTAGCTGGATTCTGTAACATCACCAAGTAACTAGCAGTTTGCACTATGGCAATGCCAGCCACTCTCCCACCAATTCAACACCCGACAGCTACTAGCACCTTTAGAAAAGGCCAGCCTCTCCTTGAACACTGTGAGGCATCTCCAAACTTGTGTGAGCACTTTTTCTTAAAAAATGGAAGTCTCACATTCCAGAAACGGGAGTAAACTTTCAACAAAGGCAGGTTCTTCCTTTAATTGCTATGCATTTTTGTCTGACCACAAATCTGGTACTAACCAAGGAGTACCGATGGTGAATTAAAGTCCCAGTCTTTGGCCACTTTGGTTCACCTTAAACACAATCTACTACCAGCACAGTGCATTTGGGAAGGTGAGGAACACTTGCAAAGGAAGTGTGCGGTGCACCCCTGTCCCGCTCCACTGCGTCAGCACTGGCATCCACGCAGCTGAAGCAGGTCTACAAAATGATCTAACCAAAAACACCCCAAGAAAATAGGTTTTGACCAGATCAAAACAATTTCAGCTCACTGTACAGCTAGTACCAGCACAAAGGAGAGACGGGCAATAACTGGATGTGGGCAAGAAAGATGCAAGGGAGAAGGGGCATGAGCATGAACTTATGCAAGATTAACTACTGATTAATCGGACTGCTGGTCTACCATGATTGCAATTCTTGTTTTCCAGTTAAGCTAGAAAATCAGGTTCAAGTGATTCAAATTTCTAAGATCAACTGCATCTCTAAGCAACGATGCCACGATAGTTCTGATGCAGTATTAAACCAAGAATTTCCCTAATACAATTTCACATTCTATACATGCAAAGTATATTCTGACATGTGTCAGAATATATTCTGACATTTTCTTATTACACACATACACAGAAATTATAGATAAGAAATATGTAAACTATAAGGAATATGTACAAATCTCTGTACTCTGGCAAATAATTGAAAAATCACTTAAAATTCACAATTTGAAAAAAACTAGAAATAGAATACTTTGACATGTATTTGTGAAGTAGTTCTTACAATTCAATTATATTAAGAAAATCTTAGCAACACAGAGATCCCAATAACAAAATTGATATTTTGAGTTAGCCATGCAACACTTCGCATACAAGAAACAGTGCCAAGAAGATAAGAACAGTTTGGTCAGTAAAGTATTTTCTTAAATTTGCAGACTATAAGTAAAGTAATAGAAGCTAAAAAAAAACAACTCAAGTTTTTAACCTCAGGATTCTATGTATTTCTAAAATATTTCACTTCCTTAAAATGAATAAAATTGCTCATAACACCTACATAAGAATCAAAATACAGTTCAATTTTAATATACGTATTCTACAGTATTTAACTTGCATGATTTTATTATATTACAATTGCAATGAATATTCAGGCAAGCGAGGTGTTAAAAAGTCTTTTGCTTCAAGTTTTTCCAGCCCTCTGAATTAAAAGAAAGATTGACTGATAAGCAGAAATGTGAAATTCTGGACCCTGCAATTTTACCAGCACAATTTTTTTTGCCTCATTTTCAGTCACTTTACAAACTTTTAAAACAGAGCTATAAATTATGAACCCCAAAATTCCAGCCACAAGACGGTACTGAAAGATGACTGACCTGGATAAGACACATAAATTTATCTAACCAATCTCAGGATGAGGTTTGTTACAGTTTTTCCACTAACAGACACACATTTTGTGGTTTCTCTGCTATGAGCATACATTTTTTTCCTAATCTGAAGTACTGAAAAGTTTTTCAGGACTTAGTGTCCAAAATAGTTTTCATGCAAAAGGCAATCTAATAACTTATAGGATGACTTTAAATAGATCTCAGCAAACTCTACAATTATTTTATTCAATGTAGAAGTCAAATTTCATACAAGAGAAAACACTGATAATCTCCTCCTACATCTGGCCTTTCTGAAATTCTGATTAGACATACAATAATTAACTGGCACCAAATATTTAACATTTGTGACATCAAAATAATAGGGACCAATAAGGAACTGTCATTTTCAAAAAATATATTTGCATTACTATTGAATTAACTAAACAAATTTGATATGGCTTTAGCGGATGTTTTTTCCTCTCAAAAGTAAACAGCACAATTTTCTAATTAATAAAAACAAAACAGAAACTGACTTACAACACTGACTTCAAAATCCTTGTGAAAGTCTGTACTGGTGATGTCACAAATGCTGTCACATCTGAGCAGGTATTGTCTGTAGAAGGTTCAGAAATGTCCATTTTAATCAAAACATTTATTAGAGGTAGTTGTGTCTTTTGTTTTTATTTTAATGAATTACAGAATTCCTTAAGAATCATGGTTGTAACTCCCTTTAAAAATAATAAATTAGGTAAAATGTAAATAGCTGAAATATAAGGACCTGATCTATAATGGATATTACCATGCAAGAGTGAGAGGAAATCCATACTTTATGCTTCCATCAGCCTTTAATGATGATGTTTGCATAACACTGATGTAACACATTTTCTGATTTGCTTAAAATAAACTACAAACTATTTCCTCAGAGTACTAAAATGCCAGTGATAAGTATGACAGGACAAAACCCACAATTTCTCCAAGCTTGCAATTATTTTTAAATTAAACCTTTTAACTTCATGATACTTTGAAGCCATGTATTATCTTCCGTTTCTCCCCACCACAAAACACTAAGTACTAAACAATTACTTTTCTTATGTCAAGAAATCCTCACATCACTGGTCCAAATCCCAGAGACAGGGACTTAAAAGAGATGGAGGCACTTGTTCACTTAGATGTAAGAGTCTGAAAAAAAAAAACCCTTTTCCTTCTCTCTCCCTGTGCAACTTGGAAGCATGGCACCGCCAAAAGGACGATGCTGTACTATGGGAAGGTATCTGAGCTGTGTAGCCTGAAGAACTCTTAAACATTCATCTTCCTATTTAGAGCATTTACAGCATAACTATTTATATACTTAAGTTTCTTTTGATGCAAGTCATCTACATTCCATAATCATTTCTGTATGTCCCCAGTAAAGCTAACCAAATAAAGAATGAAGCCTTTCCAATAAAGACTTACAGTGAGAAAAATAAATTCAGGTACAGAACTTCTTAAAATATCTTTTAAAATTTCATATCTGTGACACAAGAACTGGAACAGATGATAACAGAATAAATCTATGCTTTTTCTTCAATTTCCAAAGAGGGGAAAAAAAAAAAAAAATCTCATGCCAGAATGAGGTATGAGGACATATGGGCAGTCTATCACCTGACTACCAAACAACAGTACTAAAGCTGACACGTTTGTTAATCCCAAGAGGTAAAACGCTGCTTTGTCTTCCGGGGGCTGTGCTGCAGATGAGTGCCCGTTATGATGCTGATGCATTTTTCCATGTTGACATTCCCCAGGGAATTTGAGTTCCCCATCACGTAGAAGCGACACAAAGTTTTCATCTCCTCTAAGAGTCTTCCATATTTTTGTTTACCAAGTATGCACATAAGAATAGCCAGCACCAGCAGCACAGCTGAAACAGTTTTAACAAAAGCTTTTCTTCTGGATGTCTACAGTTTAATTCAGTTAAATTTTATACCAAGACTATTTAGTTTTCACTCACAGCTTGATCTTGTACCAACAGATCACAGTTTGATAAGTAATGACTGAAATTTAATGGCATGATTATTGGTTACTGACAGCAAGTGTCTTCAGACAATCTGAGATGATTAAGGGGAGCAAAATTTCCCAGAGATCTGGGCATTCTCTAATGTATTTTTTATCTCCATATGGGGCAGAATAAGGTGAGGTCAAGGGATCAATCATCAGTTAGAAACACTCTCATCCTCTAGAAGTTTCTCATTCTCCTGGTCTGTTTTCAGACTCCTCCAGTTCGAACAAAACCCCTCAGAGAATTCCAGGTGCAATTTTTCATTATACCTCAGCTGATCTGGCTAAGGTTTAGAAACCCTGCCTCCTCCTCCTTCCAGTCCTGCAGTCTAGTGGTCTTTCTTGTCTGATCTGTCACTTGTGCAGCTCACTAGTCCAACAGGAAAAAAAAACCGGGTGGGTGGGGGGGGTGGTGAAGAAGAGCAGGAATAGAACGGTTTCCTGCAAGATCAGATAACTGACCCCATCAGCTGGCGAGTCTTGCTAAATTCATCACAAGGTGGCAAGGGATATGTTCCAGGCAGGGTCTGTCTGAACCTCCTCCTTCATTAACAGCATACCATTAGATCTGATTAGGTATAAAAAGAAAACATCCTCTGGATACTGTTTTCAAAACTTCTCTCTCCCTGACACACTGGGCATCTGATTATGTGAGTAACAAGTGGGAGGGCTGTATGTGTATCTATTGTTGATCATACAAGCACCAAAGTAGGCAACATACAGCTTCTGACTGCAGCCTCTGTTTGTAAAAGGATGGTCTGCAGCTCAGTTGCACCCTTTGTGGGCATTTGCTCCTTAGGTGAAAGTGTAGAAATAGTAACACCTCTGCCTTCATCTAAGGAGGAAAATTAACAGTGACTTACACAATACTTTTAGCTCACTCTCTCTCCAAGTCTGTATTTGTGCTACCACAAACATAACATTTTTATTCTTAGACCAGTAACACTCCATGCACTAGAGAAGGTGCCCTTACAGGGTCTTTAAACAACTCTATTTACTTAACAGGTCAAAACAATATTAAGAAATCACTTTATCACCATGAATCACTTCTTTCACATAGAAAAGTGTAAAGGACTAATGGGCTTAACCTAGTACAATGAGAAAACAAAAATACACAAAGGAAGTATGTGGACCCTCCACATTCAGTAAGAGAGATCTAACTGTCCATGATATTGAGTACAAAAGTGCTGAACTGGTGGCAACAGCAGTACCCAGCCAAGAAAGACTATGAAACACACTAGGAACTACAGTAATTTTATCTTTAAATATTGATAGTGTTTCTCAAACAGTATGTCAGTGGGTACCTCTGCAAAGAGCAACTGGATTTTTACTGTTTCATTTGAATAACACTCTGAGCAAGTCTTGGACAAATTCTCAACAAGTTCAGATTTCATTGCTAATCTTAGTATCTCGTGTGCAAATCTGTATAGGATGTTTCATGATTTTTATTCATGGTATCACACATTTTAAGACAAAAAGGAACATCTAATCATTTCAGTATGACCTCTTCAAGGAAACAAGTCACAGAATTTTCCCCTGTTACGCATATACTGGTAAAAAACTACTTGCTTTTTCAGTGCTTATCTTCCAAAATGCACTCTATCTTGTTTTGAGGGTATCAAGATACTCTCCTTAGTATTTTTTAGATCTTTCTCTTAGTCACCCTCATCTTTGTTCTGAATACATCTGGATTAAACATTCAGTCGTAGAGCTCCATTACTGCTTACATTAACAAGCTCTTTACATTTGCCCATTAAGGTTCTTTCTCATGGCAAGGCAATTCCATACCCCTCAATATCTACATGGGTTCTCAGAATCTCATGCTCTAAAGTCATTCCCTCCAACACTGAACACATTGTCATTTTTCTTCTCTACTATTTCTTCAGGATGTAAATATTCACTTTAGTACTAAATATTAAAAGAGAAACTGGAATGGAACTAATAATTCCGATTTCCCTATGCTAATTTACTTCTCTGTATTCTCAGTATGCATCTTGAGAGGCTGCAAGGAAACCATTTCTGCAGAACTTGTCTAGGAACTCTCAAGAATTACAAGCATTATTTAACTCAATGAGTTTCAAAATTTTTCAGTTCATGGAACCCTAACATTTTCTAGTGAAAACACGGAGTCCAAAATACCAAGAGAAGCGCCATGCCCTGTACCCTGGACAAGTTGGCTGAGTTTTTTTCAGTAACGTTTTATAGACCCTTCCAAAGCAGTCCACAGATCGCCCTGGATCTGCAAACAGGGTGGAAACTATTATTATTACTTCTAACTTCTATAACTTATTATTTAAAATAATACTACTTCTCTACTGGAAGATTTCTCCATCTCCCAGGAATCTATCTGAATGTTTCATGAGCAGGTTTAGCACTGGAGTGGAAGAAAGCTGCCCAAGTAAATCTGATATGCAAATATTCAACATTAACAGAAAAATATAGGTAAAAATAAGAAAATTAGTTTTAAAAAAAAAAAAAAAAAAAAAAAGGAAAAGGGCCAGCTCAAAAGACCTTACAAACAGGCAGACTACTGAAAATACTGTAAGACCAGGAAAAATGGCTGCCACAATTCAAAAAGAAAATAAAGTGGTTCTCCCTTTCTCCCCCTGCCCCCCTTCCTCTCCAAATCCACCTGGATGTCTTAATGGAAAAGTTAAAAAGGTGATTATAGGGAAAAAGTCAGTATTATGAATTAAAAGCTTGCCCAAATAAGGAGGAACAGGAAAGACCATAAAATATGTCAGGGCAATGTAAACACAAAATGAAGAGAGCTAGAAAATAATTTGAAAAGCTTCTTGCAAATGATGCTTGTTATCAAAACCAGGAAGCCAGACAAGAAATCAGTGGGACTGCTTAATAACAAAAGCACAGAAAGGGAACTCAAGGATAATATGGCCACAGCAGATAAGCAGTACGAATTATTCACCCTGGTCTGTATTGCTAAACACACTGGAAAGATACCCAAACCCAGACCATTCCCTCTAGTAGACAAGTGAAAGCTAGATGATTTAATGTAAACATGTAGGAATTATTAGATGTCAGTAAGTCACCAAGACTGGATGACAGTCAGCGAGGAGTGCTGAAGGAACTGAAAGGTGAAAGCACAGAGGTGGTGGCCAAGGAGTACAACCCATCGCTACAAGTGGCCACACGCCCAGAAGACTGATGGATTATGAACACAACTTCAAACAAAGGCTCTAGGAAGGATCCCAGAAACTACCCGAGAGTCTGGCTCCTGCTTCTGGTAAGTCACTAGAATCTATAATAAGTAAGATCACAGAGCACATGAGAAGACATTGATCTGTTAGGAAAGAGCCATCAAGGCTGCTGTGAAGGGAAAGCCTGCCTCACTAACCTGATGGAAGTTCTACAAGGGCAGCAATACGCATGAAGGCAAAGGACATCCTTTGCATAAAGGATGCATAAATGTGAATACCATTTTAATAAGGAAACAAGAGACACACACATTAGATGAAACGACTGTGAGGTTTGTTTCCAAGAGTAAGAATAAAGTGTTTGTCAAGGTTCCTCCCCAAACACAATTAAAGAAATTAAGTTGCCACAGGATTGGAGAAGAGGTTCCTATACAGTCTGAAAGTTGGGTAAGGAAAAGGAAACAAAACATAAGGCTTAATGGTCACTTTTCAGCGTAAGACAGACAGTCAGGAGGTTCCCCAGGGATCCACACTGGGATCATTTTTATATGACATCTTCATCAATGTCCTGGACAGTGGTGTGATCCATGAAATCTTAAAGCTTACAGATGATATTACACTGTAGTGGATAGTCAAATGCCATGTCTATGGCATGGAAAAACAGAAGGATCTCAGAAAATTGAGTAGGCAAAGGCAACAAATGAACACCAGGTACATAAATGTGAGGTAATGTATCTAGAAAAAAAAAAAATCTAAACTATGCCTCACAATGTTTACCTTAGAACCACAAATTATAGTTTAGTTGAGTCCTGGATTCACCACTGACAGCTCTATGAAATTTTAAGTTCATGTACAGGAGCAGCCAAAAAAACATGACAAAATGTTGGGCATGTCAGAAAGGATACTGAGAACAAGAGAAAGGATGTCATTTTGCTGATACAGAAAACACTGCTGTGCACACATCTTCATTACCCTCTGCAGTCTCGTCTCCACACGTCTGGAAGAATGTAGTGGAATTATGAGAAAATACAGAGAAGGGCAACCAAAATGATCCACAGGATGGAGCAACTGCCTTTTCTAAGAGAGGATGAAAAGTTTGGAGAGGGGAAGGCTGAGGTTTACAAAATCACGAAGGCAGCAGGTAAGTGCAGAACTGCTGTTCACCAAATACCACAATACAATAGTTAGGGCACTTGGTGAAACAGGTCCATAAATGGATACTAGAAGGATCACACAGATATACCATCTAACTTCACTAATACAACAGTTCTGGACACTGGGAAACTGCAAAGGGAATGAAAAGCAAGAAAATGGCCAAGCTTGCAAACTCTCCCTAAACAGCATCTCCTCCGCCACTGCTGCAGACAGAGTACTGGGCTAGATGGGCCACTGGTACGACTCACCAGGCTTTTTCTTCTGTCATGATTAGTCGAAAAATGTTTTCCCGGTTCGTAAGCCAACAGCCTTGCAACAATTTAAAGCCATGATTTCTTCTCCTCTCTGCTGTACACACGAAGAACAGATTATATTATCTCTTCTCCTTTCTTATTTAGCCTCAGCAATTGCAATTCATTCAACCTATACTTATAGGTCACACTCTCTAAATTGCTGATCACTCTCATTGCGGGTCTCTGTTTATAGTCTTTATAATCTTGACCGACAGCATCCAGAAATGGATGCATTTGTCCAGCTAAGACCTTAAGTGCTCAATGGAGCAGAAAGATGCATCATACAGGGTCTATTACTGTTTATGCATGCCTGTGTTTGCCTTCTTCTCAACAGTGAGATATAATTAGCATCCAGCTTGTGATCCACAGTACCTACTGGACTTTTTTTCTGAAGAGCTACTTACCTAGCCACCCATTCTCTATCCATTTCTTCTTGAAGTAGATCATTCTAGAGTGCATGTCAAACTTTCTCCCATTAATAGCTTCCAGCTCCTCACACACCACGTGTCCACGTTACTGACACCATTCTGAATTCTAATCCCATCCTTCAGCACGCCTGCAGTCCCTTTCATCTTGGAGGGACCTCAAAACATTAATAACCATTCTCTTTCCCATTACTCACCTCATCAATGAAAGTACTGCCTAGGCAGAAGTCAAAAAACAGCCCAACAAAATTCTACTCCATATTTACTTCCATTTTGATACCGAACCTTTAATAATTACTCAGCACAGTTTTCTAACAGTTTTGCTCTTAGAAACAAACCTCAATGTCATTTCATCTAATGTGTGTCTCTTGTTTCCTTATTAAAATGGTATTCACAGAATATCAGAAGCCTGACTACATCCAAGATACAACATCCAAAGCTACTCTACTATACACAGACTGCTACCTTGTCACAAAAGGAAATTTGTTTACTTTGATACAATTTAACCTTGCCAAATCCACAGTGACTCATATCATTATTTTCTAGATGTTCATAAATAGTCTACTTGTTCTAGTATTTTCCCTTAAGTTAAATTGATGTTAAACATTTTGCCATATTAAAACACATTTTGTTTGAACATAAAAAACATGAAAAGCAATCCAGATAATTTTCTCAGTGTTATTTGTTACATTACAGTCTATGTTATCTACAAATTTTATCATCAATGATTTTGTATTTGTTTTCTAAAGTACTGAATATGTTAAATAGAGCCAGTTGTAAAACTGATCACTGCAGAATACAAGAAGAATATCATCACACACATCCATCTCCCAAATTTTCAGACATACCTTCCAGTTTGACTTTGGGTTATATAAAGATAGAAAGGGAAAAAATGGAATCTAGCTTAGTCTCACAAAATTATGAAGGAAGCAAAAAAGAATCCATCTTAGTCTCAAAAGAAGCAAAGGCTCTACTAAAGGTCTTATTCCCTTGTGTACAACAGGCCACATGACTGATCTTTAACTCTGACATTAACACAACATAGTAAGAATGTTCCAGAATAACGGCATAATTAACTCAAAATGCCCACTGCAAATATAAAAGAAAAACATCTTCAAATATTCAACAAATAGCACCTTGCCACGACTATTGTTATCTGCTGCTGCCAATCAGTATTGTTATGGTTGTACAAAGACTCCAGTGCACCAGACTGTCGCTAATTATGTATATTCAAGTGATTAGCAAGCACTTGTTGCCTCGTTCACACCACCCTCCAAACAGCAGCCTTTGAGAGGAGAATAGACTGCAAATTTATTGAGAGAACACTGTTAATCCTTTGGGGAGAATGTAAATGTAAACAGGACTACTCTACATCAAGGTGCTTTGACAACAAAAATCATCTGCATAAACACATGCTCAACAACAAACAGGTGTTCTGTTTCACAACTAGCGCCCATTTGATGCTTTCAAGTAAGCATTATGCACAAACTGTTAGAAGTACTTTGAAACCAGCTGCAATTACTATAATTAGCTGTTTTCCTACACTTTGGGGGTTTTTTTTTCCCCCTGTACCTGTGCAGTATTGTGTTGGTTGCAATCTGTGCAACCTCAAGTGAGGCTAAGGTTCTAGCCTCCTGTTTAAAGATTACTATCCTTTCAGTTCAGTATGCACTATGGTAAGTTCATACTTATCATTAAAGTGCCACCAGTTATAAGATGATGTTTGCATTAAAAAACTTAACAGTCCTACAAATGTCAGGTCACTCATCTAACACTCGTTGTGAATAGGAAAACAAGGACAACCGCCAAAATAGCACCATAAAAATAGTAAGTCTTCAATGTTCAGGATTTCCCTTTTTTACAGAAATGTCCCCAGGAACTAACAAGATTTATTTTTAATAACAAGAACTTTCCTTCTAGTGTTATCAGACAATGGGTGGTGAACAGACTTGCTTGTAGACAGCTACTCCTTCTAAAACACTTCAGTAAATGTTTTAAAAAATTATTTGGTCAGAATGCACATGCTGCCTTCTGGTTAATGAATACAAAATACATACAAAGCATCTCTACATTATTTTTTATTCTTATTAAAATGATTTATTCAAGTGTCTTTCTATTCCTGCCTCTCACTCAGCCTTTCGTGGCATCTACACAGCTTTTGGTTTTCAGCAGTTCCAAATGCTCCACCACAGTGACCCATCTCTACAGGTGAGTTCAATGCGAACAATGAACAAGTCTAGAGGCTTCTTCTCCAAAGTCAAACCCCTAATGTGCTAATTTCATAAGCTTGGCAGAGCTGCCTATAGATAGATAAAATCTGATTCTCCTGGCTTATGATTTGCCAGATTTTAACCACTGAACTGTATAATTCCATATTCAGCACCTGCTGAGAGAAGACTTTTTTTCACAAATGAAGAGCTTAACAAGCAAAGACTGGGACTGGCCAGGGAGTAAGCACACAGCTAGGAGGAACGGCTAAAGATGACAAATACCCAGTGCTAAAAGAAGGACAGAAAGATGTAGCTGAAGTGCATATGCAAAGGTAGCAGTTAGCAGACCCTTCTTCCCCCTTCTAGAGAGGGCCATACATTAGTTTAGCCAATCTGAGTATATCAAAATCTATCTATCTCATCACATGAACACATACGTAATGTTCTAAGCTAACCTTTCTGATTTTGCAGTAAAATAGACAAAGAGTTAGCATTATGTTACAGAATTTGTGATGGGAATGGTAACTTCTACTGTCACACACACACAGAATCACAGAATGTTAGGGATTGGAAGGGACCTCGAAAGATCATCTAGTCCAATCCCCCGATCATCTAGTCACCACATGAAGTGGCTGGAAGGGGGGAACCGTGAAATGCTTGAACAACTCCAAGTAGATCTACAAATATGGTTCAGCTTTTATTGTCAAATAAGTCAGCTATATGTGAAACAGAATACATGACTATAAGGGTGTTTACTACTCATTCGTATCATCACCATGCATAAAGTTACATGCAGACACATCCACTTTCTGTTTGTTTATTTAAGACTCTTTGTGAGATTCAGGCAACTAATTAGGAGAAATACTGTATTGAATTCCAGCATAAGGAGGAGTTTAGAGCCTGGTATCCCATTTATACACACAAGCATGTACTGTTTCTCTGTTAGTAGTAAGAGCTATGAGAGGGAGAAAAAGAGCACATAATTGAGGTCACTATCAGCATTTGCAAAGAAATACACATTATTTGATAAAAGTATTAAAGTTTCACAAACTAGCAGCATCCTAAAAAAAATCTATGTATATGTTTACACTCACTTTATTCCAGGGCATATATTTAAGCATCTATATGAGATCAATAGGAAAACATTCTAAATAAATGCTTTGAAATTGCAAGTCTTAAGTGAATCAGTCAAATACAAAAAAAAAAAGTATACTGATCAGCCATGGGTTCCAGAGAAGAAAGAAAGAAACATAATTTTAACATGAGACCATTTAGAGCTTTATAGCATTACAGTTACCTCTGATTTACTGCATTTCATTACACTCTTCTCTTAAAAACCTCTTTTCCATGAATGCTGCATCCATATTTTTCATTTTTTGCATGTGTTCTGATGAAAGGTGAGATCTTCCTAAAAACAGAGCTGGGCAGATGAAAAGGACAGAAATTTTTGTATCAAGCTCATACTCTTAGCTAACGCTCCCAGCAAATCTCATATCAGACTATTGTTTTAAGACCATATTTTTCCTGCAAAACGCTATATAGTGGTCACAAGTGCATTATATCTGAGTAGGTCGGATCTGACTCCTGGGTTTCCTCAGAAAGACTGGGGATCTTTAGGATGGACCAGCTGCTCCTTCCAAAAGCTCAGGTAAACAAGCAGGGCAAAGTCTGAAGGTGATGATCAGTCCTTCCTTTCAGGACTCCAAAGAGTACTTAGTTAGCTAGCAACCATTAGGTATGAAAAGGTAAGTGATTAGCATGGACCAAAGCATCACACCTACACAAGTCTTGCATATACTTCTCATATTATTTTGAAGCCTTCCTGTTATGGAGAACTAACTTGCAATGCCAGAGAAATTATGGTATGTACTAATATGCTGAAGAAAGCATGAGCAGTCTAACTGTGTTCAGTATTCTCCAAAGTAATGTAGCCCACAGTTATCACCTGTAAGCTTTGGTGACTAAACTTTAGCCAAAGGTTTTAATGAGGTGAGAGTTTGTTTAACTGTTGGTAAGGAAAGGAAAAATCTCCTTTCAGAAAGTCTCCCTTTTGTGACAAGGACTTCATACAGGTTATGTACATGACTACCTACTGCAAAAATGAAACACACGGGGCTGCTATGAGAGAAGATCCAAAGCAAAAGAGGAGTTGCAGCTAACAGACTGGGTGACAGAGCGAGCTAAGAGATGTAGCTAATGGGAGCAGTTAAACACCACCCCAGTTTTGGAAATTACTAGCAGTGAACAAAGTTAGCAGGAGAAATTAAAAAGGCTCTCCGATTAAAAAGGCTGTCAGAAACAACCTGGCATGGACCACGCAGTCTTCAAATCAAACCTTCCAGAGCACCTAAGGCTACACAACAGCGACCACCTAAAGCTGTAGCTGCTCATACAGCCCTGGCAAGTGGGACCAACAAACTACCCTGCCCACGAGGAAGGACTACTCTACAACAAACCAAATGAAATACAACTAGAGGAACAGATTAGTGGCAGGCTACTTCAGCAAGGCCTCATAGCTGTGGGAGATTTGGGTTATGACTACTGCCAACATGTTTTGGGCATGGTTACCGACACTGTTATGATTCTGTTATCAGTGGTTCAGACTTCCCAAACTGATCTTTCATTGTCTTTTACTCCTTTTAATGATTTGCTGCAATGGGGAAACTACTGCCTACAGACTAGCTAGAAAGCATAATTTAAGTCTCCTGGTTTTCTAGGTAAGAAATTAAGTTGGTGACTTATTAAGTGTTTCTGTAAGGACCCCTCAAACACCTAACAACAGGATTTTGGCAGAAGAACAGCATCCTTCCTCAAAGACCAAGCTTCTAGAATGAGTACACTCTCCCTACAAAAACATGTGCTGTAAGTTGTGTTCTCTAGCTGCCTCCATAGTCCATTCCTCCTTATTTTCTGAAAAAAAAAAAACAAAAAAACACCACAAAACAAACAAGATCATACGCTTACAGAAAATGTATATAGTCTCTGAAATCCTTCTTCAGCAGACTGGGTGAAAGTACTCTGCTGGTTTCTTGTTTAACAAATAAGCAATGTCTAGTGGTTGGAACGGTATTTAAAGGGGGTGAGACAGCAGTACTTGTACGAATACTTAAAACAAGTACACTTTCAAAAGCAGTTTTTTAAACAGGGCCATATTATAACTAAAACACTATAATGCATTTACAGATAAGGCTGACTAAATGAAATCTGCTTACGCCAAAATATCCATGGCAGAGCTAGCGCATTGTGATGGAGATTAGAGTCCCCCACGCCACTCTAATCACAGTACAGCAACTCTTTTTAAGTAGCCTTTGTGGTGCTCACTTTCACAACCCCAATACAGTGTAAAGCACTTGCTCCTCTTATGTCCTGTTCCCAGAGCGGGCCGGAGCTGTGCGGGGCGTTCGGAGCAGTGCCCGGGATGATGTCACTCTGGTACTGCACGGGAGGAACAGTACCAGGAAGCATCAAACCCTCGCATTGTGCAAGGGGGATCGGCACATGGGGGCAGGTTGTAAAGCTGGCCGGCGACCAGCAAGACTTTAGATCACGATTTCACCCGAGGAGGCAGCTGTAGCAATAAACACAACGTTCGCTTCTGTTCCACGGGATGTTTCAAATGTAAACATTAACTCTATACCTGAATTCCCAGTTTACGTTACACTAAGCACAAAGAAGAAGAAATGCAAATAGCTGACCTCTAGTAAAGCTAATAAATCTCTAAGTGTTGATTCCCAAATACTTTCAGATAATTCCCTTCCCCTCTTCCACAAAATACCTTTGGAGTGATATCACTACAGTTTTAAACAGCAAACTACATTTATGACCCTGAGAAGTTAAACAGAGGGAGGAAATAATGAATGAGATCATCCGGGGAGGCGGGGGCCGGGAGGGGGATTGTTTCTTTTCACAAATTACTGCCACTTACTTCTTTTTTTTAATTTTTATTTTAAAAAAAATTTGCATCCTAAAGCTTTTCTCAGTCTCTCCATTATGTAACAGTTCTTTAGGAAACCGCCAGCTACCCTGACAACTGGGATGTTTTGCCAGAGTGGCTTTGTCTAAATCCTAAAGCAGTTCTTGGCTATGCACTGAGCCCAGGGGCTGCCTGTGATCTGAATGCCAATTAAGAGTGCTGCCCCTCTTGTCTGACAAGTCAGAGACTTAAAGGTCTATCTGAGGTCAGCAAACTGTCTGGGCTACTTTTGTGAGCTTAAGAGACTGAGAAACACGGCCAACAACACAGTCCTTTCCTTTAAGAGTCATAGTGGGCAAAGAGCATTTCATGTACAACTGTCATTGTATTTTATTTAAAGCAGAAAAAAATATATTCTTTATGTTCTGCTTCTGTTTGCTTCCAAGTCTTACTTTCATTCCCTGCATCACCAACGAAATTCAACCTCCTAGTGGACAGGTATGAATGAAGACTTCTGGTGATACTTGTATGTTTATTTGATTGATTTTAAAGTACATATCCAAAATTCAATTAACAAGACTACCAAAAATTAATAGTGACATACAGAATGTGTCCAGTTTGGCATATGCACTCTAAGTCTGATGTACTGGCTCTACACTATTCGATTCTCCAGCTTTCCTTCGAGTTCCCATTCAAACAAGCCCTATATCACATACTTTAAACTTTTTTGTTTAAATTTTTTGTTGCAAATCATGAGAAACAGTGCAGCAGGCCAAAAAGTGCTCAGAAATGTTGTTTGCCCAGATTTGTTATGAACACCTTGAAATTCTCTTTTTTTGACCTTACAAGAGATCTTTTAAGACAGCAATGGATATATAATACAACAACATCAGTAGTTATGAGGATGCAGTAACTTCCTTCCCATTCTTTCACATCATTTCTACTTTTGGAGGCAGAGACATAACTATCTGCTAGCTACACAAAATGTTAACTTACCTTCTTTCTTACTATTGCTTTTTATGTAAACAGTGAAATCTTACTTTGTTTTATGAGCTCTACAATACATGCCAACTTTTTTTGTAAATATTTAGCTAAAACTATAAGTGGAGACAATTTTCTAATCTAAGAAACTATCATTTACATTCCCAGTTTTACCACCTTTCTGTTGTAATTGGCAATTTAAGCTTCAGTGCTTTTCATGGGAAATTGCAGTTTAAACACTCTGAATTCTTACACATGAGCAAAGAAAAAAAATCCGAAAAGAAAGGATACCTTGCTTTCCAGGATGATGAAGACTGAAGACAACTAAATTTCACATGAGATATTACTCTATTCTTTTCATGAAGGCTTAAGTGAGGACCTGCGTTACTGGGTATTTACCATACAGAATTCCAAGAGACGAGTTGAAGACAAATTGTAGTGTATCTACTGATTTTTAGAAGGCATTTCAATTTTAGACATTACAGTTCAAAAATCAATGAAAAAATGCAAAGTTGGTCATTACTTTGTCAGATAAAACCACAAACTAAAGAGAGAGTTAAAAGAACAGCTTTGCTGAAACCAAGGCTAAATCTCCCACTGAGAAAGGCTGCTAATATGTTTTTGAACTTGCAAACTATTCCTTGTACAGCTACGTTAAGAAAATAACTTCTGGTGATACATTTTTGGCATATGATCTTGAGGAGGAGGTTGCTTTTTTACTTTATTTTACCTACAGTAATTCACTCATTCTGAATGCTACTGTGAGCAAGAGGGAGAACCAGTACGGAGTAACACTTATGCAATTGATAAAACAAAATTCTGTGTGATATTTATAAATATATAGATGTATATTTAAAGCTGCATTAAAAAATACTGAAATGAGAACTAGGTTATAGAGCTGTATCTTTTTAGGGAAATAGTTTAATAAAGCATATCTCGTATTTTTTTTCAATTCATCACCTTCATTATAATACCTTAATTTTCCTCATATCTCAAAGTGTTCACCCTAATTCCTGGCCAGAAAGGGCATTTCACAGATACATCCCTACACAAAATTTACACAAAACTTACTGAAAATATTCCTGAATCTTCCTCCTGACTTTTAAATCAGGCCCCCCATACTTCTGCCACAGGTATCTACAAAATGTGGTATGCACGACTCACATCAGTGAGCTCCTCTCTGAAGCCTCTAGCTTTGACATGACACATCTCCAACTTCTGTTCACTCTTTCACATTCACAGGCTGGTGAGGTCTTGTGGAAATTTTCCCTTCTAATGAAGTACTGAGCAAAACCCTTCTCAATTCAGTGTTGTACAAGAAACCTCAGGTCTCACAGAACAGCAATTGAAATTGCATCATCATTAATGTCAATAGTGGCTTGGGGCCAAAACACCAAATTTCCATTACGTAAAACTGAGGCATTTTCTACCCCAAATAAGTATTATGACCTTCCAAAGTGATCAAGAAGGCCTTGTGTGGCCATGGAAAAATAATCCTTTATCTGATGAACTTCACAACTTCATAAAGAGTGGGAATAAGTTCAAGAAAAAAAAAATAAAATCAATAAACCCTGTACCAATTTGTGAGCCCAAGTATTCAAAGTCTTCAGCCATGCTTTCAGTACTGTTGAAAGGCACACGCCTGACTCCCCTTCCATAGCAACACGCACTTCCAGGCTCGCAGTCGGCTGATGAATCGCTGACTGACAGCACTGGAAGGCAAACTCCCAGAAGAAATTCAAACCTTCCTCCACAGTTTGAGGTAATCACTTCAGTTCCCCAGTGCTCTTATCTTGGGGTGAATTCCCCATGATTTTCAGAGAAGTGAATTCTCAAAGTTTTGCAACTTCTGTGTTAGACCAGGACTGCACTACTAATTTATCTTATCAGCCACTTGACTGCTGGCCGGTATCAGGAATAGCCATATATAAAGTGAAACCTGTTAAGAAAAATACCATGATAAAATTAACTGCACATTTTGATTGCTCTCTTTTGTCTTCTCTCCCAGCATCCATGCAGAATCACAGTGGTCATAGGGGAAACAATTTTACATATTGACATCACTTCACTTACAACACTCTCAATACACGGCCACAACCTCCACATTCGCTAACAGACATCATCATTGTGCTCAGCACTATGCAGCAGCAGTTGGAACGCATAACAATTTCAAAAGGATGCTGACCAGCAAAATATCAGCTGATGTCTGAAATACAGAGAGGCCATGCAGATTTGACAAAGTCTCACAGTTACAGTACATTTTACTTTAAAACAAAACAAAACAGATTTTTACATATTTTGGGATACTTATTGTGATAAATATTAATATAGCGAGCACAGTGCAGTAGCAGTTTGCTATGTGGAATATAAATTATATAAGCAAGCCACCTTACCTAGGTAACTTCATCTGAATTCACTCTTTTAGGAAGTGAGAAACAAAATATGTTTTCTCAAACTCCCTTTTCCTTCCTCAGTTCTCCAGTCTGTGTCATCCTAGAATTTTACTTCAACCCTTGTTCTTATACTTCAATCTCCTTTTACTCACTTCATGTAAGTGTAAAGCTACTGTACTTTCAACAATTTTAAGAACTGCCTCTAAACCAAACCCCCAAACTCATTCAAGCCTATGGACTTAAAAGACTTTGTAGAACAAATTTCTAGAACATTGAAAGCCAATGTGCTACAGTTTCTTCCAATGTGAAGAAGTCCACTTATGAATCTTTAAAAAACAATTGCAAAGAAAGAGAAAATCCTTGACACAATGTATGCCGTACGTATGAACACAATGATCTCCTCAGATGTTGGGTTCACAATGAATAACATTCCCTATCTTTTGCTAAAAACTTTGGATATGACAAGAAAAAAAAAGGAAAAGTACTGAGAAAAACAGATTGTCCAAAGATGTGTTTCAGCATCCTGGACCATTGCAAGGTTTTGAGATCAGGTGAGAACGTCTTATATGTCTTGCCAAGCAAATTCCGTAACTGACCATTATTGATCACTGCTCCTTTCTGATAACTTCTAACCTTTTTACAGCAGCCCATGTGTGTATGCTCATTGTCTCCTCCTCAGGCAACTCTGACTTTAAAAGGATTTTAGTTACTGTAGACTTACTATAGACTTACAAGTTTGATCATTTTTTTAAGGATTTTCACCCAAGTGGCTGTGCCAGAAAAGCATAGCTACGAACTCCTTTAAGTTTATATGTTAATACAGGAAATCAGATAGGGTGCTTTATCAAGCCTTTTCCTGCTAAAAGACAAATTAGTTAAGCAATGTAAAAGGTAACAGCTCTCCTTCAAGGCCAATACTCTTTGGTGTTTGACTCTCCTTTCAAACCTTTGGCCTTTGCATTTGTTTACATGTGTTGATAATTCAAGAAATGCTACCTAGGCAGATTTTTCTGAGCAATTCTGATTTCCTCTGCACTCTTCCAAATGTAATATGGCTTAAAGAAATTCTAATTTGAGTTCCATGAGAGATCCGAAAAAACTACAAATGAAGAATCTTGACATCTGAATTGATCAAATTAGTAAAAACTAGTCTCAAGAACAGAATTAGTGGGCAGAAAATAAGTACGGAAAACCTGTCAAAACAGCCTCTGTAACAAGAAATTACATCTCAGGAATCTGAGGGTTCTTTTTAAAGAGTTAATAAGCATTTAGATCAGGAAAAAAAAATCCAATTGATATAGACTGTGTAGGTTTCCAAACAACATTGAACAGTATCCTTAACCAAAAAAACCCTAAGCTTCCACAGGACAAAAGGGATGATCTTTGCAATAAAAATAAATAAAATAAATAAAACTAACCAGCGTCAGAAAATAGGCATCAAAAAGGCAGAATAAATTGTCAGTTTTCACAAGGAAAAGCGGAGTCATCAGTGGAGGCTGGCAGTGATCTACCCTTGGGTCCAACATAGTCATAAATGATGAGTAAAAGAAGGTAAGAGGCGGTGAACCAAAGCTGGTGATTATACAAAGTTGTTCAGGCCAGTAAAGAGGAAAGCCAACTGTGAAGAATTGCAAAGAAGACTTAAAATCTTTCCCTGTTCTTTATATTCTTCCCTAGCATCAAAATGTTAGCTACTGTCAGGGACAGGATATGCGTTAGAGTGACCACTGGTGCTATTCTTACTTCCTTGTTAATTTGCAGGAGAAGAGGTCACTTGGTATAACCAAACTGAATCAACAAAGCTCCTGACTGAGTTCATTCATGCACACCTTCCAGGACTTACACTGTCACAAGATCTCACTTGGAGATGGATGTTGTTAAATGGTTTGTGTTTGCTTCTAAATGGCTTCTCCTGAATGATACTTCTAGGCAGGAGTCTTCTATTCAATATCAAAACATTTCAGAGATTCTTTCTCAAATTCTGGTGTCTACTTACATGAAGATTTCTAAACCACTGGACACAGAGGCCAAGTCTCTCAAAAATTAGAGTGTTTTAACTTTTGGACACAGGTGCTGTAACCATGAGTACTGTTTATTTCAAGGATAGATGAAAGGTCTTTTTCCTGTGTGAATCCTAGCTCTCACACACTGTTTCAGTGAGAGCTGGCCACACAGAAGCCATATTTGCTTCAAAATGCAATTTCCAAATTAAATCAGGTGCCCAACTTCCGTATTTGTTGTATCAAGTGGGCAGTTACAAAGAGACCAAAAATATTCTGGTACATAAGAGAAAGTATAATCTACAGATATACTGGTCAGATGCTGAAATCCATATCAAGAATATCCTTGCAAAAAATGCATATTGAGTGGGGGGAGAAAACCACTGGTACTTTTAGCATTGAAAAAGAACCTCTGCAGTTTCATTTTACTGATGAGTAATTCTCTATCCATAGAGTTCCAGTATAAATATCATCAGCTTTATAAACAAGTAGGAGCACAGTTATAATTAGTAATATAATCCCCCTTTTAGATTTTTAGGTCTTGCTCCATTTTCATCATTCTCGACTTCATCTCCCTAAGAAGGGGCTTCATTATTTGAGAAACTCCCTGATAATCAGGAGCTGACCCCAGGAAAGCAGGACATTGATAATCTTGACTTTGAAGGAGTACAGGATCATGAGAGTAACAAAAAGGGAAGAGAACTGAGCATTTAAACAGATGTTAGAAAATTCAGTATATGAATGTGAAGGGGACTATTTAGTCACATTTTAAATCTAACGAAGTATTGCCGTGGAAGAGTAAGAATGGTGGGACAAAAAAATTTTACTGAATTAAAAAAATAATAATCACAAGAAGCAGGTTTGGGAGCTCAGGCAACAAAAAACATTTTTTAACAGAAATACAGTTCAACCAGGAGCAAAGTGCTCAAATAACCATGCTAAACAGTACTTCCTTACTAAGCACATTCAGCAAGTATACACAAGCATTTGAAGCCATCTCCTTCCAAACCCATTAGCCTGTTTTTTTTTTAACTTCACACTCTTACAGCCTTCTTACATTAATATATCCAGTTGAGAAGTAACAACTCTGCCACCTCATACCTAGAGAGTCTTGCCAGACATCAAACACCAAGAGTGCAAACTCTCTTCTTACATTTATGTAAAGAAAAATCCCAAGTGAGATCTACTGTAAACATCATTCTTTGGTCATCTGGACTGCAGACTTCAAGGGTGCTAAACAAGATGCTGGACATACTCCTCCCTTGTGTGCTCCTTACCTACACTAACTGTCATATCTTACACATGTTATTTTGACAGACCAACAAGTCTGGACTTCTTGGGCAACCAAGAAGTAACCAATTTCTTGGCACAAAGAAATTGGGTACTTCAGTCCCTGGGAAAGTTATGGAACGAATCCTCCTGGGGACTATCACAAGTTAAATGAAGCATGTGATTGGCCAGCACGGATTCACCAAGGGCAAATCGTGTTTGACAAACCTGATTGCCTTCTACGACAAAGTAACCTGGCTCAGTTGATGCAGGGCAAGTGGTGGACATTGCCTACATAGATTTCTCCAAGGCTTTTGATACGGTTTCCCATGGTTTCCCTCCTCCAGAGAAACTGATGCGTTATGGTCTAGGCAAGTGGTCTGTGCAGTGGGTAGGGAACTGGCTGTCAGGCCACACACAGAGGGTGGTGGGAAGTAGCTCCTTTTCAAACTGGCAACCTGTCACAAGCGGGGTCCCCCAGGGATCAATATGGGGCCCAACACTGTACACTATCTTCATAAGTGACCTGGATTATGGGATCAAGTGTACCCTGATGAAGTTTGCTGATGAGACCAAATTGAGTGGAGAAGTAGACGCTTTAGAAGGAAGAGCCACCCTGCAGGAAGACCTGGATAGGCTGAAAGAGTGGGCTAACAAAAACCTTATGAAGTTCAACAAGGACAAGAATAAGGTCTTGCACCTGGGAAAACATAATCCAGGAGTACAGCACAGGCTGGGATCTACCCAGCTGGGGAGCAGCTCTGTGGAAAGGGACCTGGGAGTCCTGGTGAACAACAAGCTCAATATGAGTGAACAGTGTGCTACAGTGGCAAAGCAAGCCAACACAACAGGATGGTGGGTTGCATCAACAAGGGCATCACCAGCAGAGATAAAGAAGTCATTATCCCGCTCTACTCAGCACTTGTCAGGCCACACCTGGAATACTGTGTTCAGTTTTGGTCTTCACCATGCAAAAAAGATGTGGACAGGCTGAAGAGGGTCCAGAGAAGGGCCACAAAGATGATCAAAGGATTGGGAAGCCTGACATATGAGAAAAGGCTGGGAGAGCTGGGTTTGTTCAGCCTTGAGAAAAGGCGGCTTAGGGGAGATCTTATCACGATGTTCCAGTATTTAAAGGGTTGCTACAAGGAAGATGGAGACTCCCTTTTTACTCCAAGGAGTCACATGGAAAAGAGGAGGGGTAAGGGGTACAAGTTAATCCCGGGGAGATTCCAATTGGATGCAAGAGGAAAATTTTTCACAATGAGAACAATCAGCCATTGGAATAATCTCCCCAAGGAAGTGGTGGATTCCCCAACACTGGACACTTTTAACATTCAGCTGGACAGGGTGCTGGGTCATCTTGTCTAGACCGTGCTTTTGCCAAGAAAGGTTGGACCAGATGATGCTTGAGGTCCCTTCCAACCAGGTATTCTATGATTCTATGAATCAACATTAGAAATAATTCTCCAAAACTACAGCTGGTAAACAATTTTAAGACTCCAATTTATCAAAAATCATTACATTTTAAAAGCTCTTTGAGGTCTGTATTGGTTTACCTATTATATTTTTGTCAAAATGGAATATTCATATTTAGTTTATATACATTTAAATTATAAGTCTCGTATCTGCATTTTGAAACTTTCTTTTTTCCTCATAATGCAAATCAAGCCCTTTAAATTACTTTGGGCTTTTCAGGGAAGAATATGCCAAGATGGTTCAACCTCTCTACCTTCCTCCTTCACAGTGTAACAACCATCAACTTCTGGAAGAAAACCTAAAAGTGCTGAAGGGCAGCATCACCATATTCGAAGCATGAAAGAGCAGACAAGCATGGCTGTCGCCACCTCCCCTTGAACAGGAGTAACCTCAGTAGCCTGAGCCAAATCCCCTGTTACCTAGAGATAGTCTTTCCACAGATTTAGCTGAAGTTGAATACAAACTGAAACAAGTTGAAACAATTCAGTTGTTTCTCAGGGAATTAGAGGAAGCTACATTGTCATGCTATTGTATAAAAACATTACAGTAAACCTTTTTCAAAAGCTCTAGTAACTAGGCTTTGAAATTTGACTTGGAACTTAAGAGTCTGGCACAGGATTCACCTGATGTCAGAGATGTCTGTAGAAAAGCCACCCAAATGTGATGAATATTAAATAAAAAAATTTACTTCACACCTGCTAAGATAAGACTTGTTGAGTCTGGCAGCCCAATCCTCCAAAGGCTTGTTATGCAGACCATCTTCTCTCCCCTGATGCAGGGACTGACCAGGTCATTTCCTGCAATTGCTCCTTCTGACAATCAATTTTCTGCAACAGTGCCAGGCAGCTGAATGAGAGCAGAGAGGCTCTTTCTTGCACTCCAAATATTACCTTTAATGACATCCAGGTAGCATAGAGATTAAGGAAGAAGTCTACATGGAATAATTCAGGTTGGGACAAACGCATTGCAGAAATCTGAATGGGGCAATGGGGCAGCAGGAAATAAAGAGCGCAAGATGGCCAGAGCAGGCAAGGGGATGCCTAGAAAGTTTAGGAGTTAAGAGAAATTCAAAGTAGTCACAGAAATAAGCTGGGAGCATGGAGCAAGAGCTGGGACTCATGATGGTCTGAGAAGACAAAGAAGTGGGCCAGATCTGGAAGGTGTAAGTGCAAATGAATAGCAGCAGGGCAACCAAACGATGAGAATATGAATATAGAAAGAAAGGGAATGTGGGATTAAGTAGAAGGGGAAAGACAAGTGAGTGGCAAGGGCAGAAAGTACATTTTCCAAAACGAGCTGAACTTAGGGGTCCAGAGTTGTTACATTTTTCTGGCAGCATACAGCTGTGAAAACTGCTGGAAGTAGTGTTTCATTCCCCTCTAGTAGCTAGTTCTCACTACAGGTAAGAGCTTATTACAGCTACCAATTACATATTTCAAGCGCAAATGTCTGTTCTAACCCAAACTGAGAGATGACACAACTCCACATGATATAACTACTTTTCAGTTGACTTTTAAATAGGAAATCACATCCAAAGCAAACTCTTCTAAAAAGCTGACTAGTTATTTACTAAGTGAAGTATTCAAAAAATTTTAAAAAGGCCAGAACTAAAACTGACTACACAGGCTTAACTTCAGGTACGTAAACATTAGCACGGGAACTCTGCTCCTGTCACAGAGCAAGGAGCTACTCAATATTTCCTTTATTCTTTATTAAGGAGTTGGCCCCAACTCTGATTCATATTGTCTGTTCAAATTCTGCAGCAAATACACTAAATTTAAGAACCCCTACACACAGTTACTTATTAGAAAGCCTACCTTGTATGCATATTAAATATAGTCTTAATTTTATGTGTATATATTTGACAGTGAATTTTCCATTTTATATTATTACTTACCTACATTTTAATTCATGTTTTTATGTCAAAGAGTAACTGTTGGCACACCATATTTTTCCATGCATTTCTGTATCTAGAGATCACCCCAGGAAAAAAAACACACACCCAAAAAAAAAAAAAAAAAAACAAAAAAACCCCTAAACCAAAAAACCCCAAACTCAGTGGCAACTGCAATAACAGCACTCACTCACAGTATCAAATGACTAAGAACTGTAAAACAAAAGAAATTGCTCCAGCTTATACACCATCTAAAATGCATGTGAGTATCTTTCACAATGTTGAACTGCTGAGGGTAAACCTATAAAGAAAATGGGCGATTTCCCTCACTTGTGTTCTGCAACTGCATATTTTTTCAACAGGTAGCAAAAAGCTGGAATATAAAAATTCCTATAAATTTTTTGAAAATGTAGTACGAAACTTGCAAATGGCTATCACATTCCACCTCTAGCCCCAAGAAAAACTCCAAACCACAGAAAAATGATAAACACGGATCTGTTCCTCAATGAGAAATGTCATATGCCAAATGTGACACTTTAACATTTGAGTGTTTGGAATTATTTCAATACTGAAAGCTGAAAGACTGTTTTAAAGAGAAAACAAACAAATGAATACAAAAATGCTTTCTTGCTTTCTGCTATTCTGAATTCCTTAAAAAAAAAAGTCATTATGGGACTCATAGCAGGCAAATCTACACCTCTAACAAAGTGATCAGCAACAGAACAGGAATTTATTCTAAATTATGTCAATTTCCCATATGAAAATATGAGGCTCTTTCTTTCACATCTCTTTTTGTAAACTACTGCTCACTCTATACACCACAGAACCTAACTGGTCTGATGTACATTCTTAATATACTACACTTTATGTTCTTAAACAAATGCAGACAGCAAATTTGTTTCTCATAACAACCAACTTTGTATAACAACCTCTTTTTTTTTTCCATTAGTTTTGTCACTTATGAAGACCAAATAATGCTAAACTGAACATTCAAAGTTTTAAGTAGAGAACAATGTTTTTTCAAAATTATTTTTACAATGTTTCAACTCAGAAGAGAAGCTGCAGGAAAAGCACACCAATAATGGGATGGGGGGGGGGGGTCTGGTGGTGACTCATTTTAAATGTGATTCATCAAGATTTTCCTCCCTCCTATATTTATACAGGTATCAGAAACCACTAAGAGAAACTCAGCCTTTCATTGTAGCACATACTTTGTGTTCTGTATACAGTATGCTTTTATTACCACCCCTTAAAAAAATGGGGTTTATCATTTGATCAAAATACCATAGTATGTTGCAGTAAAATGGTATCTGATGAAGAAAGAAATGTATCAGAATGATCTGGTTTATGTGGCTGATGCATAATCAATGATCCTCCCTCTACAGATGGCTATGAAAGCATCCAAAAATGCTTAGATGTGAGAGTTCATCATGTGCCACAAGATGCTTTTTCTTTTTTCTTATTTTTTTTAATTAGATTTTTAACATACACCCTCCTCCCTGATCACTAGTCCCTTCAGGGCTTCTGCAATTTTTAACAATAAATAACTAAATATGTGCATAGCTGAAGTCGTGACCTCATCACATCTGGCACCACAATTTATGCATAGTAAGCATACTATTGACGATTTCAGATGCGAATACTCCAGAATTAAACACACCTACTTGTAGGTAAACAGGCTGAAATAAAAACATACAAACATCACTTTTAGGTAAACAGATTAAAATAAAAATATACAAATATCTCATGTATACATCATTATCAGGCTTATCAGGATTTAACATTCCTGCATTAAGTCTTCCTCCTTACTCACATCCCTCTACCTGTATTGTCAACAGGTACTCAATCACTTTCTACTACTGAAAGAGTAACTTATTCATAAGGTTAACTTTATTTAGACAAAATTATCAATTAAAGATTACACACATATTTCTAACGTATCAAAAAGCAGAATCAAGTGTTAAACCAAGTTAAGACTTCCAGACTTCAAACTGCTTCCACGCATTCCCATCTGTGATCATGCTCTTAACGCTTCAGTGATATGCAGAAATAAATATTTAAGTAAATAAATAGTTTGATCAGCTGGATGGTTTTGGGGGGAGGTAGGCTATGAGAAACTTAACCCTATCTGAAATTTACTGTATCCATTAAAAATATTTTTATGAGTAATTCTTAGTACATGTTGTAAGTGTCAGGCATAACCAAAGGAAAGCAAACAGCAAAACACAGTTTCATTGGTAGAAAACATACTTGGTTCTCTTTCTCTAGCCAAAGAGCGTGCCAGAAAATATCATCTGAGCATCTTATACAAAAAAAGCAAGAAACATATTAAAGCACCCTTTTTATAAAAATTACCTAAAAGAAAAAAAGAAATGTAATCAATGTAAGAAAGAAAGTCCAAATGACATTGTACATAGTGCTAGATGTCTTGGCTGCGTGAAAATGGCACTCCCAGTCTTATCTTTCTCAAGATGTTTTCCTCTCCACTAATTTCATAGCTACCAAGACACAATTCTCCATTTGCTCCTTCCAAGAAATATGAGATTTTCTCTCTCTTTCTCTAAGTATCAGCACAGGTTTTTCACTCTCCTGTAAGAAAAGGATGGCCACGTCCAAGTAATAATCGCTACCGCTCTTCTTGTAGTAGCTAAAACCCCTTTTTCATTCTGTAGCCACAGCTATAGGCTGTATGACAAGGCTTCAAAAGTGAAGCTGTAGCTACTCTGAATTCAGATTCTGTGATAATCCAGCATCATCTCCAGCAATGCAAATCTGATGAGCAACGGAGCTCCTTTAGAACCAAATTAATTCATTTTCATTTTTTATAGCATTAGAACCCACGCATCTTCCATTTCATTTGATACTGAAATACAGACAAAAGCATGACTTGCAAAAAAAATCTTACTCAACTCAGAATACAATTCCCACACATACTTAGCCCCCATCAACATGCATCCTTTACCTTCTCCCCCCACTCCCGCAAAAAACACCTTTCTCCTTCCGTTTTGTTCCACATTTTCACCTGAAACACTCTTATTTCCTTCCCCATTTCTGTGTCACTATCACTAAATTATATATTGGGTTGCTCATTCCACTTGTTGACAGTGAAATAATAAAAGTTTGAAATTGGGTCTAAATTATAAAAATAGATAACTGAAATTTAGAACTAGGTAAAGCTCCAGATTACTTTTATTACAAAAGAAAACATTTCTTTATTCTAATATAATCTTTACACACAGCCTCCTAAGGAATGGCAGAACCGCCTCTTGATATAGTTTATTATGGCTTTGTAGACTGAATGAGAAATTGTTCCAAAAATACCTCTGTCCTCCTTTTTAATGACATAATAAATTACAATAGCTTATTAAAGTAAGTTTCAATATATTACATATAGGGGGAACAACATGCATTTTCTACCAATCTCTTTTTTACCAGTCAAAAACGTTTTCACTCCTACTTTCGAGGACACACACCTAAACACTCCGCAGCAAGTTTCACATTTTACAAATTACAGGTCAAAATGTACATAATCTCAATTAATGCTAGCAAAATCAGAAAGCTATGACAAAGAGAGATGAATTGTCTGCCTCAGTAAATTTCACCAAGGCACAGCACTGTAGTAGTAATAGTTTTTAAATTTCTTACAAACATATAAAGAATCCTGTTTCATGTACAACGGAAAATAAGAGGAGTTTAAGTTGTAGTAACAAAGAACCACTAATAGAAGAAGTGAAAAACTGGAAAGTCTATATTTAACTTGGTGCTCAGTCATTAGAAAGGTGCCCCATAACGACCATATGTTACTCAAATATGTTATCACACCTACAATTTCATCATATGTCTCCCAAGAAATTAATTAGCTCTAACTTTTTCAACTTTGACAAAAATGTCTGCAGTAAGTCAGATTACTAGCGGTTGCAAATGCTTCAAAATTCAAAGCTTGCCTCAGCTTTTATTTAACCTTTTAATTACAGTCATTGAATAACATTTGGAAGGCAGATGTTCCTTTTTTTGCATATGTAGTTAATAATAAAAAAGACCATTTATTTTAAATTAATATTACTTTTTCAACTACAAAAATGCTACAAAGACAGTCATCATTTTAGACAGAAAAGAATGGATACATCAGCAATGTTAAAACACCAGTTACCTTAACTGGAAGTGGAGTAACCTGAAGAGAATGAATTCCAATAAAAATCACATCGTGTGACTCATTTACACAAAAGACTGGGAGCAGACTAGGACTCTCAGCTGATCCGGATATACGGAAGCAATACAGAAGAGCTCAACTTTCAGCTCAATCCACAAAAACTGGCTAGAATTATGCTCAAGATTAACACGGGCATGATGAGGATTGATTCATTCCATGTTTTGGAACCAAATAAAATAAAAAGGAAAAAGTCACAAGGATGCAGCACCAAAAAGCAATGATATATAACCTAATCTAACAATACACACTAAACTACCATCCCAGCAGTGGGAGTCAAGCCTGTCTCACAATAAACCTTAACAGTCTTGGTAGATGCCATTCACAAATCTAATTTATTTTGTTGTGATAGTTACAGAAGATTTGCAAAAATTGTTCCAACAACTTTTTAAGTCTAAAAATTACCCAATAATTCATTACCTATGCAAGAAATACTAACACAAAGTTATTTTAATACAGGCATAAAGAAAAATGTTCAATGTTTTTACCACAAAACAGACTAAAGTTTCACTCTCTAATATCAACAAAAATTAATAAAAACCAAATGAATTTTACAATCTATACTTCCTCAATTCTGAAAAAGCATTAGGCATATCAGCATAGAGCTCTGAAGAAAATTAGTACTTTGTTGTAAAATCATCAAACATATGAAAATAAAGAGGTTACATCATGGTTGAAGGCTTACATTTAGAGTTTCTTGAGGAACGACTCTATAAAGCTATTAACCTTGTACAGAATTAACAACTAAAGGTTCAATGAACAATCAAGGCTTTCAATAAAAAGAGTGAAACAATAATATTTTGACGAACTTTTTCTTAAGGTAGAGTGATGTAACATGTCACCGTAAAAAGTAAAACAAGTAATTCAATACCTGATTATTTCCTCATCCAGTTTCAGAGGAAGGTTCCTGACACTTTATCCACAGTCAAAACTACCCTTTATTACAAGAATGTAAATTTAACCACACACACACGTATGAGCACGCATATGGAAACACTAACATGGAATACATTTTTGAACAGGTCTGAAGATAGCTATGCTATCAAAGTTAAGCCAAAACTTAAGATAAAACTAGTCTTTTTAAATTAAGGGAGGGGGTTGGGGGGAAGGGGGGGAAATCACACATTTAACAAACCTGAACTCTGTGTGCAATGATATCATAAATTAATTAGAGACAAGAAAGAATGAAAGAAAGAAAGAACAAAAAGTGTCTCCCAAGAGGAAAAGTAATTTGAAAGCTCATTTGGGTCTACATATTTTCAAATATTTTAATCCAGCTGCTACAGCTATTTGAAATCATTCATTCAACTGCCTTTATATACCTTTACGTTTATTACATTCTAACTTTCCACCAGATTTTCTGTATGTTGGAATTGCTGGAAACATAGACAGTGAACTTTAATTCTATTTTCCTCTATTTTCCTCTAGAAATGTCTATATTCCTTTTTAAAGAATAAGGTGTCACTATGCAGTATTTCTAATTAAATCTGCTACTGTATAGTTGGGTTTACAAAATATAACGGGCCAATTATAGTAAAACATGTTAATATCCAAATATAATTTCTATAGCGTCAGACATGCAGGGACAATATGAGACTACAAAATTGACTTCAAAATAAATATTCAAAATATTTACAACATAAAAAGAAAAATTCATGAGTACAGCTGTACTATAAATAAAATACAAAAAAAACATACATTAAAAATGAAAAGAAAAAAATACTGTCTAGACAAGCTCTCTAAAACCAGCAAACCATTACTATCACCCACCCCATAACTCATTTAATCCTACATAATAATTCCATATAGCTTTTCTACATGTCTTCTGCACTGAAACTAAATCAAAATGCAAGATTCACCTTTGTCTAAAAGAAATCTAGAAAATATTAAATTTAGAAATGTTGCTGTAGTGTCTCAGGGAAACTACAGTTCAGCCAACATATGCTCCAGTTTTCTCTTTGAGATCGTTTCTGCAATAGAATTACATTTTTCATAAGGCAGCGCAATAGATGAGCAAAAGAGGAGAATGAGGTGAATTACAGGAAACATAGTTTTGCCAGAAAGCCCGACCAACAACAGAGACCAAAGAAATCAGATGCTCAAATAACAACTCTATTTCCTTCCTCTATACCTTCTAAAACCAGCAGCTGATACCATCTAAGTGTGACAAAAAGCAGGCATCTCTGATACATTCCCATAAAATTTGTGAAAGTGGACACCCATGTCAAAGGGAGGGAGAGATGTGTAACCAGTTGGGCAGGAGGAAAATCCCCAGTACAAGATGATATATTATCGGACAACAGAAGACTCTGCACAGGAGACGTCCAACTCGGGCACAAACGCAGAAACAAGCTTTAAACCAGCCACAGCTGACGGTGGGGCACAAGTCTGCAGGGAGACGAGCCCCATCCACTGCAGCCCCCGGGGGCTCTGCAGGCCACCCCAAGCCACTCCACCCAGCGACTGGAAACACTTAGAGCCCATAATGATTTGGGGGTAACTGTCCTCAACACCAAGAGCCAAACTAACTGGACCATCTGCAGGCTGTGCTTCAGCATTGGCAGACTATTGATTTTTAAAAGTGTTCATCCTATGTCTTGCGCTTAGAAAAAAACAGTCTTTCCAATCTAAAAAAAGACTGGGATGAAAATCATGCACCTATGCATGTTTCTACTTGAAACATAAAACTGAGTTCACAATATTTTTCTAATAACCGTTATCCAAACGCTTCAATACAGGTATAAGACAGGAAGGTTTTTTCCCTGTCCTCAACAGACAGGTATTGATTCACATCTCCTTAGGAATGTTCTAAAAAAGCAGATGACACCTCACTCTGATAGAAATCATACCTACCGTCAAAAGAAATCCTTGCACAGCCATGTTTTATGTCCTTAAAGTGCTTTGAAGGTAACACAGAAATAACTGTGTTACATTAAAAAAAAAAATCCTTTCAACAAACATGTTTAAACTGAAATTTTGAGTTCTAAGAATATCTATGTATTTTTAAAAAGCACATTTTGATGTTTACCATCATCACCTAGTTCCCTTTTTTGAGGTCACCAACACAGAGGTACAACAAAACCCAAAGAAAATCAACTGTGATTCAGACTGCTGTAAGTGTATGAACATGCAAACCAAAGCTGGTATGCAAGCCATGTGTTTAAATGGTAGCACAAAATTTTGTTTGGCATTCTCAAGCAACAATCCTTATACTTCTGCATCTTATGACAACCATTACTAAATATTGTCCAGCTTTTTAGTGGCCAAAGACCTTTTCATATTAGTAACTTTAATTGACCATTTTTATATGTCTAATGAATACATGTTAAAAATAATGTTTCTCTTAAGACATAGAATATATTTTTATACTACATGTAACTCCTCCAAAGTGTTCACATGTTCTCTGATTTTATAAAAACAAACAAACAAACAAAACAAAAAACTAGTTCCTTCACTACAAATACCAATGAATTCACCTTTCTTGTCCTCCCACAAGACCCATGTGCCAGTGTGGATGTCTCTGAAAGGAAAACGCTCGTCCATCGTAAGAAACATTTTCAAGAACCATTTTTCACCTCACTCTGGAAACCAAGATCCTTGAGCACAACGATCAGTAGAAATTATCCTTGTCTCTTTCAACCCTCATCTATGAAATCCAAGACAACCCCAAGAAAAACCCCACGAGATATCATGCAGTTATCAGCATACCAAAAGGATGCCTACAAAGGGAGGAAACAACCCCAAGAATGCTTATCCTGCTCAACAAGTACTGAGCACCTTACACACCCATCCATGTGGCTATCCCCCTTTCCCACAGGGAAGCTGCGAGTCCACCATTCTCCCAGTGCCTCTGACCACAACACTGTAACTCCTAACAAATACAGAGCACTGAGAAGAGAGGACCCTGCTCTGCTTGAAGACCAGGTGAATACACGTATTGCCAGGAGATTTGCTAAAGACAACCCAGAGCTCTCCCAAGCACAGGGGCAAAATGACACATTTCACCAAAAAGTTTCTGAAACTGCCCCAGTTAAACTCTCCAGATGTAATTTCTTTTGTAGCAATCAGACTTTACTTGTTATTTCATATCCTAATCAAAACAACACAGACAAAAATAATTTGCTTACTGACGACACTTTTTTCTTAAAAACTGTCTTTTTAATGCTCTTCCTCTCCCACTTTCATTGCATTGAAATAGCGACTGACATCAGAAAGCAGCTGTGCTGCACGCACCCCGCCACAGCACCACAACTGCACGAGAGCCATTCAGCCTCCCTATGAAGAGCTGAAACCTAATTAGGATGCTTAAGATAGCACTATGGATATTGCAAACGATAAATAACTAACCCAAACACATAAGCTATCACAAATGCAATGGATAATTTTTTAATCTTTTTCATCTAAAAATACTCTGGTGTTCCTACATACTGCGAAGAAAACAATCGATACCACTTGAAAAAAATGCTTGCTTTTCTATTTTGCACCTGCACTCTTCTGCTGTGAAAGTATGTTTCACATCAAGATTTTTATCACCAGCTCTCGAGGTGGGCTGAATTAGAGCAACAGTGTTTCTGGAAAACAGACCACCAATATACTGTGAGATTCCTTTGCGGATAGAAGTAAGCAATAAAACGTCATCTTCACATTTCTGAGAACATTTTATGGTTTTGTCTGTATTCCATGAGTGTGCAATTATGTGAAAACCAGACTTAAAAATCCTTTTCTATTTTTAACATTAAAGAAATTATGCATATAAATCTTCACATAACTTTGTAATAGCTAGAGCACATGTGATTTTTGAGAGTAAGCTACATAGGCATAATGCTATAGCGTTTGAAGGCAGACCCTAATTCCTTATTTAGGCACCTCTAATATTTAGAGACATTTCAAGGTATAATCTTAAAGTATGCGTATTTAAAATGCAGTGCCATATTAGCTTGGAATCTATAATTTAAACGAGAAATTACTACTGTAAGAAGTAAGGTTGTAATAGACCAGAGCAATGCACTGGCAGTGACTCAAATTCATCTCAACAGGGCTCAGCACTGATATCAAAGACCCATAAAGGCAAAACATCCTGCAGAACACAAGCATTCAATTACACCATATAGTAATATTACAGAGTTTGATATAACTACTACAGGCTTTCATATTTTTATCTAAGCAATTTTTTGCTGTATATGTAAAACCTTAAGGTATGCTCACAGTTTAACTTGTATTTCCTAAGTACTACAGATTTTTACCAGAGCTTTCTGGTATTTAAACACAATTCCTGTCTGGTCTTAGAAGCCTCATTTCAATGTCTGAGGCTTGATAATGATTCTCTTAAATGTATTCACTAGCAAATTTTTATTATTACAGATATATTAAATATTTAATAGTTATATTCAGTTTCCCTTACACTCTCCTAATGCAGTGCAAGTCACAATTTGTGTTTCTGATGTGAACTAAAATGATTTTACTCACAGGTCTTTACTAAGGCCCCTTCACCCCACCCCGGACATCGATGGCTGGAATTGTAAGCGTTACCTCCTATCCGTGTCTATCACCACACTGCTGTCAGGTTTCAAGTAAGTCTTCCAAATCTAATGGCAATGAAGCAACGAGCCACGGTATGACAATATGAAACTATGAAAATACGTCTCTGCACAAGGACCATATTCACAGTCCAGACATTTTTACCAAACCACAAAGGATCTTTGGGAAATCTGAAAACATAATTTACTTACCAATTTATAATCTGTGCAAGTGTACTAATTCACAAACACATTCCTCATATTCCATTAAGCAAATATTACTTTATAGAAGAGAATGACAAAATGCAGCTCTTCCCATAGGTACATTTTCTGGAGAAATCACACCTATCAAAATGAGTTCTAAAAGTAGAAAAGGCAAAATTTGCTACTGCAAAGTTCAAGTGAATAAGGCCAGGATATCAAAACTGCTCCAGTATCACCATCTTACACTGCTTCAGTGGTGGTTTATGCATCCTTTATGTATCCACTTACCTACTGCAGAAAAAATGCATAACGTTAAACCGCAAGAAAAGACTACTCAAGTAATATTCAGGTTAGGTTTTTTTTCATCCAGAAAAGTTATTTATGCAATATACAGTCAAACCACACATTAAAAAGAAATACTCGTATCATCATCTAGATTGCTGAAAACAATGCCAACTGGGTCACTGGACACTCGTATCCAATAAAAACAATTTGATTTTGAAATACTGTTATGAAAATTTAAAAATACAGTATGACCAAAGTTTGCAGCCTCATTTCTTCTATTCCCACGTTTCATGCTTCTTGGAGGCACTTCAAAATTCAGAACTAGGTTTCAGAAAGCCGATTCACACTCTCAAAACATTTGACCGATTTGGAAAAGTAGTATTTAGCAGATTATGGAGTCCTTATTGTGTCTGGCACCACAAACAAAGCATCCAACTACATCCACAGGTAAGAATAAAACAAACTTTTTTAGGCTACTTGCTGCAACTGAAAACAGATTTCTAAGCATTTAAGAGCTATAAGAACAATGCATGGAACAGGAATTGACTATTTTACATAGAACAAGTGAAATAAAAATCTCTGCTGGATAGTTTTCTCAAATTCAAAAAAAATCAAAAAAAGGAAGAAATAACTATCAGCTGTTGGAAAAATAGCTTTAATGAGCACTTGTAGAACCACATTAAAATACCCAATTTGCTTAATAAGTAGGGAACGTGAGTCTAAAACTACAAAGGAGTATGAAATGCCATGCTACAACAAAAAATGTATCAGAAGAGGACAGAGTGCACTGAATTTGAGTACAATTCTATATGGAAATGTACAGTAACTTCCCAGGAAAAGTATATCAAATTTTTATCTCCAGCTAGCACTACACTGCACTTCTCACCTCCAAAAAGATATCTAAGCCCTCAAAAGTAAGTGCTTACCAACGTATCATGTCAGAAGTCCTAGATGATGGAGATCAGGGAAAGTTGGGGGTGGGAGCTGGGGTGGAACAAGATGGGAAATCAGAACAAATATCTATCAGAAACAGTGTTTACTGTTGTATTGGGTTTACGTGGCCAGGTTTTGGTAGCAGCGGGGGCTACAGGGGTGGCTTCTGTGAGAAGCTGCTAGAAGCTTCCCCCATGTCCATCAGAGCCAATGCCAGCCGGCTCCAAGACGGACCCGCCACTGGCCAAGGTCGAGCCCATCATCAACAGTGGCAGCACCTCTATGATATCTTATTTAAGAAGGGGAAAAAACTGCTGCGCAACAGCAGCTGGACAGAGGAGTGAGAATACGTGAAAGAAACCACCCTGCAGACACCAAGGTCAGTGAAGAAGGAGGGGGAGGAGGTGCTCCAGGCACCAAAGCAGAGATTCCCCTGCATGTGTTAGTGTTAGTGGGACAGGCCCTCCCTGCTGGGGGGTGGAATCACAAACATTTCTGTATTTAGGAGCAGAAGCTGTGAACTTAACAGCAAAAAATGACCAGTTTATTGGAAAAACTGTTTCTCTTTTTAAAAAAAAAAAATATAAATCTCCACATTAAGGTTTCATTCGCTGTGCAAGTTCCACCTAATGTAGCAGTCTTGTTGGAGAATGCCTACCTACTGCAGGAAACCCCCACCTTTTACTAGGTCAGAACCTGGAGGAATTCTCCTTCACTGAGGAATTCGTTCTGGGTTGTAAGAAGATTAGCTCCTCTTCAGTGGCCTCAGGTACTACAGTCGGTCTGTCGCTGACTGCTAAATGGAGCAAGGTGAACTACTGTGCTACAGCAGTCACATGTGACTCTGCTCTCCTAGAAATTACCTTGCTTGAGCTCTAAAATATGAGGTGTCTGACAGAGATGTCAGTGAGAAGACTGCCTGCAAGTTTCCCAAAAAGGGAAAGGTGTATCTGCTAAACTTACGGACTACGTGCAGGAAACTCATATCACGCTAACGTTTAGGAACATAGACATACCGGCTGCTCCCTACTATATTTTGTTAGAGGCAAGAGAACGGGAAGGAGGGAAAACGTCAGAAACTTATTTCCAGTACAAACACATTTACAAGCTGCTGGTACAAAAGGAACAGCCAAGGAGATCACAGCACCAGAAAGGCTCTCCTAGATCATCAAATCCCCTCCCAAGACTACTGCAGCATCCCAGCATAGAGCCTTTTTTTGCAAATGACCCGGGGGCCAGGAGGGGGACACACCCAAAAAACCCCATACAAATACACACACCCCCACCAAAAAACCCAGAAGATAAATTGTCATTTTCTCTTTAAAATTAGCACTAGCACAAACTTGAAAGGAAACATCTCAAACAGAAGTAAACACACTGAAATAACATCCCACCTAAGCACAGCTCCACTTTGAAAGAGATTTTGTAAGCCTCACACGATGTATGACTCTATCAAAAATACCTGACAGTAGGGGTCACAAGCAAAAACCATCTAATCTTTCATCAAAACAAGAGCTCTATTGTGATCACTGGTCAAAGATTACATACAACATCACTCAGGGTATCTTCACCACCTCTGACAATTCAGAATATCACTATATTTATTTTCCTCAGGTGAAATAAGTATGCTTTACATAAGCAAACAGAAACTGATTTTTTTTTTCCAGAGAGTAAAACATCACAAAAATGTATTATTTTGATTTAAAAAGATCATCTCTTTCTTTAGAAGACTAAAGATTACTAAAATATTCCAAACAGAAACAAAGGATTAAGAAAACAGTTAAACACTATTTCCAACTCTCTTTATAATACATTCAAACAAACAAACAAAAAAAAACTTAGCAAAAAAAGCCAGTGACAAATTTAAATGCAATATGATATGTTAATAAAAGATAAGATTATAATAACACTACCATAGTTAATGGAAATCAACAGATTCAAAGAAGTATTTGAGTATTATACATCCAGCTTCCAAAATAAACAAAATATTCTGGATCACTCTAATGTCACCACTCATTAAAAGCAAAGCTAACTAATCTTGCCTCAGATTGTTTTTCTCCCCTCTCAATATTTTACATTATGGAAGGAAGAATAATTCTCCACTTCTGATTTCTTCAAAATGTTTTTCCTGAGCAGTGAATTGAATGTCACAGACACACTGAACAGATCATTTATTTGAGTATAATGAAAAAAGCTATTTATCTTTAGCATCTACAAAAAAATAAAACCAGCACACAACAGTTAAGTACATCTCAAAAACAATACAAAAAAAACCAACTTTGGAATAAGGATGTTTTTAGCAAGTCAGCTACCAAACAATAAAGAGCAAGACAAATATTCCAAAAGGTAAAAAATAATAATCTGGTTACAAATCAGTCACGTATGGAGACACCCAGACAGCAAGAGTTCTTTATAAAAGTAGTTCAGATTTAGAAATGTTATTATCTTTGAAAAAATCTGGGAAGAACAAACAATGCCACGATGTTACAAGAGAGACAAATATTATGAGACAAATATCATTATGCTACATATTAACAAAGATTTTATATGTAAATCAAGGGAAATAACTAAAACAAGAAATTATTCCTCTCTATCAGGCAAAGATAAAAGCTCTGAAATATCACCATTTACAAATTTTGAGCACTAACAAATGAAGGTGGGGAAAAAAAGCTAAATTGAGAGAAGTCCTGAAAAAACAAGACTATAAAGTTTTTTCTTTGTTTGTTTGTAAGAAAATATTAAGTTTAAAGTACAGTTAAAATAACTGGCTAGGTTTAGTCTAGAACAGAGAATATGGTAGGGAATAAGAGGAAGGTAGACTATAATAATCTTAAAATATGCGAGTCTCATAAGGAGGACAGTGATTAATTGTGCTTCACATCTACAGATGGCAGTACAAAAACGGATCAGCAGGGAAATTTAGATTACATATTGTTAGAGAGTTGGTCCAAATAAAGTTCCTTAAGTTGCAGAACAACTTTGCTGGAGCTTTCAAGAATGCCCCAGACAAACATCGTGCAAGGAATTTTCTGGTTTTGACTCTACATCAAAATGGGGGACAGACAACTAACAGTCAAGGTCTCTTCCAATAGTACATTTTAAAATCCAATGAAAATGTATCAATACATAATCTATGTTGGCAGACTTGTTAGAAACACAGGCCAGTATTTTTTAAGTTAACTAGTGATTTTGGTAGGTAATTTGCAGCATAAGGACAGCTGTACTCGTTCACCTAGGTTAGTGAGGTTAATGAGGAAGTGATATACTTTTCCATTTTCTTATTAAGACTCACATATCCGCACTGCAACTGAACTAGAACTGTCCATTTGTTCAATAAACATTTTTTAATACACAGGAAATACTCTTTCACCATTGTAAGTACAACCCTGACAACAGTCATGGATCACCTTCAAACATTATAAAATTAAAGATTACCTAGATTTTAAGAAAAGTGGGTTTGGAGGGAATTTCTATTTTGTTTCTAACTGGACATGAGTTACACTTCTTACTCAACTCAGTTTTACTGGGGAAAATATGGAGCACTTCTCATTCCACCTGGATCTTCAACTAGACCAAGTGGACTCGTTCACAAACGAAGGGTACAAGTCACATCTTCTCCAGCTTGGCAACAGGAACAGGTACAGGAAGCAGCAAGCTCTCTCTGAACTTTAACCAGACACCTGAACTGAATTAAAATAAAAAGGTGACTTTATCCCTGTATCTCCTCTCATATTGCAACCCAGTGCTCTAGCTCCCCGTCTCAGGAAGAAGTCAGCTCTCTCCTATCTACTTGCTGCTGCCCAACACTGTAATTCACGTCAACCTTAACTACAGGTAACAGTTTCTGGGAGGAGGGAGTGACTACATTCAGCAGGACACCCAAAGGGAAAGTGGAAGGAAATGCCAGTCTTGCTTCACGGGCAGTTCCCAAAATAACATCTCAAACCAGCTACAAAAGTAATAAAGTTGAGTCAGGGACAAGGACAAAATAACTGACCAATGTGCTGACCCTACAAAGCAGAAAAACAAAGACTGAGACATTCCGATTTTATTACAGAACTAATTTAGTCAGAAGTCTGGCATAAACTCAGCAAAGCTGTAATCTGGAAACCCATACACTCTCATCCGTACAAACCAGATCTCTACACCAGAGAATCACTCATTCAGAGCATCAACCTGGCAACCTCTCTTAGTCCTAACTACTAGCCTGTACGTCTAGTTTGACTTTGATTCTGCATCAAAATAGGGAATGAAGTCTTCCTTCAGCCTTTGGCAAAAATCCATTGAGAGTCTTCCTTCATTCTACTGGAGATCCTCAACGTGGAGGGGTTGCCTCTCTCTCTTAAAGATCAAGATGCTGTTAAATTAAGATTTTGTAGTATATTGCTTCAAAATACTGCAAGGAAAATGCACAGAAAAATACACAATTTCTATAAACAACCACTTCCTCAATAACTAGAATTCAGTAATTTTCAAAGGAAGATTTATACAATGTTTTCTTTTTGTTCCTACTTTGTTTAATACAATCCAACTGAATACTTAAAAACCCTCTTTCTTCAAGGTGTGTTTTTAATCCTCTGCTCCTGAAAAATAATACGTCAATGTTTTTAATGATCATCCTATAATTGTTCTCTTCAAACAAACCTTGAACAAACAATACAAGGCTACTCCTGCCAACTCACTGATCACAGGTCAAAGCATGTAGTAATCCTGTATTTTTAGCTCTTGAATATTTTTCATTATTATGTAGTGTTCAGCAAAAAACTTCAGCACTGAGCACAGGACAAACGTATTTCAAAACATCAGTCAACACATAACTTGAAATAGTATACCACACAATGTCTTTTCACTTCTTTTATTTCCAGAGACATAACTTCTAAGCCTGCCTTCAGTACTACTGGAAGTACTTTATTACAATCTGAATACACAGAAATTTCAGTTGTGAAGCAAACAGAAGTGCAAACAGTCACGGAAACGAAAGGAGAAAAGATATTCAGGGGCGTGCTGAATTTATTTTTCCACATAACATAACCAAAGCCTGCTCTCAATTTGGCAGAATGGACAATCTCTGATAACATTTTGTTAAACAAGTTTTACCTAGATCCAGTCCTAACAGGATCTAATTACACAATAAATCAGAAGCAGAATCTGTCGAAGTAGAAAATTGTGACCACGTAGGCTCTGAAGGACAGACAACAGCTAGATGCCTTACCTCCAATGCATGGAAGGAAGGCATCTAAACTGAGCTCCACCAACACCAAATGTGTAAAGGGGATAAAAATACCTGTAAATATTTTAAAAGAAAAATAAAAACAAATTATGTGTCCTGAATGTTGAGCCTTTAAGGGCAGCTGAATTGCATTTGCAAGCTTTTCTCACCTTTATGAAGCATTAAGAAATAATCACTAAAACACTCATCTTACTGTAAGTGAAAGAAACAGAAAATCTGCAGCTATCAATACACCTTTGAAAATGTTGAGGAGCTATTCACTTTGCCTGAACTTGTTACCCTGCTAAGTGGAACTAACAGTCTTGGTTCACTATTTAGACTCATAAAACGCATCTAGAAGGTGAAGAGGTTGTTCAGACTTCTCACAGGAAGGATTCATTCCCATGTGTCAGGTTGGGTGACAGTGAGATGATCCAACAAGGGGAAAAAACCCAAGCAACTCAAATTAAAAAAAAAAAAAAAAAGCCATATCTCACACACACACTTGCTTGGGCGTGCCTCCATGTTACTGAGTGAAGACTTCTTTTTTTTTTTGCCTGGAAAATCAGATGGGAGAAAAGAATACAAAACAATGCTATTACCAAGTCTAAGACATTACTGAATATATACTTTGGATAAACTTAGTTCAGATAGTTATATTTTAATGAAATGTTTTGCATAACACAAGATCTAGAGACAGATTGAGACAACAGATTTGAAAGCTTACATTTCAACTAGAAGTCTTTTATGAAATTTAAATTCTGCTAAGGTGTTTCTAACGCAAACCTTTGTAACATTAGGCTAAAACTAGGGCAAGTTAAAAGACAGTATAGCGCAGAGAGATGCTAGTTCAGAAACTCCAGAACTCCTGCGAAGTGACAAAAATACAAAAGATAAGAGCAAGCATTCTCAGAGAAAAGGAAATCCATAGTACTGTCATTAACTGTAGGTTACTTGGATAAAATAATTCTGGATTTTTATCCAAGTAATCCTGAATGCTCTATTATAGATTAATTTATTTAATTACACAACCTTCCTTCTCTTTTCATGCCTAAAGAAACTACATACAAATTCTAAAATAAATGAAAATACATTACAATTAAGTACTGTACTTAATCTGCACTTTTAATTCTGACCTTCAATTTTTAATCATCTCTTACTGTCTGCAATCTTAACAGAAAATAACCCAAACCTTCAGTTTACACACACTGAAAAAAGCCAAAAAGCCCTCTGCAGTTTTTTTCCACTCTGAGCCACTCTTTGCATATCCGGTGCGATGTCCCACGATTTTTTTTTACCTTAGGCTTTGTTCAATGGAGAGACTCTTTCAGTTGGTGCTTTGTGCATGTTCCTCCAGCTGCCCAGTGGCATGCTTTCCATGACAGATGCTCTGGCTTCATTCTTAACATATGCTCCAGATGATAATTCCATCTTCTTTTCTGGATAACTTTAGAGCCAAGGGGGTTTTGAGCTGTCTAATGAATCTTGGCATCTGTTATAAATTCATTCCATTTAATACATAGTATTTTTCTAAGGCATTTGCTTTCAAAGGCATTTAGATGTCTGTACCTTTGTTGGATTTCCAGCTTTCACATCCATATGTTGAGATGGAAAGAAATATCTGAGTTGAAGTTTCACACCCTGGTCTTTAAAACATGGATTTTTATGACCATATCTTATTTAGTTGGTAAATGAACCCATTGCCTTGCCAATTTGTAATTCTAGTTCCTTACTGAAATCCCCAGATGACAGGCACCTTACAACCAAGTTACATAAATTTATTCCCTTCTTGTATTCCTTCACTTTCCAGTGTAGTATTTGAGCTGGGAGTTTCCAGGGATTAATTATATTTGCCTAGATTTTTTTCCTTATAATTACATAATAGCATTGTAAACAAAACAAAGAAACAAATAAAAAAAAAGATAATGTTTTTCATTTAACTTCATCTCCCAGTCACTGAAGGACAAGGACATGTTGCAGCATCTCAGAAGTTACTGCAATTACCACGGAATTTTCCTTTGTTAGGAAATCATGAGAAGTTTCTGTAAGTGATTAAAAATTACCAGTCTCTCCAATGTAAGCTTTCAGCATTTTTTTAAACCCTATCCTCACATTATACTTTTTCTAGTTTTTTCTTCTTTCATGCTACTGTATCTAGCGATAGTTACTTCATTTCTATATGAAAGTTGCGCACATTCCCAGCCTATCCAACCCACCTTTTAAATGTCTCCATTCTCTCTCTCTTTCCCATTTTATCAATCGCTCTCTACCCTCGACAAGCCCACCATCTGCTTAGAACCATGCAAAAATAGTAGCTTTTACCAACCGGGAATAACGAATAGCAGTTACAGTATGAACCAAAAGGAAAATATCTGTAAAGCATTCTAATTCTTCCATTTTTATCATTTCAAGCCAGGCACAGAATCTCTAACTACAGTAGAAGCTGAAACCATCACTGCATGTTTCTCTTTCAGAAGTGAAAGCGCTCTTCAGCACAGCATGAGCATAAAAGGCTATTTCCTTGGAGACTATCACAGAATCACAGAATCAATCAGGTTGGAAGAGACCTCTGGGATCATCGAGTCCAACCATTGCCCTCACACCACCATGTCAACTAGACCATGGCACTAAGTGCCATGTCCAGTCTTTTCTTAAACACGTCCTTGCAACGGACTCTGAGAAAGTTCTCCTGATCTTTGCTGCTCTCGATACCTGGTCCGTACCCCAGGCTCCACAGCAGCTCACACCATTCCATAGTTAAAAACACACATCGATGCAGTTAAAACTGAAAAAAGATCCACCTCTTTTCTCACAATGAGGACTTAAGGAAACTGCCATCTTTATGTGCTTTGTTGAGTCCTATCTTTCTGATTTGAAGCCTCTGTAAGGTTTTATGTACACTAAAAGCATTTGTATTTAAGATAGTGCATTTTTAAACACCATTCTCTTCTTATATAGTATGCCCTAAATAGCATTTAATAATGCATTCTTCAAGCATTGGTTAAATCACGATGCATTGAATTTCTTGGTAGAGAGTAATTGTTAATATTTATCTTCTCTAAGGAAAGATTAAAATGTTAAAGAATGGATTCATTTCTTGTTTTGTGTATTAAAAAATAAAATATGCACACTCTAAGTGAAGAAATACAAACAGATTTTCAAGGAACTCCAACGAAGACAAGATATTTGGAGCATTTTTAAATATGTCGATTGGCAAAACATAGAGGTTGTGGTAAGCCACCCTTTTCATAAACTGTGCACCTAATCAGTATAAAACTTTCCTCTACACTACAGCTACAAATATATTGACATCAACAGTCTACCAACCACGGATGGCTTTTAGGGAATAAAGTGGATTGCAAAAAAAAAAAAAAGCTATTAATATGCTAAAGTTCTAATGCAGGATCATATTTACTACAAAAATATGACTGCCTATTGTGGGGCAATTTACTAGTAACAATGATTTCACTGAACATGAAGGCCTGCATCTTTCTATCCAGTGAAACTCACTATATCATAAAGATATTTTCCTTTTGTAAGGAAAAGTCAGACACACTATGGACAACCAGACAGTGATGCCTTTGCATTCATGTTGCCTCTCAATAAAAAGAGCTTTTTTTCTCCCCCTTATTTTACCCAGCTCTGGAGTAGCAACTTGTTACCTCTTTTACAGGAAAATTCATTACAAAAAAAAAATGCAAATTCAGATTTTATGTTCTTATGTAAGAATAAGCTTAATTATTAAAATATGTTCCTCAAAAACACTCAAAATATCTATTAATAGAACTTTTTAGAATGTGACCTTGTTTGAGTGGGTTAAGCTTTTATTATCAAAGGTAATATTTATAACTATTTGCCTATCTACAGCATATCGTGTAAACCCTCACTACCAATACACTCAACATTTGTGGCATTATCTATTAATGACTATACTGATACTCGGGAGGCTGGCACAAAAAAAATACCTCACTTAGACTTACATGTAAGTATGTATTACACAGCTATTATATACCACAACTAATGCACTATGACCATAACTGTTTCCCTAACTCTCTCTTTGTAGACTAAATAATATCCACCAGCTATCTTCTTGGAGAAGGTGTAAAGGGCTACAGAGTGCTAGAAAGGATCCCTAAAAAAAGCTGGGTGTTTTTGTTTTGTTATTTATATTTTTACTAGAAAAGAGAGCTAGCGTTATGGTTGTGACAAATGAGAAACTACAAGGTGTTTGCATGTGCCTGGAGAATATGACATGCATTTGCCATGAAATTTATCTATTTGGTCTAATATCAGCATGGTTGCCCACACTGCTGCCCTGTCTCCTTTGGGGCAAGGATGGTTGGATCAAGTGAGGGAAAAGTTCATTAGCTCTGCATAAGCCTCTTTGTACCAACAGCAGTTCCACATAAAATCCTATGCGCATGGTGTAAATTGAACGTGTAAGATCCTGGCTGTGACTGAAAACCATCCAAAGGGACCTCAAATACAACTGTTTACAACAAAAATTCATTTCAAATGTTCATTGTGCAAGTTGAAATCATAAAGAGCTTGCTCCTTCTCCAAATTTTGGTATATAACCAAACCAAACCAGAAGTAGATTTGTAAAGAATGAATTTCAGCCAAATTCTTCTTTTACAGGAATTCTACCAAATGTAGCAGAAACTCTATGGCAACTCTACTGCAGAAACTCTACAGAAAACTCAAGAGGATTAAAAATTAACATTATCTGAAGTTGCACTCATTGTCCACCAACACAGTATGTATATTCTGAACTCTGAGAACCATAAGTACAACTTTAATCTTGAGTAATACCCAGAACCCAACAGCTCACTAGCCTCACAAGGATATCTGTCTATCATAAGCTTTGGGTGGTTTTTTGGTTAAAAAACTCTTTTTAAACAGCTTTAAAACTCTAAACCCAAGAGGATTACAAAGCTACTGTATCATTTGGATTAAGGAATCACTTAATGTTTCAGACATTAGCCATGCCACTAATTCTGTTAAAAAATACTGTTTATTTAAAAACTATAAACACACAGGAATAGGAACTAGCTAACCTCCTGGTGGCATTTTTTAATTAAATCACATTTAGGACTAGCACAGAGAGTAAATCAGTGGCCCTTTTCTAAACGTGAACTTCAAAGAAAACCATCTTGAAATACAAACTGTTTGTGCTGCAGTCTGGTCGTAGTGATAACCTAAGTTTTAGGTGCAGTTCTACAACTGATTTACTCTCACAAAGGTGGGGGCTGCCACTAGGAGGGAGCTGCCCCTCCACGCTGCCGCTCGCACATCCCCATGTGTGCCAGCACTACTGTTTGTGCAGCTACACGGTCGGTCAGGTCAGGGAAATGATCCATCTGAAAGTTAGCTAGGAAAATAAAAATACATTCATTTTCAGATAGATAAATTTCCTGGTATGATTCACCATGTCAGCATTACAAGCACAAGCGCCAACACAACCGACCAAGAAGAGGACACGACACTTCCCCCATTTCAGCAACTGCTTCCACTTAACACAAGTTTCAAGTAAACATGGAACTGCATCTTCCGGGGGCAAGTTCACAAGCTCCTCATTAAAATACAGTAGTTGCTGCTGTTTCTCAAGATAAGAATAAACTTGTTCAGAAAAGTTTCTGATGTATTAGTCAGCATACATAAATTGGCATGATATTATAAAAGCCAGCACAGTCCAAAACAAAGTGAGCGAATACTAGCTTTAAAGTAAAGCAATCAATGCTGTATGAAAGCACGCTATTTTGTAAGTATTTTCACGTGTGTAAAAGTTATACTACTAATCCATCTGCACAGTTTCATCAGGTCAAAAAAGTGTAAGTATAGGTGGAGATGTTGTCATGGTCCTATGATTACTCCCCCAGTGATTGCTGTTCAGAAGTTTCTTCCAGTCTCTCTGGAAGACAACTAGCAAAAAAACTAACCTTAAGAATTGATAAAGGACAACTGGTTTTTTGCATCTTATTAACAACTCCTCCCTTTGTACGCCCTAACAGATTTCACCTCTTCCTCTGCAACATGCAAGGAGGGTAAACAAAACCCAAAAAATCCACTGCTTCTCCATCAGGCGGAACTTCAGCTACTCATTCTACTTCCTATATAAACAACTGCATTTTTAAAAGCATGAATATTGACATGTTTATTTTTCAAAATGTCAATTTGCAGTCTCAATTGCCTCTTGGATATTCATGCCCTAAAACTTTGACTTCTCCGTCCAGTCCTAAAACTCCCCCAGGGCTTGGTTTCAAGTCATAGCTGTTGACGTTATTAATGTTTTTGACTATTACATCAGGGGTAGTATAAAAGAACTGAGTCCCACAGAGGCATAGGCTGATTGACCTAGCTGAGGTCAGAATAACAGATACATAGATTACCTTTGAAATAATAGAAAGCACAAAGGCTTGGGAGATTTGTTGGACTGGCACACAGCTATATTGAGGGAAGATAATTTTTATAATGAAGTATCAAAAGCCCTGGTATTGCAACCAAGTTATCCTTATGATAACAATAACTTCAATGTGAAAGTGAGATAAACACAAACAGATTTAAGTTTAATCAACAGATTACAGTACACCAAAGTTTATTACATGGTGTGACTATTTAAGCTTTAAGTAAAAATAAAAAAGTAGGAGTTCTATTAAATAGAAAACATGTATTTGGGAAATAGTTCCTCAAAGTCTTCCTTGACAGCATACTTTTAACATCTGCTGGTCATGCAGTACTGCCAGGCTAAAAGGGTTGTGAGCAGGAAAAGGACAATGAATTGTTAACATCTTGCTTCCCCAAGCCCTGCAACAGAAAACGTTAACCTTGTTTCTTAAGAGTATTGCCCTCATGGGTAGCAAACTGGTATGAATAAGAGAAACTGGTATGAACAGAGAAAACCTTCAGAACATGAGCAGTAAGGCAGCATTCATTACATAGGAACTGGAACAGACATACAAGAACATGTAACACCACTGTGTCCAGAATATTCAAACAAAAAACCCACTGCCTAGGTGTTTTCCTGTGTAACAAGTAACTTCTTGTTGTCAGGAATAGTAAAAGCACTTTTTTACCATAAAACTTAGGACATGTGAAAGCCCAAGGTGATAAGCACCAGAAACACACCTTACAAGCCACTGAAAGGATGACAATAAACAGGGATTCTTTTTAGGTGTTGAATTTGTTCAACTTCCTTTCAAAAATCTGAAAATCAAGAGCACCAAGGTCAAACATATTGATACTCCCATGAACATTCCATGTTAATAATACCCTGCTAATACAAACATAGGATAACACCTTCCTCCCTTCGAATATATTACTCCATCTTCTATCTGACGTATTACTGGTAGGAACTAATATATTTAATCAAAGAACATGCACAGAATTTTAGCCGCTACCATCTACAATACAGCTCCACCTAGAAGAGTGTCATTTTTACCAATCTGAATCACAACTGTACAACCATTTAAATGCTAGAAACAGGCTGTATTACAGCTACATTGAAACAAAAACAATTTTTAAAAAATTAAAAATTAATCAACCATAAACAATTATCTAAACTGGCATTCAGCAAGGATATTGCAGTGAAAAATCTTGAGACTGTTTAAAATACTTTGTGTTTCAGACTTCAATTACTACAGCAAACTGCCTTTACCTGCAGAAACTGGTAATAATGCAAGGCAGAGAGCTGCAAAAATAACACTCACAAATTTACTACCTAAAAAGTACCTGGAATAAACAGTTATTTAGCAAAGAGAACATCCCACACTCATCTTAGTTGCATCAAGTTTAAGATTTTTACATGGTTCTGACATTCTTTCAGGGACAAATAAGGTTAAAAAGCTTATCATTATTCCAGAAAGAAGAGACTAGCACTCAACTGCAAAGTGAATGGGAGACGGGAAGGGCACAGAGGGCCTCTCCCCTCTCCCAGTGGGGTAGCTGCAGGAAAACAGTTTCCACATACAGAGATCTCTGCTCAGAGTGTATGTGGAAGCCAAAAAACAGCGTGTGAGGTTTCCCCAACTGCAAGCAACTTTACAGATTTACCTAAATCCATTTCTACACTGAGTGCATGATACAGACATCTCTACCTATTTGAGAACTTAAAAAAAAATTTGATTCAGCTATACAAATGTATAAACATTTATACGAGAGCTTGAACTGTCATTTTTTCTCCCTTTGGTCCTCATGGAGCTGCCTCTTTTACAGTCACATAATATTTTATTGGAATTTTACAGTAATTCACATTTTCTATTAATTAGACAGAATTAGAGTAGAAAGATTATAATAAGAAAGGCTTATTTAGTTTCAAGTAGTTCATCAATGAAGACCTTACCTTAAACTACTATTCGCTAAGACAATTAGAAAAAAATAGTTTAAATTTCTTCTACTTTGTGTAACAGATGTTCAAGATAGTCTATTTAAATTTGTCTTTGTTAGAGGTGTGCTAAACTACTCATATAATTCAGACAATCTGCAAACAAGATTTCTGACAGGTTGTGAATAACACTCAATTAGTACCATAACTTCCGAGAATAATTTTTCAATCAAGGCATTCCTGCCTCCACACAAAAAAAAAAAAACAACCCACAAAAAAAAAACAAAAACACACCACTAAACATACCACGTGAATTCAATCTCCAGTGTGTATTTCCAAAATTAACATCTGTTTGGTCTTGGTGCAACTGTAAAACCTAATGTCCATTAAATTAAACTACTTAGTTCTTTTTCTGGATTTGGGCAGGGGGAGGAGGGGAGGGGAAGACATGTTACCCTGTGACTGTAAATAATTTGTACTTTAAACAACTGCGTTCCTATTTGGCACAATAGATTTATTCCACTATACTATTTTTTTCTTCTTCATAGTAGATATAACAACAATAAATATCTGCCACACAGTTATTTCTTAAAATCCCATGATACCTGCAACATGTCCTGAATTGCACAAACGAAAACAGCAGTTGAATGAACCTCATCACAGTAAATTAAACAAATCTTATTCTATAAACACATCTTATTCTATAAACTCCATGAGTTTAGAAATACTAACACTATTTCAGGTAATTCAATTCTGGACACTAAGAAATTATGAAAGGCTGTATTAAAAAAAAAAAAAAAAAAAGAAAAACATCGAGTGAAAAATAGATACAATCTCATTACAGGAAAGCTTCATGACATCTGTTTTTTACCACCATCTCATTACATCAAACTTCTTAAAGTTACCACAGTTAAGCCACAGCAATTTTATACTTCAGTTCCCTCTCTATAAAACTGGTATAGTAGTACTTCTGTACTTCAGGTGACTGTTGTGAGATAAAATGAGGACATCAAAAACTGTGAGATTATATTGTCACCCCCATAAGCAAGTCAGATACATTATCTATTCACTATAATTTGGGTTAAAATATATCATGTAAACCATGTAAAGATTGCCATGACAAATAGCATTATCTAATGCAATACACTTGAATGCAGAAGCCCAAACAGAGGTGTGGTAATTGAAGTATGACAATAGAAGCACTGACTTAAACTGACATTTTGTTTTGTCTTTAAATAATGATTTAGCCATCTTGTTATGAAATACACATTAGGTATATTCTCCCCAGATAAAAAAAAAACACCTTACTCTTTCAATTAAAGAAAAAGTTAGTTGACATGTTAAATTTAAAACTGGGTCCCTTAAAAAGTTAGCATCTGTGTCAATTTTTCCTTTGTCCCAAATGATCTTTTAATAACATGGCAACAAAGACTCTTAAACCCTTTCATATGTTTAAACTAATTGAAATCCTGTGCACAGGTTATATATAAAGAAATTAGGTTGCAATTAAGCATAGTTATTAATGATTCTTAAATCTAGTTGTTGTGACTATTATAGACCACAGAGAAGGTCAACTTTACAACTCAGGAAACTTTAGCTTTAAAGAAAAACATACCACTTGAATTACATGCATAAAACCCACTTTTGTAATGATATAGCTCTAATCATACTAGTATGTTCATCCATTTAAAAAAATAGCTCTTTCCAAACTGACAAATTAAAAACAAACCCTCCCCCTATAAAAATTACTTATTTAGTAAATACAGGAAAAACACATAGAGTAAAATTAAAAATACTCTTACAATAATAAAAAAAACACTCTGCAGAATGTTATGCTTATAAGCAAATCCAAAATGTAAAAGTCATTTCAGCAACTTGTAGAGTCCTTACACTAACTGCATAAACGTCAAAAATGTGTTTTAAGTACTGCACATCAGCAGCAAGGTTCAGATCAGTGTATTTCAGATTTTTAGTCAAGATCACTTCCCTTTCACCTGTACGCATTAGAAGGAAAAAACGTTGGTGTCATCTAAAAAGAAACTCATAAAAGACGACAATACATCTCTCTTCTAATATGGCTACAGGAATAACTGAAGAACAAAAAGAAGAAAGAAAAAATTATTATCCTCTCTGAAACAAAACACACTGAGCCAGTGAATTGCAAGAATATCTTTCCAGCAGCGCAGGGATACAAGGCCATAAGATGCTTGGTTCTTATCGCTAGATCTGAGACAGTAAGTCACAGACAACCATAAGACTGTCCATACAAAATACATTCCCACTACTCTCTTCCCTGAGCAGAGGCTCCACTCTAGAAGACTGCTCGACTGGCTCTCCACTTGTACAAGTTCTGATGCCTCACAGGGTACATCTGCATTACTACTTTAGTTCTCATCAGGAGAGCACTTTTGCAACAGATCTTCCTACCACCCTAGTTAATGCACTTTTGTTTGCTGCACGAAGCAGTCCTGGAGTGCATAAACCTGGTTCCTTTCAGATGAAACTAAAAACCACAAGATGTACTCCAGGAGCACTACCACTGCTAATTGGGGACAGGAACAGAGAGGAGCCAGTCCAAAGTCATACCCACTTCACTTTGCAAATGCACTAAGTGTAGATAGTTATCAGGTCCTCACCACCAATTATTTTATCCTCTGAATCTGCTCTCACATTACTTGCTCAGGCAGGCCCAGCCGCTGCACTTCAGGGTCTCCTTTCACCTATGAGATGGGACCTGACTGCACCTGAGGTTCGCTGAGCTTCTCAGGCTTTGCTTCCTCTTGGGTTTCGTGTCTTCTATTGTCCAAAGTTCTCACCTCCAGCCTGTCATCTCTGCCTGTTTGACCATTCACATATAACAGCTTATTCTTCCTCAGTATATCTACTCTCACCGCACTGAAACTTCTTCTCATAAAGACTACTCAAAGCCTGAGTATGATCACCCTTAAATAAACTTAATTCTGGCATTTCTTAACTTTAAGTGCAGGCTGATTTTAAAATAGTAATACTTTAATAGGTTGATCATTTAAGCACACACAGAAAAACAGACCATTGAAGCCAACTGTGTAGCATCACATCAACTCTTCAGTGCTCAACAGCAGGGTTAAAAGCTTACGAACATATAGCTCTCTATTATTGACATGGATACAGCACTAAAGATAATAAAGCAAACATTTTCTCAGTGCATTTCACAGCCGTTAAGACTTGTAACACTGTGCCACAACATACCCTGTCTTCCCCAGCCTCTCTCTATCCAAGCCTCAACTCAGAGAGCGATCCCAGTTCAACCTGTAGTCGTTCCCTCTCATTCCTACATTCAGTTCACTTAACCCGCCTTTGCAATGGCCTATCTCATTACCCAGCTCCTCAAAACCGTTCATGCCAGTTCTTTCAAGTCATCGTCATACTCTTTGACTGGCTGTGAATCAGAGAGAGATTGCTCTGTTCTTTTCCTTGTATCACAAACCTCCTGACTGCTGAAAGGGAACGATTTTAAAAGGTCCAACGCTATATCCACGTGACCAAGTAATTTGGCATAATAGAAGCAGATCAGGCAACCGAAGCAGCTGGTGCCCAAGCCCCTACATTCCCAGGGTATAGGGTTTACGAGTTTTATTTCAAGCTAAATTCAGTCTGGAGCCTCAGATCGAACATTGCACCACACATGTGGTTCAGGGCTGTCCAAAGGACCAGTCACTGGGGCTGGAGTTCACTCGGTGTCTGCCTGGAGAAGATATCCTACGCTCAGCTTCCTCCAGGAAGAACCTAGTTTGTACATATCAAAACCACTCTGTGAACTGAGTCAATAAGTGTCCAGTGGAGATGATCAGAGAATTCACTTTAAAACTGTAATAGCATGATAGCTTGCAGAAGCAGGGCAGCTTTACTCAATCCCGTGATGCTTCTTGGTACAGAGAGAGATTATTTAGCTGGCAAAATAAGAAGCTTCTACCAAGCACATTCCAACATTCAGAATTTAGATTAAGGTTGGATACTTTTTCTTGGCAACAGAAAAAAAGCGCTTCACAACTCCAATTCTCTTGATCCAGAGCAAGGTCAGTGTAGAAGTTGTAATTACATGAAAACTATAACCATTGAACTAAATGCTTATAAATTCTTGCCACTGGAAAACACCACTGCGCTTTGCCTTTTGTTTTCAGAAACAAACAAAACGAATGCTTTAATCCACCAATAACTGGAATAAGTCAGACACAGAAAATTAAGGATAATTAGATATAATTAAAAAAAAAAAACACGTAAACCTACACAGTTACCTATAGCAAGAAGGAAAAAAAAACAACCATACATTCACCCAAAGTTAATTAAAATAAGGAAAAATGCATGTCATGAAATGTCTTTAGTTAGAAAAGAAAATAATTACTAACAAATCTGACATCAAAATCTCAACTCAGTAGGCTTTTCTTTATTCAATAGATAGTAAAACAGCATGTGGAGGGAAAACTTTATTTTACATTTCAAAATTTCAAATATTCAGTAAGACATTGAGTTTCATTGTACATTGTCCTTTTCTGGACCCCAGTGATTAATATATGCGCATCCAGTGCTCAGAATTGATATCAAGGTGTAATAAGAATGAACAATATTACATGAAGGAACTGATGTTGTATAAAAGAGAATTACTTGGCTCATCCTAATCATTTTCTAATACGTTTGAAAGAAATTATATGAAATAATCAAAAAAGGAAATCAGATATCCAAACCAAGCAAAAAACAAGAAGATGGGAAGGAAAAATAATTTAAAATTTTAAATAGTTCCTGTCATGTAAAATTTGATTTGCTATAAATATAAGTATATATTCCAAAATAGGAAGCAGGCCTTAAGGTTCACACACTTTAGCCCATTTTCATCTACAATACCCATAATGCATCCTGAAATACAATTTATGCAGGAATAATAACAGAATAATAAACTTTTTCTCTCATTCTCTTGGCTTCTTTGACATTTAATGTCAATCTGCAATAACAAAGCTAATAATGATCTTTGTCTTCACACACTGCTATTGAAACAAAGCATTTCTTTGTAAATTAAAGGGTAATTTTGTTCCCACTATTCCAGCCTAAATCTTTCTGGGCTAGAATCACAGAAGCTCGTGGCATAAATCACCCTATAATCCAGATCACCTTCTCTCTGCGAAAGAGATGATGTTCTTTTGGAAATAATCATGCGCACAACCACAACCCACAGCAGAGCTGCGTGAAGCATGGAAGATTTAATCCAAAGTTCACTACACGATACAAATGCCAGATATTTCTAGAGGTTTCCCATTCAAAGCTTAATATACAGCAACCTTCACAAATTTGCAAATGACACATTATAAAGTGACATCTCAAGAATTTACAGGAATTCAAATGTAACAGAGAATTGTACTTTAGACTGGCTTATAATTAGGAATATATTCTTTAATCATATGGCTCCCATGTCTGCAAAGTAATTAGGTGTATGTTGAGCTTTATGGAAGTATTATGTTGATTTTATGGGGACTACTTGTATTTGTAATACAACCTGAGCCACAATGAATGATTTTGGCATCTAGGAAGTTTCACACAAAGTATCACATCTGTAACAGCTTCCAGGCAACCTTCTATAGTGCACCTCTATTACTATCTCTTCCAGCTGCCACCACAGCCTACTTAGGCTGATACATGGGTGACAGCAGCTGCAGCAGCAAGGTTAAGTGGAAATTACTGAGTCCAACTTCCTCTTCACTGTCAGTTACCCCTATAAACAGGGGCAGTGCTGAGGGTTAAGTATTAACAAGACCAAGGCCTTAATGGCCATTAACTCCATATGGTCAGATTAGCTTGCTGCAGACTAGAAGATAAATCAAGAATGCTCTTATGTGTAACCACGTAATGCCACTGTGCACAGCGTATGATATGTCAGAAGAACTTTCCATTAAAAGGTAGAACTTACCCCTCTTCTGAACCCAGCCTTCCTTCACAATGGTAACATCGCTCATGATGGCTCCACTCTGAACCCCCAACTCAAAAGAGTATTTCTTTGAGTTATCAGCTTGTCTGTTTGGCTTCTCTTCTGCAGCTCTTCCAAATTTCTACTGATGAGTCAGCCTGGAAGGAAATATTAGAGAAAGAATTTCAGTCTTTTCTGTTTTTCTCACTTGACAGCCAACAAAAAAGTCTTTGTTGATGTCTTCCACTGGCTGAGCTCATATTAAAAATCTGCCTTTTTTTTAATTAACCATATAACAGAATCGTGTTTCTAGTCTCACAGCACATTTTCCATGCACACTGTGACGCTTAAAAGCAGCGAAATGTGTTAAATTTTAAGTCGTATGGCACTTCTATAAAATGCACACAATAGAATTCTCTCACACTAATGCACAGGACGCTGTTAAATGAAAAGAGTGCTAGTACTGCTTCACAGGTCCAACTCTGAACCCACAGAAGCTTTAACCATTCCCACGTTTGTCAGAACCCACGCAATGGACAAGTGGTTCCTCTACTATGGCTACATTGATCATATCAAGAGTGCAAGAAAATGGAAGGAAAGGTTCTGTAAAGGAGCTTAAAACCAAAGACATAAGCATTATGGATACGGTTATCCTCATAACTGTTAAAATCTGTAATAACCAGTTTACCAGCCATGCAATTATTTTCTTTATGCTTGAATTTAAAAAAAAAAAAAAGTAAAGGCTACAGAAATATAACATTCTTCCTACTTCCACTATAACTTCATTATAACCAATACAAATCCTTAACTTACAGAAGTTTTTAAAAACAGCATCATCTGCAAGTACACAAACAGAAAAGCAACTTCTTAGGAGTACAAATAAACCAAAAAAAGCCAGTGTTTAGTTTATGAAAAGAAGCAGCACACATTCTCTCAAGAGTTTAAGCCAGGCAGTGACAAGAGTGCTCTTTTCCCTGCAAAGCTCAGTTTGCAGGGGACAGAAGGGAAGTTAGCCCTGGAACAGGACATGCCACTCAGAAGCCACAACCCTCTCTTCTGACCACCTCCCTCCGAGGGTACCTAACAGCTGTGAAGAGATGAACAGCACTACAATGCAGTAGGAAGAGAAGCCAGAGGGCAGGAGAGGTTTCCTTTTGCCAGCAGACTGCCTTTCCCCTCCATCCTTTGGATGCATTGAAATAATGCTCATCTAGAAAAGGGTGGGAAGCCAAGAAAAGGGATTTCTCTGATGATGGAGGAACACCCTTCTACAGCTGTACACACAGGAGCATGCTCGTACACAGCACTAGCGCAGAATAGGAACTCGCACACCAGTTTAGTGCTATCAAATGCAGCACACACATATCCACTTAGTAGATTGACCAACAAATGTAAACACGTGATAGAAACAAATACGACTGTGCTAGAACCAATCTGTGCAACGAATGAATGGAGAAAGGACTGGGAAATAAGATGTTTTAATCCAACCAAGTACAGGCTAAAAACTAAACCATTACACACATGCAGGTTATTTCTTATTTATCATTTGAAAAATGTGTATTTGCACCGCAGAGCAGCTAGATGGAAGGCTACTTCTGTATGGATACTGTGCTGTGCAAAATAAAACTTGGTATGAGTATTTTTTTCAAGTGGTATGCAACAAAAAATGCAGTACAACCTGATTTTACAGAAACACTCAAGTGCGACCATTTTACAGTCTTGCTTTCACTGAACTATTGTTTCAAAAACATGCAGTACTTCAGCTGCAAAACAGTAAATAACACAATGCTAAATTCATTAATACTGCAAAGTTTAAGTAATATTCAATGCAGTGCCTCTGAGACATCTCCATGGCGCTGGCAGATATGACAGTAAGACCTATGCAGGTGATGCACAGCCTTTTGCATTGGCATCATACCCTGTTATGTCTAAAAGGACACCGGACACCTGTGTTTATGCAACTGCACCCTGCCTTAAGACTTAAACGTTGTTTAAGCTTTCATTAGAGTTACAAGAAACTGTCACATGAAAGGTTTTGGAAGGACATTATACAGCTTCATTACTGTTAATCGATCGCACTACCTTTAGGTGTTTAGACTTTGTATTACCTAAGTCCATATGGCAGAAATAACCAGAACATGCATTTCCACATCCTTCACCTTAACAGTGTGAGAGTTATTTTCTGGGTCAGACATTATCAGAACTTTTGTTTGCGTGCTTCAAACTAGAGATAAGCAAGTCTATCACCTGTACGTGGAAAGAGATTCCAGTGGATTAAGAGGCGCGCCTGAAAGCAGGCTGCAGTTTTGCCGTTCTGGATCACAGCAGCACTGTATCAGCTCTTATTACAAACACACAAACCTTTACAAAGCCAGAGGTGAGCGTCAAGCAGCTGTGACCTAAAAGCAGCTGTACTGTGAAGGAAGCGTAAGCACATTCGTACCCAAATATCTGACTTAAGTTCGATTTTCCTACAAGACTTTTACTGCATTCTTTAAGAATTGATCACAGGTGACTTTTTTTCCAACTATAAAGACAAAATAAGCAATGTAACACACAGTACTTAGCTTGGGCTGGCATATGCTGCAATACATTTTACCCTTTTGGCAAATTTAATCTACTTTCCAATTTTGGTATGCGCTTATGAAAAGTGCAATAATTTATTTTTATTGGTAGAGACTAAGCTCCAAGAAATGAACTTCTGTACTAAGTAGCAATAATCTTTTCTGCCCACATACTGATCATTAAGTCCATGATTTCAGTAGACACCCAGTTTTAATGAACAAATTTATGCATAAAGCTCCCTATTTATCCACTGATTACGTTTAAGTTAGTATTACTCAATCAAAATCTGATCTATGATCAATTTTCATGTCAGCCAGTGTCCCAACAACCTCAAGTGTATGTCTGTAGGATTGCATCTCACTCATCACGTGTACTACTTTACTGAATTTAGACCAAACCCTGCAAAATACAAAAATGTGATAAATACGGTGACAAAACCAACTGAATTATCTCCAGTTTAGCTTCACACTATTACCAGGAACAACTTAAGCAGAATTATCAACAGTTGTACTGTTATAGTGATCGCTCCCTTAATGGGTAATTAAAAGCCAAGCTGAATTACATAGGAAGCTGAAGGAGATAAACCAAAGCATTAAAAGACTAATGAAAATAAAGGCTATACATTCACAGTACACTTTCAAGAAGCCATTTGTAGTATTGCCCCTTATTAAATTCCTTTAAGGCTTTCTAAAAGCTGTATTCCTTTACTCTGAAAGTCACTCAGCAAAGCTCTAAAAGAGCAGACTTTTGAGAATTACTTCTTATCATGACAAAAACTGACCTTAATGAAAAATAGTCATACAGAAACCTTCGTCTCTGAAGATGTAATAAAGGATTTCTATAGATGTAAAGGAGTTGCCTGAAACACATGGAACAAGAACTCTCACATGAAAATAGCATTTCACCTACAGTTCAACTATTTCAAGAAAAGCTACAGAAATGTTTATTCTGCACAGCTGGCATAGAACTTAAATACCTGTTAGCAATCAACTCTGCTCTCTCAATGTGCTTCAAGTTTCAGTGGATGGTATATAGTAATTTTTAAAGTTTCCCTTATCGCTAAGGATGAACCCACAGAAATAGGGAAAAATGTGTAAGAACTGAAGTTGAAGACATTTTGCGTTCCAGCTGCTTCCTACAGGGAAAAACTTGTCTTGTTTTTATATATGCTCCAGCAACTGCAGAACAGGTTGGATTTTTTTTTCCCTCCACATTATGAAACAGAACTCGGAAGATACGTTTCCAACAGTATATTGTGTGTATTCTGTAGACAGTATCAGATAGTCATGTATATGCATAATACATACAAGAACCTATTGTCTACATGCTTTATGGCGCAGCTGTAAAAATTTACTCCATTGCAGTCAGTCATGTGAAGAAAGTACCTGGATTTTTTTGGATCCGGTAAAAAAAATAGTAAAACTTTTCCTTTCTTCTTTGGAAAGCTATTAAGCCACTTTTATAGTGTTAGATGAAACAATTCAGCACACTTCTGAAGAGCTAGCATTACACTTCCAAGTTTCAAACTGTAGAGGTTGCAAAGACATCTTTCTGAACAAAGATTAAGCAGAAACTATTACATGCAACAGTATTCCAGATCCCTCTGTTGAGGCTCACAGTTTTCCAAAGCCATGGTGAAAACTAGCCAACACCTTTTCAGTTTTCATCTTGAACTTTAAGAATAACAGCAATATAGAGAAGAACCAGCTCATTTTACAACACTACCATACAGGAACTATAAGACCAACCATTAAAATGAGCGATGAACCATTCAATACGAAGACACCTTTCCCTCAATGTGTACTTTTAAATTCCACAGACCCAGTGGATGGGGAGAAGGAACGAAATTTCTTCCAAGCAGAAGGACTAAAAACAGTAGTTCAGGTCTACACTCAACAACCACTATGTTGAGTGAATAATCATTGAAATTCTCAAGAACAGACAACACTCCCTTGGAATCTGGGCATCCTCCCATTTCGCCCATGACAAGAGACAGCTGAGTAAAGAAGACAGTGCCCATAAATTCAGTGTAAATTGTATGATTCAGGTCTCTGTTGTAAGAACTTTCATAAACACCAGCTCCTACTCTCAACAATTTTGGAGCTGAGAAAAAACAGATACCCTCACATTTACCAACTCAAGTTACCAGAGAATACCAACAGGATCAGTTTCAGCGCTTCCAGAGACGAACACTATAACTTCTTGTAGCATTATCAACTTAGTGATTCATCCAACCTTATTCTCTTAATATATAAGGGAACCACCATTTTCCCTTTTTACAAGAAACCATTTGTTTAATAAAACATTTGGGGAAAAAAAAAAGCAAGTGAATCTTTCCGATTCACTTTGCCTGACTCACTGGGATTCTTCGGTCCTCAGCGTAAGCAGAGCCAAATCTCATCATCTCTATCTCCTCATTTCTCAGAAAGGTAACTGAAGAATTTTGTGCATGCACACACAAAACACACACTACCAAAAAAACCAGCGCTCAGTCATCCTCTGGTGGCATCCATCACAAATACATTTGTTTCCCTGCTTTGGGGGCTTTTTTTTTTTTGGTCGCAGATCAAGCTCTTAAGAGGTTCTCTCAAATCTCAGTTGGAATCCTCCAAGGCAACCAAACAAGCTGTAACTGTCTCCAGTGCGACTGCAATCACAGAGCAAGGAATTCGAAAGATAAGGCTCTAAACTGAAAACAGAGTTGTCTTTAGGATTGGAAGCTGAGATCCAAGTTTTATTTCTATGAAAAATGCACGCATATCCTCTTCCCCTACCAAAGTTGTTATCTAAAAGTCTGGTCAAACAATTAAAGGATATATTGCACATCATCAAAAATTACACAAAAGACTATGTTGCAGAACAGAGATTGCTACAAAACCTACTAAATCAAATTAGCCTACATTTCTAATGGAAGAATCACATTCAGTTGAATGCTTTATCTAAAAAGTATAGAATATTTATACAGGCTTTTACGAACTACCTATCATGGAATTTTGGTTACTCTTCAAACACAGAAGAATGGATTATGCCCCTTTTTACGCTCTGAGGGGGACTGACTGATTTAAATACTATCACTTGCTTAGACTGAGAAAAAGGAACCTGCAGGCAGATAGTATTTATTAGAGTCAACTTAAAAAAAAAAAGAAAAAAACAAACCATCACAAAACAAAACATGAACTGTTTTGACATGACAAAGAAACCAAAAAACAGGATTATTAAAAGACAATAGATCCTAAAACTTTATAAAATTGTAATCTTTATGTACACACATTTAAGACACTTAAAGATACCTCTAAATACTTTCTAAGTAGAAATGTTCACACTTTACAAATTTTAAAACAAATATAAAAAATTCCAAGCTATCTCCATGATGGGCATTGCAAATATTTATAGAACTATATTTTGTACTAAAAGCCTCAATGTCTTTAAGACTAATAGTATCAAAAATTTACTCCTAAACTTTTTTTCATAACCCTTCACTTGGAATTATGAGGGGGATAACAGGAAAATCACACTCCCTACACCCTGTGGTAAGGAAAAACAATGTACTTTGGAAAAGATAAAGAGCTCTTTTTAAAGCATGCTTATGCGTATGCTTTGTGCCTTAGTATTTTCAGTGTTATATTTTCACTTTCAGTATGTCAAAAAGCTGCACATAACTAATATATGCTCAGATAAGCCTAGTTAGTAGACTACAGGCACAATGAAATATTAATATACAAGCTAGGTGTTTTATTTAGATTCTGAAACTGAATGAGTTTATCAGAAAAGAAACCACCACTCTGTATTTCTTTTCCTATTATAATGACAAAGCAAGTTATTTTAGGGGACAAAGGTATAATTAAAGTACCGTCAACAAAGCCACCCTTGACTTTGTTTACCAAGGTATAAAGGAAGTTTCTAAAAGTAACTAAACTGTTTCTTTAGAATCCCACGTGAAACATTAACAACCCATTGTTTTGCATTGTGTTTATTGACAAAAATGCTTTAAATCCTTTCTGCCACCCCCAATCACATAAAACAATAACTGAAAATCAGACAGAAGCAGTGTGATAAAACATATGAGAGTATAGGTCTGAAATTTAACCAAAGACTACATTTAAAGTAGAAAAGGTGAAGGGAGGGCTAAAGTTAACGCATCAAAAAAAAAGTTACTGAGACAACCAACTCGGGAGAGTTTTGAGACTTAAAGGAAGTCAAATCAAGGACTAGCTGAGCTGAGTATCACAACTATGATAATGTTATTCCACTCAACACTTCAACATACATGTTATAAATTTATCTTGATGAGGATTAATGTAAGAATACTAATTCTTGCCTTTTTAAGACAAAGTTCCTTTGCCCTTTAAAAAAATAGTTTAGCAATGACTCAAACAACCAAGCAAAATTAAAAACAAGTTCCATATTTTGAAAACAAACTAAAACTGGCTTCCTATGTCTAGAATACTCTTAAAAAGGTAATCTAATTTTCAGAAGTCAAAAAAAAAACTCAGAAATTCCTATTCATTCTGAGATGAGATATTTTAAAAGTTATCATCATGAGATAAAAAACAAAGTTTCATTAAGCTCTTACATTTAACTATTTGTACAATAGTAACTTTTCTGCAGCACAACATCGTACTCTGTATGAAACAGCGAGCACGCTGTTGAAGGTAATAAAAAACAGAAATATGTAAAGTGCCATGAGTAACAAGAAAAGGAAAGTACTGAGATAAAAATGTGTTTTCAAACTGTTAAAATAAAAGATGGAAAAAGTTCAGTGACATGTCTACCAAGTAGCTTTCCTCCCTTAAGAGTTTAACTCTTACAGTAGGATTTATTTATTATGTGGATATTGAACAAATTAAATTCTGAATTACCTTGCAACTCTAGGGATGAGCTTTGTTATTCCTTCCTACAAAGCAATCAAACATTGCTGAACCTACTGTCAACTTCTGACACTGCAACATGACTAGAACGTAATCATCTTCTAATCTAAAACGTTTGGATCTTCTTGTTCACCTTCAAAAAGCACTATTCTCATCAACTTGAGATCCAAATTTCCTAAGGACAGAAGGAATTCTCTACAACCTTAAATGAAGACTGTGTAGTTTTCAAAGGTATACCATTGCTTACACACATTTAAGGCTAGATGCAGAGCTCACTAGATGAAAGTCTTTGGCAAATGTTATATGAAAAACCAGATTACATGAAACTCACACACACAACCTTAACTCTCTGCTTCAAAGCATATCAGTAAGAAAAAGGTATAATAATTTTAAGGAAATCTCGCAAGGCAAGCTGCACTGATCACTTATCTCGAGAAGCACACCAAATGCTAAGGGGAAAAAAATCTATGTACGTTGGTAGAAATTGTTTTGCAAGATTGTTAGGACTCATCTGAGAAATACTGTATTAATTCTGTGGTGCTAAATCAACTGTACAAGAAGTTTTTGACTGTTGGGCACTGCCATTCCACACCTGCAAAAAGGCAGTGGTAAGACCTTCACTGATCTCTGAAGCAAGCTCTTCATCTCTGCTGCTGTTATAGGAGGCACTCAAATAACTTTACCACATGGACAGCCCAGGGAAGTTTGACAAACCATGCTGTCAAGTCATTCAGACATGCATATGAAATGCTGAGGTCCCAGTTGCATTCTTAAGGGAATTTAAAAATTACTACTGTTCTTTAGTCAGGATATTACAGAGAAAAAAATGTAAAATATCACAGGGCAACAACTTGTTCTTAATGCTATTTTTGATCAGTATGACTCACACCTAGACAGTCATATAGAAATACATGGAAAAGAGGATTGGATAAGATGGACTCAAAATATATTATTTAATCTAACCATAATAAGTGTTGACACAAATAGTATCAAAAATCAAAGAAACATTTGACCAAAAGTAAGCATCTTCATGTACATAAGACAAAAATGCTTACTCTCTTTGACAGTAGCATTTAATGATATTCAATCCCGGGGGAACTGTTTTGGAAGTATTAACTTTGCCACAGCCTCCTACTACACCTGAACACCGCCTTTACTTAATAAAGACAAAAAGAATCTGTTTGAAATCCATGGCGTGCACCAAAACTACCTGAATGCCCATACTTAACCTTGACCTAAAGCTATGGAACAAGGACAAAACGCCAAACAACCGACTACTACACTCTTGCATTTTCTGCAGTCTTTTTATTAGTGATTTGTCTAAATAAGCTTCATTTATAAATCCTTCTCTTCATATAGGTAGCCCAGAATGTTGTTCATACAATTAGTCAAGATGAAAATATAAAACAAAACTTTAAAGATTACTTTTTACACTACGTAAAACACTAAAAAGTTAACTTTCACGTTCAACGTTTTATTATTTGCCAGTGGTTTTGTGTTTCTGTGACTTTAGCAGATTTTTTTAAGCACTTTGAATCAGCCTTCCCATTTACTATGTAACTTCTCTTTAGAAAATAATCTTTTCTATACCAGGCCAACTTGTTGCTAAGGAGAGTAACTAGCGCAACATATTTACCAAGGAGACCCTGCGACATTGGGCAAGTCTCTGGTTGACAAGAGAGATTCCCACTGAAAACCTTTCCTCACAAGCAATGAGAAACACCTGGAAGTACGTGCTGTGCTGAAAGTATCCCCCACCCCCTCCACGGTATGCTTATTAGGCATATCCTAACAGAATGTGAATCCAAGATGACACAAATTAATCTAATATTCTAGGACAATTTTAAAGGGCACTTAAGTTGGCAATCTTTTCATACAGAAGACTATTTAAAATAGTAAGTGGATTGTAAATTTCATACAAACACTGAAAATAAAAGCAAGGTTTTAACAGTAAACGAAACTCATGGATGCACACATTTAACTATTTCCCTCTTATTGAATTGTTACTGCTGTTTGCAAAGGGAGCACTGCACATTTTGAACTGAATGTTTATTTTACTAGTTGGGAAAAAGAGAACAGAGGGCTTTTGGTACATAGACAACTAGCATACCTACAAAACACACAGTTACAGTATGGTGCATTATTTTTAAAGCAAATAAATTCATTTATGCATAACCTATATCAAAATGTAAGTATGGTACAATAGTTTTCACTCAGTGTATTTCAATGTCCTTCCGCTCTCCAATGTTGATTAAAATCATCAGTATGCCCAAGCCATAAAAGATGCCAAAGAATATTGGGGTCTCTGTTGCAAAACTGAAGGAAAGTTAGGCTACCATGTCACCAAGCTCACCTCCCCTGTTGCATTAACAGCACAAAATGAAACTATAACCAAACATGGTTATAAGAAACTGTATCTTCTTTATACTAAGTACAGCACAGAGATTTCAAATGTATTTTAACACCAAGCACTGTAGTAATGGTGGCATAGTTTCCAAAACAATTGAGTATTTCAAAGTTATTTAGCAAATAATGCTTCTTGGGTATAGAAATGATTATTCAATAGGTCTCTCTAAATTGGGAAAATGTGCACCCAGAAAGTGAAAGAACACTCAATCAGTGCTAGACAAATTCCAAGTAGTCTGAAGGATCTTTTAGTTATTATACAAAACTTCAGACACATGCTCTTTCAAAGTGCAGTCAGAAGTCAAGATATGTTTTCTGGTAATATCTTGCAAACAGAAGCTTGGGTTACAAAAAATAACAGAGCTCTAGTAAGTCTTTTTGGGTTAACTTAAAAAACCCAACGAACTATTTTCGCTTTCACAAAGCATTTGTTCCAGTGTCAAAAAGTCAATGTTTCCTAGTGTAAATCCTTAAAACTGTATCTACTTCAACTGGGGCAAAATAAAAACTTGTACCTGCCTGAATTCTCATCCACTTCCCATAGAACAGTAGCATTTTGCTTAACAAGACATCATCCTCCCCCAAAACGCAAAACAAATGAGGGAGTAAGACACTAAAATACTGCTTTCTACGAACCTATTTATGAGACTAAGGAGACTACTGAATCCATGCAAACCTCATCAGAGGAAGTAGGAATACACCATAGAATAAACTGTCCAAAACAAGACAGTCTTGTTACTACTGCCTGTGTATACACACACACAGAGGAAAAATCAAGTTATTCAAATATTATGTGTAGTCTTCTAGGAAACAGAGACATTTTCTTATCTCTGCAGTTTTTCTTTGGCCCTTATTTGAACTTGACTTACTGGTTGCGTCCAAACAAAATATATCAACATGGACTATAATTAGCAATCCAATCCAATTAAAGATATTGGGGTCAACTTAAAGGCTCCTGTCAAAAAAACAAACAATCCTACAAATAGAATCTTCTTAAGTAGTACACTTACTTTAAAAGTCAAAATAAGCTTCCTTCCCTATCCCCTGTACACTCTTTCCATACTCCAGGGCAGAAGAGCCAGAACTGGCCTATACAGAAGCCAGCAGAAACAAGAGATCACGCTTAAAATGTTAGTTGTCAGAAGTTTAGATCTACTTATTTGCATGCTTCTTGCCTTGAGAAATAAAGATAAATAAATGTGGGGAACTACGTCTGCCTATTAGCAAAGTTTCAGTAAAACCTAAACAAACATTAGCAGAAGAGACTGCTGTTAAGTTTCTTCAGTACTGAAAAAGGCTGGTAATGCAGGTATCAGGTATATCGTAATTTTCATAATGAAACGCTTAAACAGAGGCTAACTGAATCAAGTCTGAGACATGTTTTCATAACAATGATGAAATGATGTAGATACATCCAAGTAGCCAGTCAGCTAATAATTACATTAAAGAAAAAAAAAATAGAATAAAGGTCAAGAGAGATAAAATCGTTTATTCTTTTTCAGCTGTAAGAAAATAAGATTTATTTTTTTTTTTTACATACACTCTTTAAATAATGTACCATGGAAGAAAGTGAAACAAACAGCACTGGCTATTTCATGCCTCTTAAATTCCCATCCAAAAGGAAACTAAGCAGCGCAGCTCACATAGAGCAACCGCACAGCACTTAAGCCTGTTACTGCTCGTTACATCACGACCATTCGCATTTACACTACAACATATAACGGGGCGATCCAGTAACTTTCTGTTCGGAGGCGCTGTACTGACCTGTCAAAACCGACCCGCATCACGTACCCGCAGGGTTTCTGGATGCGTACGCGCACAGGCACCCCCCGCTGCACCCACGCACATCTGGGGTGCGAACAGACACGTGCGCTGCCCCTGCCTCACCCCACCGGCGCGTTCGGAGCTCCTCGCCCCGCAGCCACACCTGCGGGCCCGCCCCCCCCCCCTCCCCGGCCCGGGCAGGCCTACGGGCAGACCCCGCCGCAGGCCCGGCCCCACCTCCTCGCGGTACCGCGGCCGGTAACCCCTAACAGCCGGCTGCGCATCAACTTTTGCGTGTGGGCCCCGGCCTCCATGATGGCCGGTGCGGGAGAGCGGGGGGCGGAGCGGGGGGGGGCGGTTTGTTTACTTGCAGCCAGAGCCGCCGGCGGCGGCCGCGGCAGCATCACTCGGCGAGGCGCTGCCACCAGCGGCCCGCCGGCCGCGCCGCCGCTCCCGGCGCAGGGGCACCCGGGCACACGCGCTCACGCACACTCAGGCACGCACAGAACTTCCCAGCGGATACGACCTGCGCTACTCCCGGCACCGCCATCCCGCCCCGAGCCACCCCCCGCGCACGCACGGCCGCGGGAGGGGGGGAGGACTGGCGCGCGCGCGCGCCCGGCGGGGAGGGGCCGCCGCCGCGTGGGAACCGCCGGCCCCGCGCAGGCAGCCCCGGGGCGCGCGCCCTGCCCTGCCCCTGCCCCCCCGCCCCGTTACATAACCTCTCCCCGCTGAAACGCCCCCTCCTCCCCGCCCCGCCCTTCCTCACCTCAGTCCCCCGCCACCGGGATGGCGACCCCCCCCCCCCCTTTCCTTCCCCTCCGCGCCCGCCCCGCCGGCGGCAGCGCTAGGCCACGGGCGCCCCCGCCCCGCGCTCCCCGCCACCCCCCGGCCGCACAGCGCCGCCGCCCCAGCGCCCCGCCGCCCCCCGGGCCCCTCCCGCCCCGTACCTGCAGAGGCGGCGGCGCCGCGGGCGCTGCTGCGGAGCCGGAGGGCGGCGGCGGCTCCGGGGGGAGAAGGGGAGGGAGGGCGCCGCTGCCTCCTCCCCTGTCCCCCCGCCGGGCTCGGCGGTCCCTGGCGGCCGGTGTCTCCGCGGGGGCGGGAGGAGGCGGCTCCGGCCCCAGGGCGCTGGCGGCGGCGGCGGCGGCTACATGGAGCTGCGCGCCCGCTACGCAGGGAGGCACCCGGGCGGGCAGCGCGGCCGCAGCATTGATGCGCGGGGTCAGGAGGGCGGCGGCGGCGGCTCCCCCCGGCGCACTCACCCCGGAGCCGCCCGGGCCCCGCTCTCGGCTCCTCCCGCCGCCTCCGCCGGGCTCGTTATTGACTTTCAGGAAAACTCCCGACGTCACTGGCTCCCCCCGAGTGTCTCCCCCTCCGCGGCGGTGGCGGCGGCGGCGGCGGCATCCCCAGCTCTCGCGAGAAGCGCGGCGGGGACGGGGGGGGCCGCCAGACAGAGCGGGGGGAGCCAGACAGAGGGGGGCGGCTGAGGTGAAGGTGGGGGAGGCGGGGGGCCGGCGGCGGGAGGGAGGGAGCGGGGGAGGCGAGGCGAGGCAGCCCGTCCGCCCGGCAGGCAGGGGCGGGAGCCGAGCGGAGCGGCGTGTCCCGTCCCGCCGCCGGGCCGCGGGTGGGAGCGGGAGGATGGATGCAGGCAGCGGCGTCCGCCGGCACCGGGCGCAGCGCTGCGCCTGGGTCTTTCCTTTAGGCTGAGGCCGGTGCCGGCGGGCGGTGCCCGCCAGGCTGGGAGACCGCCCGGCTCCGGCCGGGGAGCAGCCGCGGGGGTCCCGCCCCTGGCAGGGCAGGGAGCCGCGGAGACGGAGCTGCTTCTGTCCCTCCCGGGAGCAGAAATGCCGCTGCGCCCGCCCTGCCGCTGCCCCTCTTCCCGCCGCGGCTGGAGTTGGCAGCAGCGCGTCTCCTTGCCAGACCCGCATGTACACCCCGAGTTTTATTTCCTTTGTTCTCGCACTCGTGCGTTTACACGCTCCCTTATCTTGGTACCCGGAGCGATCCACTTAGCTCTGCGAACTCTTCCAAGAGTCAAACTACCAGCAGGAAGCTGTAATTCATCCCTTGGTGAAGTGTTTAGTGGATGCACCAGCCTCAATATTGCTAAATTATATGCAGGCTTCGAGTTATCCCAATGGATATCCCTTACCCCGCCGGTCAGCGGGTCGTGACTCGCTGGCGTTCCCTGTTGCCACACGCAGCACAGAACGGTACCCGGTGCCAGCGGGGCAGCCGCGGCGCAGGGTGCTGAGCGCGGCGGAGCTGCCTCTGGGGCTGCGGGGGCCGGGGATGCCTGGCCTGCACGCTGCTGCTGCAGCTAAAGCCGAGCATGACCCTGCAACTCTAATTAGAGTGTTGAGGTTCATAGGCAGGGTGCCCTTGACGCTTTGTTTTATGGCTAAGTGGCTGTGTGTATGTGTGTACATACATGGGTTTAATGCACCTAAGTATGCTTTCTGTCATTCGTGGTTAAAATAATATGCACAGATTAACTTTATGCATAAATGCATCTATATACTTGCAGTTGACACTGACTTGTGTCAGAACCTGTTACTGCCAACGGGAAACGGATATTTCTGATTGCTTGAAATACAGCTGTTTGCACTCTTTCATCAGTGCAAAATTTATTCTTAAAATGGACATGAAGACATTCACCAAAATTACATTTAAAAAACAAACAAAAAAAATGTTTCTTTAGGATGTACCTCACATTTGTTTTTTAAGTTTTCCGTCCTCTCACACCCTACCTTCCTCTAAACCGTTTGAAACATCAGCCCTGCTTTTCCCTGTGCTGCTGCAGGGCTTCAGAGCGCCTTTTTCAAGGATCTAAATAATCATATGAGTTGGCACAGGACTGGAAAGTTGCCTCCGGGGGCAGTGAATCCTTTCCCTGCTGTGGCAGGCAACCACACCAATAATCCCATTCATATATCTGCTGAGCTTCCTCTCAGAACTATGAAGTCTGTTTGCCGCACTGTTCTTACTAGCAGGCTGCAGTCTAAGCTCTCTGTCCCCTTAATTCTGAAGAAAAAGAAAATTTACTATGTGTACGATTAACACATCTGTTTGAAAAAGAAGTTAAAAAGTACCTTGCCAAGCATTACTTCCTTTCCCAGAATTTACCGTTCGATCTTCCTTTTTCTCAGAAACATTTTACTAAAGTGAGTATCTTAGCTATCAATATTTACATAGAGCCATGCTATCAATTATTAAAATACATTTATTCACTAACATCTCCTTTGATCGCTGCTGCTATGCTGCTCCTGAAAAACGAAAGGTGTAGTTCTTGGAACATGCCTTCTGTTTGCTGCAATTCCTACAAAGGACCCAGAACCTGAGGCAGCATGAAATCTGCATGGGCAGTAGCTGATAGACTGGTGATCAACTGCTCCGATGCCAAATGTTGAGTGTGAAATCTGGGCCCACAGAAAGTTGTGGTATTTGATATCAGTCAGATCGGGAATTTATGTTGCATTTCTGCTATATGCTAAGCCCTGCCACTAACACTCGCAAATTCCCTATCAGTATATTTATTGGTATATTCATATAGTTGATCATCTCGGTTTCTCCTTTCAAAAAGCAACCTATGAGATACTTTTATGATGACAGTGAGTTTGCTTACATTTATGGGTAGATACTTGATGTAAATCACTCTGGAAAATCTGACATAAAAGCACATTTGTTTACATCTAAAAAGAAAAAAAAACTTGCACCGTGGTAAAAATATTTTTATTAGAGAGGATAATATTTACCTACAAGGAAAGATCGTTTGCTACATTTTTATTTTGTTACAAATTGCTGAAAATGAAACAGTGGGCTGAATGAAATCTGTCATACTGATCTGGAGACTAAACATGTATTTTTTAGCAATACTCGATTAGGATAATTTTGATTTATCTATACAATACAGACAACTATTCATGGGCAAATCATTTTTTGGCTCAGTATGACTTTAAAATCAGATTCCATAATCTTACTCCTTAGAAATCAAATATCATTGCTTTGTTTGGAAATTCATAATTACTAGCTACTCCTAAGTTTTTGATGCTGCTCAGCGTTATATATTGACCTCAGTGTGCTGAACCTAACGTGTTAATTTTTGTATGGATAATTAAATGTGTTATATAAATAAATGCCACTATGCAACAATTTTTTTTTCTTAAAGCATATAATCATTTTACTCCTTAGTATCTTACTCCAAGACTTCAGAATGATTTCTCGTAAAGAGTTAATCACTGTCAATTGGGCAGAAATGAGCCCTTGATTAATAACCAGATAGTGGCATACCTCTTTCAGAAATAGCATGGCTGTGATGTACATACTGTGAACATAATGAGGTTGTAGGTTCTGCAGAAATGACATCATTTTCAGATTAATTACAATGTGACATGAATTTAATGAACATATTAACAACATATGCTAATGAAGAAGTATTGCAGTTCACATGAGAAGGACAATAGCACTGCATGTAAATTCAGAAGAAAATGGGAACCTGTAACGTTACATGTTCCAAATACAGAATCATGAAACTAACCAAATAAAACCCATTCATTGTCATCTATACTGGCACCGCCAAGAATGTTGATAAACTTCTATGTGATCACTTGTAATCATGATTTCAAGAGAAGCTAAAGGGAAAACCTACAGATAATCTCTATAAATTCTGTCCATTCTAAAGCAAAAAAGGGCATACCCCTTGTTTCACTTAACATGTTTATATAAAGTGTTATTGCTATCAGAGTGACAGGGTCTAAGGCTACAGAGATATACACCCTGAAAATAAATAGTTAAATAGGAGCGAAGATTCTGCCTGCAGAACACCAGTTCTCTCTGCCTCTATAGATTACATTGCCTTCAGCTTAATTTCATTCCTCATTCTCCACGTCAGCTAATAAGCTTGTTTCCATGTAAGAATGCATTTTAAGAACAATTTAACTTGAAGCGTAGCAATTTAAAAAAAAAAAAAAAAAAAGAAGAAAAGGACAGTAGGTCAGATGGCAATCTCTGGTTTTAAACTCCCTATTACTGTCTGCCTTGTTATGCTTTGAAAAGCACACACAAATATCAGTGGAAACGGACTGACAGGAGAGCAATGAAATTTGCTCTACATAAAGTGAAGCTTAAAATATACATTATACATTTTGTTATAGTGAAGTTAAGGTGTTACCTGCAAAAGTCATGGCTTAACTGTTACATATATGTATAGTTCTTAAAAAGCTGAAACATGCCTGTTGGTGTTAACTTCAGCTGCCACAAGGGGTGAACACTTATGCTGAGCCATGACTGTGGATTCCCTGTATTGCAGTAGGCACACAGATAGGTCAAACTTTAACCACTGCCATCCAAATTGTAGTTGTCTCTCATGACAATTGGATTCCTCACAACGAGAAAGTGCTCACTTTGAAACTGCAGAATTCAGATAAGACATGTAGGAAAACAGTGGGCAGGGGATGTTGCGATCCACTAGAGGCTGAGAGGAAACAGAACTTACTCGTGGTCAGTTGGATTTTACAGTGCATTTATTTTCCTCTCTGTCACATTCACTTCTAAATAACTTTATTGCTTTAAACTCTTTCTCCTTTGCCTTTACTCTTTTTGATTCCCAGTTCATTTCTTTTTGGCGTTTCTGCCCCTGAGGCTGTCTCAGAGGGCAATATCCCGCTCCGTGTCCCTGGATATCTGTGATATGTTTGGGTAAAAAACATTAGAGAATCATTCATTTATTTCTAATATATAAGGAGTTGGCAAAAAAAAAACACAACCTGGACTCTAGATTTTGCCTCTGCAGGCTGTGTTTTGCTATACATGCCATAAATCCCATGAAACTGCTTCAATATCAGCTGTCACATGGCTGGCTGAGCTGACCCACGTTGCTGGGTGGCTCCTACGTGTATTGTAAAAATTGTCTGGACACACAGAAGTTCTCCTTTCTGCAGATGGTCACAGTTCATCAGTGCTTACAGAAAGTACTAATATATAGACTCATATTATTATTATTTTAGATCTGCAGGGCGTAGGCTATCTGTGAATAGGCAGTAGAGCAACATAACAATAAAGGCATTATTATTCTGTCCACCTATATTTTGCTGAGCAGCACTATAATTATGCTGAACACAGTAGAGACTTGAGATAAAAGACACTGTAAATATCAGTTGATAGCATTTATTTTACAGCATGTTGTTATTGCTTTATTATTTATCCCCCAAAGATCTAAAAAAGTGTTTTCCTTCCCTTTCTTTCCCATACCCCCACACACCGTCACTCTATAAACACAGAGGAAGGCACGTGCCCTACCCCAGTGACCTTACACTGCTTTGAAACCAGATATGACAGTAAGGATGACAAACAACGGGAGGGAAGGATGGGAAGAGGGCAGTAAGATTACACAGTTGCACAGTTTAGCTATATGCTTAACTTGATGTATAGGCCTTCAGCTGAACTTGGAAATTTTTCCTCAGTGAGAAAATAGTTTCCATGGTGCACAGATTTATCTGAGGGAGGTCAATCTACTACAGAAGCAACCCGAAAAAAAATAAAATGCCAGCTTTCTGCCTGAGCTTTTTTCTCCCTCTCTTTCCTATCCTATTTTAATTTCAACAACACAGATAAAATATGTGTTTGAATAAAATTCTGCAATTACCAGCATACAGTGATTTCTCACACAGAACCTTATCTGTGTCCTGATCTCACTTAATTGAAGTCAATGAGAAAATGCCAGTTGAGGCTAGTTAGGAGGATCAAGTCTTTAATGCATGAGCAAAATCAAGGAGTATAAAGCTTAATGGAGAGAGGGACAGAATTTTAAACAAATGTCTTCTCTTTGAAGGTTTTGTGACTAGGGAAGTTTTTCCCACTTGGTCCTAAGAGGGTCATGGCTGCCTGAAGAGTTAGAAAGAAACAGCTGAGGAGAAAGCTGGCTGCTGATGGAGGGAGGGGATGCCATCTATTGCCAGATTTAGTCCAGATCTTTGCCTTTATTTGGAACGTTCCTCTGTCTTTGTCAAATAATTAGGTTATCAGTGGTACAGTGCACTTTATCCTTTGAGTACATTACCTGGAGTACTTTCCTGTGCCTCTCGCTACCATGCAGACTTCACAGTGTGATTTGCTGGACTGCTTCCCTACTGTATCAATCACCTGATTTGCAGCTGAGATAGCCCTCCATCTTTTCTATCTATGAGAGAAGTTGTTTTAGTGTCAACAATAAAAGTAGGCTGTTGGTTAACCTTATTACCAAATGCTACCCTTGATCCATTACATGTCAGAAAGTACCTGCATTTTCTGGAAACTAAGCTGTGACAGGAAATCGAAGAATTAGCATGAAAGTTTAGAAAACTAAGACAGATTAGGGTTGCGATAACAAGGACCTCCTCAGATCTGATAAGTATGTTCTTGTTAATAATGAAGTATAACGAGGTAATAAAATATTAACGGTGCATTCATTAATAGTCTTCAAAACTGAAGGACAGATTACCTTGAAGACTTCAGTTACCTTACACTAATTTGGCTGGTTTAACTGGATATAGATCTGCCTTTGTACAAGGCAAAGCTAACAAAAGATGATGCTGAATCTGTCCCTTCGTACATACCTCTTATATACAGGAATCTGGTATGAAATAAGAGGAATGGCTCCACTAAGATTTTTCTGCCAAATTTGTTAGCAATCTGTTTAGTACAACTTCACAATAAGAGAAATCTGATGAATTATTGACCTCTTTGTAATTTTATTTATCATGAGCTGAAGAAAAAAAATGTGTATTAGCAAAGAACAGCAAGTTGTAACTAAGTGCAAGAGACAAAAGTATTCACCCATCCTCTCCTAATGCCAAGATTTGAACAGGGTGCTCCTGAGCAGATGGTTTAACAGACTAAAGCATTAGTTTGCTGATCCTCCATGCTTGCTAATTAATTCTTCAGTTTACTAGGATTTAAGATGATTGTTAAAAACAAGGCTTCTCTTAAAATAAACTTTAGGTAAATGTTATAAAATGGTGGTTAAGATTATAATGTCTTTAACAAGAATGTTGTCTGTTTTCTAGAAAAGATGTTCATTATTTTAATGTCCTAAGTACTATCCTTAACAATTCTGTCTCTGAAATTTTCTTCTTATAAGAATTTGCTTTTGTTTTCCTAGCTAATTAATCCTCTGACTTCCTGTTGACACTCTTGGGTCAAGATTATGTCCCTGACTTCTGTGAGAATGGCATATACACAACCATGGGAAGGATTTAATCTTTTGTAGCAAAATTGTCCCCTCCCTCTGATTGTTTTAAGCCCGTTATCACTCAAAATGTAGAAAGTGAAATATCATCTTTATTGTTTTTAAAGTCATTGTCATTCTAAACAGTCAGGATTTCATGTAGTAATTTATTTCAGGTTAACATTAAAACAATGAATTCTCATTAAATATATTAAAATGCAGTATTGTAAATTAGCTTGCTGTCTATTAGATTTAGACAGTGGGCAAACAATTGATTTATTTCAGTTTTGATTTTTAGAGCAGTTTTATAAACTGGACACCAATTTGAAGACAGCAGAACTCCACCCAACAGAAACTATGGAATTTATACCACAGAAAGAATCAAGGAAAAGGTATTATTATAAAATAACATTTTACAAAGTAGGAAGTAGGAAGAAAACAAAATAGCACTAGGAAAACAAGATCTTAACTTACTGAAGCTAAGGCATAAATTTTGAAGGCCCATCTGTTGCTTGCAAAGGAGTGATCCATGCTGATATTAGTGGGCTTTGAAAACTATGAGTGGACTCTGAGAATGTCTCTCCAGTCAGCTCATGACGGCCTAAAAAAGAAGCTCCTCTTCTGTGGTCTTGCTTTGCCACAGGAGGCACTGTGAAATTCTGCATTTGGTTTTCATGTCCTGTTTCGTTACATGTGGTTTTGCATGCATTTTGTGATATCTTCCTTCAGTAGAGGTTTGGATTTACTCGTTAGAATTCAGAGTTTTATGTTATCTCTGTAACTATTCCTTCTGTCCAAAACATTATTGGTTGTTTGCTATGTTAAAAACTCTTGGCAATTCCCCTTTCAGAACAACAGATAAGAATTCTTATTACTATTGTAAGGAATTCATAACTTGCCTCATTCTATAATCTATCCATCTTGTAAACCAAGAAAAAGCTATTATTATAGATGATTCAATGGTGAACTTTTTAGTAAGTTGTCAGTATGTCATCTTCATAGAACCAGTCTTCAGCTCCTTTCAAAAAAAGTAATTTTCTTATCCAAAATAACTGCAAGGAATTTTGAAATAGTTTTAATATATCCTTAACAGGGAATCTACACTGAGGCCACCAAGAATACAGCATATCTATTTACATGGCATCTGGATTGACATGAAATTAACACAATAAGCTGCTCAGGGTGAATTAATGATAGTAAATTTGAAGTATTAATTTTAACAATTTTAGATAGCTGGGTTATTACCATATTAATTAAAGCAGTACAAGAATACTATGTCCAGTGCTCACATTTTAAAAGCTGCTGAGAGAATTAAAAAGAATTTAAAAATTAATGATCTGATGTTGAAATCTCACTATATAGTGAAAGATTACAGTCTGATCTCTTTAAGAAAGGAAGAATTAAGATTTTATACCATGTAAAATGTTTTTTTCTGTGTAATAAATTATGGTAGCATAATTAGAGTGCTCTATGGAGTACTCTATAATTCAACGTATAAAGGCAAAAGTCTTTTTTATGGGTCTTTGCGAAGATCTGGTGAATGAAAACCAAGAGGAGACAAACTCAGAACAGAAGTATAGCTTTAGCAGTGAGGAGTACTACATTTTGGAACAATATTGAATTGGAACAATTTAAGCAACGTGTGCTAGATTCTCTGTTACTTTAGATCACTATTAAATACCCTTGTTCAGCTCACCTGAAATTATACTCTTGATCAAGAAATTAGGAAAATGCTGAGGTTTGCATTAACTTGGCAGTCTAGATTGATGATCACAGTAATCTTTTCTGGTCCTAAAACCTGAGCTTGTGAAGTTTGGTTGTTTACCTTTGAAGCCCAGTATAGTGATCTGGAGACAAATATTGGCTGTTAAACATAGACAAATATAAATCAAAAAATAAGATGTTCCATGAGTAGTGGAACTGAAGAAACTGGGATTCTTTATAGATTAATTCTGTCCTATTTCCCACATGGTTACACTTCTTGACTCCAGCTGCCTTGCAGATCCCTAAAATCTCACCTCTTCAACAACACACTAAGTCCTCCAAGACCACTGTGATACCTTCTCTTAATATTTCAGACTTTGCCATATAGAAAACACTAACAGTAGAGGGCTCCTCCCCTCAGTGGCCGGTTTTCATGAGAATTTTAGGAATTTACTCTCTCTGAGACTTTCACCTCTCTTAGAAACTTATTTAGAAGAGGAAACATAGATAAAAAGTTATTGGAAGAGAAAGGGCAGGCAGGGAGGTAGATGGGCATAAAGATAGACAGTACAAGAATTTCCTTAGTTACCAGGCTGAAAATGATCAGGAAAGTTGTCCTTATATATCCACTTGATTTACCATAAATTTTAATGAAAACTTCAAGAGGCTGAGACTGCTTAGGTAAATATCGATTCTAGGAAAGAGCCTATGCTTCTACCCTATGCTTTACACTAGCACATGACAGTACCGTAGTATTAAATGTCATTTTACTCACAAACGAAATCCACACTTTTCTGAGTTGAACAAGACAGCTCACTTCACTGCACGTAGCAATGCTACACAACAGTTTCGGTAGCGGCGAAAGAATAGAAGAAATTTATATTTAGAACCCTGAGAATATTTAGGGAGCCAAAATCTGATTGCCAACCTTGTAACTTGATCTACAAATCTGAAATGCACATATGGTTGATATTTCTCTATTACATAGCATTTATTTCTGCAAATCTTTTCACTTTTGTCCCTTTTTGATCTGAAAAACATTTTTGGCACAGCCATAAGCTGAAATTTCAAATGAACAAGAAACATTTAACTCCCTTCACTAGCCAACAGGGCCAGCTATCAGTAGGTGCTCCTGCTATAATATCTCCTTATGAATCATTAGTATGGGATTGTAATTATAGTAAAATCTTTTTACTTTTTAACACACAGAAAATAAAGGTATTGTGAGTTGAGAAAGTGCTTTGTACCATATTTTTCATTGGGAGTATCTATTTGACAGTGACTTTTTAATCATAGCTATTTATAAATGATTCATCAGAATGTTTAAAACCCTCCAGTAATGTTTAAATAACTCATGGCTCTTACTGCATAGTAGTACTTTAAAATATTACACTTATCTTAAAACAGAAGCGTAAACGTGCTTAACACTGTTGTTTTCCTTATCTTCTTGAAACAAGTTATAAACTGATTCCTTTGAATCATATACGAAACATAGCACTACTAACAGACCTCACCTGGGCTGTAGTTTCATAGAATTTTTATCATTTGCCTTGTTTTCAGGTTCTTTATTCCACACTATCCTTCATTTGTGCAAATCAATTCTATGCAAATGAGCCTGCCACTCCTACAGCTTTTTATTTCCCACTTTCCAGTTGTGAACAAAGCTGGAAAAACTTTCCAAATCATACTAAAGGCCTGGGCTTAGTCCTGCATAGAGTATAGGTGAAAATTCGAATAGTCCCAGTCTGTCCCAGTCCTTGCAACCATTGGTAGGTTTATTTGTTTCAAAAGGATTGTAATTAAGAATAACTGTAATAACTCTTGAGCCTGGCTATAGGGTTACAGATAATCGTGGAAATAAGATGAAAATGGATTTCAGAACTCTGCTCTTGATTAAACTTCCCAACTGCACATTTAGAAGTCTAAGTTATGACACTAGTTAGAAGGCGAATTCCCTGAGCATTTCTGTGTTGTTAATGGAGTCTTGCCCTGAATCACCTTCTAGAAGAACCTGCCTGTCTCCATTAGCTTTATGGGTGGTCTCAGCAGATTTGCTTTTTAATTCAAAAATGTAATGTGGGTGTCTAAAGTTACACAAGGTGATTATTGTCTTGCTTCTACTTGTCAATTCCACAGCAATTTCTTCAATTTTTAAGGAATAATTTGATAATAGAGAATTCTGATACAGAAGGAAAGAATGTTTTAGTGCTGTGCTAATTACCATCTTGATTTGGTTCTTAGATTACACTGCACCAGAATAAATGTCCTTTGTTTCTTGTAGTGTGAAAGAAAAAAGTTGATTGTTAGAGAAGAGCCTTACCCTGATAATAAACCATTGTCACTCTAGGTTAGAAGAAGTGATAAAGCCTTTATTCTTAATCCCTTTCAGTATTTCCCACCATGTGCGAGATGCTTCCCAAATGTTTAATATACATTTGCTCCAAAGAAATTCAAATCTTGCAGCAATTGAATGGAAAGGGGTCAGAAAACAGGGAATGATGGTAAACAATGGTTGTACAGGTCCATAAGACAGAAGGCAGTTTTTCATAAGACTTAAATTTGAACTAAATGGGCCTTTAGATGAGTTTTTGCAAACTGTAAAGTTGATACAAGAATATTCTCAGCTCAGAAACAGAATGTGACATTATTGAATTCAATACTATAGGTTTTTTCCCTTGGAGGGGGTGAGGAAGCATTTATTTGTGTTTCTCCTCCCTGCCTAGCTACAAATTTTTACAATGTTTGTAGAAACATAATACTTTTGAGATTTCTATATCCCTGCCAAATTTGACTGGAATTGGATAACGTATTCAAAAATTATTAGGAAGAAATGGAAGATGAACAGACAACGACAACATAAGGCAACTTGGTAACCTTATGAAACCAGGCTAAAACCTATAAAATTTTGATGCTCTCAAGTTTAGAGGGCAGTGGAGCAGCAGAGCTCTTCAGAATGCCACTTTATACTTGCAAGCACCATTGTCTTCTCTGCATCTTGCTTCTCAAACAGTAAATGAAGTGTAGACATAAGTTTCCCCAGCTTCACCACACGGGACCACGTGGAACATCTGGTAACAATATTTTTAATTTCCTAGGAGTGGAGCAGCACAAGCTTTATGAATAACATTCAGTACTTTTTATCTTCCAGTGGAAATCTGTTTTATTTTATAAACAAGGAAGTATATCGTAACCTAAAAGATTTCTCCAGGAAACAACAAAAAAGTAGATGTAGCTGTGGCTGCTAGCACTAAAAAGGTACAGATGCAAACACCCGAACTTTGTATTAACAATCTCAAATAATACTGACTTAAATCTTCACCTTGCAACCCAGGAAACTGAATTGTATCATCATCTAAGTATAATCTGTAAGCAGTATTTCTCAACCTTCAAACACTAAGTCCAAGTCTTAATTTAAGTCCATTATCTGGCACAGGATATTCATTGGGAAGTCAAATGAATACATCTGCAATAGGATTTCAACACCTCTCTGTGGTGATTTTGCAGCTATTTTAGTCCATATCTCCCTTTCACAGTTAAGTGGCTGTTGAATTTGCTGATCATCAGTCTTCCTTTTTTAAATATCCCTACAGATATGGGAAAGTTGTCCCTAGCTGAAAGGGACCAGTTCTTTGGTGGATTCATCTCCTGTCCACAAGGTGTGCTCCTGAAGTTACAGTGATCCCCAGAGAGGGATTATATTGTTTTATTTTGTTCATTTTGAAGCTCCAGGTACTTTTTAAGCCTCTATGCATTTGCAAAACTACATTCGATTTGTAGTAGTCAAATTCAGTAGTCCTTTGTAAAGATCATCACCACATGCTGTGGAGAAGGTGATCTGAGAAGTACTCATAAGGGCAATACATTTTTTTGGAACAGCTAAAATCAACGAGAAGAATATCCTTAAAGTTCAGTTTCAAGCTCACGTGCTTGGTTTAGGCATGCTTGCAAGAAGTCTTTGGTGTAGTCTTTATTAGTATTTTAGTTTAAATTCTGTATTTAAGAAGCCATTCTTCAAATAGATCATGTAAGGTTGTTTCACTGCCTTCCGAAAATCTTGTAATTCTTGTTTTCTGTGTTTCCAATTATAATGAATGTTCCTTTAATTGCACTTTGGCCTGATTATGCTTACTCTCATAATGAACTCTTGTGTCTTCCAGTCCAGAAATGTCTTTCCACTTTGTTAACTGCTCTTCTTGATGAAGTACCTAGAGAATTGCTTGTTGATTAAATTCATTCTTCCTTTATACAGTCTCTTGAATCAGGTGTCCAAAACAGTAATTAAATGAGAAAGAATTTCTGAAGAAATATTTTTAGTAATTTTTTTTTTCCTGTAAAATCATTCCTTTTGGTGACAGTTCTATCACTAATTTGTGATTATAATGTATACATGGGTTGTTTTTTTTTAAACCATAAATCTGGTAAAAGCATCTTCATATTACTTTTTAATTTAAACTATTTCCTGACATTTTAATGTTGACATACTGCATTGTCTTCAGTAGTCCTGATTTTCACTGGTTCAAGAACTATGCCTTGTCTGTTTGTATGTGATCTTAATATAATTTAGAAAACACAGTAAGAAGTGAAGAAGGCATTCTAAATAAATTACCTCTCAGGGGTTATGGTAGGGAGACTTTACTAATAAATTCTCCCTGATATTTGAGGTAGTGGAGTAGTACAAGTTTAACTTATATCATGTTATTAATTTTAATTAGGTTAGTGGATAAGAAAAATCAAATTAAAGGTAGGTAAAAAAAATGCCATTTAGTTATCCATGAAAAAGACATCAATTGCCCATCAGAGCAAGCTTTTCTGAGCAACATGACCATTCTTCCTGAGCTCTGATACAGAGAATGACATGGAAGTGCAGACTGACAGCTCAGTCAACATTCACATTCAGTCCTTAGATTCTTCATTAAGGCTCCTTAGACTCTTCATTAAGGCTGCAAGATTGCCAGCTGGTTAGATGTTTAGATGCATACTTCCACAATAAGGCCACTATAACTTATAGGAAATATGTATTATATGTTGAGCAACTTGGACTACTACCAGTCTGTTCAAAGCTTGAACTGGTGTTTCACAGTATCAGCTCCTGCAGCTCAGAACTGTTATATAGAAATGTACATGTAATCTGTGTTATCCTGAACTTATGTCATGATATAACTTTGGACAATAAATCTGAAATGAAAAAATATTCATCACACCATCCTTTCATATAAAATTTAGTACTAAAGGGGAATGGAAAATAAGTGCAATGCCTCAATTTTCAGGACAAATGCTCATGACATTTCATCTGTTACATTTCTTCTGAATACAAAAGCCACTGCCAAGTTAAAAAATGTTAGGGGACATATGCAAAGAAAGAACAGCAATGTTTATTAATAATGAACATACTGATAGATCAGGGCTCAGCAAGAACTTTATATTATTCAGCTTGTCTGGCAAATCTCAGCAACCTTGTTTTCCAGGAATTCAACAGCCATGAAAAATCCTTCCCAAATATTTTAAATCACAAGGATGATATTTTACATTTCTGGGGTTGCTTAGCTTCAATTTGCTTACTTTCTCATTTGTACTTCGTAGAATCTAAATGTGATCTAAATATAGGTATATATTTAAATCAAAGTTCTCTTTTCCAAGACTGATCCTATTCATTTGGAGTTTAAATTTTAGCTTTTAAATAAATATTTTTTTCATCCATAGAAGATGTTAATATAAAACATTAATGCTTTTAATTAGTAATAATATGTTGCGAAGTCCAGTCCTATGTTTCAGGACCTTGGAGAGCACCCATGGTTCTACCACGCACTTGTCATACATCACACCAAAAACACCCCCAAGAAGACTACAGCAAAGTGATTATTTTTAAATGAGATTGTTAGTAATCGCTAGAGTCTTGAAACACTTTGAGGTCAATCTCTTGAAAGAAAAACTGTTAAATTACTTTGAGAATATCATACATGAAATGACATTTTGCACGTTCTGGATAATCTGCTGACTTTGGTCAGTTGAAAGAAATCTGAAATAGTTTTCTCATAATAAGAATTTATTGACACGTCCTAGTTTGGTGTGAAGACCACTGGCTGTGACTTGGTCTGATTGTGAAAGAAATATGGGACAAGCCCTATTTTGATAAAATCACAGCATAGACTTCACGGGAAGATTTTGTTTCAATAAAAAAAACAGATTCAGCAGAAATGAAGCAACAGCCCTGCCTATTGAGGCAGATCTGGGCTGATTTGGCCTTCATTTCAGAAATGGCCAAGAAGACATCTGTATTTATATATGCACACTATTTTACATCCATAGCAGTCTGTCTTTTCATTCTCATGCAACAACCACTTTTCTAAATGAACAACAGGAGAATTTTCAGAAAACGTTAGCTGCAGGCTAGACTTTTCTGTTTGTTTCCACTATTGTACAGCTTGTTTCAGACTGAAAATAGTCTGGAAGAGGGGGAAAGCAGCAGCATTCACTCTACAGCAGAGAGGTAAAGCAGCTTGTTTTGATAGTATCTAGGTCGAGTGAAGGATGTCTCTGCTGTAGTCTCTAAGTGTCTAGTACATTTAAGATTCATAAGATTTTTGAGGTAGATGTGGAACCTGCAGAAGACCTCTGCTTTTCTAGAGCGGCAGCATACCAGGGGCATCTAAAATAGCATAGATACCTACAGTTCTGAATACCATCCTTGAAGGTTCATGGCAAATAGATACTCTTTTTCAAAAATAAGAGGGGGAAAACCACATTCGTACACAATCAGGAATCTGTGTTACTTTGAAGATGTGCCATTTACAATTCATTTAGGGCTTGTAAATATTGTATGTTGTAATAAGCCAAAGTATTTACTTAAATCACTGCAGTTATAGCAGATATATCATACCTAACCCATATCTCAGAATGAGTGACTTTTTTTTCTTCTCTATTTCTGTCACATTAGAAGACTCCAATCCCAAAACACCATTTTTCCTTTTTTTTTTTTTTTAAATGTGTACTGAGGTAAGAAATTTCTTCACTGAAAGGGTTATCAAGCATTAGAACAGGCTGCCCAGGGAAGTGGTTGAGTCACCCTCCCTGGAGGTATTTAAAAGACGAGTAGATATGATGCTTAGGGATATGGTTTCATGGTGGACTTGGTAGTGTTAGGTTAATGGTTGGACTCGATGATCTTAAAGGTCTTTTCCAACCAAAACAATTCTGTGATTCTATGATAAGAAGTAGTTTAACTATATTGCCTTAACTGATGAAACTCATTTGTACACAAATCCTTAGATTTTTGTTTTTTTGTGGGACAGTGGGAAACATTGTCCTGTGGTTTGGTCCAGAACCTGGATACAAAACTCATGGTCATGTGCAGACCAGAATCAGAGATCCAAGCCAGGTTCAGACAGCTAAATCAGAAAGCCTGAGATCATACCAAGTTCACGAAGCAAAGATCAGTAAGCCACAACAGGGAAACTCGAGGTCATGCCATAGTATAGCCAGAGAGAAACTGGTATCAAAGCCCAAAGCAGGGTTAAGCAAGAAAGCTGATGAGCTGAAAGATGGCTCTGGATAGTCTATAACTGAGGGAGATCTTGCATAGAACAGAGACTGTGAGCAATATTTGAACCCTTCACATGAAATCAGTGAACAAATTTTCAGGCATTTTTCTTGAGTGTTTGGAAACTATCCTCCAAGGACATGAAAAAGCATCCAAAGGGTGGAGAAAATGGGCTGCAAGACTTTCAGACTGAAAACTGATAATTTTTAGCCATTTCTTTTCTATTCAATTAATGGTTGCTATAACAAGCCAAGCAAAATCCGAATGTAGACAACTGCTATCTATGAGACAGTGTTTGTGTCTGTAAAGGCAGCAGCCAATGACTGCCAGCTTGAAGGATGATTCAGTCCCAGGTGCTGAGGGGATGATTCATCCTCAGTTGGGCAATGACTCACCACAACTTTCTGCACCAGTTTGACTCTAGCCCTTAAACGTGTGTATGTAGATGTTTGACATCACATGTTGATACTACGTGTAAGAAAATTCTCTGACAGATAATAATGGATATCAAATGTAAAAATTCCCAGGCCATTTCCCTTAACTTGAATCCAGAGAAGGGTGCTACATAAAGAAGTGCAACCGCAGAACTATGATGAAAGAATTATTGCAAATGAGGGGGGGAAAGGGGGTAAATAAAGTTCTGATTGCTTTCAACTAAACTTAAAGGATTTTCAGAACAATTTCCACCTGAAATTAAAATTACATAAAACTAAGCTTGGAATGGTAAGCTGATAAAGGAGTGTAAGTATAAGAGCACTGTTGCTATTCTTCACAAAGCATACAACTCAAGTCAGTTACATCCCATGAAAAAGAAATAAAAACATATTTGTCGGAGTCTGAAATTCATTATACCTAGAAGATTTAAGGGCCTTTTGATTCTCTGAAGATACGCTTGGAGTTTGTTCTCGTGTGATAATTTGTCAATTAAAGGTGTAGTGGAAATAACAGGCAAAGACATCTAAAAAAACTGCTGTGTCGATAAGTTAATTATTATTCTTCTGCCTCATTATCTAGCAATCCAAAGTAATGAGATGTGTGTCTTACTCAGTAGCCACTGGTTTTAAATGTCACCCTTCCCATTTCCCTGTAACTCAAGCGAACATAGTCAAAAGTAAGTAGACAGATTTTTTTTCATGTTTCTGTTACTGTTTAGATGTCAGTCTTTCCTTTGTAAGCAGTGTAACATCTCTTGATTCCTCTTGTGGCTTTCCTACTATGTATTTCTTTTCTTCACCTTTTTATGTTAGTTCAATGTGTACTAGTTACTTTTACACGTTGTCTTTTACTGCACGTACTTCTCTATCTGTTTGGAACCATAAAAAACATATATTAATATGAACACTTCACAACTAGTATATACTTTATGCATTTTGTATGTGTATGCATATATTTACAAATACCCTTAAAATCTTATGCAAAAATTAATCAGCGTGTAAAGCAGTGTGTAAAGTGATGGGCATATATATACATTGCATATATTGATACATTTGGGTTAGCAGGGAGTAGAACAGGGCAGCTGACATCTTCATAAAATCCAACCCTTAACAGTTGTTGACAAAAATTAAGGTATGTTATATGATAGTCCTATCATGGAGATACAGCAGAAAACTGAGGAACTGACACTTTCAGACTTAGCTAATATGAAATTGGGGTAAGGGGGAAATGCAGCATGCCTTTATAGTTAAGCTGGAAAAGCAACCCTTTAATTTATTAACTACACCTTGCCTTTTGGCTGGCATCCTTTATGTAACTGAATTTTAGTATAAACTCCTCTGTGAACATCTGTGAATTTCAAATGAATTTCATAACTCAGGTATCTATTTAAAGTTTCTTTAAACTTATCTGCATGAATATCATGTTGGTGAAAACCTCTCGTTTTCACTACTTTTTGTATGTCTGAAAAAATTCAGACTCACAGTTCTTGGTATTATTCAAATAAACCTCCACCTTTCCAAATACCTGCTTACAGACATGTTAGTAGTAAGAGTACCCTCCTTTATTCACAAACATATCTGTAAAATGTTTATATGTTGGTAGAGGCAAAGGCAAAACCCTGTGAAGGATTACTACTGGTGTCCACTTCACTTCTTCACCCCTGAGGTGGAGGCTGTCCCCTGGCCGCCCACCCCCTGATCCGGAGAGACCCAGAGCCACAGGCTGACTCTCCTCTAGCTTTATCCAGCCTGCCCCATCACCTGGGGCTTGCCTGGCCGTCACTGGCCCCTGGCTGATTTTGGTTATTGTCTCCAGACTTCCTCCTGCCTTGCTGAACGGTGAAAGCAGGTTGGCGTGGGGTGCAGGGTCTACCTGGATGACCAGCCCAGAGTGCTCTCCTCCCGCCCAGCCTGTGCCTCAGCTGCTCACCATGCTCATCCTCCTCTCTTTGCCCTAAGTGATGCTCCCGCTGTTATTCCCCACCCTCTGAATCATATCAGCCCTTTCCTATCCAGACATGTGTAAAGCATTACCTTTTAGAAAATAATTTGAATGCTTCTGATTTATTTAACATATCCAGATGACTTTCCTCTCAAATATCCCTTCCTTTAGGGAAGGGGACTCAACCCAATGAGGTTGAAGCTATAGCAATAACATGTCTCCAGAGCTTTCTCCAGCTTCTGTCAAGAGTGGGATGTGCCTCATTTACTCACTGGCCCTGGCATAACTTTCGGAGTCACTCCTGTCATGTGGTAGTTGGCACATGACCTAGAAAGCCCACAGACTAACCTTTTTGGTGTCTTTTTCTTGCAGAATTCATCAGGTCAGAGAGCCTGACTTGTTTTTTTTCCCCACTATAATGACTTATTCAATAGTGTGTTTCCAATGAGACTCTTGAGACAGGATCAGTGAGTGTACAAACATGCATGAAGCTCCATTCTTCCATTTACAGTCCATTTGAATCCTTAACCCTGAGGGCGTATTTCCACGAGGCATCCCACATTTCAGGGCAGTCCACCTAGCCATACATACTTTATATTGCTTAGAAGTTTCTCCATGTTACCTTTATCAGTTCTATGGCCTTGGGCAAAGTAGGAACTTTGACACCATCCTTGCTGGTATGAGAAATACACCTGAAATATTCCTTTAAAATAACAATACTAAGTTGTAAAAAACTGTCATAAAAGGTAAGCAAAAAGCATGCTGTGCTTCGATTAAAAAAGCATGTAAATATTGATGTACAGAATACCTTCTAATCTGTTATTTGTTCACTGTGATATTAACCTTCCCTCAAATTGAAAATCTAGAGAAATATTATCAAATATTGTAAAAGTTATGCAAAGACAACAAAAATGCCTTCCAGCAGGTAAAAACTGGGATGCTAGTTGCAGCCTACACACTGTGTGAAGTGAACGGAGTTGGTACTTATGCTGATAGGTCGACTGTGCTTTCCCATGAGCTACAAAAGAAATCTTTACATTTTGGACGTTTGTTATCTAGGAGGAGGTCTGCTCAGGACATGTTACCCAAATCCTGTTCTGGGCCTGCTCCGGTTTTGTGACACCCCTGGCCACTGTCATCCTTCTTCACATTTACATTACAAATGCACAGGCCGTGGAGCCTGAGCTGCAATAGCAAGTACACATTATAGTCCGTCAATCACCATTTTTAGAAAAAAGAAAGAATGCTCTTTTGGACTGAGCCCGGTCAGTTCTAGTGGCTTTCGGGGGATAACTTACAATAGCGTAAAACACACAGTTCCTCAAATACAGACCTAAGCATATTCAGCAGTTTGGTCCTCACTATCCCATTTCTGGTATAAGTAGTCCCACTTGGAAATAAAATAATGGCACACCTTAAATGCTTAAATGAGAAAGGCTTTTGTTACGCTTTGCTGATGCATATTTTAAGCGTTGTGAATTTGTTTGCTTCTTTCAAGTCATTCATTGACTTTTTAATTTGTAGGGGAATTTCCATGTTTTTCACTATCTATCTAACTCTTTAATGCTATTCTACTGTTACTTTCAACGATAGCAACAAAAATATATATATATATAGTGCTATAGCACTAAAGCGAGCAACTATAAACAGAAAATCATTAAAGAAATATTACAGTTAGAGGAAAAAATAGTCATGAAGAAATAAAAGCCATAAAAGAAAGCTTGCTATGGGAAATCTATCTTAACTATCCAAAGACTGATCTTATAGAAATTATTTAGTAGGGTACTGCATTTATTCCCTTTTATATTGATCCTGCTTTCCTTAGAAACTAAAAAAATATACTGTCTGTAAGTTAACTGCAAAAAATCAACATGGCATCTTGGGTTGGGTATGAACTCTTTCTACACTCAAAACAGGGGTTCAGAACATGAAATTCAGGCTCTAAATAATATCTGTGCAGCTACAATCTCCATGAGTCTGAGCCAAATTGCAGGAAGTAAATGAAAAGAAGGTATTTTCAGCAGGATTCAGATCAGGCCAGAAAATGAAGAGTTCTGAAAGTCTGGCACAAATATAATCAATTAAAACTGAGGAAACTGATCTATTGATGAGACACCGCATTGCTGCAGTTTGAATACAAGGAAACAGCATTAAAGTTGTTGTCTTTAAAGCAAACCGATGTGGCTGACTAAGAACTGCTGACCAAAAAGCTACCGTTTTCCATCATTGATTTTCCTTGTAGTGTCATGCTTAGAAACAAATTTTTCCCAGACTGTCGGCACTGGCTTCAAATCTCTTGAGGATTACTTATTTTTTCCCTGACTTTAAAACATGCAGGTTTTCCTTATAAGAAACTTCTGAGTTCACAGATTTTAAAAAAGGGGGAGGGAGAAAATTGTCCTCATATAGCACTAACGTACAAGCTTTTCAGCAGGAAGCCAAACTATTTAGTCATTCAGCTGATTGCATCCTTGTCAGCAAAAAAGCCCGTCTCACCGTTCAGGATGACACTTGTCAGGGTGATGCTAATGGGAGTGACTTCCAGACGGGTCTTGGAGGGGCCACCTGCCACGGCCCCGCGCGCAGAGCTCAGCTGCATTCATAATCTGTGTGTGTGGCAGGAGCCTGACGCTGAGGTACCCCTGTTAAAAATTCACAAGTGCTATGTAAATCTGCGTGTGTATATCTGCAGTGAATGTGTGCGTATCTACATGCTTGTACGCTCTCATTTTATCCTCTTGTATATTTTCCTTTTCTTTTTCTTTTCCTTTCACTCCTCATTCCTATTTATTTCCCATTCGTATTCTTTTCTTCCTCATTTCCTCGTTCTGCGATATTTTCTTTTTTTTTTCCTTTATAAGTTCAGTATCTACTAACTTTATAAAATCCAGCCCTGAGGATCTCTTTCCCCATGCTGGTAGTCATGGAAGCACCGCAAGACAAATGTTAGCAAGGTCACTCTGATTCCTCCATGCCCTACTTACTCTAGCTACAAACCCAGGAGGAAGGAGTTTTATCCATTCTTATGAAATGCTTTGGGATCTATGAATGAAAAAGAGCTATATATGTCCCAAATAGTAATATCTAGCATTTTTTTTTTGCAATTTCACCTATTTAATATGTGAAGTCAGCCTGTTTTCTGTCCCTGTCAGTACTGATTTACAACTCATGCCAATTTGTGCTATTTTTTTCTCTCAATGATAGCGGTGTCCGTCCTCTTACCTTTGGAAATGCAAATAGACTTTTTTTGGCCTTGTTCAGATTATATACCACCTAATTCTAACATTTTATGGCTTTTCTCAAGGAAGTTGATCCATGTGGAAGGATCCATTTTCCTGGGTAGGGCTTTTTGTTCTTTTGGATTGTGTGGATGTAAATATCCACATGTGTTTCCATCTGCAGATGTTTGCCTTAACCTGTCTGCACTTACCTGCTGATATTGATCTTGATGCACACTGATATTCTGATTTTATGGTCAAGTTCTGTAATTCTGCACAGGCTATATACACATTTCATTTTGTGCTGGTACACTGAGGAGATGGGGTTTTGCGTGCCACTTCTAGCTTGTACTGACAGATACCTTTCTAGTCCTGGGGTTGTGGGTTTGTTTCCCATTATATCAGTCAAAAGATGCTTGACATAAGGCATTGGCATAGCATTGTGAGCAGACATTCAAGTAGAAATTTGTCTCTGATACAACTTACATTATCAATTTCAAATACAAAAGGGCAACTTCTAGGTTTTTTGCTTATTTTCCTTTTTCTATTACGTTGAGGTAAACCTGACCTAACTAACTATTAGTAGACTAACTCAGATTTCAGTGAGTGCAGGTGAGAGAAGCTGAACCAGATTCTCTGAGGTATTTACAGAAAATTGTTCCACTGACAATTTTTTTTTTTTTTATTCTATGTCTTCCTAACAGAGATGTATACTGTTTCAAGTATTTTGGAGTACAGATTTTCATGGAAGAGAGAGACTCTACAAGAGTTAAACACCTAAACAGACCTTTGAGAGTCTGGGTCTTTGCGCTGTATCTCCTTCATTAAACTCCTTATTACTATGCAGAAAAGTTCAAGAGTTTACTGGGACTGAGGTAACCATTTTTGGCCGGGAATCCTTTGTGAAGACAGATGGCCATTGCTCATCATGTTAGTAAGAAGGCTAATGCTTCTGGTCTTCAGCTGTTAATGTTAGTGTCTTTGGAGTAATTCTAACTTCAGGTATTAACTGTGTTTCTCCTGTCTTTTTGTATCCGACAATTTATAATAATGTACTGAATTTAGTAATATAATGTATAATGCAAAGCATAATTGCAAATGTTCTTGGTTTAGCATATGAAAGGAATAAAGAAGGCACTAAAGATCATCAGATTTTATTAAGATGAAAAATCAAGAATACTGTCTTTTCAACAAAACATGATACCTCCAAAATAATTTTTATAAGACTAGGGAGTTACTGGTAGATTTTTAATTATTTTTCACAAGATTTTCTCAAGTTTTTCCAAATAGTTAATGTCTTGTTTATTCCAGGTTATTTGTTAACACACTTATAAAACCATTGTCGCCTTTTATTTCCGTCTTTTCATCAAAAGACAAAAGAAACATCTGCTTCTTTAATTTGTGGAGCAACCTTTCAAATTTGTGCATAGTTGTTTGTAATATTGACAAGCTCCAAAAACACTTCTGCACAAGCAGCTCGAGACAATAAGCCTCGCTCTGTTCAATCCGTTCTTCAGCATCAACAGGAGGGGCTCAGCAAAGTGTAAGAGTTTACGGTTAGCCCAAGAAAAAGCAACGTGCTTACTCTGGCTTCTAATGACAACTCATGGAAACCATTTTAATATGCTCAAATAAAGTCTTAGAAAGAAAGAAAAACGAAGGATCTGTTAACAAGTGGAAACTTATGCCATGCCATGAGACAGCCACGAGCCCACTGATCGAAGTTCAGGTTTACAATGTTCTTTTTAGTGCAATCCTGCTCATTTCTGCTTGTTATACACATAAGCAAACAACTTGCCAAGTTATTTTGGGTATCGTCTGTGTTTTTCTGTTGCAGGTTGTGCAGCAGTGAAAGAAAATTACAAATGACTTTGTGCACGCTGGCTGAAGATTACTGGTGCTCACAAAGAGAGGATTATTACTTTAAGTGGAGAATGGGGGTTATTCTGTTGATAATGCACTACAGTAACCTCTGTCCATTCCTTTCATTCCTTTGAAGAAGCTCAAAATATGATCACGCACCATCACAACCCCTGCCAGCGACATCAACTATAGCAGCCACAGGCATCCCACACCTGCTGCCTGCTAAGCCTTTCGCTGAGCAGCAGCATGGAGTGGCCCTTACAAGCAAAGTCTCAGACAATCCCTTTCCTGGCTCAACCACCTTCTGGAAGTTCACCAAATCTCTCTCCATTTTAGCGTTTAAGACTGTTCTGTCACTTGAGGCAGTGTCTTCAGTGTACCGACGTGCTGAGGGCTCTACTCTGTGATTTTTCTGCCTGTAACACTCAGGCCAAAGTGGTAAACATTCACGTTTTCCGTGATTAGAGGAGAGGATATATCTCTGAAGTTAAAAGAGACACTTCTAAATACACAGAACAAGCACAGCAACAGATACTTTTCTTACGGTGGATGGTGCTTATTTCAGTCACTGGCGTACCAAGTCACGGTGTTCACATTTCTTTGATAAATTATTCTTTGACCTTACAAATAATAGATGTCTCAATACCGTAACTTGCCACCACCCTGAGTTCTGATTACAGTTCTTTTTTCTCACACAAAACTCCCAGTGATTCATCCTGGATGTTTGTTTTCCCTTTAGGATTTCTACTTAAGTTCCTAGTAAAAAAAATGGAAACTGAGTTTTGGAGACCTTCATAATCAAGCCCCCGTGATGAGACATCATGTCTATCCAACGGAATTGTAATGGGGCAAACCTTCAACAGACACAGGTCAGTGCAGCTCCGCTGAAATCAACGGTGGCATTTTAAGATGTTAAAGGTATGTTATAGCTGCAAAGTCAAATAATCACAGTTAGGAAGAAGGAACTGTACTATTGCCCATGAAAATTTAATTTGCCCCCTTGCAGTGTGAATCAGACTCTACACTGAATACCAAATTGTGAATCTCACTGTTTTCTCTGCAGGGCTCTAACCATGGGTTCTCATCATTGTCCTTTGCAACACTCCTAAAACCACAAGCAGCTGGATTATACTCATGTTGCAGAGAGGGACCTGAGACAAGGCAGCTCAGGCCAACACCTTTTACTGTCCATTCGTTTCGTGCTCCTAGCTTAAAACATTCAGCTCTGGTTTTCCAAGATACACAGCCTTGTTGGAGTGCCATATTTTTGCCACCTTTACTATACATTCAAAGCAGGGGCTGTACAGACAGCAAGCTGATACACGGAAAGCCAGTTGCCCCTGAAGCACCTGGATACCCTGTACCCTGAGGAAAGCCCTGCTGATAAATGCAATGCCATCTAGCACTCAGAGATTGCATGAGCCACTGAAATGCTAACGTGGGTCATGGATTTGCAGGATCTAGGACTTATTATTTACCCAGCATCCAAAATACTGTCTCTGTCTACACTGTGCCTCAAGCGCTGTGACTAAGGACCCTCTTGAAGGTAAAGGCACCCCAAGGACCAGCACCTGGCACTGCTATGGACTGGACTGAAGGCCCTCTGAACCCACTTCAGCCTCTGGCAAATCTCATCTGCCTTCCAGGTTAGCTGGCGGAGCCTGGTTGCACCCAGGGAACCACTGCAGAGTAAGGTGGGACTTGTGAGTTTTTCCTCGGCATAAGACCAGTGCAGCCTGGTAGGTGCCGACCATTTCAGTTTTGCAGGTGGCCCAGCTTGTCTTCAGGGAGTGGCACAAAAACCGGACAGAAGAGAGTCTGGTCTGCCTGTCTGCAAAGTTTCTTCAAAGCTGTACAGCACTGATAATAAGAGAAATGATCAATACCAAGATTAAGAAATTGCTACACTTTCCCCAAACCTATTGTTTCCAAGGATGTAATTGTGATAGTATTTTTCCTCTAGCAGAGCTATGCAAAGAGGGATTATATTTGTTTGGCATCTGCTAGATTTCTGGCAATTTGATTCTGAACTTGGAGCTACTAAAAGAAGGGTTTACACCATTACCCCTTCCTCTGCACCTGTGCTACAATAACATCTCCTGCTACAGCCAATATGTCCCTTGCACCAGAGAGGCCTGCAGAACCAAAGGCAGAAAATACATCATCTCCACTGCAACAAGAGGTGTGGGAGGAGTATTTCAGCAAAGGAAAGTCAAATTATAAACAAGCAATCCAGTTTATAAATACAAAATGATACCTGTGACCAAGTCTTTTAATGTAAGACCCTTGCAATTTCCCTGTGGAGAAATGAGGATTTCTCTCCAGTTCATGGGTACTGGAGTCCTGTGAAATCTGATTTCTTATGTCCCCTCCTTGACTATTCTGTGTTCTCTTTACCTTCTCATCAGATGACAAGCTGTGAGCTTTCCTAGTCAAACTCTCAGCCTCTAAAGATCCAAGCTTCTGCCAGCATTTCTCTATACCTCTCCCCGTCACTTTGTTATCTCCTTTTTTGCCACCCCAGTCCACTCAGGCTCTCATTTTCTTAAAGACAATTTGATTAGATATCACTCCTGACTTGAACTTTTTGAACAATGCAGTGTACCATCCAGTGGTCTCTACTGGGGGAAGAATATGTGTTCAACACGAATTACAGGATATTTCCTATGTTAGAGAACAGTATCACTTATGTTCGGCTTCCAAGAGGACTGTGATTATTGGTAAATGACAACATCATTGTTGTTTCATAGAAAGCGGTATGGTGTATGTCAAGCAACATTTCAAGGAAACTCCTATTTGTAAAAACCAGGTGACACAGCCTGGCTTCAAAACATAGTCACTGCAAATATTTTCCTTTAATTGCTGTTCATGTTACAAGTTTTGTTGAAGCTGGTGCTTGCATATTAAAATCCTTTTTAAAAATTGTGGAAAACTGAAGAACAAAACGTAATATTTTAAATACATATAGATATAGAACAAAAAATAGAACAAAACTGATGTATTTGAAGAAAAATGGCATAGTAAATATAGTCATAAATATGTACTTCTGACCCAGTCTTTCTTTAATTTAGGAAAAAAATCATCCCTATATAATATGAACAGCATGTTCCATGTACCATGACAACCCCACTGATAAAGTTATCAAGGACTTTAAACTCCATTTGACTTGTGCTGGTCTTCTGCATGGGGATAGCTTTCTTTGACAGTGCATAATTATATACAGCTTCAGTGTTTCAGCCTTCAGAAATTTCTTTGGTGATGAATCTTTCTTGATCTTTCACGAGCTTTGTTATCACAAAGCCAACATTTAATTCAGGAGATAAAGTCTCTTCTCCAGATCTGTACAAAAGCATGTATTTGAATGGATTAAGGAATTCAATAACTGTCTCTGGTTGCGCCCTTATTAGGCAATCACACCTTTGATTCTCTGCTTAAATGGAGAAGACCCAATACTAGCACTGAATGTGTGTTGCCATGTACCTTATCTTACTTACACTTGGGTAAAGAACTTAAACTCATTTCAGATTTGCACCCTTAGAGATGCCCATGCCTACAGGTAAAATATGTTCGAAGCAACGATTTAGATGTGGTTGCAACTTTGTGCTTTAAATGTTGACAGGTGTGTCCTCTCACCACCACGCTTGTTCTTCTATTATCACCTTCTCTCACGGTTTGACTTTACTGCATGTTTAAACAATGTCACTGCACCAGTGACAGCACAAGTCTAGAAATGTTAAGTCTCAAATAAGAGGGCAAATCCACTGTGCAAATAGTTTGTTTCTTCTCTATTGACTGTACTCTGCAACTCACACTAAGTGCTGCACTATCCTTCCATTTAAGTCTCATCAAGCCACTAAATCGTTGCTCACTGTGAGCACAGGCCTAGGCATTTGGCCCTGAATAACTGGAAACAGAGCATATAAATGAGTAGTATCAGTCTGGTAGTGCTCTCACTGCAGACTTATTTCCTCCAAAAGAAAAGACACTTTGGCTTCCCACCTAGGCAGCTGACTCGTGGCCCAAGAGTAATGATGAGAGGGAAAGGTCTTGGTCAAACACTGGGGCACCTACCAGAGCCCCACATTGTAGGTGCTTCTAATGACCCACTTAGTGCTGACAGGTGCTATACGGAACCAAATGTGAGTAAAAAGCAACAGGATGAAAACAAATACAGGCATTTTTATGCATACTTGTGGCCTATGATATACCTTTTTAATAATGGCTTTTGAGAAGAGCATTCTCCAAACCACTTTTTCTTTCTATTTCATCCTGCAGTGAAGCTGTACTTCTGTTTTCACACGACTTGCTGAGATGATAAAATTGAAGAGTCACCAGTTCATCATTATGAATTTATTGTAAAGTCAAACAGAAAGAAAAGACAACCAGTGAGGATGCGAGTCTTTATTTTCACACAAAACAACTGCAGTGCTTTGCAAAGAAGAGGAATAATCAGGCAAGGCAGATTAATAATCTGGCAAAGGCAGTAAAAGCTTTCTCACCAATTTATAAAGGTACAGACTCAAAGCCATATCAGAAAATACCCAACTGTGAGTTCAACACACCTGTGATCATGCTCCACAGAGCTCTAAATAATAAACCCTGTAGCTGTTACGTTTCAAAGACATCCGTTGCTTTTACACTGATTTATTGTTTTTTCATTTCAGTTTATAGCAGCTTCAAGAAATGAAAAGTATAGAAAAATAAATAAATGTATACAAATTTAAACAGACATTTCATGCCCATAAATTGAGTTACGGTCATAAATTTAGTTATGCTGGTATTTAAAAGCAGCTTGGGATTTAAAACAAATTGGATGTCCAAAGGAGCTGGTGGGTCTGGGGAGGGACCATATCTTGCACAGCTTAGAAAATCCAAGCCCTAGTAAGTATATATTAAACACAAATGAGCTATTGGATTAGCATTTATTGAGTACTGAGAAAGATAAACAAAAACGGGTTTGTCTAAGTTCTATATTTAAAAAGAAAAATTCCAACTAACTACAATGAAAAGTTTTAAAACAGGTTTTAAAGCTTCTCCAAATTGCAAATAGCAAAATCTAAAATTGGAGAATAGAGTACCTGGGAAAGCATACTTTGAGGTGGTCTCTATCTGTAAGTAAATGTATATATATATATGAACAAATAAATAAGACATGCACAGATAAATACAACATGAAAGATATAAAACAGAACATATATAACTTTAATGTTATTGTTCTGTGTGGTTTAAACTGGAAGTTTCAATGACTGTAGGCAAAATGAACAAAACATCATATTGTTATATAATTTCTAGTTCTTGAAATCTAAGACACCGTATCTGAGAATGCTTTAAGTTTACAGAAACACGTGAAAAACATAGAGACTTTCACTTGGCGTGTGAAACTAGATGATCTTTAAGGTCCCTTCCAACCCAAACCATTCTATGATTCTGTGTTTCTACTGGGGGAAATTTCATTTTATTGACATACAAAGGAATGGCAAAATAAATATTATCAGTAACATTTTTAATGAAATGCATCTAGTTTAAGTAACATTAATGCAACAACAATATCTCTAAATACTGGCAAAAGCGGCGGAGTGAAATGAATAGAGTACCAGGGAGTTCTCTGTTCCCCATGCCATCGCATAAGACAATTAGAGGAGGAAAGCAAACTTTTCAGTAGAAATATAGAGCAGATATTTGCAGAGTATGGCTCTTCTTGCACTGTCCTTTTTTTTCATTACAGATGTGCTACCAATAAAGTAAGAATGTAATAAATTTACTTGATTTTAATCAGATGTTATCTTTCCTCATCAACCTCTGCCATGGTGTCCAACAAGTTTAGTTTTGAAGGATTTTTACCAGCGTGAAAAACTTTTCAGGGATAAATGTGCGTTTTGAAACATAGGGGAGACTAGTGGAAGCTATAAGTTGGTTGTAGGTTGCATGAGAGATCCAACCACTATTTGTGAGTTTACCACCTCAAAGAAACAGGGGATTCAGTTAGGATTCATGATCCCCGAGAGGCTACATATGAAACACAGGCAACCCTGACTGACCCGTGGCCTGAAAGAGGGAGGACTCATTGCTCAAGGCGCCACTTCTTTCCAGTGACTTTCCACCAACAGTTCTGTCCTGAAATCATTTCTATCTCTTGCAATTTTGCGCTTTAGCTGTATTTGACATAAAATGCCAAGTACCGTGACTGAGATTTACTCATGATTGCAAACATTGCTTTTATTTGCATTGACTGAATCCCCTTGGGCATCTCTTATTTTGTCGGTAACAGGACAAAGTACAGTCATAAATATTTCGCTGCTGAAAGGTATACCAAGAGGGAAAGAGTGGTGCGTGAGACCCCAAACAGCCCCATCCACGTTTTTCAATTGCTTTTGGTTGTACCATCTCTCAGGTTGAAAAGACAATTTAATCTTTTGCTCCTTGGTTCCTGCCTAATGAGACTGCCAACAGGAGCATACCCATGATGGTGACCTGCTTTAGCAAGTGGACACTTGTCTAATGGAAATGACGTGAAATCACCAGCACGTTTTACATAAGCCCCTGAACAGTCATCAGTGAGTAGGAAAAGGATGCTGCGACATGATCAGTAAATAAGTAGGTGAAATTCTGCCTTGTCTTTAGAAACGTTGGAAGTGAAATCTGCTGCACAGCTTGTGGGTTTATATGAACAGTTTGCTAATTAGAGTTGTATAAAATGACAATTTTTCAAGAAAATTTCCACCCTTCACAGCAGCCCAGTGTGAGATCTGATATTTTTTGAAAACCCAACAAACGAGCTATTCTCATATTTTTAAAAAAGTTTCTACAGGCAATCCAATACCACTGCTCAATGCTGCAAAGATTTCAGTGCCAGCTAAATGGGTTTTGCTGCATAGATATTCGCTGGTTTTTGGCACCCTTCAGCTGCTTTCCTCCTCTCTCCCCTGCCTATTTCTGTTGCCCACCAGAATAATGAAAAGTGTCAGGAGAGCTCACACAAACTCACTGTCATTTTTTAAGCTGCAAGTAATGACATTCGTTAAATGAATGCAATAGAAAGTAAATATATTGAAGTGGGTTCATTCTTTTTGAAAGCCTGGGTGTTTCCTGCTGCAAGAAAAAAAAAATCCTTTCCAGTCACACCCATTCAGCTGTGTGTGCAGAGTTTGCGGTAGAAATTCCTTTTTTGGGGAATTCTTCTGGAGGATTTTAAAGCAGATGCTTCCATCTTTGTTACCATCACGCAGATGAAACCAGAAAGATGCAAAAAAGCTGAGAAAGAACAGGAGCCCTATAAAATTCTTCAACACAATCTCAGTTCCGATTATGTCCCTTTTCCATTGCTCTGTTGAGCTCTGCTAACTGAGAATTTCCCCTGCAGGGGCAGCCAGAGTAGGAGAGTCTCTTGATGAAGCATCCCTCTCCATAGGGAGAGCTTCCAAGGGTGGATGTGGGTTGAGGACCATTTTTGACCTTTGGCCAGTCCCAAGATCAGGCCAGCCAGAGAAGCTAATTGAGATGGAGCATGTTGCTTTTGCCCAGCGTGCAAACCCTCCCTCTAAGTCAATCTGGATAGTCCCTCTGTTGAAAGAATGGAAAATAAATTATTTTTAATCCTCCATATTTTAAATTATTTTGTTTATTTATAAAATGCTATATAAAAAAAAGATACCCTGAATGTGATTTATGCCCAGTGAACTCAAGAGTAGGACTTCAATGGGAACTGGCCTCTGCTGCCTACAAACATGGTAGTAAAGAGGCAATCATCTGGGGGTGTGTGAATGTGTGCACATTCATGTTAGTGTTATTGGTAGTGGTGGCAAGGAGAAAAGTGCGTATTTTTAGATAGTTAGTGCTCCACAATGCCAGGTTTTAACACACAGCCCTCTCAGCCACGTTCTCTTTCCTTTTTAAGCATAGAAGCTAAACTCAAGCTAAACTGGGAGCTGCTCTATATTCCTGGTCTTTGGGGTTTTGGGGGGTTTTGTTTTGTTTTATTTTAATAAATAAAAGTAACCTACATTTACTAGCTAGGTGGCAGAGTGATTAAAGGGTCAGCTGTGCTGCTTGGGACAAGGAGGGGGAGATCCATGTAATTCAAGACGACTTGAAAGGGGAGGAAGCGATGGCCTTTAGGGAAAAAGGGAATAAATCTTTTCAGGACACAACTGAAAGTTGATAATATACCTAGGGCTCTGCCACAACACTTTCTCTTAAAGGAAATGCTGTTTCTCCATCTCCCTGGTCTCCAAATGTCTCATTTTTTAAAGGCAAATATGGAAAGAATCCCATATGTCACCCATCACCAAGGGCAGCATGAAACGATGGGGGTAACAAGTCTTCTTTGTCATCCTTCCCTTAGGAAATAGGTCACAGGCCATCAGTGAAGGTGCCTGAGACACCTGGTGGGATGGCATTGCTGGCGGGACTACCTGTGCTGTTGAGGCCAACCATAGGAAGTAGTAAGGAGGCAACAAGCTCTGAAAGACACTACTTCTCCTGCCACCACACAGCAGCAGTCACCAAACACAGCCCTATAGCAAATCCAGGACCTGCCGTAAACACTGAAAAGCCAGCAGAAGGCCAACAGAGAAGGGGAGAGAAGCCATTCCTACCTTCTGAGCCATAAGCAAATCTCCTGGATGGCTGCAGGAAGCAGAGAGGGTGACAGAAAGAGGCAAAAAATACCCCACAGGTCCTAGCCAACCTGTCTTGGAGAAAAAAAAGTTCCTTTTTATGCCCAGGACAAAATCTTTTCAGCTCAGCTGCTGAGGAAGACAGCCTCAGAAACACTTTCCAAGGACTCCTCTGTAAGCCCTACTAAGGAGGCAGGGGTGGGGTGAAGCCCTTGCATTGCTTCACAGCAGTGCAGTGATGGGGCAGCCTGGCCTGTGTAGGTGACTGTGGAGCAGAGAAAGCATTATTTGGTTATTACTATCAGACAGTCTTTTGCAGCACTCAGAGTGAAGACCAGAGACCCCTGTTGTAAACACCATAGAAATAAATAGTTCCCATCTCAAGGTATTTGCCGTATGAGTAAAGACAGCGCCTGGCAGGTGGTTGCTGACCATGATGGCAGAGCTCACAGAGCGGAAGGACGGAGTGTCCTCCAGTTGCACAATTTGGAAATCCAAGGAATTTCTAAAGTAATGAATCACAGATTTCAGCCGGTGTTTTGCCTGAGAAGCTGCAGGAGTTATTTCTTAATAAGAAATCTGTCTTTCTCATTGGCTGCCAATTCAGTTACCCAAGCCAGATGCATAAAACATTTCTTTCTTATTTTCTCTCTCCATTTTCTCACTATTCCTTAGTCCCATTGAAGAAAGGGACAAACAGATCAGATGTGACTGCGCCTTGGAGCCCTTGCGTGCAGTAACCTCCCAGAGCTGAAGGATCATTTAAGATGAAATTTGTCATGACAGCTGCAGGACAGGACCAAAGTGGTCTGCAGCGTCACTGGGATCCTCTCCCCTACAAGATCATGGGTCCCCGCTGCTGGGTGGGAGATATCCCCAGCATGCACGTCTCCAGGGCGCTGCTGGACCTCTATCCTCCTTCTGCGCCTACCGTCTTCCTCACCATTAAATGCCTCTTTTCCCTCTGCCTCAGTCTCCTTTCCTAAATTAACTGACTCACTATTTTTTAATCTGTACCTTCCTTTGACGAGGAGCTGTCAGCTCTGCTCATTTCAATACCTTGGAGTGGCAGACTGAGTTTACGCAAACCCATTTTCCGGCTCCCCACATGGCAGAGCCGCTTCTCTCTGGTTCCACGCTGCTGTCTGCAGTGGGGATGAGTAATTGTGCCAGGCGGGGGGTGCGGATGGGACCATGGGCCCAACACCTCCAGCACTGAGGGTCCAGGACACCGGGATTCTGCGTATGGCTCTCAAGCTGTCGAGACTGCTCACGCCCATGCGAGGCCATAGGTGCTGACAACAGCCAGTTCCTCATGCACAGTAGCTCGCAGGTTGGACCACAGTGCAAGAGCTCATGTTGGAGCTGCTGGGTCAGAGCCGGGACCCACAGGGATCGGGTCTGGGCTTGTCACTTGTCCTGAATGAGCGCTCACGTAGTCATGGTCACCTGCAGACCTTGGGCCAGCACAGTATACCATCCACGTCCTTGTGTTTTATCATGAAAGCTGTTTTGAGTGGTAGTAGACAGGGATGCAAAACCTGGGCTTGTTCTCTTATGCAGAAATGAACTTTATTTTGAGATACCTGACGGCGGCAAATTTTGACTTTCCTTACTGATCCAGAGTGCCAAATCCCAGAGGCTATGACACACCCAGAAGTCCCGTCACCTTCAGTGATCTTTCAGGATGTGGCCAAGGACACAAACTGGGACAGCCCTGTGAGTAAGCGATGAATCCAAATAAATAGTGACTCATGGATTTGGCTTTCTGATATGTCATTAGTGAAACACAGAAAAGGCAGACCACATGTCACCCAAATCAATACAGGTTAAACTTACCAATAGAAAAGCTATCAAGACTGGGTGCAGCCACAGGGTGGTTATGGAGGGCCAGTGGCAGCACAATGGCTTCCCCTCTGATGAGCAGGATGGTCGTGTGGAGAACAGACCTTTAGCACAGCCCTGGTAAACATGCCCATGTTCAGTACATGTCCAGAGCTTCATTTTCCTCTATCTTTGCAGATCAATATGTACTTGGTGCAACTAAACTGCCATCAGATGGGCTTCTCCTGATCTGCGGTTGCAGAATAAGGGATCTAGACCAGGGCTCCCTCAGTCAGTATATCAATGTGTGGGCAATTCTTACTGTAACCATGGGGACTATTTACACCCTGGATACCATGACCCTTATCTTTTTCTGTTCATTTCTCTGCATCTACATCCTCTACAGGAAAAAAAAATGATCTTGTCATTAAGACAGAACTTGAATCATCGCGCGCGATTTAATAAGATCAAAATAATTTTGACCGAACATGGGATGACAAACAAAGTTCTGTTTATGGCGAGATAGACGTAAAGCAGTTTTAGTGGTGATTTAGAATTGATTCGATCTAAGTGCATCTCAAAAAATTGTGAAATAGAATCTACCAGCTAAAACTAATGAGCACAAAACTACATTGATTTGGCCCAGGGTGGACAAATAGAACATCTGGCATATTTGGCACCGATGACACAGCTGGCATTGTTGGACCCGTTTCTGCAGAAGGTACAGATGCAGAAATGGGAGAATTGGTACAAACAGTGCAGATGGAACAGTTGGAACAGATGACAGTGGGCAGAGCTGGCGATGCTGGCACAGGTGTCATAACCTCAACAGCTGGCACAAGTTGTGACAATCCTGGGATTTCTTAGTGCAAGGCACATGTTCATTTTGGCTTTGGCTGCAGAGAGATAAGAGCATTTTATAATTAGTAAATGTGCCATTTAAAAAAGAACTTTTTTTCCCATCCTTAAGGACATCCACCTCCAACTGTTACAGCCTGGAATGTGGAGTATTTCTGCAAATTACTATTTCCCAGAGAAAGCCACAATTGATAAATACAGATTTAATATAAGGTAATTAGACATTTTTATTCTCATATAGATAATAATCATGAATAGGATTTCTTCATAAGAGGTTTGTTAAAAAACATGGTCAGATCTGTAGCCTGATCATGGAGATTAAAACAAGCTTTGTCTTAAAGCCAAGGCTTGTTTACCACCAAATTGGTGGGCTATATTTTCCAAAAGTGCAATGCTTCACAATAAAATGGAGTTTGATAGAAGCCACCAGGAAGAGCAGAGTGTTGGATGAGCACCGCAGAAATGGTTAACTCTTTGCCTGAAAAATGAACCACACTTAGGGCAAGAACGAAAAAATGGAGAAGCCACAATATTGTCTTTTCTTTAGCAATGCAGCTTTGTTAAACATTAGTGAAAATACCACCGGTCAGAATCTGATTTTCATCTGAGAAAGCAAATACTTTGCTCTCCCTCAAGCCCCTACTCCGCGAGTAGCTGTAACAAGGCAGGATCCTTTGATTCCCATGAAAAGATAAGCAACGAGATGAAGTTGCTTGCCAAGGATTTAAAACAGAAATTAATTCCTTCTTTTATTTCAGCTGTTAAATGCTGTGGAGAGCAGCCAGGAATGAAATTTTGCTGAACTCTGGGGCCTGATCCTGCAGAACCTTATTCATGGTTGTCTTCAATAGCAGCACAAGCCTGCAATGGAAGGGCTTGCAGGATTCGGCTTCCCTTTTCAGAAGACATACACCCTGCAGAGAGCTTACTTATTGGATATATTTCTGAATGCACCTTTTATCATGCTGCTTGCACAAACCCAGTTTTCACCAACCTGATTTTTCTGCACAAAGAGGCGGTTGGTTGGTATTTTTAGTAAAGTGAATTCACGAGAAAGAGGATTAACAAAAAAAAGGACAAGACCCAGGACAAACTAATAAAAATACTGAATTGAAAAATATTTAACAGCTTGAAAAACCTCAAATGAGTACGTACTGCCGCAGCTGGAGAGGTTTTTAGTACTGAGCCATTTTAAGCAATTCTTTGTCCTCTGTTTAGTCATGTGCTCCCTTACCTTGCGCTGCACAGTGCAAAACCACTAGTTAGACAGACACACTTTGTATCAAGCGATAAATGCCACTTAAACCCTCATGAAACAAAAAGGGAATAGCTTGGAGTAGAGGAAATCAAAGCTGTGTTGCTCAGCTGTAGTCCCAGCTATGCCACAAGGAACAGTGATATTCAAAACCCAGTCTGTAAATGTCCATAAAATTAGTAGGTCCTTTATACCAATGTAGCTACAGTCACTTTTCTTTCCCAGGTTGCCCAGCTGATAAGCTGACCCTGGCAATTTAAAAGAGGTCTGTTTCCTTCAAGCCAACTTCAGGTAACAGCTATAGCTCTCCTGGTTTCCTGGACGTGGCCACGCAGTCGGCACCACTGCCTGTTCCCTGTGGGGACTGGAAGCACCCTACAGCTGGTCACAGAGCCATCCCTTCATAGCTGATAGCCACCACTGGCCAGTGACTACCTGCCATGCATGAACGGCGGATCTGCAGCAGGAGCCAACCTGAACGCTCGGCACAAGAGGAGGGAGACAAGGACTGCGCCTGGGCTGCTGCCTTACTGCTCGCTGGGCTTCTTGAGAAGAAATAAACATGTGGTTTCCTGTGTTTTGTGAGTGCTTTGCTCTCTGCCTTTTATTTAATAGCTGTCTGCACACCCAGCGTTTCATAACCTATGGATGTCTCATGAAAACATTCCTCTCTTGCTTCTGGCCGCAAGCTTTTACGATGTGCTTTAATCCCTCCTTCAAACAGTTGCTGCACATGCTGGCTCGCTGCTGTCCCCAGACAGCTACCGCCGGGGTGTGATATTCCAGCTGGGGTGGCAACTGGGGGGGCAGCAGCTAATCCTCATATGCCAGCAGACACACCCCGAAGAAAATTTCTATCGACCTTGGGACGAGCTTCCTGCTCCTGGCTTGTCCTACAGTAAAATGCAGCCATTTGTTCATGGAAAAAAGGTAATGGTGGACGTCTTTTTTTCCTCTGCTTTGTATATGCAGTGGGTGTCCCTTCAAGATACACAACGACCTTTTACTTTTGTATTAGGTGTGGCATTTTTATTTAGTCTTCCAAATTTCTGACTTGAGCCCACCGTGTTCTAAAGAGACCAAAGCCTACTTGTAAAATTAACCCCTATGCACCATTTTTATTCCACTTAAACCTTCAAAATAAAGGTCACATGGGATTTAATTAGTGTCTATGATTGGTGCCGCCTCTTTGTGCATAGACCATATTTCACCCCTCCCCCCAGAAAGGAAGCCTGTTAATCATTCTCAAGATGCTGCTCAATCATCACAGCTCAACATTTTCTCTTATCTCAACACTCCGTGACTGAGGATCAGTTCCCCAGCAGATATGAATCATTACATCTTCTCCAAAGTCAACACAACTCTGCTGATTGCCTTATTGAGGATCTGGCCCTGTATATTATGGAGGCAACATCTCCATGAAATTGATTTTGGAAGCAGAAGTGCCTTTTTTCTAATATGATTAAAGCACACGCTGTTGCGACAGCAGGTACAGGTTGGACACTGAGTTAGTAAATAATGAGTAATGGCCCTTTGTACACTCAGGCACCAGCCTCAATGATCTCCTTTACCCAAACCATGTGCTGCCCGCAGTGCATGGCATGGTCTCCCAGTACCATTTAAATCTGGTTGTCTGGGTACTGGTTTAGGATCAAGAAGTCTGCTCCACCACAGACTTCTTGTGTAACCTGGAGCAAATCTTCTGTCTCCCTGCTATTCCTGCTGTGTGAACCTGAGAAAACTTGCAAATTCCTGAGTCTGGTTGGGTACCCCAACCCACTGGGACAGGACACCAATACCCACTGGTCCTCTTGCCTTTGCTCCATTTCTGCAAAACAGAAGCCTGGACATAGCAGCCACAAGGAGCCATGGTGTGCCCCGGGCATGTGGCTGGCCCTGCCTGCCTCGACAGCCAGGGAGAGCAGCTTGCCAATTTAAAAAAAATCCCGTGCAAAGCTTTTATTAAACTGTTGAAATAGCCCTGTGCCCCCACTGGGTAACACTGTCATCTTACTACTTCTGTCTCTTCCTCATACCTTTGCTACACTAAGTCTAACACCCAGAATAAAAGGATTAGTGTCTTTACTTACAGCTCATGAAGTGCCCAGAGCCTTGGAGTCACTGCAGTCGCAGCAAGCATTAATAGTCACCAACTAATCATTTATGAAGAGTGGCACTAGTTTTTGCTGTAACTCCATACCTTACCTTGAATTGATTCTTATATTGATGGAGTTAATCCAACTTTCTAAATGAATTTTTAACCTGATTTCTGTTCATTGGAATGATGAGCACTCTTTCATCTAGCAGCGTAACTTCTTTGCTGTATCAGAAAATTGCCTAGGGTTTTTTTTCCCCAGTATTTTACATATATCTTAAATTCAAATCTGGACAAGGCTGTTGCAGGCTCTGATCCAAAACTCAATTAGGTCAATGGAATTCTCTCCTTGGGCTCTGAATCAGTGTATTTTCAAGATTACCTGCTCCCCACATCATTTCCCCAGGACTGGTCTAGGTGCTTAGGCTGCACACTGGGGATCTTCTTGGGGCCCTGGAGAGAGGAAGGTGATTCACTTCTCTTAGTCTAACACTAATCCAGAGTATTTGCACTTTCATCCAGAGGTACCTCTGGCTTCTTCTCTGAACAGTTTATGGAGTTAAATAATCAGGAATTAACAGCCTGTGCCCCAAAACACACTCTCTTGGCCCACAGGGCAAGTGTGCTTTTGCAGCAAATTCCCAAATTCTGGAGGTCCCTTGCCAACCATTTTCACTGCAGGCTTCAAGTAGGAGTTGGAGAGGCAGGTCTGCCTCTCTTCCCTTGCCTTGGGTGATCGGTTAGGTCTGTTAGCAGGGCATGTGCACATGCGAATAACCTCCAGCAGCGAGTTGCATCACTGGAGAGTTAGCACTACACAAATACTCGGAAAACAAATGTGGTGTCTTTACACTGCGCAAATTTAACTCCATCAATTGCCTCAAAACTTCAGTGGTGCTGTTTGCTGAGCAAAGTACTGTTCTTCTCCCTGCTATCAGAATACAGCCCTAAGTGCTTTCCTGGACTAGGGCCCAATACCTGTACATTTGCCTTGGAAGATAAAATAAGTAATGATATATAGGGCTGGGTGAGAGTCATCTCATTACATCGTCTGCTTTTTCTTGGCTACTGCAGGTTTTTCTGATGTGGCTGTGGCTGATAGAGGACAAATGTCTCTGCAGGTTCTGTCTTTGGGATTTACTGTGCTTTGTACACTCAAGAACTGTACAGTATTTTTTCCAGTCTAGACTGAACCTTCCTTTCCGATCCAGATATGAAATTTCAGTATTGGGTCTATCCAGGCACCCAAACCGTATGTCCTGGCTCTTCAGAGGTCTAATCCTGTCTCATAGTAGCTGCAATCACTTTGGAAAAGACAGCCTCATTTTTGTCTCAGTGTTGGGTCCTCTTTGTCACCTTAAGCCTGTGCAACCAGCCTCCACTTTCATTCTAGGCCCTTGTCCCTTGTAACCCGAAAATACCAACTTGCGAAGTGCCAAGCCAGCTCCAGCACTCCCTCACTCTTTTCAGCTACTAGGCACAGCTCTGTATTTCATTTCAGATTATGAGCCTGGGCAGGATTTGCACAGCCTCTCCTCACTGGACCCCCCAGAGGAACCTTCTCTGATGAGGAAATGCACTCACTGTTATAAATGGCAGCACAGAGCATGATAAAAAATGATGATGCTTGTTTTGTCTCACTGGGATATTCTTTTCTTTGCTTTCTGGTACCCAGCACACCAGGATCTTGGACGAAGCACAGTTTATTGAGATTTCTGGCACCGATGTTGCTGAATTGTGTTTAATTCAGCTCCACAGTCACAAACCCTCAGTGCCGAAGGGCTACACATCAGGCTTTGCTGCCTTCCAGTAGGTTTCTATATTCTTTGGTTTTTCATCTGCAACATTCCCTTAAAAGCAGCTGATGTTCAGACAGTGCGTAAATTATCAGAATAATCTCTTTGGGGCTACTCACTTTTGGTGTTTTGGTAGCCATCCCTACAGTGGAGTGGCTTCTTACTTGTGTTTTCAGGTGTTCATGTATTTTTAAGCAATTCTAGCCTGAACTGGGTTCCTGATTCTGGGCCTGATGCTTCTGCAATGTAATGCATGCTGCACAGTTGCTATTAACAATACTAACAGCAATACTAATAGCGTGCTGCTGAAGGGGAATGAGTTCCACACACCATCGGTACTAGAAAATGGGACCACTCGTTTCCTGTAGCTGTGATGATTTTTTACCTATAACTAGCATAAAAGAGCAGGTTTCTTGGAAGGGAAAGGTGAAAAAAATCAGTGGGGCACTGATGGGATCTAGTAGAATCTAACAGGAGAGTCTGGGGGAAAGCCTTTTCTTGGTCTGACAGAAAATAGCTGGAAATCACTTCTGTTTTGAGGGAGATGGAGAAGATGGAGAAGGAGAGGAAAAGGAAAAAGGAAAAAGGAAATAGAAAGGGAAAGAGAAAAAAGGAAAAACAGCTTGCAAACAAAAGATGTTGCACAGGATACTATCAAAGGCTCAGGACAGCTAGTGTTTTACACCAACTTTTGCTGGGTTGCTTTTTTGAAATCAATGCGATTGATTGATTATCAAGGAAACGGCTATCTGTTTCACACGACCACGACCCAGAAGTTGGCAGTTTAAGAAACTAAAGGTTAAAAGGGAAGCAAGTGTTTGGATAAGAAGGAGAAGGAACAGCTGTCTCCGACGTGGGAGGTGACCAGTACATGTAAATGTTTGGTGAAGGGGCACAACAGTAGCACCTGGCAGGGGCAGATCCTCCTAATCCCCACCAGCAGCTGGCCGCACGCATCACCCCACACCCCAGGGAGCCCTCGCTGCGGTCGGGGCTTCCTGGTGCTGCTGACTGGGAAATTTAGAAGGTGCTTGTGACCTTCCCAATGGGCCCATGGAAACACTTGCCCCCGCAGCCTGTAGCCCTGAAAACCGTCTCTGTCCAGGCAAGCTATTCCTACCAGCTTTCACTATGGGTAGAGATTGCAGCAGTCAGCTTTCTCATACCTTTTGGTAATTATGTAAATAGAACAACTAATTTACTTCTGTCATAACCACCTACTAATCAGTATGTGTGCCACTCTTCGAGAGACAATTCGTCAGACTGGAGGACAAATGAAAGGACAAGGCTGCACTCACCATGCAAGAGTTATTCTTCCACTCATGCCTGTTGTGTATCATTTGCTTGCAGTGTAGGACATCCACTTACATCCACCACCATGGCAACAGTCTTGATTTGCTCACTGTAAGTCAGGACCCACTGAATTTGCATGAGAAAATACATAATTATGTGATTTTATATCTTCACATACCTTATCAGCCATCGTTTCTAAGTTGCTATATACTTAAAAACCAGGAGACAAAGATTGCCCTGAAGAGACTGTTGGTGTTAATTAACACTTGCTCTCTCCTGTCATCACTGCCTGTTTTCACAGAACAGGAGCTTTCTTCCCAGCTTCCACGTGTGACCATATCCAGTGCTGTACCCTGACTCTGTACTCAGGAAACCTGACAAAATAGATTTCAAGAACTATGTGCTGATCCCAGACTTTCGTTTCAGTCTGTGTGTACTACACACACACACACACACACACACGAGATTTCCAGAGCCCTCACTGAGCTCATGTTATGCTCTCCTTCATTGCATGCTGAAACCACAAAGAAACATCCGAACAAGGAACGTATTCCTATGAGACATCTCCCCTCATGGAGGATAATGGAGATGAGATTTTGTAGGAAAAAGAAAGGGTCTTCTCTGACTCCAACTGAAGTATCCAGGGCAGTCACCCATCAGCAAAAAAACTAACAAGAAACTAGTGTCTGTACAGTTTCTGTTACTTTTAATGTATAAGAAGCAAAATCACAAAAACTTGATTTCTTTTTTAGACCTGGTTGAGCTTAGAGTGTAATAAGTAGCTAGAAAAAAGCTCAGCAAGTCTGATATGGTTGTTACTGGAAAAAAGCCAGTACAGAACCCCGTGAATTGTCAAGGCAATTCTGTATCCATAACCAATGCCATCATGCTGGTAGGCATATTTTTGTTAGGCTGTCACTTCTACGTCAGTTCATAAGTGGTGTCATATATTGCCACAACAAATTCTCTTGTTATAAAAAATTGGGGTGCATATTTTTATAACATTAATATATAATACATAAAATGGTTGGAATTCATACCAGTTGGCACTCGGTATAAGAGTCTTGTTTTGGCTGGTATATACAGCATATTGAGAGAGGAGAAAATTTGCTTTCTTTGCAAACAAGATGACTTTCCACAAATCAGAATTCTTCCCCTCCTGTTGAATATTGCGGGGGCTTTTCACAATTGAGCGGAACAAATTTAGGGCTGTAAGTAATTGAGAGTTGGCTGCTTGCACATAGGAAAAAAGGAAGACAAACAAAATGTCACAGTGATTATTTTTATCTCTGTAAAGTGTGTGAAATTAATTTATGAAAGCAACATTTTTGCCCTTTTGAAAGTATATGTATACAAGTTAGAAGTCTGGGTGGTTCTCTCCAGGCTACCAGGAAAGCAAAACATGTACTGTATATCTGCCCTTTAATCTAGCAGATCTTTATTTGCAGATCTGGCTGTGCATAATGTTTCTGTATCTGTGCTTCTGCCAAGTGCAGAACCAGATTTGGTTCTTAGATATACTGGTTCAAAGCTGGAGGAATCTCACTGGCTTCAGGAGAGGAGAAGTGTGCATCCTCTCAGTTTCACCCCAACCTTTTCTGTCCGTAGGGATGTCCCTGCCTACATGGAGTTTTGCTACTTACGTATTATATGTTTTAGGTATTATTAGGTATTACATCTGTGGTTGGACAGATGGGAAGAAATGAGGGAGCTGAACCCCATCATCTTGAACAGGGTCTTGTCCCTTTGATAAGGAGGATAAAGTTTCACTTTGATAAGGCTGTGAAAGCAGAATTTTTGCCCAACACCATGTCAGCACAGTATGTTACCAGTCATCGTACTAAATCATCCTAGCCAAGATCATTAGGATCAGCGATCATTAAATTCAGCGATCAAACTAAGTAAAACAGACCGAAGTAGCAGATAGGTGAGTCTATATGAGCTCGGTCTATGCAAAGTTTAGTTGACACTGGCTGTCTGGGGAAGGAAATGTTCTGAAAGCCAGTTTTCACAGCGTGAAACCCAGAAAGGGCCACTATGGACAATGGCAAGGAGGCGAGGAAGCTGCTTGCTGGGAAGGATGAGCTTCCTTCTGTTCTCCTTGGAGACTGTCCTAAGATACTGCTGGCTTTAAGTACTCCTCCAGGGATTATTTTAGTTTTGCTTTATTAAATGAATTATTTTCCTGTGTCCTTAAAACTTCCTGTAGTTGCCTGTCTTTCTCTAGACTTATATGGGTCTTTAACCTTCCCCTGACCCTTGAAACAATCTTTTTTTTTAATTATTCCTACCCTGCCCCTAATACTACCAGCTACTCATTCCCATCACTTGTAAGAGAGTGCTCCAAAATGTGTAGAAACCCCATTGTACCTTCTGATGTGTTGGTACAGTTGGTAGCAGCTCTAATGCTTTTTAGCTGGTGGGGAATCTCAGTAGAAAATTCTGTAATAGACTTGGGTATGTGTGTGTGAGTGTGTGTACACATACATTACCAAAGGTTTAAGAGAGCAATGCTGTACAAAACAAGAGCAGCACAGAGTATTCATTATTGGTATAACACTATCAAGGAGAGAATGTTTAGTTGTCATATGATGGAAAATAGAAAAAAAGTGGACATTATTTTGTAAAGGACCTTGTAGCTTTCTCCTGCCTGTCCCTCTTCAGGCTCACCCTGTCGCTGTGATCTCAGGGATAGCCAGGGAAACCTCCACTGAAGGCTGCTATGCAGGCACCCTGTGCCTCCTCTGCCAGGGTGTACAGCCTTTCCTGGTGGGTCACCATGCTGGGCTTGGCTCTAGCAGGGGCAACATCTGCACTTCATGCATCAGTGAAATAAGTCTCAGAAAGATTTCACCAAAGTCTGTGGAGTTCTGGCCAGGACGGACCAACTGTTCCTATGGTAAGAGCACAGATACTTGTCTGTTTAAAAAGTGGGGTAAGGAGCATAAGATGGACCCAAAGGCAGCATCAGCTGCAGCAAGGGAAGGAGATGATGGTAACCAAGGTGCTAGAAAGCAGCCTTAATTCCTTGAAAGATCCATGAGCCGCAATTGCCAGCAGAGTTAGAAACTCAGAGAGACAGGCATGGGGATGGGGTGGGGACCGATTGAGAAGAACTGCCAAGTCTGCTTACTCTAGGTGGCAAAGACACATTGCTCTACACTGTGACCTTCAGATCCCCTTCCTCGCTCTAGTTAGCACTCCCTCCATGAGCAGCTCCACTGAGGCCAATTCACTGGCCAAGCTGTTATTCTCAGTGGTTCAGGGTAACAGAAACCAGCCCTTCGGGAGGTCAGTATTACCATTTATTCATGCCTGTGTCAGAAAGTTTTCTTGCTCTCAACATTTTAAGAAAGCATGAGGGCAGCTTTACAACAGTACTGATCATCTTTTAGGGCTACTGGTTGGAGAATTGTTCCTGTACCAGCGCTGTCACTGATTTGCACCCTGAGTTTGGTTACATTTCCTAAGCCTTTTGCATACTTATTCCACCACCAGTAAAGTGAAACCACCAATACTTGCCTATCTGCTCTATCAATAGGCACAAGAAACAGTAAAAACATGAAAACTGTAACATAAATCCAAGTCCTCATGTGAAAGCTCTGTAAACATTAGCTATTACTGTCTAAAAAGATTAACCAAAGAAATGTAATCCAAGTGCTAACAGGGATAAATCTATCTAGGCATGGAGATTATGCAAAGTTTCCTGAGATTTTCTAAATATGGCTAAAATGTGGAGTTTTGTTACCAGTTTGCTGTCTTAATTAAATAGTCCATTGAGCAATAAAATGCAGGAAGGTCTTGCCAGGAACAAGCACTAGTTACTGAAGGGCATGTTACTTCAGGGAATCAGATGAAGAAGTTGGGTGCCCTGGAAGCATTCCTGCATGTCATGGCATTTGATCAAAGCAGGTTGTAAATGTTCTGTTTCATCAAATGATAGCTTCAATAGAAAGCAATCAATGCAGCAGGAGAGACAACCAGTATAGAATTCTGTATTTGGTTTTTTTTTTTTTATATTTGTTATTTCTTTCATGGTTTTTTTTGAGAGCAAGATGTTGAGAAAGCCTTTAAAATAAAATGGACTTGGTGGTGTGGTTTCTGAACCATAACTTAGATTTTATCTACTTGTTTTCCAAGAGTATCAGTGAATTCTCTCTCCATCCTCCGTTCTTTCAGATAGAAGCATCTCCAAAACTTACTGGGGGAAGAGATGCTCCTTAAATAAGGTAACCTATTATTAGCACCATGTTTCAAAATATAATATCGCTATTGTCTTGATTATGTTACTATGGTGGCCAATTTGGAATGGGATGGAAAAGCTTTTTGAGGTTTTCAATGCCAGATTCCCTGCCTTGAGCATGGAGCAAGTTTAGTTTGCTAATTATAATTGGGGGCTTTTCCAGATGTCATGCCCCTTCCAGCCAGAATGTGTACAATGTCGGAGTTTCGATGGGCATAACCTCATCTTGCCTGATGCCACATTTCTTCCACGGTGAACCAATCTTCACATTCCTGGACATGAGCTGTGTGTAAACTAGTTTATGCCAATGCCATGGATGCTCTAACAACAGTGGAAATGTATCAGATTTAATAATTATGAGTCATCTCATTCCTATTAATAATAACTGAAGTTGAAATATTGAAAGTATTCACATAGACAAGGTGAACTTATGTATGATTTTGGATTGTCGAGTCTGTTTTTTTTTTTCACATCAAAAATTTAATTTAACTTACCCCTCATGAATGTACCTATTACACTCTTCCACAGTCCAAACCCTGCCATCCTTACTTGCAAGATCTCTGTCTGGTTCCAGGTCCCTACTGAACCCCAGCTGCTAGTTATTCTGCACAGCTATTTTGTGCTCTGCACAAACCGGGGTTATAACACAGAGTAATACATGGACTGACACTTTCTTCTGGATCCAGGTAGCATTTTAAGAGTTAGACTACAAGGAAATGTAAGGCCACAGACCTTAATTTTGCAAACACTGTGCCCTGAAGCCATTACTACCTCTTGGACACTTGACACCACTCATGGCTTTGGAATTCCCCCAAACTGCTTTGATGCAGAGTTAGTCACATCAGCTGAAATCAACTTCATCCCTGATTTGTGCTCACTTACTGCCAGGGGAGAAGGAGGAGTACCAGCATTTCCATCCCTTGCAGAAGAAAGGTGGAAGCAACCAGTGGGGACTGGTGATACTTTTGACCTTTTGCAAGGTGAATGTGTGGTTGTGGTCTCCCTTCTGTTGGCAACCTCAGCTTTAGCAGGCACACTGCTTTCCACAAGTGGAAGGTTAGTTCCCTGTCTCAAATCCCACATTAATGATATTTCTTGCATTAAGAGTATGGAAGAGTAGGGCTTAGCCTGATACATGCAACCTATCACCAGTATAGAGACCTCTCTCAAAAGAATCTGAAGAGTTTTGCCCTAGGGTAATAAACCTAATAGAGGGACTTTAAAATGTCCATTATCACCAAACGTACATATAACTGAAACACTGGATTTTTGTTGCAGAAAATAAGGATGATGTTATCAAAGCTCCTACAGAATATATAAAATGTATGAAGGGGGTTTGTTTGTTTGTTCATTGTTTTTTTGAGATTTTTTTTTTTAAGTGGTGTTTGTCTACCTACAGTTGCAACTATGTCCTTTGGAATACATAATGTAATGTGTTGCTGCAGGAGCCCAGATACTTCAGTTATTTTAGGGCAGTTATGTCAGAATGAAAGGGAAAAAAAAAAACCTTTCAGTGCTTTACATTTAAAAACTACTGGCGTGACATGTGCTAATTCATTAAAAAAATCTCATTCATCAAAACAATTCATTTTTTGTTTGAACAGGCTGAATAAACAATTTCTTACTGATTTAATCCTGGCAGGCTTTCTAGCGACAAGTGGCTCCAGTTCATGTACAAGCACCACAGTGTCCTTAAGTATCAAGAACAAATTGGGTACATAAAGGACATTTAGTGATCACCTCTGCATGACTGCCCAGCATTCTCACTCGCCTTTTTCTCCCCTTTTTTCATTATTTTTCTGTTGTAGCAAATGCCATTAAAATCTTGAGTTTATCGGAACATTCTGAGAAACATCTGGGTTGGATCCTTTCTTTTCTTTCTCCTGCCAATGATGGGCTGACATGGCACAAAACATTGTCCTGAATCAGCACTAGATTGTGTACTTTCAAAAAAGGTCACAGAATAGTGCTGGAACAGTGAACAGCCGCTTGGAAATGTGCTTACTGTAGAGCTCACCCTTGTGAAAATAGAGAAAAACTTACAATATTTTCAATACTTTGAAATGTATACATTTGTTTTGATTATTATTTCTTTTTTCAATCAACCAGTAAGCATAAATGCAAAATCTTCCCACACCTCAACGAAGAAAACATGCTAATATCCAACAGCTACATAGGTGTGTGGCAAAAAAAACCCAAATACATTAAAAATATGTTAACATCTAGTCCACTTGCCCTGAATTGCTCAGGCAGTTGGACTAGATGATCGTTGTGTGTTCCTTCCAACTGAACTAGTCTAGTCTAGTCTAGTATAGTCTAGCCTCGTTCAGTTCTATTCTATTCTATTCTATTCTATTCTATTCTATTCTATTCTATTCCATTCCATTCCATTCCATTCCGGACTTTCCCAATTAAAAACATACCAGCTTAAACATGGATTTGCCAACAATAGCAAAAATCAGGTTACAATTTCAAGAATTAAAATAATTTTCCTACAAAATCACTTGTAGAAGTAAGACTTTTTCCTAAAACTTCCCTATGTGTCCTTGCTGCATGTGTCCTTAAAAACTATACAACATGACCTTGAGCTGAGAGGTTGGTACTTGTATTAGTTAGTAATTCCAACTATAATTCTCATGTTTAAGAAGAAATCCCATCCTAATTTAATGGGAACAACCTGAAAAACCCAAGTAACAAAGAAACTCATGAAAAAGCTCAGCTCTGCCCCTCCTGGGTATGCTCTAAGCTTAGATATCCTCCTCTCCTCGTCTTCCACACAAAGAAAGAAGGGAGCCTGGCAGTTACTGAGTGATTTACAGAAAATCAAATTGACACATGAGAGTTTCCAGAGACTTTAAAAAACACTTAGTTGCATATGTTCAAATGAAAGCCCGTGCGGGTTTTTTTTTCATTTGGCTGATTGGTTTTTCCATGAAAGTCATTTAAAGCTGATGGTTGAAGCCACTTTTATTTTTTAGTTAAAGCTTAATGATGGTGGAAGGCAGGGAGGACTCTGCCAGCCTGATAAAAGTAGAATGGATGAGTCTGGAAGATGCTCATCACAACATGCAAGCTGCATGTACTGGGCAGTCTGCAGCACACATTGAGTAGTTGTCACGGTTTTGTTGCCATTAATCTCACATGGGGAAAACCTCCAGAACTGATTTTGACCTCACAGTCTCCAAAAGTCTCCAAGCAGGAATTTAAGCAGGGGAGAAGAGAACAGCAAAGTGTCCAAGGCAGAGCAGGGAATGGAGTCAAGTAGTCCAAGTTCTTCTTACACCTGGGAAGGAAAGACATAAGCTTTAGATCTCATACCTTACAGACTCATGGCACAAAACCATATTTTCAGGGAATACTGATGGAGGACTGGCTGCAGCACTTTGAACTGTTGAGAAAATCAAATCTTAGGGGGGAGATTTGACCAGTCTGCCTCCAGACACTGCTCCTTTAGGGTCCCCAGTAAGAGGATGAACACCTGTTACACCTTCTAGGGGATCTGCTAGCAGAAGGTAAACAAGGCTTTGGAGCATTGTTTTCACTGAGTATTAGGAGGACATTTATAATGCAGTCAGAGAGCTTCCACCATTTCAGAATTAAAATGTGGGTCCTGCAACTGGACGGGATGTTTGCATTCCTGTGTTTCCCCATCTCTTTCCTCTCGGCCATTGCTCCTTGGAGTAGGCTCAATTCCTTCTTACCTCACTCACAGCCAGCTTTGCACACAACATTTCTTCTTTCAGTTTGCATCTTTTTGTCCTACTCTTGTTTTACTCTCAAGCTTCGCCTTCAACCCCAGCTTGCTTTCTGTCCTGCATTGTCTTCGCCCATCTCCCACGTCCTCCACATAGCCCCCAGCTCCTTCTGCTGCTGCAGGGCCAAGCGGTGCTGGAAAACATCCTCCTCTGCCATGGAATGAGGTGCAGGTATAGGAGAGCTGTTGGGTCCTGAAGGAATTTGCAGCGGCGACTCCTGCACGCCTGCCTGTGGGTGCAGAGAGACTCAGCACCATGAATGTGTACTCCCTCTGCATTTGGAAGATTTTTTTGGGTAATAGTGGGAGGAATTAATTCCTTAGGAAACATCTGTTGCCATGTAATATTGGAATAGCAGAGCAAAAAGGAAAGCTCCTCACCTCAAATTGTGTCACTTTAAAAGCCGCCACTCCCAGATTTGCAACAAAACAAAGAACGTCTTGTTGGGGTAGTGGGCACCACTTCCCCTGCAGCTGGTGCTGGAGGTGGAATAGTTTTCCTTGCCAGTTGTGGGCTACTTCACAGATGTCCTTTTGTTCCCCTTTCACACTAGCCACAATTTCCTCTTAAACTTTAATCCTCTCTCCGTTTCTAATGTATGCAAATATATGCCAAAAATCAAGTCGGAGATACAAGACAGAGCAAGTTATTGGAGGGGGGGGGGGGGTCACGGGAGGGAGGGAGACGAGGAGGCAGTGGAATTTCTTTGTTAGTATAAGTGTTTCAAGGATCAAAACTGTTTAGAAAAATATCTGAAAGCAGAGAGTGAAGCGCCTTTATTCTCCGTGCTAACCTGTGGGAATGGGGAATAGCTGAATTTTCTATACTGCACAGTTTACGTGAAAAGGGCTCTCCGAGCAAGGAAGAAAACGTCTGCTTGTCCTCCTCATATGCCAGGTTTCAGCCAACGTGCTGATGGAGGAGAGGCTCTCCCCCTCCTGGGATTCCTCAGGATTCCCATTTTGCCTCCTCCTAGGTCCAGGCCAGTGGCACGCCTCACCTCCGAAGGCTGCTCAAGTTGCACGAGCAACTGCTTGGAGGAACTAGTTCTCAAAAGAAGCTAATAAACATGGTCATCTCGAGCAACAGATGATGAGCATGATGAAATGACTGAAACGTAGGCGGGAAAAAAAGTCCAAACTCAACCAACAAAAAAGATAGAAGCATTAATTGCTACTCCAGTGGGAAAATTCCTGTTGGCACTCCCAAGGGCCAGGCCAGTGATGTGGCAACAGGTCAGGGGGTGACAGACTGGTTCCATTACTGGCTGCCATTAGCCTGGGTAGCTCATGCACTTCCTCACTTCCCAGCATGTAAAATGAGGCCTTGGATGCTGGAAACTGTGAAGTACTTGAAGATATATTCCGAAAAATTAGGAGATTTTTATTTTATCAACCTGAGTGAACAAAAGGGAAAACAGTTTTACTTAGTGCCCACAACTTCTGCCTTTCCACCTTCTGAATGGAAACAGTTTCCTAATGCCCCCAGCACACCAGCCAAAACTCACTGCCACCGTAAGTGGGTGCAAAGCAGTTGCATTCAATGAATTTCTGTCCCCTCATCTTTCTGCAGTGCTTAGTTTTCCTCTCAAAACAGAAAGCTAAGATAACTGCTAAGATTTGAGGCTCTTGTAAAGGAAGCTTCCTGTGCAGTTCACATGCATCTACTCCATTCTGTCTCCCATTTCCTTTTAATGATGCCTGCTTCTCTCTGTCCTCCTCACCTTCCTCTCACCTCCTTCCATTCCTTCAGTTGATCTTCTCATCTCCACTACCTTGCCATCATGTCCTACTGTTCTACTCTTCTACTGTCTACCAGAGTCTCTCTTTCCCTTAGTCCCTTAAGTCCTCCACATTTGTGAATATCATGTTAAAAAAAAAAACCCTGTGCAACCTAACTTGTAATTTTGAAAACCTCAGTAGTAACTTTTTGATAGAAAGGGATCGTTTGGTCCCAGAAATGTTGGGTTCTACTAAAGAATACAGAATAAGAGGGGGAGATGAAAAGCCTGGTTTAAATTGGTTGCTTGTTGGTTCAAACTGAAAAATATATACCTGGAGGTCTTATCTCTGAGTCCTTTGTGCAGAACTCAGCATGGCAGGGGAGTTTTCTCTATGAAATGATGCATACCTGCATGAAGAAATGCATGCGTACAACCAAGACACAATGCTGTTGTGGTCTCACTGGGTGTCTGGTGACCCCCTCTAGTTCCATCACATATAGGTCTACTATGGTTCCCTCTTGTTCCTCTCCTGTAACTCCCTTGGGCTGTCAAGGTTACAGCATGAACACCCACTGCTAGCAGTTTGGGAGTGCTGGTTCAGTCTCTACAGGGCTGACACAGCAGTTGTCACTGGCATGGGATCATCTGAAATTTAAAATGCTGTGGGCCTCGAGCACTAAGCACATGCTTCTGCTGGCCAAAGGAAACACGAAGCCTGCTTCATGCAGGATGTATCTTACTAATCTCCTTTTAACAAATTTATGGATAGCAATCTCATGAAATTTTTCAGTAGAGTCATCTATTAACTTGTGAAGCTATCCATTTCAATCCAAGAATCTAGATTATATTAAGATTTTTATGTAGGTCCATCAGATGATATCTAAATGCCTCAGCATCTTTAACGTAGTCATTCATCGTGAATGTCTCAGTGAGGTAAACCAGTGCTATAGTTTCTCATTTTCAGAAATGGAGAATGAAGGTATGGAAGGTTAAATTGCTTGCCTGATTTAATCACCCGTAGGAAGTCTGTGACAGAGCCTGAAGTAAGAGACAGCTCTCTGAATTGCACCACCATCCCCACCTCTTCCATGAATCCATTCTGATTGCTTAGACAAGAAGCACAGGCAGACCTTGTGGATGCAAAACTAAAATGATGATTTTTAAAAAACTACAGATATGAAAAATGCTTCAGATAATGATAACCAAGGGAAAGAGTCTGAGCCTGATGGTGAATGCCAGATTTGGGGGAAAAACTGCCAGAAATTAAAAAAATAAGACCAAGACTGATAATCCATTTCAAGTATACCTCTCTTGTGTCTATAGGTATCAATGTGCTGGTGTGTAAGACCTCTCCAATATCACACACTACGTAACTTCTGATTTTGTGTCACTCACTTGTTCTGAGTGACCTGAGTTTGCCAGAAGATGTTTTTGAGGTAGACTAGGGTAGGAAGACAGGCACAGTAGCTGTTTTGGATGTTCCCGACTCCTGCTCTGATGTTCTCCTAACCCTGTTATTGGCTAATGCAGTCAGAACAATCATAATATTACCTGGTCTTGTAAAAACCATCTCCACTCTATTCAGGGAGTATGATGGATCCAAGACTTCCATAAAGCAGCCTACAAAAGAGTTTACTGAAGGCTTGGTAGCTGCAAGGTCCACCTGAGTTACATTTGCATATAAAGGCCATAAATAAAGCCAAGACCCAGCAAATAGATGTTCTCACCTTGAAACTCACTCATGACAAACTTCAAACTCTTAAGTGAGATTTCTGATGCTAGTAAGAAAACCTCTGAGCCCAGTTCTTTGTTGGAAGACCAACTCCAGAGCCCAGTCTAAAACCCAGAACACAACTCTGAAGAAACAAAGGCATGTGGAGTAGATCTCGATGCTATTCTTGAAGGGCACATGAGCAATTTCCAAGGTAGCTGTTGCATGAAGTTTAAGATCAGTTAACTGCATTCGTTAGTGGCACTCCTTGTTAGCCATGGATATGTTGCTCAGATCAGACAGAGATTACTGCAGATGGACCTATGCACATGGATGGAGTGAGGTATAGAGTTCAAGCTATAGGTGCAGTATACATGCATGCCTGCTGTTCCAAAAGTTCTGTCACTTGACCCACGCAGAATATTTTTAAACTTTATTTTTTGGCTGATAAGTATTTCAATTTTGTTTTTTTGCTGAGAGAACCTCTTTTTTTATTTTATTTTTCAACAGGAAGGCAAATCATCTTTGAATACTGCCAAATATAACAAACATCTACAGATGGGTTGGTCTGCAGCTGGAGGCTTTAACTTTGTAGTATTTATTTGAAATATCAAAGCCAGCAGAGCAAGGCTAAAACATAGTGGGCACAATTCACAGTGTTTTGGCTCTTGAGCAAATAGCAGTTGAACTTAGAGGTTGGATTTTTTTTTCCTGCTGAAATGGAATTTATGCAGATGTGCTTTGCACTAAATTCATTAACAATTACATCCTGGTGCGGTTTTCACATTTTTGTAAGGGATCTGCATAAGCACTAATTAGATCTAAAACAATGTTACTGTGCAAATTACAGTGCTGATTGTTCAAGTCGCCTTACATTCTGCATCTGCTTTGCGACGATGATAACATAGGTGCATGCAGTACAAATGCCAGCTTTTCACATTTAGTAGGACGATTTATTTAAAAGATAGCATTGAGCAGATAATGCTGCAGTTTACATTTCTCGGGGCTGCTTTTAGGTAATATTGTAAAGTAAAATAAATACTAATGCTAATAAGTTGCATAAACTAATTGCCATTTCATTAGTCAAGAGTGATCTTCTCTAAGGCACATCCACGTTCCATTTGGCGACAAGTACCAACTGGGTATAGCTACATGAAAGCAGCACTTTGCAAAGATTGCATTCTCGCTTGAATGGGGGAAGGAGGAGAGCGAGCATCTCAAATCTGTTGCTTCAAACCATGGAAATGAAATCATCGACTTGCTTATTCAACTTCAGTTCCAGATAACATGTGGCCATGGAAGGTCACTAGGAATGTAATCTGTTTTTAAGGAAACACTAGTACTTCAGTATCTTGGTCCCCGCTCCATCTGTAATGCCCCCAAGTGTGATAAGACCACATTAAGCTTTAAAGCCACTTCAAATACAAAGTTTAAATTCAGTCATTGTGCTGCTCTCCTTATTAATTTTAGCCCAAGTTGAAAAAGCAGTATGATAGAATGGGGTCCAAGATGTCATGATGACATTCATGTATGCAATGAATGATACTGTCAGCCCAAATTCACTTTCAGAAGGAGTCATCCATAAAGATTTTCTTGCCTCCCAACCAGCTACACCCTCACTCAGGATACTAAAGTAAGCACATAGACATGCCAACAGTATCCCAGTATGCGTGCCTCCCCAGCCTTCCTCACAGGTGGAAGCACTGCTGCAAGGCCAGTGCACGTGCATGAACGCAAGGGCACCATACTCATGCTCACCATCTTAATCATCACTTTCAGGGAGAGCAGCCATTCTTCCCTGATAAATTGAAGCCTTTGGGAGGGGCAGGGTAATCTGCAAGAAATTTTCCAGTTTAACTCCCTTACAGAAGAAGCCTGGAGGAAAACACATTTTAGGGGAAGAAACGGTTTCCCAGCACAGCTACTAGAGCATGAAGGATGTCTCTTCTCATTGGGCTTTCTACAGCTGTGATGGGAAAATGGGGTAAATGGAAAATATGAGGTTTTGCTTTTTCTGGTAAATACTGGAGGAATGTCATCAGCCCAAGAGAACCACCTGCAGGGACTGAGACAGGAATTCTACCCCTTTCCTTGGGAGAGCCATGGGCTAGACGTACCACGTCTACTAAAGCCTAATCATTTTCCTGGTTCCCTGTTTACTTGTGCTTAAGCATTTCTGTTCATCTATCCACTCTAGCTCTTCTTGAACAAAATGATTTAATTTTCATCTAACTTGTAGATTCATGCACATCGTATCAGGAATGACAAAATAGACCAAGACTCTTCTGCGTGGAAAAGAAAGGGAGATGACAAGAGTCTATTAAAAAATGAGTGGTGTAAAAAGAGTGAATAGGGACGGATTGTTTATTGTCTCTTCTGATACAAAAACTATACTGTCAGACAGCAAGTCCAAAATACATAAAAGAAGATTCACCACCTTGACACACATCATGTGGTTTAAATAGAGATGGTCTGCCACAAAAGGCTGAAAGTTTATATAGAAACAACTGGACAAGTTCATAGAAGAAAAGAAAATACACCAAGGACAGTTAAACACCAAGGTACCACCTCTGGCTCAGAAGGTCACTGAGTTGCAAATCACTGGATGCTGGGGGACTGTTATGGGGGGATGTTTCACTACATGCTTCTCTTGCCCTTATACTCTTCCCACAAGATATTTTTGTCTCTGCTCAGTGCAAAATATTTGAGTAGATGGACACTTGATCTGACACAGCATGGCTCTTCTCATGTCCTTCATACCCTCTGTTGACCATTGAACTTCCACTACTGAACTTCAGCAACTGAACTTCAAACACTTACTGCACATCATAGTGACTTCTGTCTCACCTCTACAGACAAATGCTTTAGGCATAAAAAGTAGCCATTGTTTTGAACACACTACGGAGAGGACCCATGCTAGCCTATTCCAAATACTTCTGTTAGATACGTTGCTCAGCAGCTATTCACTGTCACGTTTCCCTTACGTCAATGGAGAGAGGGGAGGTCCTGTCCTGGACCCCGAGTTGGACAGGGCTCTGGAGCGCAGGTCTAATGAAGAGACCTCCAGGGAGCACCTCCATCTTCATTGATTAGAAAGAGAGTCTTGGGAGCCTGTCCTTATCAAATTAAAGTTATTATTCATGAATAGCCCTCTGTCTTCTATTCAGAACTGTCTTAAATCCCTAAATCCTGCAGACTTTCATAAGCAGGGCTATCAACATGCCTAATCTCTGGGTTTAGGCTTTGCAGTCACTCACATGCAAATCTTATATGTATGTTTGAAATAAAAAAGGAAGTTGGAATAATATTAAAAATAAAATTAAATATAGTAGTATGCTTAAACAGTGGTCACTTTTCTGCTTATTTTATAAAAGCGCAGTAGTCTCCTAAATTAATTAAGCCAGTCTGAGAACAGGATGAAAGGATTCCTTAGCATAAGCCTTTGAAGTTTCTAGAAAAGAGTGAGGTATATAACTCTGAATAAGGGAATCCCACAAGATTTCTCTGTGCTGAAATTAAAGTGCAAGCTCTTACCTCAAAGATGCTATTTCCATCACCTCCAGGGTATTATTAGCTTTTGCAGCATGTGCCGCTATGGGTTACACTGCGTTGCCCACACAGGCCAAAAGGACAGAGAAAGACAGAGGATCCAAATAATCCGTAAGGAATACATTGAAGTAAAGGCTGGGGGGGGGTATGTGCATCGTGGTGTCTCTCTACCCATGCACTGGAGGACATTTTTACTGTGCAGTCTCACATCCTACCTTAAAAACAAGCCAGCTATTCTTTCCTTCATTTCACATTTTACAGCAGGTCAGCTCTAGCAGAGGTGGGAGCTGAATACTGGTTTCTCACATGGCACATTTAGTCACTTTTTCTAGCTCTAAGACTCCAGCAGCTGCTTTCCTTTAATCAAGAAGAGACTCCGGAGTCTGGTTCTCCAGTACATTATTGATACGATGCCAAATACTTGTGGAATCTATCACTTAAATCTCTATCAGATCCTCTTCAGTAGCTGGCCTACATAAAATGCATTACTTGCCTCCCTAAGTAGTATTTATCTGATAAGGTAGCTGAAAGTTTGTGGTTTAAATCTGCATGATGACATGTGCTCTTGTCTTCTTTTTGGTTTTCCTTTTTTAAACCCTCCTGCTTACGTAATGAAATAGCATCCTTCACACAATTTTTGCCACTTAACCCCATGCAAATCTATGAGCTTGACTAGTTGCAGAGGAGAACGGAAGCCGGTTGCGGTTTGGTCCTTCGTCGCATGTTTCGCTTGCTGGTGTCACAGCTTGACAAACCTGAAAGGTGAGAAGCAGATTCCTTCCTGCTACGTGGGTCACATTTATGCTCAGAGTCTCCTGCCGTTGCTTCTGACTTGCTTTATGTAAAACATACCGATTAACCCAGCTCAACAATCTTCCTGAGACCTAATTATTGTAACAGCATCAGGGTGCTTTCACTGGCTCCCTGGAAAAATCCAGTTATTACCATCAAGCAGCGACAGCACGCACATATTGCGAGGTGGCAGAACTCTTGTGTCATGAATGTAATACAGAAACATTTGCCTCCAGCTCAGACACATTCTGTCAGAGCATCCTCAACGCATCTCTCCCAAGGAGTCAGATCTGACACTTGGGTTGGCTGGCTGTCTACTCATCCACCCACTTCTTCTCAGGGTTTCTCTTTGCCTAGCAGGAGTGGGTACAGGGTTCACCGAGAACCCTGAAAGTAGGCTATTAAGTGACCTAGATTATTGCAGGGGGAGTTTCTATTTCTGTCCTTCTCGGCCTATGTGCTTATGCTAGTCGCTTTGTCTCCAGGACAGTCTCTACCCAGCAGGAAATTTGGTAGGGGGAGTGGAACATGTATTAGGGAGAGCAGGCTGTCTAGAGGGAGGAGAGAAGATGATGGTGAATAAAAATAATGGACCCGAGGAATAACTGGAATACAAAAATGCAGTTGAAATCCAATCCTTTCTTATGTTTGTGGCTTAACATGTGTCAGTTGGCACATTAACAGTAGCATATGGGTTGCTCTGATGTGAGTTACTGCATACAGTATGTTATGTTCAGGCCTAAAATGTGTAATTCTTTTGGATTAGTGTTGGCAGATTTCAGTGTGCAGCGTACAGTAAATGTTCATAAATTTAATATATTTATAAGCTTTTTTGTGGAGCTCACTGCCGTCTAATCTGAGAACCTCCCAAGTAGCTCTGCAGAGCACAGCACTGGTAACTCAAACCTCCTTTACTGAGGTAGGGGATGCCACAGAGAGTCCGCCACAAGGCTGAGGGCAGAGCCTAGACCATCTCCCGAGTCCTAGCCCAACGACCTTAACTGCTTGATCTGTCTTCTTGAGGTTCCTACAGGGAAGCATCCATGTCACTGAAGAAAACATAGGTGTGCCGGTGAGTTGATGGCAGGTACTGTAGCTTGAGTGCTTTCTACTGTGCCCTTCCTCTGGGTACTACAGTTGAAACCGAGTACCTTCCAGATTACTTTCTTGCTGCTCATCTCACCATTCCTACAAAACCCAGTCTGAACATAGAGGATTCAGTCTGGAGTGTTATTTTTTTATGGAGCACATCAACAAATACACACACACCACATGAGCTCCATCCAGCAGCACAGGAGTCAGTGCTTCTCCAGAAATGAGGTAGCCAGGCTAGATCTTGCTTTCTGGTTCCCACCCCCTGAGGGGTGGTGGGTGGTAGGACAAGGGTGCAGTCACCTGCCCCTGACCCATCCTGAGACTGAGTAAGGTCTCAAAGAAACTGCAATGTTCCAGTGTCTAAAGTTTTTGAAATAAAGGAACAGAGGCAAATTATGTATTTCTTTAAAGCTGATTTCAGTGGAGTCTCTCTCTGTTCATTCCTTTCCCTGAAATTATTGCTAGCCTCATGCTCTCAGTGAAGTGGGAAAGCTCTAGCTGTGGCCAGTTCGCAGAGGCCTTTGTCCCATCAGTAGAAGGCTTAAGTATCATCAGGAGAACAAAATCCTTGGCAGAGAATATCTTGAAAGCACAACACTATTGCTCAGCCTTACAAAATGTTTGTTCATTTGGCTGGGGCAAGGAATATTTTCTAGAGCTGTTTTTCAGCCTCTTGCTAAAATCGGTCAAACTGACTTTTGCGCTTGGAAAAAGCATGTGACTCCATGTCGAGCTGGCTATTAGTAGTGACTGATACACAAGAAACTTTTGCATCATGGTACTTCCAGCATTTTATGATGACTAAAGACAAAATAAGACCAACCAGTGGAAAAAAGGCTGGAACTCATTTTTGTTAGCAAGAAAATGCAATCTAACAATGAAAAGCAACCACAAAATCAGCATGAAAAACTCAAACCAAGCATTTTGTCCTGGCTCCAGGCCACAGTCCAGCCTCTCCACTAAGAGTAGCCTCTATGGACGTGAGCCCCCTGTGTCATACGGGAGACCTGGAAGGTTTCCCTGACCTGTCCTTGTGGCAGGTGCCACCTGACCACTGGTCCAGAACAGTGCCAGAGACTGAGCAGTGTAAGCAGAGGGAGAAAACAGGGCATCTCCAGAGGCACCTCCCACCTGGGCTGCTGGGGACCCCCGCACTCGGGGGATGCAGCTGGCACCCATCCCTTGAGGGTGCTCCACATTAGTCTGTGGGTTGTTTGGGCATCTGCCCACTTCCAAGATCCCCAGGACTTAGAGGAGGCTGGCATGCAGCCACCCCTCTGCATCCCCAGCTGCACGTATGGAGCAAGTACAGCCCTGCAGCAGTGTGGTAAATATACAAGACAAAAAGGAAAAAAAAGAAATTAGTTTCTGAAAACTGGAGAGAAAAGGTGGTATGTAATCAATATTTTCAGTACTGATTTGAATCCTGTACATCAGGTATGAAGATGGCAGTGGACAAGGTTATGCAGCTTGACGGTCTGCTTGCTTTCCCCCAGTACCTTGGTTTTTGGCACAGTTTGTTTATTTTTTTACAGTGATGAAATGTATACTTTTTTTTCTGAAGCCCACTTGTACCTGTTCATCCTCAAAGCCTCACTGTGACTGTCTTACCAGCTCTGAATCTAGATTTTTCAGTTTTGGTTGTTATCTTTTTTTTTAAAAAAAAAAAGGTACTGGCAATGAGTTTTTAACAATGGAAACTTGGGTTTTCCTGGGATTTTTTAAAAAGGAAAAAGAAGGTCCTTTTTGTTGGTGTTACTAGTGGGAAACTAAAACCTACTTATCCATATCAAGACAGACAAATATGCAGCCAATGGCTGACATAAATAGTGTTGACAAGGGCCAGTTTTTAAACCCGTGGCCCACCAGCTAGCTCTCACTCCCCTTTAGACAGGAACCAAACTATAGTATCTCCAAAGAAGTGGGTGCTGGGGGGGTGTGATGAAAGGGGAGAAGAAATATTACCCCAAAACAGCCAAATGCTGCTGAAAGAATAAGGTGTCCCTGCAGAGCATGTGCTGCATAACATGGCATAAGATGGCTTTATTAAGCAGGGAGTGAACTGCAGCTTTCCTCCTTCTTTGAAGGGAGGGAGAGGCAGGGCATAGTAAAGGCAACTGGGGAGATGGGGGAAGCACATCTGTGGGGCAGCTCAGCTCCCTGCCTGGACTCAGGAAAAATGTCGACTCCCCTGGGCTGAGGAAGCTTTTGTTTGTTATTCTTTTTTGCTCTCTTTACTCAGTTTGATTTGCAAAGGGTCTCCCCAGGCAAACATACCTTCCTGCCTGCTGACGCGGTTTGTTCCTGCTCGGTTATCTCCTCATCCGACACCTGCCGTATCCCCAGGAGTGGGTGGAAACTGCTGGGCATGGAGGAAGCAGCTCCGGCACCCTCCCGGGAGCCAGGATGCACACAGCTACCTGGAAATGGGCAGCCCTTGCTTTCTGATAGGTAGTCTTGCTACTGCTCATTGCTATGTGGACTTAAATAATGCTAGCTAGCTCCCGACAGTCACCCAAAGCAGCATGGTGTATTTGTAGTGGAAGTGCAAGCGTAAGGAGTTGGCACCTGTTCCCATTATCTGCTTTTCTCCCCAGCTCCAACATGAGGCTTCACTTGCCCCTCTCTGATGGCATTTGCTAAGCTCGCTTCTTCCATTGTTTCTCACTGGATTAGAAAATGAAACTTACACAGGCACAGACTGGGCTCGCTAGCCACAGGGTCAGCACGTGCAGCCATAGAAAACACATTGGGGTGAATCTTGCCTGCCTGGTGGGGGTCTGGTGACTGCAGCACTAGACACCCTTGCACTGCACCCCCTTAGCTCTGGGAAAGAGCGGTGAAGACGGTGCCCAAAAGCCTCCACACATCTACAAACCCACCCTTCACGTGGCGTTATGTAAAAGGATGATGTGCAACGCTAACAACGGCGGTCTACTCTCGCATTCGCTCAAGTGCACTGGAAGCATTCTCCTCATTTCTTGTAGTTGCATCACTTCCTTGGTCTTAGATATGAGTTCACAATGTGACATACGAGCAAAACATCCCCAGCGACACCAAGCCCAAGACAGACCAGATAAACTGCTGGTGCCTCTGGAGTACCCCCCAGTAATTCCAGGTATGTAACTGAGGCTAAACATCAAAGTGCTGATAAATCGGAGAAGAATCTACAACTGCACAGGTTTGGAAGGACTAATTTTGAGGGAAATACTACAGAGAAAACTAAAGTGGAAAACTGCTACATGTCAATTAAATCTAGGGCATAAACCTGCTAATATTTGAAAAATAGATGGGTAGAGAAAAAGGAAAAGGGACTCTTGACTGAGCAAGCCCCAGACTAATGACAGGACACTACCAGAAAGCAGTGTTTTCCCAGAGAAACTGGTAAAAAACTTGTTATTTTTACTTAAGAAACCACCCAACAAAGACCCAGCAACCTAGATTGGGCTCAAACCAAAGTGGAATAATCCTTCATCTGCAGCAGGGTGGATGGACAGGGATGGGATGATTTAACACATATTTCTCACTCTATTTTATTATTCTAACAGTAGAAAATCAAATTAAGTTATTGCTAAAGCCATTATTTGACTTACAATGTTCCTCTTCCATTAGCTTTTGGCTTTTCAGAAGTTTCTCTCTGGATTGAAATTTCCTGGGCTGAGTGTTAAACCAAAACAATTTGTTTATTTGAAAACTTGAGCAAACCCTCTTTTTTCAGCCAAGAGAAAGGAGTAAAATAGATACTTTTGCTAGTACACATACACATGCACCCATACTGAAAGTGGTTGAAATGGCAAGTAAAACATCTCTTGATGTGCAAACTTTTAAGAGCATTTTCGTGTGTGGGTCTATAGACAGAATAAAGTCCTATGTGCCTGTTTAAAGATCCCAGGTGTTGGCAGCAGGTATACTTGCAGGGCATTAAAAGATAGCCAAGAAATGTATGTGGATGTATCGTGGAAAAAAGGGTAGTCATTTTTATGGGATGATTTCCCATGTATAGGGGAGTGGGTAGCACTGACACAGAAGAGTTGAGGATCAGATGAAGCTCACAAAGCCTGTGCGTGGTCACAGGCACACGGGCACATTGACAGAGCAGAAGAAACATTTGTGGATGAGGATGCAAAATGTACAGCGATTGCTTATGGTGTCATGGTTTCAGGATTTTAGCCTCTAAGTAAGAACTTAGGCAGGTTTTTTTTCCCCCTTCCCTTAAAAGAAGGGAAGAAACTTGGGTCAATTTGTGATGAGGTAAGGGAACAGATTAAGTTTGCAGTGGGTTTTCTCTCCCCTCCTATTCTCCTGAGTGGCATAAAAAGGAGCCTCCATATTCCTCTCCCACATGCTGTCCTGAATTTCTCTCCTTTCCTCAACACTTAACTTTTTCTTGGAATGCCTTTACGTGCCAGATGACAGCGAGTTACTGTGCTAATTGCTTTATTCTTCAATAAGGACATTTACTATACCAAACTCCTACAATACTTATGTGTAAATTAGAATTTGGCCTTGGAACAGCCCTCTTTCAACAATTAAAAAGCTTTCTTGAATATCCATTCAAGATTTGTAGATTAAAAAGGCTTTGTCTTGGATAGATTTTTGTCCTTTTTCTTCCTTTTTTCAGCTTTAGTGGCTGTTTTCACCCTTAGGTACCCTTATTAGCCAAGAGAAGAGTAATAAGTCCCCCCAAATTGCTCTTGTTTATTAATAAATCTGCATTCAGATATATTCCATGATACATAATTATGGATCCCTGGGTACAAATTCCCTTCTTTAAATAACAGTGGCCTTCAAATACATAAGTTGAAGTTTTAGACAAACATTTATGAACCTGCCAGCCATGCTGAACAGGGTTGCAGCTGCATGGCGATCACAGAGAGCCACGGGGAGGAAAAGAGGAACTTACCACTTAGTTCTTTCTGCCCAGAGAAGAAATGATAATTTTAGTTATACTTTGCTCGCTTGCAACAATAAAAACAAAACGAAGCCACAGAAGAAAACTGTCATGTTACACCCCTTCCATCTGGCCTGTGCTACACACCCACATATCCCGTCATTCTACAAATTAATCTTTCACACATTTTTTAACAAAAAAAAAGTGTTAATGTTATAGAAGAGAAAATAAGGTAAACAGAGAGCTGTGTAAAAATACATTAACATTAAAATATGGTGGCAGTTATGGATTTTCTTAATTGAATAGGAGAGTAAATATTCACATCAAATCAATGCCAATGGCATGCAAATTAAAGCTACATTAGGGCAGCCTTGATATAGGCATTACCATTTTTGACACTTCTGTGATTTAAAATAATGTGCAGACTTTATTCGTTAATTTTTTCCTCCCTTCTTTATGTTATTTTTGAGTGGGTAATTTGCCATTACAGAGCAAAATCCTTCTCCTGTGCCCTCTTATGTTATGCTATCTTGTTTTCTTCTTCTGCCTGGAAGGCCCTGTGAAGGCTGGCTCAGTTTAATTTAGGGTTAATATTGAAGCCTCCCCATTGCAGGACAGACCTCTTTGAGCAGCTGCCTTCAGGTTGTAGCTGGCCCAGCACACAGCCAAATAACCTGTTGAAAGAGTCTGAGGAAAGGTGCCTTTGATTCACCACGCCAGGTCCTACAGGCATCCCCCTCTCCTAGTTCTGTGCCTACATCTCCCCCTAGATCTTTCTTCCATCTTCCATTCAAAAATTGCTTAAAAAAAAAGAGAACAAAAGCGAGGGCCCTAGCACCTCAAGGAGGAGAAACCTGGCAGGGGCTCTTAGAAGCTGTATGGCTCCCGAGGTGAAAGTAGGAGGTATGAAACTTGCTGCCTGGCATAAAAATCAACTCCACTGTGCAGGAAAGGAGGACAGATGGATCTATATGGGACAGAGAGGAAGGAGTCCACAGTCAATGGGATGCCAGCAGCTGGTGAGTAGAAGTTGTACCATGGTGTGGATTATGCAGATATTTCCTCCTGGACAACTGGAGGGAAGTTCAACCCCTACCCTGTGAGGCAGCAGCAGTGTCACACATGCGCAGCCTGCGCTCCTGTAGCACTTCATTTTCTTTGGAAGCTTCTCTCTTCCCTGGCACTTTTTCAGTCCTCATCAATCACTAGTGCTTCTGCATGCTGCCTCCAGATTTTATGAAGTTGGGTCCACAATCACACTGCCCTGCCCCTAGAAGAAGCTACGTGTACAGGCGAGATCACGCAGGACTAAAGAGTGGGCAAATGGACTGGAGAAAGCAAGTGCAGGAGGGAGACAAAGAGCAACACTATAGCCCCAACTTGACTGTTCACCCTCGGTTCATACAGACTCAGGAAGTGACCCTAGCTTCTTCTATAGCATGCACAGATAAAAGCTCTAAAGCTTAACAAAGACTTGCTGGAAAGAAAAATTTGAATTCTTCTAAACACAAAGTCCCAATAAAAAGAGTCTGTACTGGAACTCATGCATCTGAATCCTATACAAAGCTAAGAGCCAGCATTCAGGTTTTCTTTCTGTTCTTCCATATGTCCCAGGAAAATCAGGTACAAATCAATGGCAGGGTCACACTATAGTGTTAGGTATATGTCTTGGATGTTGCTTGTCAGAGTGAACACAAAAGGTAAGGGCTCTTGGCTGCAGCAAGGAGAGCAAAACTGCCACCACTTAGGAGGTTTTAGTGCAAAAGAGAGCCTGTGACCCTTTGCTTCAGGGGGCACCGTGCTAAATTGGGTGACCAGCAAGATTAGGACAGAGGAATCTGTGAGGAGCCTTTTCTGATTTGTTCTGGTGAGCCCTATCTCATTCACCAAGGTTGATGTGACTGGGGAGAAGGGGGACAGGGGCTCCAAGGGCGTATGTTTTTGGTTTCAGTGAGCACCTTGTACCAACGCAGAAAGCTCAGAAAATGCTCTCAAAGTTTCTCACAGGTACTGAAGACTATGTTTATATACATAAAACAATTTACTTCCCTTTACTGCCTAATTTATTTTAACCTTAGCTGAACTTCTGACACCCATTCTCCTTTTCTTTCTCCTCAGCTCTTCTTTCCACAACCCTCCTTTATCTTTTTCTCCCTCTTTTACATTTATTTGTTCCCCATACATTCCCAGGTGGGTGGGGGTGTTGTTTTGGGGGTTTTCTTTCTTTGTTACAGGGAAATAAAGGGAATTCAGAGTTAGGAAGCCAGGATTCTGAGTTCTTATAGCAGCCTGATACCTATTTACTGTCTGAAAAAAATCCACCTCATGGTCCCCCTCTGCTTTTTAATCTGAAGAGCTGAGATGATAAATGCCAATTGCAAAGACAGTTGGCTGTAATAGTTCATGTTTGTGCAACACTTCACATATCGAACCATTGTATCCGACCTTCACCACCAGAAACACACGGAGCCGCTGCCACTGCCACCCAGACTGTCTCCGAGCGTGATGATTAATGAGCTCACAGCCCTGTTTTGCTGTTGAAGTTAATGCTGCTTCCTGAGGGCAACACGCCTGATGAGAGAATTTGCAGCAGTCCATACGCTATATTGATTCAAAATGCCACTGTATGTTTTAATTAGCTTTTAACCATTAAAAAGTGGGGCTGGAAATGAAAATGGCACATATGCTTACGCAGCAAATGTCTGTACCAAAAAGGTGAGCACTGGGCCAAGTTATCATCCTCTATGCTGAACCGCCACTGGCAGTTAGAACCCATCTTAGTGGCAGTTAATACATCTCCATGGCACTTCTTTTTGTTAGCTTTATGCCAAATATCCACTTACATCTATTTTCAAGCCTTGAGGAATGTATTTTTTTAACCCACGCTATCTTTCTAGCATGTAACACGCTAGAAAAGTTTAATTTTGTGGAGTTGTGATTTAGGAGCTAACATGAGGCAGTGAGCTCATTGAGGCTGGTGAGAAAGTGGTGTGCTGGGATGAAAGGCTGCCCCACTACCCCTCCTTTGCACCACCAAACAGTTTCTATCAGGTCATTGATAAGGTGCTCATTATTTCCTAACCTGTATTGTACTTATCCTTCAGCATCTGGATAGCAAAGGGCTGGGTGAAGCAATCTTTTGATCAGTAGCAGTCATTTTTGAGAACCTATGGAGGACAAGGTGGGTATTTTATCCTTCAAAGAGGACGAAAAGAGAATTATGGGCCAGTTATCAAGCTTAACTTCTCAGACAAACACAGGAACAAATAATTAAACATTTTAAAACCACCTAGAAGACAACAAGGAGATGAGCATCGGTCCACACTGATTTATCATGAACAAAGCACATTAAACAAGCCCAGTTTCACTCTGAGACAGGTTAAGAGGCCTTGAGTAAAGGGGAGGTAATCAACACTACATCTTGCCTTCAGCTAGGCTCTTTACCTTGCCCTACCTGATGCTCTTATGACTAAACCAGGGAACATGGGTAAGCCAAAACCAACCAGTGGTGGCAGGACTGGCTGAAAAGCCATATGCAAGGGATCATTACCAAAAATTCATGGCCAAACTGAAGCGCTATATTGAGTCCAGTTCTCTAGGTAGCTGCCCTAGATTTGATACAACTCAATTTTTTCATTAATGATACAGATAAACAGATTAAAAGTACAACTTTTAAATTTGCAGGTGACATCAGGTTGGAATGAGCTGCAAGCACACCGGATGAAAGATTATAATTCAAAATGGTTCTGGCAAATTGGAAAATGACCCAAAAAAGCTGGGTGTGTGGCAGATAGGATGAATGCAAAATTTTCTGCTTCAGTAGGAATAATAAACTGTTTAAGTGCAGGATCTGCAGCCAGGGCATGGCAAGAAGGATGTGAACCAACTAGAAGATGAAAACAATGAAACAAAACATGAGAAACATGACCTACAAGAAACAAGTAGGGCTGTTTAATCTAAAGAAGACAAGGCTGGATGAGGTATGATGGCTGACCTCCAGTACATGAGCTATTAGGGTACGGAAGAAATAAACTCTTCTGCATGGCCACTCTGGGTAGTACAAGAAGTAACGAGCTTCTTACAACAATACTTGCAAGAAGACACCAGGAAAAATGTATCTCTGGAAAGGGTAATGGAGCAGTGGGAAGGATGGTGGGGTGTCCTTCACTGGAGATTTCCAAGAACAGGATGGACCAGCATTTCTCAGAAACAGCCCGGATACAGATGATCCTGACAGGGATCCAGGCAGGGAGATGAACTAAGTGATCTTTTGAAATTAATTCAATCCTACTTTTATTATTTTTTTTTATTTCTAAGTCACCCATGGGAGGTACAGAACTCCTTTGTACCTCAACTCCACACCAGTGAAACAGAAGTATCAGGGGCCAAATTAAACAAATCAATTAAAATGACTTGCATTGAGCTTGGCTGTCTCAAACTGGTTCATCACTTGGGGTTTGCAACTCATAAAACTTGTCATCTGTGCCTGCTTTATCACCAAAAGCAGATACTTGCCAATCATAGTGCACAGAAAATCAGGTATTGTTGTCATGACTGAATGCTCTTAAATGCATTTAAAGCTTTACAGACTAGTTAGATGTATATTTAAAATTCTTGAAACCAGCAAATGATCAGATTGAGAAGGGAGAGAAAGATGGTAGAACAGTGACACTGTGCAAGTTAGTTTAAATAAAGAATCTTATCAAATCCACTGACTACTTGTTCACATCTGTCCAAATATAACTTATGCCATATGTCCTACTATATAAGTCAGCTTGGAGGCAGGACACTTCCCTAAGCAGCAATTCACTTCCTGAGTCTCCTCTATCTTCTAGAGAATAGAGGGGGGGAGGGGGAATGATACATCACAGAAAAATCTGAGAAGCAAACACAATAACCTCCTAAAAGCCTCTGGGAAATAAAAATCATTTCTCTACCCTAACAGTATGGTTAGCTGAATCTTTTGTCTTCTCCTGTATTAGGAAGAGTAATCACAGAGACACTGTTCTTACCATAAGCTGCCTTTGAGGAAATCAGATGCCTCAGTTTTACTTCACCTTTTCAGTTTGTCAAAGTGGTAAATATTCTCTTGCCAGTCACCTCAGTGACCATTCTCCCATCATGGAAACACAGCTTACCATTGCAACCTCTCAGGTCAGACTCACGGGTAGAGCCAGTCAATCCCTCTACCATTCAGGGGTCTCCAAGGGCTTTGGTGCTACCTTGAGCAGCAGGCAGGGGAGGGAGGACCCAGCCCTGCCCAGCAAAATGCTTCCCCTCTCCCCTCCCAGCACCATGGATGGGAGCTTTCAGCTGGTAGTGTTGGATAAAAATATCGGCTTCGAAATCCTGTTTCAGATACCAGAAGCCTCCTCATGGCTCTAAGAGTTTAATTTTCATTTAAACATCAATAAATAGAGGCATAAGGGTTTAAGATGAATTATGTAAGCCCTTTAGCCATAGCCATTACATTCTGCCACAAAAATGAGCTGCTGTTCTCACTTTGTTTTATGGGCTTGCTGTAGCCTGTTGTTATTGTAGCTGCCAAATAAAAACCAGCAAACCATGCAAATGAAAATATAATCTTTTATGCTTTCATAGTCTTAGGATAAACCGGCGTGTGCAGTTTTAGAGGAGGGGTTTTTTTGCAGTCTGTTGTGTTATGCCCCTATCCCAGGAACCTCTGCGAGTGGAGAGCAGCAGTGGCTTCTTGGTGGAGGTCCCTTGGTTAGCTGCTTTCCCATCCCAACTGCAGCACTGTCACAAGCTCACTGGCAAAGAAACACACAATAGCTTCCTTCAGGTATGAAGGAAGGGTGGATTACGGGTCCTTTCATAAAACTGAAAAGTCCCCTTGCTTTAAAAATAATAGATTTTCCACCTCTAACTTCCCTCAAGCCTCCTCATTCCCTGACAGGAGCACATACCACGTGATTTGCTCCAAGCCATGTGTTTCCCGAGGGTCTGTCACCCAGCAAATGTGCCAAGAGAGAAAACCACATGAAGTAATCGTGACAGGGAACAGCAGCTGAAGCCGAGTGGTAAAAGCATATGACTCCGCACAGAAATACCTGGGACAAAATGTGCATCAGTACATGGAGAGAGAGAAAAGGAAGAGCCAAGAGGGAACCAAGTCAGGGACAGGTTTTTATTCATGCAATGTAAAAAATGGGACTGTAAGCATAAGTTAATGTGCTTTCAAGCTAATTACAGTAGAGCACAGCACCTATATTAACAGCAGAATATTGAGAATACGAGCACGTGAACTAACACGTAACATTTATTCCACAACTTTTCCGCTCAGAATTGAGATTCGAAGATTGTCTCCTTCACCTTTGCAATGCCTTGTCTCTTTCTTTTCTGTCTCGGTTTATTTTCGTAGTCACATTCACCAGTGATAACATTTTATATTTTGTGCTTCCTAGTGTGAGCTATGCTGGATGCTGACACCCACTCTTGTGCAGAGATTTTTGCATGTGTTTTTTTTTTCTCTTCCACCCGTTTTACACAAGATGGTAACATATGGCCTTGGGTGATTAAATGATTTAGTGAATGAACTGAGCAGAAAGAGCAGGCTGATTGGAAGAAGACAGCTTCTGTTTAGGCATAAATGTCTTTGTAATCTGTAATGATAGGAAAGAAACTACAGAAAAAGCATAAGACAATTTAATTGGGTTTTGGTTAAATATTGTATTTTTCAGGTCTGCTTTAAATATAGTGAAATAATAGTATAGCGGCTATTACTCATTTTGTTTCTGCAGCATGTCCTTGTAGAAGGGGCACCCTGCAAATGTACATGGATGCGTACACGCACACGCAGCATATAAAGAGAGAAAAATTAAGCAAATGGTTTTGTAAAACTAAGTTGGCATTTTATTTATTAACTTCTGAACACGGCAATCCTACAGAACTTGGTGTTGGCCACCACACTGGTTGAAAAGGCTTCACACCTTCGAGCTTTCTCAGAATTACTCTGACTACAATACCCAGTCGCATCTATGTGACCTCAGCAGGAACCGCAGAAGGTTTTTTGGAAGGAAGATATCTAGATACTTCTGAGAGGTCCCACCCAGTACACCTCTGCCACTGCAGGGGCCCCACGCACAAATGAACAACCGCTCCCGCTCTCTTTCTTTCGGGGCATCATGATTTGTGCCTCTTGTCTTTCTGAACTCTAGGTTTTGCATCTGCTATATATGTTTGGGGAAATACTTGTGTGTTCTTGAGAGCATGCGGTGGCACATGGCGTAGGGCTGTCCTGAAATAAGCATCTGTTCGTGGTTGGCCAGGGTTGTGAGAGACTGGACTCCAGCAGCCAGGTGTTCCTGGGCTAGAAATTTGAAGCCAATTCCTTTGTATCCAAAACAAGCCACCTTTTGGGAGAAAACATTTCTATTCTTGTTCCAGTGATGGTGTGCATATCATTAATACTCAACAAACAAATCCAACTGAATTCCAGTTCACATCTTCACCCACAAGGCCAATTCCATTCTTTAAAATCAAATTTTTACGCGGAGCCTTGAAATTGTTTGGGGACATAACAAAGAAGTCACTGATCTCGGTGATTTTGCCCGTGCGAAGCAGAAGCTGTAGCTTAAAGATAAAAATCTATTCTCCAGAAAAGGACAGCTGGACCTAAAGAAAGTGTGTCAGCAGTGCCTGTCCTCAGCTTGCAGTGTGAATGCTAGCAGCCACCTCAGTGATAAACTTCAGTGCATGGTGCTCCTTCTCCTTCATGTGATAGTATTTGAGAGGAGAGAGAAATTTTTGGCCCACATGCTAAGAAAAGCTCTTAGCTGAGCACATCCTGGTGGCTTTCCCAGGATAGCTAGGGGTGATAAGAATTACTGATCCAGTCAGACACTGGCACAATAAGATGCACATTTAGCCAATTCATGCAAAGGCTGTATTATATTATCTTGGCACTTCCCCAGCACTGGTTCCCCAGAGAGAAAACTCAGTTCCACGGTGACATCAGCTGAACCTCAAGTGTGATGTCAGCTCCAGAAACTATTTAACTTTTAATTTTTCTGCAAACCAGACTGACATTAATTGAGTTTCACTACAGTTTAAAAAAAAAGCAAAGTAAAAAATAAAAAAAAAATCAAGAGCGCCATGATCACAACTCCTAATTTTCACTTCTCTGGGATACATAACCCTGGAGATGGTTGCTGCTGTACCTCCAGCCCTACTGGGAGAGGTAGGGAGAGTTTTAATTCTGGGAGAGTTTTAATTTACCAAGAGGTTACCCACTTTCCATTGTCCTATCAATGAAAACAGTAGTAATATGTGTGGGTGATGGTAGCTGGTCCAAAATAACCTGTAGAGCATAAACCCAGGATATTTGGCTGCAGACAAGCAGTTTTCATTGTTGATTTCTTCTTTTTCATGGACAACAAAATGGATGTTACGTATGGTAATTAGCACAGCACTGTTCTACAATTTGAAGAAAATGTAGAAAATTGAGTTATAGCAGGTATAAGAAAGAAGCATTAAGGGCCAAATTTGCAGCTGGTTCCACGTGATAGCTGTGCTGTGTTCACATCTAAATCTATGACTCTGGACCCAAATGTCACACAGGCACTTTTGACCTTTGTCAGCTCGGGCTCTTCTGCTGGACTGTCGTCAAGAAGATTTTCCCAGAGCATATAGCACCTCTCAAGCTCCAGAAACAAATGTGACAAACACATTGTGAGGCTTGCAGGCAAAACTGGCATCTGCAAAGCAGCTCGCTACGTATTAATCAATCTTGAGCAGCAACAAACAGTACTGGGAGATTCACCACACAAACCGTTTTAGAAAAGACGCCAGGAAACCTCAACATTCCCAGATCAGAGGTGACCAGGGAGGCTCTACCAGAGCTGCAGGCACTCCTGTAGCACCACATTGCAACGTCAGCATTGGTTATAAGCCAAAGGCCTTCAGGCTTGCTTGTTGCCTGGAGGATACAAATGAAAGTCAGCAGGTGCAAAGGTGCAAGAAGTGCAAAATTGCATCATGTCTTTCCAAACTGTGTTTGTGCAGCAAATGAGACTCATTTCTTTCCACGCTAAATCGAGACCATTTTTATTTTCTTTGGCTTATGAATGTTCTTAGTTCAATTTTCATGTGTGTTCTCTACGGTACCCTGGGATGCCTGAGGTGATTTATAAATATGTGTAGAGACCAGGTGTATTGCCAGATGTTTATGTCCCTTTACAACAAGGCTTCACCATCCCTTCCAATGGAACGCCCATCTTATATTACTTTTTCTAATAGAGGATCAAGTAGACTACAGGGTATTTGTGAGTTTTCCCTCTGTAGGATTTTTTCTTAATTCACTTTTCAATCATCTTGTTTCTACATTTAAAATAATGCTGTCTTTAAACCCCTCTAAGTACTCTTTACAAAAAATAGAGTTCCTTTCACATAAAAAAAAAATGCAGACAAATGTCAACAGTTCCAGGTTTAAATCACAGAATCACAGAATCAATCAGGTTGGAAGAGACCTCTGGGATCATTGAGTCCAACCATTGCCCTCACACCACCGTGTCAGCTAGACCATGGCACTAAGTGCCATGTCCAGTCTTTTCTTAAACACATCCAGAGATGGTGACTCCACCACCTCCCTGGGCAGCCCGTTCCTCCACCAGCTTGGTCACCCTCCTCTGGACTCGCTCCAACACCTCAACATCTTTCTTGAAGTGCGGGGCCCAGAACTGGACACAGTACTCAAGATGCGCCCTCACCAGTGCCGAGTACAGAGGGACGATCACTTCCCTAGGCCGGCTGGCTACACTATTCCTAATAGAGGCCAGGATGCCATTGGCCTTCTTGGCCACCTGGGCATACTGCTGGCTCATGTTTAGCCGGCTGTCGATCAGCACCCCCAGGTCTCTTTCCGCCGGGCCGCTTTCTAACCACTCTTCCCCCAGCCTGTAGAGCTGCATGGGGTTGTTGTGGCCGAAGTGTAAGACCCGGCACTTGTTCTTGTTGAACCTCATGCCGTTGGAATAAGAATCAATGCAGTATGACTCATTGCCAAAAAGATTTTTAATCTTAAAGTGTTACCTACACTCACTTTTTTTCTGTTTTACTCCATCTCCTATTTAGAAACAGTAAAACATTGTACTATTATAATAGTTGTATAAACTGTAATTGCAGATCATTCTTTTAAATATAACTGTAGTAAGAAATAACCTGTAGCCCTGAGGGAGAACCAGTCTGAAGAGGCAAAAAGGACAATGGGATTTGCCCAAGGTCATATAGTCAGGTGATAGAACGGAAAAGAATATACAACCTGATTTAATCAGGAGTCAGCACTGTAAATACTAGGTGAGGGGCAATAAGATTTTTCTCAGTACATCTTAAAACATAGGGAGGTAAGTTCATGCGTATGAGGAGGAAATGATAAGTGAACAGAATGTATAAAGAGTAATGCTCCATGAAATTTTATTTTAAGATTATTTTTAAATTTCAGGTTCTGTAAAAATCTATAAGGACCTGACAAAGTTCATTTTCTAAATGTCCTCTTTAGCAAACAAATTCTTTGATTTTTTTCACATTAAGCAGACTCATTTTTCCCAGTGTTTTGTATCATGAGAATGACTAAACTGCCTCCCTCAGTAAAACTGCACTCGTAAAAGTAAGTATTCATAAACTGAGGTCTAATTTACCGACCCCGAGCAGTTGGTGAGATGGCTTATACTAGGAAGCATGAGGCAGGATGCAGTTTACAGATCTAGGACAACATAGTTAATGTAATAATTTCAGGCACATTCACTGACAGTTCAAACATATATAACTGCATAAGTTATCTGTATGTTTTAGATTAAAAAAAAAAACTTTAGAACTATTTTCAACAGTAGTTCTTATTAAAATACTTTCAACATTTATTTTTGCAATCGAAAGAAAAAGCAGTTTAGTAGTTATAGGGAAGATGTTCAAGAAACAACAGGCAGCAGGGAAGAGAGTACTGATTTTTCTCAAAGTGATTATTAGCACTGAGGAGACAATCAGGAAACATGAAGAGTCAGAATCTTAGCTGCTGTGTCTTGAAGACAAGGACAAAACCCCATCAAGTTCCAGGTACAATGGAATATGGAATATGATGCCAATGGAAAAAAAAAAAAAAACTTAAAGATGGCATTGTAACAGTATCTAAGAAGGACTGAAACATTACGAGGTTAATAGTTAAAAAATCCCACACTGGGTCTGCATGAGCAATCAGTTCACTAAAGGATAGAGAGAAAAGTGTTTTCTTTTGTACGTATGTATATTTTATATTTTTTATATATATATGTATGTAATGCTTGAAGCATATGGACACCTAGCTGCTAGCTGCTGTGTGATATACATAGCAGTGCTGTCAAATAAATAAGGCACAGCTAGAATTCAGTATGTTTCTTTGTAACGGTTTCATATTACTGAAGGAGATTAAGTACATGCCTTCAGCTTTTATATCTACTCAATCAATTTTGGTTATTAATAAATGAGTTCTTTTTCTTTAAAGTCTGGGTCTCTGTTGGTAAGCCTTGTGTTCTTCAAAATACTTCCCTGTGTTAACTGTTCACCTGAAACTGAAGGGGAGATGGGGAAACACCCAACTCCTTGGCTTAGTCTTTTCCTAAGGAAGACCTTAGCTCTTCAAACCTGGCCTCCACTGCCCTGTCCTAACCCACCATTAAGCCGTGTTATTCTCCAAAGCTGCTGACCTCAATCTGCCTGTGAACCACCACAACATCTGGAGAGCTCCTTTTTCCCTCAGGCATCATCCTTCCCACCGCTGCCCAGGAGCAGGCAGGCCTGGGCACATGCACATCCCAAATGATGCCGGCACTGCTCCTCATAACCTGCCCTGCCACAGCAGGAAGCACAAAGATTACCGACAGAAACGCAATGGTGGTGCTAGAGGTGGAAACTCTAGCCCATGGCAGGGCAATTCACTAAAAGAGAGGAGCCAAAGCATACCCCCATTGCAGTCTTGTTATAAATTCACAACTGGCCTGTGCTAACCGACGAAAGAAGCTAGGACACAAACTACAGAACTACAAAGGTAAATATTTATTCATGCACATGAGGTGCCCCAGCCAAACTGGGCACACCCCACGGATTTTTCTTTAGGCGTTTTATACAAGTGCATGATATGAATCACATAATTACCTACTAATGTGTATTTCTAATTATCCAATCACAAATGTGGTATAGTAAAGCAACTATATTTTTGTATGTCTTGCAGCAGCAGCATCCATCAGCATCCTTGTGGCTTATCTGTTAATCCAGCTGTTTCTGTCTTCATCTTCTGCAGTTATCAGGCATTGGCAACTTGTGTTTCTCTTAGATATGGATCCCTCAGCAAATTTTGTGAAAAGTTTCCTTATCTTAGTTGATTGTTTGTTCTTTTTAGTAGGGGCAGGTGATGGGTGTGGGGTCTTGAGATAGTAGCAAGCTAATATATGCTAATACTGTTCTGGGCTCCTAACGGCTGCCTGGTCTCAGTAACTCACATCACACAGTCCATCCTGAGCGGCCCTGAGGCAGCACAGTAAGGCCCAGGCGGCGGGCCTGCCTGCTGCCCGAGAGGAGTGGGCAGCCCACACCGCGCGGGTGGTGGCTGCAGGCAAACTCCTGGCGAAGCGCTAGGCAGTTTCCCGAGGGCGGTCACACCGGCCTGGCCAGCACCGGGGGCAGCCAAGGCCTCCCCGGCCGGGCTGGGCGCGCTGACACACAAACCCACCGCCTACGGCCTAGCCCGGCGCAGGTGACCCCACCACCAGCGTGGCCAGACGAGAGCGCAGGGGCACGCTAGAGGCGGCCGGCCTCACCCCCCAGGGCCGGCAGCCCAGCCCAGCCCGCCCCCCTGGGGCACGGCCGGGCCAGGGACAGGGCCAGGGCCGACCCCCGGCCTACGGCCCCACCTGCCACCCCCTCACCCCTCCGCCGTCCCACCATGCACCGCGCCGTCCCGCCCCGGGCAACAGCGGCGAGGCAGCGCCCCGCGCGCGCCCTTAGGAGCAAAGCTCTGCCCACACGGGCCCCGCCCCGTCATGGTTCGCCCCACCCTCTACCCCGCCCCCTACCCCTGGCCTCGGCGGGGCCCCGCCCCCTTCCGCCTCGGCTCCCCGCCGGGTCACGCCCCCTGCCTCGCCGCGCGTCGCGATTGGCGGTGCCGCCGGCCTTCCCGGGCCGTCCTCCTCCACTCAGCGCCCGTAGTGGCCCGTCACTCATCGGCGGAGCGCCGCGCCGATTGGCGGCGGCGGCGGCGCGGGCGGGCCGGGCTGTCAGTCAGGGAGCGGAGTCCGAAGTGGGGAGCGGGGAGGGGGTGAACATCTGTCTGCCGCAGCCCGGGCCCGGCTGTGCCGCCGCCGCCGTGCGTGCGCCCGTGCTGCGTGCGCCCGGCGCCCCCGCCCGCCCTGCCCCCGGCCCCCGCCCCTCCCCCGCGGCCGGCCGCCCGGCCCCGGGCTCCGCGCCGTCTCCGGCCGTCGGTGCCATGGGGAGCCGCTAAACGCGGGGCCCGCTTCGCTCCGCCGGCTGCCCCGCTCGCTCCTCAGCTGCCGGCAGGGGGGGGCCGGGGGGGCGGCGGCCAGCGGGCGCGGGGGGGGGGGGGGCGGGCGGGAGGGGGGCGAGACGCGATCCCGGAGCGGCAAGTGAGCGAAGAGGAGCCGGCGGGCGGCGGCGGGAGCGCGGGGACTTCGGGCCGCCGCGGAGTGTGAGTCCCGCTGCCCCCATCCCCACATACCCGCCGGGCCGGGGCCGGGGCCGGGGCCGGGGCCGAGGCTGGTGCGGCCCCGCGGGGCGGGCGGAGTTGGCGGCGGGTCCGGCGGGGGCTGGGCGCAGCCGAGCGGAGAGGCGGGGGGCGGGGGCAGCCCTCCCCGGGCAGCGGGACCGGCCGCCCCGGCGCCGCTCCCGGTTACTTTTCTTTTGTTGCCGCCGTGACCCGGGGGCGGCTTTTCCTGCGCGCCGGGCAGCTGCTTCCTTCCCCGCGGGGCGGCCGCCGGCGCGCCCGGCCCCGGGCGGGGGTGTGGGCAGCGCTGCCCGGCGGGAGCAGGCTCCCGCGCGGCGGGGGGCGGCCGGCCCCGGCCTGCGGGTGTCGGGGCGGGTGGTGGCAGCCCCGCCGAAAAGTTGCCGTCGCCCGGCGGGGATGGGGGGGGGCCGGGCCCGCCGGGAACTTGCTGCGCGCCGCCGGCCCGCGGCGCCGCGCCTCCCCTCCCCTCATGGCCCGGCCCGGCCCGGCGCGGGGGCCGGCGGGCTCCGGCCTCGTCCCCCGCCCGGCAGCGGGTAGGTGACCAGCCCACTTTGCAGAGGCGAGCGGGGCGTGAGTGTCAGCGGAGGGGCCGGGGGGAGGCGGCGGGGCCGATCCCGCCGGCGGTGCGAGGGGCATGGCACCCGGCCGCGCCGGTTGCCGCTCCTCTCTCTGCCGGGCGGCTGGCGGGGGCGAACGGGGCTGCGGGAGCCGGCGGGGCTGGGGCCGGCGTCCCGGTGCCGCAGCAGTCAAATAAATGACAGCCCGAGCCCCCGCAGGGGAAAAGCGATTCCCGGGTAAAGCTGAAAGCTGGCGATGGTGCCCCGGCCAGGTTAGCTGCTGCGCGGTGCTGAGTGAGCTCGGGTGTGGGTGCTCGGTGACACTCACGCAGTCTAAACGTTGAAACTGAAAGGGCCGACGGCGAAGCGGGGAGCTGTGAGTGCAGTAAATAGGTTCGGTTAATTCCTGCTTTTAACCGAACCTCTGGGCTCAATAAAACCGAGTCGGTGTGGATCGCTGGGTTACCCCGTGGCTGGGGTGTGCTGTCAGTACGTAAAGCGGTCCTGCAACTTAAGGCAGAAGTGTTGCTATGCTGCAAATACAGTAGAGCCCCATATGTTTAGGATTTTCTTTTTTTTTTTCCCCCTCTCTGTTAGAAAGTTTGAAAAAAAGAGACTTTGAAGTATTTTGTTTATACTAACAGAAGAGAAAAGTTCTCCTAAGAAAAAGCTGGTGGCAGGAGTGTAGAGGAGTAGCATATGGCATTAAAAGGAGCACAGCTGGAGGTAGCATTTCCATCTGAACATGATGTCAGAGCAGCTGACAGCCTGCCATCCCTCAGCCTTTTATTCTAACACACAGACAGGGAGTTAGTGTGTGCAGATCTGTGTGTGGAGAAGGTATCTCATTCCTCTCTAACATCATCTCCACTTTGCATCTGTCTCTCCTAGTCTGCTTTTTTTCCACCGATCTAACAGACCTGGAGCCAGCAAGACTCAGAGGAAAGGACTTAATCAGGTTTATGTGTACTAAAGGTAGGAGTAGCAATAGATTAGATACAGCATATTTCTGTTTTGGTGTGTTGTTTATTGAATTTCAGAAAAAAAAACCACATTACTTTTCTAACCAAGTTTAGAAGTAATATATGAAATTGAGTATTAAATAGATAAGTGGACTTAGTCAAAAGGCTTGGGCTACAGTTGGAGAGTATCAGTTCTCGGGCACATTGTTAGCATTAACTTTAATGCATATTGTGAGAATGTCTTGGTTTGGAAGAAGGAGAGAGCAAGTTAATTTCTGAGACCAAAACTGCAGTGGTTTTAGTGGCAAGCCTAAAGAGAGTTCTGCTTTATGTTCTTGTATTGCATCTTTTAAATGACTTTACAGGGGGTTTAGTGAAAGATACAAAAGTGTGCTTTTTTAAAAAAGGACCGTTCTGACTAAAATGTGTTTGTGGGGAGGTCTTTCATTAAACTTCACAGTTAAATATCCAGCAGCTCAGAACTGTAGTAGCATACAGCTGTAGTGCTTCTGAAAGATAGAAATCAGTTACGTGTTTAAAAACTTTTGTACCCGGGAGAATGGCTTGACTGGTTTCCTCTTTTCTTTCTTGCGTGTAGCATTTGAAATCTTTTATTTCAGCATAACAATAATTATTTGAAGGAGTTTTTGTATTTGTGACTAATTTAGAACTTGTAGATTTGAGCTGCCTGAATTGGCCAGACAGCTGTAATCGCACTCCTCTATTCTTAATCTCTTTATCTGGGCAGCAGCTGCCATATGGCCACAGTCAGCTGGATCAGATGTTTATAAGCTTCCTTCTTCGTCCCTCTCTGTCCTTTCAGCCTCCTAATTTGATCACAGCTACCTTGTGAGCTGCCCTCCAATCTTTATTTTTAGCCCTCTTAAGGATTAGGATTGATGTTGGCTGTGGGGCACTTAAAGTGATTGTATTGTAAATCTTCATGCTTTACTGTAGCAATGGTATTTTACAGAATATCGTAGGGGTTGTGTTGTAAGTTTTAGTACATCTTGGTTTGCGAGGGATGAGGATTTTTCAGTACTATCTGCCAGCCTCGAGAGCCTCGATCTGCTTAGATGGTTTGGGAGAGCATGGCTATCAATCACAGAAGAATAGATTAAGACAGGTTTTTAAGAGATTTTACTGTCCACTTGAGTTTTGACTTCTCTACTTCTTTTTTAAGTTTATTTTTTCTTTATCATCAAGGAAGGTGAATAGAAAAATACTTTGGTAAGAACAGTCCTCGGGATACTGATTTGAAATATGCACACATGCACTCACGCTCACGTTGAATGACTTTTTTTTTTTTCCTAAAGTTTGGTACTGCAAACTCTGCCTGGTGTGGGAGGGGAGGAAAATTTCTGTCCTTCTGCATAGGGGAAGTGGTGCTCATTGGCGTTTCGGTTGTTAGTTTTCTTTTGTAAATTCTGCATGTTGGCAAAAAATGTTCATGTTCTATTATAGAGTATGGAGAAGGTTTAAAACCTGAAACTGTCCTTACTACAAGAAGAAAACCACGCAAACTAAATTTCTAAAAACCTTGATTTTGCTGTCAGTATAAGTTGACACCCGTAAATAATTTTTATACTTTCTGAATGTTAGACCGTCAGATTTGGGTATATTAGCATTTCTTCATGGGCGAACCTCTCCTCATACTACAATTTGACTTTAAAAAGAAGGTTGGCGATCTGATTATTTTTTTTCTTCCTCCTCTGTGATCTCTCAAACTTAGTGTTAAAAAAAAAAATTTTGGGGGGGGTCTGCCCTCCTAGGGACGCAATCTGGAAGAAGTTCCCTATAAAAAAAATAACTGTTGAACAGATTTTATGAACAGCAGTGATACTTTAAAAAAAATTACACATGTACCTATGCGCTTATTAGAATGACTTATTTACCACTGAAAGAAAATCGTAACTTCAGTTGATCAGGGAAAGAGTTGCCATTGTACATGTGTGTTACTTAATCTTTGCATGGTGTCAGTAGCAGAATTCTGGCAATATAAATACGAGGTTTTTAGAGTGGAATAACTTGGATTCATAAGTTCTGTGATTCTGACCTATGTTTAATTTTTTAAAATCTCGTTGCTTATAGGTTATGAAGACAGTATGGAGTTTCCTGACCACAGTAGACATTTGCTACAGTGTCTGAGTGAGCAGAGACATCAGGGTTTTCTTTGTGATTGCACTGTTCTGGTAGGAGATGCCCAGTTCCGAGCGCACAGAGCTGTACTGGCTTCATGCAGCATGTATTTCCACCTCTTTTACAAGGACCAGCTGGACAAAAGGGACATTGTTCATCTGAACAGCGACATTGTTACAGCCCCAGCTTTCGCTCTCCTGCTTGAATTCATGTACGAAGGAAAGCTCCAGTTCAAAGACTTGCCCATTGAAGACGTGCTAGCAGCTGCCAGTTATCTCCACATGTATGACATTGTCAAAGTCTGCAAAAAGAAGCTGAAAGAGAAAGCAACCACAGAGGCAGACAGTACAAAAAAGGAGGAAGACGCCTCAAGTTGTTCAGACAAAGTGGAGAGCCTCTCCGACGGCAGCAGCCACATGCCAGGAGACTTGCCCAGCGATGAAGACGACGGAGAAGATGAAAAATTGAACATCCTGCCTAGCAAAAGGGACTTGGCGGCTGAGCCTGGGAACATGTGGATGAGATTGCCCTCAGACTCAGCAGGCATTCCCCAGACTGGCGGAGAGGCAGAGACGCATGCAGCAGCAGCTGGAAAAACAGTAGCCAGCCCCTGCAGCTCAACAGAGTCTTTGTCCCAGAGGTCTGTCACCTCCGTGAGGGATTCAGCAGATGTTGACTGCGTGCTGGACCTGTCTGTCAAGTCCAGCCTTTCAGGAGTTGAAAATCTGAACAGTTCTTATTTCTCTTCGCAGGACATGCTTAGAAGCAGCCTGGTTCAGGTGAAGGTGGAGAAAGAGGCTTCCTGTGATGAGAGTGATGTTGGCACTAATGACTATGATATGGAACATAGCACTGTGAAAGAAAGTGTGAGCACTAATAACAGGGTACAGTACGAGCCGGCCCACCTGGCTCCGATGAGGGAAGATTCGGTCTTGAGGGAGCTAGATAGAGAGGACAAGGCAAGCGATGACGAAATGATAACTCCAGAGAACGAGAGAGTCCAGGTGGAAGGAAACATGGACAGCAGCTTGCTCCCTTATGTGTCAAACATACTTAGCCCCGCTGGCCAAATTTTCATGTGTCCTCTCTGCAACAAGGTCTTTCCTAGCCCTCACATCCTGCAGATCCATTTAAGCACGCACTTTCGAGAGCAGGACGGGATCCGCAGCAAGCCTGCTACCGATGTCAATGTCCCGACCTGCTCATTGTGTGGTAAGACTTTTTCTTGCATGTACACCTTGAAACGTCATGAGAGGACTCATTCAGGTGAAAAGCCCTACACTTGCACCCAGTGTGGGAAGAGCTTCCAGTACTCCCACAACCTGAGCCGCCACGCAGTGGTTCACACGCGGGAGAAGCCTCATGCTTGTAAGTGGTGTGAACGCAGGTTCACACAGTCCGGAGACCTTTACAGACACATTCGGAAGTTTCACTGTGAGTTGGTGAACTCATTGTCTGTCAAAAGCGAAGCACTGAGCTTACCTACTGTCAGAGACTGGACCTTAGAAGATAGCTCACAAGAACTTTGGAAATAAAATTTTTATATATATAAATAATATATATATAAATCTATATAGTTGTGGTACAGTCTAAAAGCAATCTTGTTTCCTTGAACTGAAAGTTTGGCTATTAGCTTGTTTTTGCACTTTAAGGCAGCATGAATATTTCACTAATTTAGCACTCCGATAAAAACGAACTGTAGAGGTAATCCGACAAAGTAACAAATTACGGAGCGTATTTTTTCCCCCTTTTCAGAATAGAAGCCAGCGGATACTTTACTTCTGAGGAATCTCCAATTCAAAAAATTTGGACGTGGCTTTATTCTCCCCAAAACACTGCGTTCTTTTAAGCTCTCGATCTCTTTCCTCTTAAAATCTGAATGTAGAAATCCTTTCCCAATTTTGTCAGTTCCTTTACATTTCTGTAATTGCATGACTCCTTTCTAGCTGTTGGAAACCTGAATGCTTTTAGACCCAAATGGAAAATTTCTGAAATGCTGGATTATCTATTTTTAAACAAGCAGTTGACTTAAAACTTATTATGGCAACTTCTGGATTTCTGACAGTTCCCACTGGAAAAAAAAAACAAACACAAAAACAAAAACAAACAAAAAAAAAACCAACACAAAAACATAAAACAAAAACCCTGAGAGTACACTGGGATCACTGGGACTCTGTCTTACATGAAGGTTTGCTTGGGATGAAAAAGGATATTGCAGCTTCAGCAGTGATGAACTGTGTGTTTAAAAAATGTGAATTACTGTTATTGTATACTGTAATTGATTACATGGGCCGGGGGGAGGTATCAAAGAACTTGGCAGGTTGTGTTGATGCTCTTAGTTGAGTCTTGAAAAGTAAATATTAACGCTACAGAAATGCATGAGTTTCAGTATATTTTTGTCTTTGTTTGCATTGTATAACTTTAACGAGTGAGTTGAAAATTATTTAATTTCCTTAGGAAAAAAACCCGACACCGTTGAAAATGCCGGTGTTACGAAGAAGAAATGCACTGTTTTTATTTTATCTAATTTAAGATTACTTTCCCACTGTCTTTAAGTTGTGATGAACTTCAGCTACGAGTCGCCGATTTAGCTACGTTAACAAGGAGAAAAAAAAAAAAAAGAATGTTTACAACCAGGCTTCGAGATTTGCATGTGCGGTGTGCATTTACTAACCCCAGACCCCTTCTAATTGCACAGACCCCACGCCAGCTCCAGCTGAGGTGCGTCCATTTCCCCAGATGAGCATTTGTAGGATTCCTGCTGCACCACTCCACCACAATAGGTCGTTCTTTTTTTTTCCCCCCGCGTTGAAAAGAGGCTGTGGACTGAAAAAAAAAAAAAAAAAGAAAAAGAAAAAAAGAGAAAAAGCCCTCGGCTGAAAGGCCTGGGCAGGCCTGAGTGACAGGGGGGCCGGGGGAGGGCAGGGGAAGGACTTTGTGTATCCAAGCAGCAGAGACTGCAGCCTGACGTGTGGTTTTAATGACCAACACGCAGGTCAAAAGCATTTTGCACAGTGTTTGTTTTCCTGTCTTGCACTTACAAATAAGGTCTATGGGAGTAGCATGGAAAACGTTTGCTGTTTTTTCCTTTTTTTTTTTTTCCTTTTTTTTTTTTCCCTCTGCTTTTGTTTAAAATTTGATCGCCTTAACTACTGTAAACATAGCCTATTTTTGTGCTTAAGATACTGAATGGAAAACTCCATTGTGTATTGCTGGACTGTTTTGGAAATATTTGGTCAAATGTGTGTTAATTTGGCTGTAATGGCATTTAAAACAAAAAAAAAAAGCTGTGAAAATGGCCTTGGAGCGTTATCTTTAGTTACTTGAATAGTTTCTAGGTTTTAAAACTACATTCTTTTCTTAAGTTAGAGAAGACAATCAGTGTCTGAGGAAAATGGACTTTCTCTTGGATTTTTTTGTGGTCCTCGTGAGTGATTGCTTTTTTCCTTTCCTTAGTTTCACATTCTTATTTTGTTCTAAAACTTAGACTGACATCTAGCTTTGACAATCATAGTATGTTTTATTTTCCTGAGGGGGGGAATAACTTATAATGCTGTTTAGTTTTGTACTATTGGTGTGTTGGTGAATTTTTAAACTGTGTGCTAACTGCAATAAATTATATGAACTGAGAAATCAATTCCCTTGTCTTTTTTCCCTCTTTTAAATTATAGTTACGAAGTATTTTTTATAATGTGTAACTTTATTACTTTTGTACAGACTTCTATTGCTAACTGTGTATGGAATATGTTTTCAGTATGCTTTTGAGCACTTTGTTGCTAAAGTACGTATTTACATCTCACTTAACATTTAAAAAAATTAAATGCTTGTGTTTTGAAAGCATTTCTGTGTGTGTAGCTCTTGATCATTCTGTAAGAGGGAATTTTTTATTATTTTTTTTTCTTTCCCAAAGACTGTTGCAAAAGCAATCTATTAAATTCCAGAAATTTTGCTACCATGCAAGTATCTATGCAGACATGCAATTCCTTTTCTGGGCTTAATTTCACCCCAAGGAGCTCTCTCGGGCTCACTCTTTTGTATTTCGTCTGTATCAGAACATTAGAGCAGAAGGCAACAACTTAATCTGAAGCACTGGCTGGGTACTGAGTGGCAGTCAACCTTACAGTAGGCAGTCAAAACATCCAAAATACTGGTAATACATCAAAACTGTCAGGACTAGAGAGGAAAATTAAAATAATCCTAAGTCTGTTTGGGGGTTTCTCTTATGGACTAAACCTTCCTTTAAAAAAAAAACCCAAAATGAAGTGTAGTGAAACCTTTGAAAAAGACACGGTTTTTAGATGCTTGTTACAGGATATACCCAGAATTCTTGGTCGAGGCTGCTCCATCCTAGGAACGAGACCAGCACTGCAGAGCCCAGCAGGAATACAAAAGTAGAGCGAAATTAGAAGTCTGGAACAGAGACAGCAGGACCAATTTGAAGGAAAAAAAAAAATCTTAAACATTTCATTACATTTGTCTTCTGCCTGGGTGCAACTTCAGTTGTGCCTTGACCAAGTGCATCTCAGTGCCTAATGCTATTCCGCTTATCTTCCTACATCTACAGTAATTTGTACTTAGCCAAAACAACCTTTTTCACTGTTTTATTCTTTATAACAGTTTTCAATCATCATTTGCTGTGTTTGGTTTTTTTTTTTCAGTTATTACAGATATTTTGAAAACATTTCCTTTTGTCAATGTTATTGTCTTTGGCTGCATAGATTTCTCTTTTTTCTAGCAGCAGACCTTTTCTGTAGGCTTTCATATGGTGGAATATTATGCGTAGTTAGGAGGGTTTTAAAGTATCGTCAAGACTGAAAAACGGCTAATACTGCAGTTCTGAAATCCGTGCAGCTGATGAGCATTGGATGTGGCTGGAGGGAGATTCACCATTTGTTCTCCAACATTAAGATTTTCAAGGACTGTAGATTCCCAAATAAAACTAGGCTTAGAAGGAGCCCTTCTTCAGAAGGGTAACAGAAAACATAACTTAGCCATTAATGACAAAATAATTCAAAATATCCTTTTTACTTTCAGGCTTTATCTAGAGGGGATATACATGTGCAGCACACACTTGCTTGTGGCTATCAAAGTGTTTCTTCAATGAAAAGATGAAACATACTCCTGTATGTTGCTTTTCTCCATAAGGTTTAAGGTACCGACATATCTAAATAGCTGTAACTTTTTTTTTTCTTTTTTTTAATACAGTCCCTAGATAATGACACATGAGAGAACATTTTATTTGGCTTGAGGATATGTGGTAGCAAAATCCTCACCGTTCATGTTGCCATGATGGTCAAAGGCAAATTGCAGGAATGGAAACCGTGTGCTCTAAACTTTGTAGGTTCAGAAGACTTTCTCTGACCGGTGATAGTCATCACTTTTTAACTGTGAGTACTTCTAGCCCGAGACTCACAGGGAACATGCTAAACATATAATCTGGCTATTTTTTTGCCTGTGATAGCTTAATATTCTTTATAATTATGAATGATTTCTCTAAACTCAAACTTAGGGGGTTGGTCTAACAGAGACTTTTGAATCACGTATAGCATTCTACAGACCATCTACTTACTGAGACCTTTGTGTGTTTTAGGTGCAATTTGAAGAACTTGGTAGGGGTTTAAAATGAAACTTTCTGGCCAAGGAAGGGAAGGAATCCTCGTTGCTTCTCCTGCTGCCCCGCATTAGGGGAAAAGTGAATACCAAACAATCCCATATACTTCTGCTGAGCCTAAGTGAAACCAGCATATCCCTTCAAAACTTGCATTGCCTTCTTGGAAGCCTAAATAAAATTTTAAATTTAATTTGTGAAGGGATAGATTCCCTTTACCCCCATGCTACCTCACCCCAGCAGCCGTGCTGGCTCACCTGCTCGGGAAGGACAGCACCGTTCCCTTTCCCTGCCGCAGCGTACCCTCTGCTTTCCTTCTACAGATAATGGATCAAGTGATTTGTCTGTGGTGGACTGTCTTTTTTTCCCCCCTCTAATTGTGCAATAATCATATGTTCTAACTTTTTAATGGACTCCTAATAGATAACTTTTAAAATACATTCTTCCAACCTCCTTCCAAAAATGAAGCCCTGAGCCCCCCTGTTTATGATCAACGATGCTGCAGAGATTTGTAGCTGAGGAGAACTTGGAGAAAATTTCTGCCTGCTCCTTCCCCTCACTTTGAAGCAGTGCAAATTCCTTAAGAATGAAGGTGAAATGCGTTTCGAGTCTGCAAAAATACCCTACAATTAGAAAACTGATTCTAAAATATTGTCATGTAGTCCTCTGTAGCACAGTTCTCAAACTTGTACATTATTAACGCTATTTGTCCATGTGATTTCCAAACTGAAATATTTCCAGAGAGTATGGTCTTTTATTGAAGAAATCTGACCAAAGCATTAAGGTTTTTTTACTGGGACGGTAAACGTGAATTTTAACAGAACAGTCTGGTATTTTTAAAGGGAGGAAAAAGTGAGGCACAAATCTTCTGGGCTCTTTCAAAATATTCTGGTTCAGGAGTCCTTGTTTAATTTTTGTTGCACTTCACTCCTATTTTAGTAATTTCATTAAAAATAGGGAGTTTGTTAATAAAAATTATTTTCTAGATGGTAAGAGAGGAGTTCATTCTTTATTTGTGCGAATGCTTTTGGGCAGAAGGTGGAAATGTTCCCTTTTGCTGGCAAATGAAGGTGGTCACAGGAGGAAGAGCCTTGCTTATTAAAACTTACAGCCAACAGCTCCTGCTAGCGTGATAAAATTCAGCTAAACCTGTTAATGGGTCTTACCGATGAGAGATTACATCCTTTTGGGAGAGATTATCCATTTTAGTCTCATAGGCTAAAAAAGAAGCATTACTTTTAACCGACTGTCAAATTGAAAAGCTCTTGGTGCAAATAAGACACAGCTTGCCCAGCTCTGCCAGAGCAAGAGAGGGGTGAGTCTTCTGCAGAGCCAGGCAGCAGTAAAGCCAAAGGTGGAACAGGCTTAACTGTGACAGTGACGGCAAATGCTGCAGAGATTTCGAGTGACAGAGATGTCTGCCAAAAAAAAAGAAAAAGTTAGTGGTGTTTTTTTTTTTCAAAAATAATCCGTGTTTGACCTGGAGTATTTCTCTTACCTTGGAATTTCTTGGGTTAGTTAATTTTGCAGACTAACAGACCTTGCCTAGGTTGTGTGCTTATCATCTTCAGGGTCATTTTGCTTTAATTTACTTTCTTACTTTCAGTTGTTTTTCCTTAGGAGACAGTCACTAATACATTGTGCAGAACATAGAACATTTTCATCTTGGTAACTCCTCAGCATTAACCATTTGTAGCCGGGGGCCAGAAGTGCTCACCCCTGTGCGAACGCTCCCCTTGCTGGGACAGACTTTGTGCCTCTCCTGGACCGCGGCTGTTACTGCGGGGCCAAATTCTCTTTTCTTTTTTGAGATTTTACAGCCTGGCTCTAACAAGCTTTTTCCTGGGGCTAAAAGGGAGAGCATACGCAGTCTAGCCTTGGAGCTGAAATTTCCATGTGATTGGGGATTTTTGGGATTGCAGGAAATAAATAAATGATTAATTGCAAAATACAGCTGGTGATTATTTTTTAGGTTGTTCTAACGTGCAGTGTTTTGGTGTTTCTTAACCTCAGCATTACACTTCAAAGTGCATATTGTGTATGAACATACGGTTGTGCGTGTGAGGAAGTACTTTAAAATAACTTGCTACTTTTTATTTAGGTGTGCATCGAAATCACAGCCTCAGTTATTCCTTAAAGGTCTTTAGAAGATGTGTTTGGTGTTCGTACATAGCAGCCACCATGACGTGGTCTTGTGCAACCCATTGCTTGTGATTCCCGCAGTTATCAGTGCTAATCTGAGCACCAAGAAGGATTTTTTTGTGCCACGTCCGGAACGTGCCAGATAGGGATTTACACAGCATATCCCCAGCCATTACAACCCAGTGCATGAAAACCAGCTTTAAATTAGTAAAATATTTAGAAAGCAAGTTACACGTACATCATGACTTCCGAAAGGATTTAACTGGTAAAGCAATATGTTACTGCCTCAGTACTACAGGAGGTATATTAAAAGGCTTAAGTGTCTCAAAACAGCTCTATGGCATGGTATATGCCGTATCTGGATGTAAATCTAGATAGGGATTTAAATATTTCTTTCACAACCTTCCCGAAATACATTTTGGTTAAGTCTTATTTACAGCTATTAAGAAAATAAAAACTACCCTCGACGCTACATTTTAGGCTTTTGTCAAATTGTCTTCAATTTTAGCGTTAAAGCTACTTTTTATAAACTTTTGGATGTGTTCCCAATATACATTTTACAATTTTAAAAATGTACTTTATCTATAAATAAAACCCCTTGAAACTGATAGAGATTTATCATACAAGATATGATTTATTTTCAACTGCATTTGCCACGTATTCGCACTTAGTGAGGATTCATGTCGAGGTAATTTTGGAAATTCATACTGAGATAAAATACAGTTAAAATCTTAATGAAACATATCCTGTCCTCATAGGCTATAGCTACCAGGTCTTCATTTTCTGTAGCTTATTCTCTCTTTTTACAGTAGTTTGACTGTCACTGTCTATCGAGAATCTGATTTCTGTTTGCGGACGATTTTCAGGCTTATATATATGACAGCTTGAAAATACTATAAATACCAATATTTCATTATTTTCAAATGACTGAGTGACTTTTAAGAAGGAGCTGTGTCTGAACGAGATGACACTAACTAGGCAATTTCTAATTTTTGGTGAAATGGAAAGCTGTATATCTCTGTATTAATTATGAGGATGTAATTTAACGAACACATGAATGCTAGGCTTCCTGTTGACAGACAGACCAACGTACCTCTGCAAGTGTTGGATAACTCACTACAGCTGACTTCCAAGGATTTCTCAACACTGGTACCCTATGCTTAAAAGAAAAGGCTCCTGAGATGCAAGGTGAACGCAAAATTGTGTTTTGCCCAATTCAGTGTGATAAACAGAAATGTATTTCTTTTTCATAATGACTGGAAAAGTCTCACAGAGAGAAAACTTCCCAAAAAGCGAGGACAAAAAATGGCATAAAGCAGTACTTCACTTAGAATTTGTTATTCTTAGCCTAAATTTGCATCAAAACCCCCATGCATTTTAAAATCTTGGCGAGGACACCTTTTAAAGCCCATAACCAGTAGTTAAAAATGAGAGTAGATCAAGCTTTTTTCTTTTTCTTTTTTTAAACAGAGTGCTAATTTTAATGTGCTCTTTTATTCTCTCTAATATATAACAAAGTTTGCAGCTCAGAGGAAAAGGTGGATTCCTGCCGAGCAGAGAAAATACAGCAGAGCCATATTCACCTTCCAGCCTGAGGGTGTTGTGTTGGGCTGAGGGTACGAGGAGGCAGATGCTGGGGCCGCCTGTAGGGCCAAGCTAGACGGTTCCCCACTCCTTCGCCAGCAAGCTTGCTAGAGGTGAGCATCTTGCGGCAAACAGCACTTTCATCCCGCAACGACAGCAGGTTTGTAGGCACGCTTCTGCCGGAGGGATTGAAAGTGACTGAAGCGCTGCTTCTGGAAAGACGTCGGCTAACGCGGAGTGATTCAAACACGGCGTTAAAACAACCGCACTTGCCCTTTCCCAGCAGGTAAATGGAGATGGGAGCGCTCACTGCCCGCCCCGGGCCGAGGGATGCGCAAGTCACAGAAGTACCTGATGGTATAAGCTGATGTTGAAGTGTTGTGCTCTGAACTAACAATGCCGCTGGATGGTCTGGGGCTGGATATCTGGGTGCTGTATTGCAACGTTATTTTAAAAACATATACTAAATGTGAGGGTCTGATCTCTCAACGCTGCTTCTTTGTGGAATGTGAGCCTGAGGGCGAGCAGAGCTCTTAAGGTTTGGGACCTACCTGAGGTGAACTACACATGAGTCACTCTCAAGACAGCGAGTAGATGACTAGCGTTCATCCTAATGTTAGCCTTCTATGTTAGATGGATGCTCTTCAGATTCAGGGCTCCCCCATATGAAAGTGCAATCATTTCATGCACCTTTTTTTTTTTTTAACAGGAGTCTTTGATAGGTCCTGCAGCCGTTCATCGCTGAGCTAGTTTCCTTTGGTCCAAAACTGCCTGTATTAATGACAGGCAAAGTTTTGCTTTTGGGAATACCCAGCTCCTTTGGGTAGCTGTTGTTACTTCCAGAACAGGGCAGAATTATATCTGGAGCAGAAAAAAGTAATTTACAAAGACATCGGCTTAGCATGTATTGCTGAAATTTAATATCAGTGCTCACCTTTTGAAATGATCTTATCTCTGATCTTATCTCCTTTTATTTAGAAGAAGGAGGAGGAGCCTGCGCTTTTGATTCAAATGTGGTGAGAAGAGAGGGAACATCTGTAAATAATGGCTTTTTTTTTAGGAGAGGGATAAGCACATTGTTAAAAGAATGAAGGAAATTACAGAAAAATGAGGTTTAAGGGAAAGCACATGTTGAAAGACAGAGCACATTAATCAGGCTATGGGAATAGGGGGTATAAAGCCTATTTTCTACACCACTTTGATTCTTATTAAGGACAAAAAGCATTATGAGGTTTTTTCCCTTTTTTTGCTGGCTCTTAGGAAGGAAGCAATATACCATGGCAAGGTTGCGAGCCTTGCTCCTGGTGCAGTCCTGGAGGATGAAGCATTTTTAATTCTCTTCATCTCAAAGGCTTCTTTTTTTTTTTTTTTTTTTTTTTTTTGAACAAAGAAAGGAAAGTCTCCTCCTCATGACTTTACAGATGGCAGAATCCCGGTTTTGAAGCCCACACTTGAAATCTTGAGACCCCATCCGTGGAGCAGAGGTCCTTGGCTTTTTCCTGCCCTCCTACCGAATGAGGCATTGGGGATGGGGAGCCCATAGGATGTGGGTAATTCAAAGCCACCGAACTTATTGAAGAAGGATGAAAAAGGAATGGAAGTGAAAGTCATGTTTGTACTGGAGCTGGATGCAAGGTTTGATATCTCGGAGTGTTTTCACCACATCTTCTGTGCTACTTCTCCAGCCCCTTTGTGCACCATGTTTGATGCCTGATGTTAGGCTTGGCTCCGCGCCTTTCTGCTGTCGGCTGATCCAAGCTGAACACGTTCTTCCAGACTTATTTGTTGGGGAGAGAATATAATTTTCAAGTCCTCTGGAGAACACCAGGGGTGTGTGCTTAAATAGAAGTTCATCCCTCTGTTCTGGGCGGAAATTAAGCTAATTATGGAAGTGTTCATTCCATCACAAATCCTCCTGAGATACTTTGTGGTCTTCAGTGGGCCCTTGCTGGAACCCCTGATTTATGTCCACATTGTTTATTTAGAAAATAAACGGCTATGGCTAATGTCATTAGCTACGGCTAATGACCAGCCGTAGCATTTTGCCAGTTTATATGGATACTCCTGCGACTGCTGCATTTTGTTCCCACCTCTCCAGCCCCGTTTCCCCTAGGAGACCGTTTTGCCATCCTGAGCACATGCCGTGAATGAGGTTTTCGCCCGTCATGCCGCTCTGAAGCGGGCTTTGAATTTTGGCAGCCGTTGGCGTGGCTGCGAGCCCGCAGCTTGGTGCCTCTCAGGCACCTTGTTAGCACAGCATCTACAAGACAACTATTCTGAGAAGTACAACCAGGGGGTTGGAAATCACCCCAGCTCCCCCAACATTTTTAACTATGGCTCTTCTGCATTAGGAACAGAGAGGGGTGCGGAGCCTCCTAAAAGTGGGGTTTGCATTCCTTGGCAGCCCTGTGGAAAGTCTTGCTGCTGCCTGAGCCTGCAGCAGTGGCGCAGGGCAGGGGTCGGTGTGGCCGGGCAGGACAGAAGCTGGTGGCATCTTCATGGCCCTGTGGCCCTCCTCACGAGCAGGGAGAGGGGAAGCGCTGCTGGCCCCACAGGGTGGCAGCAGCTTGGGGAGGTCCTTTCGCCATCCCCCTTTCCCAGTCCTTTGGGGAGTGATGGGGACGCTGCAGCTCCGGTGCTGGGTGCTTTGGTCCCCGGTACCGATGGGCTTTGCCGTTCCACAGCTGCGCGGTGCATTTCTCTGGGCCGCGCGAGGCTCCCCCTCCACAGCCAGCTCCAAACACCAGGTCCTAACCTGCACCTTGGTCAGAGAGAGGGCCATGGTGGCCTCTGTCTTTTTGTTTTCTTGGGTTTTGGGGCATAGTCTAATATTTTGGAAGCTCTTGCCTGATGATGGTCTCGGAGTGATTTCGGGCTCCAGCTGTCCATCCTCTTGGGGCCTCGGCTTAGGCACATTTACGAGTCAACCAACGCCACAAAAACATCCGAGCGCGATCTATTTTTTCCTTCTCCTTTGTTGCTTAATGGATGACTCAACTTTCTTTTGTGACTGGATAGCTTTAATTTATAGTTTTTAGGCGAGCGATCATTCCTGTCATTATTTTGGGTTAAATATTCTTATTTGTTGATTATTTAATAGTTTGTTTGGATAAAGATGGGGGAAAAAAAAACCAGCTTGGTGCCATAGACTGAGTCCAAAAGAAATTAACTGCTCTGCTGCACATATTGGAGCAGGGAGTTTGTGGAGAATGCAGCCCCGCTAATGGACTGGCAAACTGATAAAGGCTTTAAAGATTCCATATAACCCCACACTGCCTCGTTTTATTAATTAACTCTCCTTGCTTTGTAGCAAGGTTGTCCTGGCTATGGAAAAAATGAGTAAAAGGGCTGGCCAATATACATTAAACACTATTTTATGCCTAGCCTTGTGGAGGATTAGGGCTGGCGGGGGTTTTGAGGTGTTTTTTTTTTACCATACGTCCTTCCTCTGACGGGGTTTTTATCCATGTTGCTCGGGGTTGGAAGGGGGAAGGAGGTGAGGGATTGCATCCGTGGCCCTTTGGGGCCATCCCACAAGTGATGACCAAATGGCACTGGGACACGATAGAGCTCCCGCACCCGGGAGATGGCGCGTAACCCACCGGCATAGGGGTAACGGAGGCTGGGGTACCACAGAGGCGGTGACGGCTCTTATAGCAAGGGGCGGGGAAGGAGCCACAAAAAACAAGGCACCGCTCTCAGCAGCGGTAAACAATTGTTCGCTGACGACGATTGACTTCTCAGTTCAGCGTCCTGGAGAACAGGCGCTGTTTTGATGGACTGCTTTATTTAATCACTGTTTAGCTGGAGAACGGCTCTGCTACAGCATTAAATATTGCCATGAAATAAAGGTCATTGTGATTTAAGTTTTTAAATGATTCACTAAATATTAAAGCTGATTTTTCAGTTTGCTGCATTAATTTTCTAATATTCCCTCTGTATGTTTTCTTTTATAGGACATACAGATTATTGTAAAGCCTGTCAACCAAAAAGGGGCAATAGTTGAGGCAAAAATGATTGATTGATTTATTTATTTTTTTAAATTGCTGTGATTCATAGGACGAAGTTCAGCGATGCATCACACCATCCACTCTCTGTCTGGACCGATGCGGGGTTTTTTTGTGGGGTGTTTTTTTTTTTTTGGATGGTGTTTTTTTTTTTAACTAAAACATTACTTCTTGGCAAACTAGATATGCAAATGCCAGAATACACTAAAACCACATTTAATTGGACCCACTTGCCAACTTCTTGAACACAGCTTGGATTATTTCACTGGAGGCTGCTTCTGTTAAAAGATGGGGGAGGAGGAAGTGGCATATTGACAAGGCTTCAGATAATTTTTTTTCCACTAGAAGTACAGTGATGCCATGAGCCAAGTTTGGAAGTATTTTACTATGTTTAATAATAATTATTATTAAAGGATATTGTAAACATATGCATTTAAGTGGAGTGTAATGGGAATACAATCATGTCACTGATTTAGCTTTGGATTAATTTTCAACTTTTTTTTTTTTTGAGGGGTAACCGGCTCGGCAGTAGCGGGAACCTGCACGGCGCTGTGAAATGCTGGTTTAGAGAGAGGATGCGTATCCTTTTCCCTGACTAACTGAGCTGATTAAAAATATTCGTTCTTTTAGAAGATCTGTGAAATTTTCATCTCTGACTAGCAATCAATTAAATATAAACCGTATAATAGGATTAAAATTACAAGGTTTACGGAGTTCCCAGAAATTTCAAGCGTATGTATGGATGCATATCTTATACTTCAGTATTGCAGAGAGAAATAAGAAACTCCAATAAATTATTGCCCTAATAACACTGATGCTATGAAAAACTAATAGAAGGGGGTTAAAATCTCTTCCAGAGCCCCTTTTGTACACTGACTGCCACTTGCAAGTGTTGGTGGCTGTGGGTCCTCGATAGCTGCGTTGCTGATGCTGGTGGGAGCCGGGAGCCTGGATAAGGGCAGGAGACACAAGTGCTTTCGGGGGGCTCTGTGCAAGTTTACCTTCACCCCATATTGCCATGAGGTGACAGGAGCGGCCCTGGGGTGCTGGGGCCACCCTGCTCACACTAATTTGATGGGTGCCCTTTTGGCCCCTGGGACTAATTATGCCCAACGCACCTGGGCAAGAAAGACGCTTCATTTCCACCTTTATCCCTACGGGAAGGAAAGCCTCTGGTGCGGGCAGGCTGCTCCCTTGCCCTCCCTGCCCGCTGCGGTGGCTGAGCAGGGATGCTTCCAGCCTCCCTTGCACCAAACTTCTCACGGCGAACATCCCGGTTTCCCCAGCCAGGGAGCCATTGTGTCAGCTGGCTGCCAGCGAGTGGGGGCTGCGGGTGCTGCCCCTCCAGCACGGTGCCCAGTCCCACCGGGACGTGTGGCTGGGCCCTGGCATGGCACCGGGGGCTGAAGGAACGGGAGGGAGCAGGAGGCGAAGCAAACAAACAAGCATTTCTCCGTGTGTGCAAGTTGTCGGAGATGTCAGTCCGGGCTGCCGTGGGTCTCAGTGTCAGCCTCATCTTTTTCTTGAACCGCCTCCCAGCCAAGGGTTTTGCACTCCTTTTTACTCCCATTTGCGATCTGGGGCAGCAGATTGGATGTGGCGGGGTGACGTGAGGACAGGAGCAGAGCGGTCCTTGCAGCACAGCACGGGCGGCCGTCGGGGGGGGACCCACACCTGCCCCCATCTCTGTTGGCAAACGCTACCTCTCCGAGTGGGTCTTGCTCCCAAGTCTAAAACATTGTTTTACCATCTACGAGGGTTTGGGGAAAAAAAATTAATCTCACATAATAGTGGCACTGCAATTAGGGAAGAGGCGTCACTTTAGATAATGAGCATCTTTTTAAGGTACTTATGCGATCTGAAAAATCATAGCTGGGCTGGATGTTCTTTAATCATGCCATCCACCCAAAGCAAATTTGCAAAGGAGGGGGCTTTATTGTCATTAGAGGAATTCTTTCAGCTATCAGAGGAGAGAACAATTTCTTTGTCATTAGCAAAATCCCTGGCTTTGCTTCAGCACATAAACAGTTTACACGATGCGGTTTTAAAATGTGCTTGTCTGTAAGCCTGCGCAGGAGTCTGAATTGTGAACATTTCAGCGTTTGGATGTAAAATCTGGGATCTCAGTTTAGCCTTCTGTAAATGCAAGGATGAAGGGCAAAGCACAGATCTGGGCATGAATTTTTAAATTAAGGGTATTCAGTTTCACAGTTTTAGGATGGCACCTATATGCAGTCGACAACCAAGATGTCTGAGCAGCTCACAGTCTGGAGTTTATTCTTAAATAGTCTGTGAGGCCTGGATTGCCTATTGTCCCTCGTACATAAGGTTCGGAGATGCATTGGCCCAGGCTACGCCAGCAAAACTTCTCCATGCAAACCTGGCAAGTGGCAGCGGTAAAAAAGGATTGACATCGTTCGTGTCCTTCGTCACCGTACCTGTGCTAATCACAGCCTAACAGGGGATGCGTTTAGAGGAGTAAAACATCCTTCTCTGGGTTAGATCATTATGCTCAGGGAGCAGGTTTTTTTAAGGATGTCCAAGGAAAAAACTGTCGCCTGCTGCAATGGGCTGTAATTGTGTTTGGGTAGTGGAGCTGTGCTGGCGAGCCCTTTCTGGGGCACTCAGAGCCAAAGAGACCAAGTGACCATTCCAGGCCTTGCGGGAAGCTGGTGCCAGAGAATAAATTGCAGCACGGTCCCTTGTGTTGCTGCTCGGTGTCCTGAGCACTGAACCATCTCCTCTCTAGTCCTAACTCTGTTTAAAAACAGCAAAGGGATGGCGTTCAACCAGAGCTTTGTACTAGAGCTCAATAATCAACCCCCCAGAAAAGAGTTCAAAACCTTTCAATACAGTACAAATCAGTTGCCTGAACATAAAGATGAACCTAAGCCAGCGACTGTGCAATCTGTGGCCAGTAAAAGTGAATGCAATTTATTTTAATTAATAAAGAAGTCTTTTATCTAAAAAAGCAAGTGGGTTTCTAAGATAGGGCTGGAGGACTGGTGTCTGAGGAAGGTGGAGATGCTCAGTATGAGTAGGGTGCAGAGCTAAGACAAGCGGGAAGTAAATCCACTGATGTGTGAAATGCAAAAAGAGCCAACAGTTTAGAGGCTCTCAAGGGGATGAAATGATACCAGGGACATTTTACATCGAAGCTCCATGAGAGGCAGGTGGGTTACACTGCAGAGTAACTGGAGGACTGGCACGTAGGAAACCTCCTGGACTGGGATCGATTTGGTCGGATGCTAATCTGAACATTGGGGTCACCGGGAACAATCAGAGGGTGATGAACGTGTATCCTCAGCACAGGGTGGGCACAACCCCTCACGGTTAATGTTGGAAGTAAAGGGGGTGAGATGCGAAAATTTTCAGGGAATTGCACAGTGGAAAAGACGGGGGGGGCCTGTGGGCCAAGGCCCTTCGCATCTCCAACGTCCAGAGTGAGCTGGGGAGACGCAGTACCAAGAGCAGGGATGGGTCAGTGAAACACCTCTGCAGTCCCAGTACGATCGATGTCTGACCACGGCGCTGCGGTGTGGGTGGACCCGGGCAAAGCCATGCTCACGACAGCTCTACTTTTTTACCTATGTGTAACACTGAAACGCATCAGGTTCAGCAAGAGCTAGTTTTCAGCTGATGTGACAGATGAGTTGTGTCTTTCTATCCAGGCGTGCTGACCTGCAGTAAATCCTGCGGGGCAGGAGGTGCCCTCCCCGGCCCCAGGGGGGACCTGCTGTCCCAGCAGCCCCGCAGGGGTGCGACTGGGGCAGAGCCTGAGCCTGCAACAGGACCCAGCCTGTGGCTCTCCTCTCTGCGGTGATCCTGAGCTGCAGACCCATGACGGCTCTGCAGCATGCATGGCTCTACAGTGTTGGTTGTTAATTAAGCTGCTGTGACTGGCCGAGTCACAGAGGCAGATGTGTTATCACAGAGTCACAGATCACAGTAGGGTTGAAGTCAGAAGGGACCTCTGGAGGTCATCTGGTCCAACCCATGCTCAAGCAGGGCCACCTAGAGCAGGCTGAGCAGGACCATGTCCAGGCTGCTTTTGAATACCTCCAGTTGCAAATATTAAGCAAGACAGATGCCATTTTGCTTGGCAGGTTTTCTACAGAGAGTTGAGTTCCTGCATGGGACCTGAAATGATGTACCTCTGCCTGCACTGAACACCGAGTCAGCGAAGTCCAGTGCCAGCGGGGACACCCTGGCTGCCCGCCTTCGCACCACGGCATCTCCCGTGCTACCGAATGAGTGTCTGTCGATAGCTCTCTAACGCCACGAGGCAACAGCTTTGTGCTGCAGAAGCGTGATGTCTGCGGGGCTGAAGTGGTTTTGGAAACGTCTGAAGGCATTGCAGATTGGATATGAAGGTGGTATTTCAGAAGGGGCAGCAGCCCATTTGCTGCTTTTAAATGAGCCACGATCCAGGGTAATGGCAAGACGTTTCCAAGTTGCAAACACGGCAGGGGAATGTTTATCTGCCTTTTAAAGAGCTGAATAAAGTTGCTGTTTTCAATAAACTTGAGTTTGAACCAAGCTTGAATGCTTGAGGTCAAATCTGACTTGAAAGCAATACTAGCAACCCCTGATTAAGAGAGGTGGTCAGGTTTGATAAGTCAAAATCTGAGCCAGATTTTTAAAAATGCAGGCAGATTTCAAAGGCTGGGTCATTACAGAACGTGAGATTTCTGTGAATCAGTATGTTACATGGTCTGATGTATTGAGACTCAAACAAATGTTAGACATATGGAAAGACCTCTATATAATGAGAGATGTGAAAAACAGGATGACTGTTTAATTTAGAAATAGGATAAGGAAGAGGGGCACATTAGAGGTATGTAAAGCAGTGAATAACACAGTGGAGATAAGCCTGTGCTCCTGTTCGCTCTGTATGAGACTGTAATTTCTATTTACTTACACATGATAAGCAGTAGAACATATTCTTCAAGCATGGGTAATATACCACTGGAACTCTATGCCACAAGGTACCCATCTTTGGAACAGCATAAAAAGGTTGCAGAAAGAAAAAATATGTATTTATATGGATAATGAGCTATAAATCATGCTTTAGGAAGTAAGACCACCAAAGGTTGGACAGAAATGTCCCCTGTTGGCCACGTTTCCCAAACTGCCCAGTATAGGATTCTTGTGCCTTGTTCTCAAGGACCTGTGGCTGTTGGCAAGAATAGCATGTAAGATAGGTTCTTGATCTGCCCTGTGGTCTGAAAAATTATTGGGTTTTTTTCAGTAGTAACTGCATCCCAGATGTCCTTCTGCACTTGGAAAGAGCCACTCAGAGCATGACCCAAGGGGACTGCACACGCAACTCCCAGGGCCCCAGCAAACACGGAATAACCAGCGGCTGGAACAACCCCGCTGCCCTGGAGGTTACATTTGATGTGGCTCGAAAAGGGACTAAGGAGAGCCCGTGCCAAGTGCACGTTGGCACTTAAATTGGTGGCCACCCAACTGTGCTTCCCATGCCTGGTTTGGCTGGTGACCAGTGTCCGACTGCAGCAGGGTGGCACCGGCCAAGGGGCTGGGCAGGCAGGGTGGGTCTCACCCACAAACGTCACATTTCAGTGGGTTTTGGTCAATGCTGCTCTAATTCTTAGCATCCTTCGCAAGGCTGGTAAGGACCAGTGCCCTCGCTCACAAGTGGGAACACAGTCGGCCTCCTCCTTGCTGGATGGGAACCATGTCAGGAGCCAGGCTGTCTCCATGAGACCGGTTTTCTGGGAGAAATAGCAATGTGGCAATAAATGTATGTGCCCAGACCAAATGGCAGCAAACTTATGGTAAAGCCCTTGCATATCATCTATAGTCTAATTAATACTCTGCATCATCTAATCAACAGAAATCTTCTGGCACTCATGGTCCAGTTTGCAAACTATTCAACAGAGAAGTCTTTCTAGCCTCACCATAGATCAGAGTAATTAAGCAAAGCTGCTGGAGGGGCTTCTCTCTGCAGCTTCTTGAGCACTGGGAAGGGAGAAAGGTGCTTGGAAAAAAAAAAAAAAGGCAACCTCTGGCAACCTCCCTTAGCCCTGGAAGGCTCTCTGGAACAGAAAGGGAAAAAAAATTGCCTGCCTTTGCTGCTGCTGCTGTTGAGCTGGTCTCGCTCCCATTGTCCCGGTGCCAGCACTGAAAGCGCATCCTGCTTCCCTCGCGTCGAGCGTACTGTCCGTCCTAGAGCAGGTGCAAAGGCGGCAGCGGGGCCGCTCAACTTCAGAGCCTCTCCAGCAGCCTCCGAAGCAGAAGAGCACAGCTCTCCTCACAATATGCTGTGGGGGAGGAGGAAGGAAGGACTTTGGCCCTGTTTGCTTGTGCTAATTGATGGCTTCTGTTGCAGCTATTCACACTTTTAAAAAATGGTAACGAGCCTACTGATTTGGAAGCAAAGAATAAAAATCCAGCAGCCTCACCAGTGCGTCGGGCGCAGATGAAGCTGTGCTGAAGAGCGCTCCGCAGAGGTGCAGCGAGCGGCTGGGCAGAAGAAACAACCCACCTGTGAACGCTGAGCCCTGCACAGATGTGCAAGAGCAATAAAATACGCCAGTGGGCTGGGATGGGCAAGGACATCTTCCTCTGCAGCGGTGGGCTCTGGCCCTGGCGGGGGCCTGCTCTGCGGCTCCACCTCACTGCCTCCCTTTGCCCAGCTGCGGTGGTTTCTGCCTCCTTTATAAAACGAGTTTTGTGCCTCTGACTTTAGTGCTCTCTGGGTAAGCAGCGTCTACCTTGATGCAGCCCTCTCCCCGTGTGCTGGGTCTCCTGTGCCGGCACGAACGGGTGCCCGGGAGCCATTTGGAGAAGGCTCCGTACCCTGCTTTCCCACCCCAAGCCTCCTTTCCTTGCAGGCAGACATTGTCTTCTCCTGCTGGGAGAGCACTGTACCTTGCTTAGCAGTTTACATGGTAAGTCTATATTGCAAGTCAGAGGTGTGATCACAACATGCCTGGGTGAAACCCTGCTTGCTTTAATTTAGCTAGCTGAGATATTAATTTCGGAGGAAGAGGCAGCAGTGTGCACTTTGGAGCCTATGGTCTGGGTGGGCTTGCAGAGCCTGCGGTGTTTCAGCTTCCCTGGCATCGGTACCCAGGCAGCTAGACAGAGTGAGCTGGGACGTGTGAATAAGCAGCACAGCAAGAGATGACTGCGCTGAGCAGAGGGAGCTGGGCTCCAGCCACGTGCCAGGGATGCCACAGGCTGAGCGGGGTGAAGCCTGGACGTTTAGCAAAGCACGGCCACCCTCAGCCCCTCTCCTCCCTGGGGACCCACTAAGTGCACCTCCCTACCCAGCAAGTCGCTGGCTGCCGTGGTCAGTAATTCTGCTTTAAGGAAGGCAGACCCAGTTCTCATGAGGAATTTATCTCTGTCGGAGAGACCCTTGGCACCCCAGTGCTGCCGCTGCCGCCGAGGTGCGTCAGCCGCTGCCGGCTGCTCGGCGGGTGCCTCTGCAGCAGTCGGGGACGGGGAGAGGCAGCGTCCTCCCGCCCTGCTTCCCTCGCCGCAGCCCTCAGCAGCATCCACACAGGGACCTTCACCTCTGCTCACAACCCTCCGCATGCTCCTTATATGATTCACATCTGTGTGTACTCGGCCTGACAATTTCTTTTTCTGAGAAGGTCACCCGAAATATGTGTTTAACAGAAGCCTCCTCTATTTTTAACATAGAGAAACTTCATAAAAAGTCAGAAGACTAAAGCAAAATAATAAATGAGATATTTAGTCGTAGGTCTCCATCACATTCACATTATAAACAGCTCAGAAATTATTCCCACTTGTGAGATAAAGTTTAATTGTAAATCACGGGAAATGGTGAGGTATATATCACCTGGAGCAGGGTGGTAAACATATTTGTGGGTCTGGAGGGAGAAAGTAAAGCAAAGTGTGTGTTGTAACCAGGGTGGGCCCTGAGCACATTTAAACCAAACGGCCTTTCAGCCCCGGCAGCGGCCACTGTTCTCTAGAGGAGGACCACCAACTTTCTGTTGAAGGCTCTTTCTTCTTAGCAATACTGAGGGGCACTTTTTCTGCTGTGATTTTGTGGTACCCAAGGTTTTGTTACTGCTTTCTTCCAATGAAGCTGCTTTTATTCCAACTTAAGCTGTTCCTTAAGCAGCATGAGACCAGCTCACAACTGAAATGGCAAATGTACGGCAGTAACTTTCCTAGCTGCAGAAGGTGATATAGACAAATCTGTTGCTGATACCAGCAAGCACTGAGCCGAGCCCCTGCTTCTCATTTGGAGTGCATTGCTGTGTCTCCTCTGACATGTTTCTTCATAGCACCAAAAAAGAGGCACTTGGAGAAACAGCTTTTCTACTCGGAGAAAGCTTTGACTCCAGGATTGTAAATTGAGTGCTGCAGTAGATAATCGGCAGAAATCAAAGCACTTACGTGTTGTTCCAATGCAAAAAGAGGAAAGATCAATTTATTTAAAGTAGCAGAACTGATTTTTCAGTTGGCTGACCTGTTAGCCTGCTCCTATAGGATGAAACCTAGGTAGGGCAAACGCTTGGGTTTCTTGTGCATTTATTTTGTGTGTTTCAACCATCCAGTTGAGTCAGAACTGCTGACGGAGTGACTGGCAGTCCTCCTGCCTGTGCTTCTCCTGCTGGCTGCCCACCCCAAGACTCTAGCCACTGTCCTTCAGCAAATGATGCTGCGGCTGTGGCTCCTCTTCTGTGTGATTGCCTGAGTAAGGAAATGGTCCACTTCAGTCTGTGTCCTGCTTACTCAGTGATTAAAACAGGGAGGAAACAGCAATGGCTTGGAAAGGGGGGCAGCCCCAGCCCGGGAGCAAGCAGCTCTCCTGGTGCTGAAGACAAATAGGATGAGGAGAGGAGAAGGAAGCTGTTGGGTTGTGCCTGGCCACGGAGAGGATCGAGAGTCTGCCTGCTTGAAAGCTTTAAATCAGTTAAGAAACAGACACTTCTCAGACCTTTTACCTTTAATTTGCTGTTATTCACATGCTGCTTCATGCTGCAGTTTTCTGCAGGTTCACATATATAACATTTCACAACTGAAATATTAGATTGTAACTTAGGGCAAGTTTAAAGCTCAGTGTTTACAGTACAATACATCTGCCTTCCAGCATTTGGGGAATTTTAACACTAGAGTGGCTCTAACCTAACCATGTTCACCTGAACACCTAAGCAGTGCTGCAGAACCTCATCCCCCCTTGCCGCCCTCCTGCCTCCCCTCTCCTCAGCTTGCCCGGCTCCAGACAACATTGCCTTGTGATGCACACAACTTTTTCACTAACTGGAAATAGGAATCTTGCTCTATCCATTAGTTACTGTATATGCAGTTTGTATATATAATATTTATATTTTTCCCCCAAAGTTGTGAAATATATAAAATATAATTCCTCTAGCTGAGAGCTCATCATTCCCATGACAAGGTGCAATCAATAAATTATGCACCACTTGTGGTTATTCTGCATGTCAACTCATATTTCCATGTCGCTGTCCTGACTGTTACTGAGTGTTTGTGTTGTTGTACCTTTCCACCTCCTCAGTGTTGATTTAGGAGTTATTATTCTGGGCTCATAGTAACTGCAAGAAAATCAAGTTCCAAGTGTTTCTGCCAAAAGAAGGAAATGAAATGAGCAAGTCAACAGAAAATTCCACTTGTCAAACACCATTTGCTTACGACTACGGCTTTGTTAAAGAAACTTGCGTTCGGACAAGTTGCCCAAAGGAAACAATTCGCCTTTGCGGCGGGATAACCCCTGTGCCCGGCAAGGGCTCTTGGTCACAACAGCTGTGGTCCTCAAACGAGCGAACAGGAAAAAAAACCAAAGCCACTTCTGACACTTACAAATTATATCTACTGAATAATGCATGACGCATCCAGATTGGCTACAGGAGGGGGGAGCAGGGGGGGATGCTTTTTCAATGGACAACCAGACGGATAAGGATTGTATTATAAGAAGAGTTTGACATACCAAGAAGGGAAAAAAAAAAAAGAAAAAAAAAAAGCCCAAGTACTCGCACACACTTTGAGATTGACTGTCAAATCATTTCACATCTGTACCTAAAGCAAACAGACATAATGCTAACAGCTTGCTGGAGCTCAGAAATGCCACCCACTAATCAGTCCACCTGTGGAATTCTCAGTCCATCTTGCAAGTCGTGTACCCGATTGCCAAGACGCCTGACAAGAAAATGTATATTAAAACGTTGAGTAAGACTGGAAATACAATGTGGTGTAGTATAAACAGAATGCACTCACTGGGTGGGAAAGCGGAGATGCCTTTTAATTCCTCTTGCCATGACCCAGTGCCGCTTGCTCCTGCCTTCGCCGGTTTCAGATGACGGGGACGGCTTACCGACGGAAAGGCACGTTCGTCTCCCGTGCGCGATCATGTCTCACTCTGCTTTTGCACAAAAATAAATAAATAAATAAATAAATACCCCCTCCCCAAAGCCCTGTGCCTCTTAATTACTTTTTTTTTTTTTTTTGCACGTGGGTATAATTACCAATTGCTTAAATACAGGCATTGGCAAGATAAATCTCAGCAAAAAAAAATAGCGAGAAATAATCTCTCCTGTAATGAATGCGCCCTTCGGGGTAAGACAAAGAGGTAATTCAAAGGAATGGTTTGTTGAGATGGTGCATTGCTGGAGCACAATTCTCCCAAGCTAAATTACATCGAGGATTACAGCACCGGATTGCCAGTCACTACTGAACGTGCTGGCAAAATGATCATTTTGCTCTTTTCATCTCCAACAGGGATGTAAAGGAATGAAAGGAGAAAGTTTACTGGGATTGTAAGAGGAGGCAAGAAGGGCTGGGGAATGCCCGGGGCAGGATAATTATTCTGTACAAGGCACCGTCAGAAGGTTACGGGGTTTGTGGTGTAGCAGGAGGCGGCGTGGCACAATTAGATACTTTAGATACTCTTTTCTATATGTCCCGAGCTTTTACGTTTCCACAGTAGCTGTTTTCAATCTCTGTGAGTACAAAATGCTGTTTTAACATCTGTTCTTTTAAGGCTATTTGCTCTGGGAAGGCAGTGTGTTTTGCCATAAATTTAGGTCATTAATTTGTATCTGTTCTTTGTTTATTTAAGAAACAGGACAAAAGGGCAGCTGCCGAAACATTTGGCTGTGCCGAGGGGTAGTGGGCTCGGTGTGCTGGAGTTGTGCACACGACCAGCTTGAGTTTGTATCTGCAGCTAGAGGACAGAACTTTATGAGAAGCCTGTGCCAAGGCGTGTGGTGCTCCCCGCTCCGCTGCAGCCCTACCCTCCTCATTACCTGCTTTCGGAGAGGTGGCTGTGCACAGGGACGGGGCCGGAGTGGGGGACAACGGGTGACACATGCTGATGGCAAAGCAGAAACCTAGAGAGCTGTATGGGAATGCTGGTGTTGCTGTTGTTTGTAGGAGAGGTTTACAAAGCAATTGGTTTTTACTGTGTTGAGTCAGAGGGCTGCGGTTGGCTACCAAAGGTAACGTGCTACAAGCAAGTCTGACCTATATAATCAGACGTTTATAAACAGAAGCACAATAATACCTAGCAAATTGATTGTTAACAGCATTTAATGCTCTTAAATTGGTCATTAAGTGTGGAATAATTTCTGGGGTATTATTGATATTATGAAGCATTAAGGGAGGTTTTATTTATTCTCGTAAGCCTAATGGACTCAAACAAATTGAATGTGTTTGAAAAGGTTATTTTTTGCTTATTGATTCTGTGACTTCTTCTAATCAGTTTAATCAGATCAAACATAAAAAATCACCCAAGTATCATGAAGCACCTTCTGTTTCCAACTTCCCATTACAAACCAATGTGTGTATCTTACAGAGCTTGACATTACCAGCTAGGCACGAAAAGCCCAAGTTCACAGTTAAAGCCAAAGGCTGAAGCAGAAGTACTGGTATGCACACTGCCTTGCACACAGTCCCTGCAGGCTCGCTGGGATCCAGCACTCTGCTGCCCAGTGGGTACGGCATCTTACTCTTCCCTGAGCCCATGGAAACCAGGGAAGATATGTGTCAAATAAGGTCTGATTTAATAGGAAAAATGTCACTGCAATGTGTCACTGAGGAAGCCTTTTAGACCTGGTCTGGCTTCTGCTGGAGACAACAGTTGGTCTCATGGCAGCGGCATCAGACCCAATTTGCAGAACTGGTCCCCAAACCCAGACTCAGTATATTTTTCATTGACACTGATCTTTAGAAAAGAAAATTAAAGGCAGTACTTCTGATGGTTCAAAACATGTCTCATTGCCATTTGTGTTTCTCTGATCTTCACTGGGTCTTTAGATGTAATAAATCTTCAAGTGGTTTGGGTGCCCAGACACACATGGCAGCTCCCGAGGGCAGATTTTTAAACCACTTTAGGCTTTTACTGCCTTAATCAGTGGGAAGGAGCACCTAAATGTCTTTATAAATCTGGCTCTGAATCATACACCACTGAGGAGCATACTATTTAGCAAAATCCCAATGTAACTATTATAAAGGGGATGAAACCAAAAGTGTCTTATGGAAGTGTTTGGAGTTAATCCAGCAATTTGCAGCAGATCCACCATTTTAGATAATAAGACTGAACAGCACTTTTTAGTTTGCTCATATTAAAACCTTAATCTTACCATGGTTTGACTCAGGACCTCTAGTACCAAGGTGCTTCTGACTGCCATGAGACTTGACGTGAGGATCATGCCTCTTTTCTGCTCTCCCTGATCACGCTACCGCCCAGCCTTCGGAAGATCTTTCTTTCCGTGCGCCCATATGGCAGGTCCTGCTGGCCCCTTTAGCTGCTCAGTCTTTCCAAGGTTCCAGCCATGTACATCCCAGATGTGGAGATGACTTGGGAGAGGTGGGCTGGGAGCCGGGAGGAAGCAGAGCTGACTGGTAGAAGGAGCCTGGAAAGCAAGAGTGGGTAGCAGTGAAGAAAAAGTGGTGGAGGACTGGGGTTACCAGGAGAAGCTGGGACTACAGGGGTGAGCAGCCCAGGCTGAAGCCCCTAGAAGCAAACAGCAGAGAGAGGGACAGGCTGGAGAGCTGAAGGTGTTGGGCTCAGGTGATCCAGGCAGGAGTCTGTAGTGGTCCTTAGTGTGCACCCCTGCCCTGCCCCAGACACCCCAACTGGGGGTGGAAGCAAAGTTCAACGCAGGCCTGGAGCCCAAGGCAATGACTTCTCAGCTGCAGAAGCTGGGCTGCTGCTGGCACTGGCTGTGAGCAGTAGGTCTTCCAGCACAGAAATCTGCAGCAGCGCAGGCTTTACAATGTGATGAAGAAACAGTTAAAATTAAATTTCTCTAAGAGAATTTTGGTGTGAAAGAGGGGGAAGGAAGAGGGAGACGGGGCGGGGGGGTGGTCTGCCAGAGTTTTACACTCTACAGCAAAGGCAGTCTGTCCGGGTAGTGGAGAGATTTTCCTTTATCACTTTTTCCAGGCCATTGCTGGCAGAGAATGTGCAAACTCGTGTCTTAAATTCAGACTTCTCAGGAGACCACTGGGAAGATCAGTCATATGAAAATGTACGGATTTCAATGTATAAAATCGTGGGAGCAGAGGGTGCCAGCTCTGCAGTCCTGGGATTTTGGAGGGCTTTTTGCTATATACACGCTTCAGAACAGACCATCTATGTGGGACAGCTCATTTTTCTCTGTCTGGGTAATTCAATAAAACAGAGTAAGAGGCAAAACAGATCAGAGAGAGAAGAGTAAATTAACAGTCCATGGAATCAAACTAAAATTGTCCAACCTTTGTGAAATCAGGGCCCTCAGGAACATGCAAGTGTTTTGTGAAAGATGTGGACAATTGTAGTCATATGTTTCAAATTTAATTTTCACAAAGAAAAATTATTTCCCTGTTTTGAATAATACAACATATTGTGAGCGGAAGCTATTCTGTCTCTGTAACTCAAAGGCTAAAGCCTACAGCTCTTGCTCATTCCCTACTCAAATAACATTCCTACCTACTTGTGGATAAAGAAGAGTTTTAGAAACTGAATTAAATGCTGCATAGGTGAGAAGCAGGACTTAGGTCCAGATCTAGGAAAATGAATGGCGTGTACCACATGAGGTTGGGCTTGTTTTTTTTAAAGAACGGGCTGCTCTGTTTGAAACATGTTAAAACTTCTTCGTGGCTTTCCATGATTTCTTCAGGTAGAGTGAAAACTAGCAGCTGGAATGGGAAGACGAAATGCCTGGACCAAAATGGCTAATTCTTCATTCAAAAGTGACAGGTGGTTTGCTGAAGGTGGCAGAGGCAGTTCTTCTGCTAGCTGGGAACTCATTTGCTGGTTATTACATTCAAGAAAGCAATGTGCTTTGCACATGTAACCTCTCTGCGCTTTAACTTCCCCATCTGTAAAACAAGAGCAGCAAAATGCTATACTCAGCTTTCTGAAGCATTTTAGGGTCTTCAGATGGAAACGCTGTATAGCTACATCAGTGTGTGTTCATCGAAATATACACGTATATGTACAAATACACATAAGGATTTTTCTGAATGAGAACATGCATTATATTCTTTATCTTTAGCTTTATCTTTAGCTTTATCTTTTATACAATTATATTTACATTCCAATTCCAGTTTTACTCATGTCGTCTCCATATAAATACTCCTTTCTACCTATATTTCACCATCTCTTCTAGATTATTTTAAAGGACTGAAATGTCTGAGTAGATTATTCATTACATTCAAAAGTCATTGCCTCTTGATTACAAAACATAAAAATGCCTAGTTGGAAAAAGCTTAAAGGAAGAAGGATTAAAGAATAGCAATAAAGACCAATTTTACTAAATTCTGTGTCGTTCTGATTACAAAATCGCTGTTACAGAAGACACATACGTGCAGAAAGTATCCTGCCCTTTTTCTTTTCTGCTAACACTGAATGTTCTCACAGGAGCATCAGGAGATTATTCTGTAGGAGCTATTTCATGTTTTCTTACTATTTTAAATAAAATTAATTGTATTTGAAGAGGGGTCCCCTACTCTATTTACACACTCAGCTCCCTCTGAAACAAGAGTGAATTTGGCTAGCTGCTTTGGGAATAGGTCATGCTCCTATGTAATTATTTTTTTTCTTCAAACTAGTATATTTTTCATCAACGACACTTCACAACAGGGAAGAACGGGTGTCAGGTTTCAGTCTCATATGTTCTGTAATTTTACATTCTGTGGCAATGCCCACGGTGCTGGAATAATTTGAAACAGAACTACAATCTTTCCAAGTTTTGTAGAATAAATGTTTAGAATTGGTAAGAGTTTTGAAATGCAAATGTCAAAATTTTTTCGAACAGTATGTGATTAATTCTTAAAGTACCAACAATGCTTGCCTGTGCATGGAATTAGCGATGGGGACGGAGAGAAGATACTTGCAGGTGAAAGAAATGTGGGTGCAATTTTGGACAGTGAACCCACAATGCTCATTGTTTAAAAGCAGAGACCCAGCCCTCTGAGAAAAGGATGTCAAGTCTTGCCAGTTAAGGAAGGTCCCCACACCCCTGAGCTCCCCAGCAAAATGCTCCCCAGGACCATCATCATAAACCCAGCTCTGCCTGACGTCCATGGGGCGACTCCTGCAGGTGGGAAGCCCACAGAAAACAGCCTGGCATGGGTCTGGCCAGGAGGACACCCAGGGGACCACCTTACTGCTAAACTACAAGTCAAATGGGGTCATTGCCACCAGAATCACCACGGTCCCAGGTTCAGCCCAGGCTGTGGGAGGACGAAGAGGCACAGGCAAGGTGAGGTCCCACCTTGTCAAGAGCTTTGAGTCACCCCATTGCAGACAATCCCAGTGATGGGTGAATTGCCACTTAGAGTCTTGATCCACTTGAAGAGTAGAGAGCCCCCAGCCTCCTCCCCTTCCTCAATGAGTAGCACTGCTGATACCAGCAATCTGCCTTGGACAGTTTAGCAGTAATGGGCTGCACCAAGAGCATCCAATGTTAAACTAAAGATGACTTTCCTACCTGACAGACTTGAGGAGAATCACCACATAGGCTGTGATCTTGATACCCCTTGGCCTGCCTGCAACGTCTGGGTTTCAGTCCCGTGCAGCACCTGGCTTTTCTTACCAAGACTCCAGGAAAAGGAGGAGTCCCCTGGCCCCAGCTGCCTTTTGGGTGGCCAGGGAAGCGAGCTGTGTGCTAAGGACCGGTGACACGCAGACTGCGCACAATAGAAAGAAGGGAGATGGCATGTGAAGGGCAGTAAGACTTCCTGGGCATGAAACGTTGGAAGGGAGTTTCTGCCACCCACACCCTGCACCAGATCCAACCACAGGACTGGGAAGGCCACATTCTAACATGGGCGATGCCCAGGAATTTCAGAGCTGGAAGCCTGAGGAGCAACCAAAACTGGTACCAGGGATCACAAGAGATTTCAAGCTCTTTTTTAGCTGCACTGCTGCCATCAGTCTTTGTAGGGCACAAGGAGTCATGGACATGCCTGGGCTCCATTTAACTTTCCCTCATTCTCCTTCTTCTGCAACCGAAGAAAGTCTCTCTCACTGCTGTTTAAATACTCCCACTATGGTTTTGGTAGCAGCTGCCACTCCAAAGAGTACCCTGTTATATCTTCTTGGGAAGAGCATTCGGCCTCCAAAAGCCATTTGCTAGCAACATCCAAGTGGCCTGAGTGGTGGTGCTCTGTGTAGACACTGCTGGGGCAACTTGCTCTCCTGAGTGACCACAGCAGCTATTAGAAGGAAAGAGTGTGGAGCACGCCATTTCCTCTGCCATGCTAAATCTCCTTCCCATTCTTGTCCCCTCTCCCACCACTCTTACTGGGAGGTCATGCTTCAAACAGGGATGGGCCTGAGTTTGAAAATTTGCACCTAACCCTCCTGCTTGAGTTTGCCAGTTTGGAGAAACAGAGAGCTGACTGCAAAAATCACATATGAATTTTCTCCAAGTGTAGTGGGATCTGGATTTTTGAATTTGTTTTAACCCTAATTCTATTTTAGCCTGACAGCTTCTCCATTTAATACCTACTACTGCTGTAAAAAAAAGGTCTATGTGGCAGGCAGAAATGTGACCTTTTATGCTTTCTTCCACAATGTTTAAATAAAGATATGCGATCACATCAATGCAGACTGCAAGACAGTGATGGATCTTGCTGTGGCTATTCCACCCAGTTGTACTGACTGCTTGGAGTATTGACTCCAGAGGTCAGGGCTGGAGTCCCTTCTTTGTAATCGACCTGCTACATAACACCAAGCTTGGCCATGCCTAAATGTCTCTGCTTGAAGATGTCAGTTAATGCAGCTTTCAAATACAGAGATCATCATCTGTGAATATAACATTTGTCATCTAAAGACTTCAAAAAACCTTTTTATTTCTTGTAAAGAGAGTTCAGTGTAAGAATAAAAAGTGCTACATTAAAGCTAAGATGATATTATTACCTACAAACACTAGCTTAAATGAGTAATCTTGTAAGCTGCTAGCAGTTTAATTTATTGAAATCCACTGCAAATGTGCTTCAATCAATGATACCTATATGCAAAAGATTATAAATTGTTTTTTCCATGTTTAAGTTGGAAACTGTATATTCCATATTTTTAAGTCATTCAATTTGTTATATGGGGATTTTTCTTGATTACTTTCTTGATATTTGCAAGGGCTTTTCAGGAGTAAAGAATCTGTCTCTCTGATTATAAAGAAAAAACAGTTCATGTGACATGAAGCTTTGTCAAATGCATAAAAATGCTGCCTGGATTAATTGCTCTACTTTCGCTAACATTGAAAACAAAATCAGTGATTTCAACTATTTCTTTAAAGAACAAAGAGGTGGAAAAAAGATTTCAAATTACTGCTGTAATTCTATATCTGCATGGCTAGAGTGTCATAGCACAGGATTTAACGAAAACAAGGTGTTTTAACTATAACTACAACTACAGACATTACTTCAATGAAGACATTTTCAGCAGTACAGGTTATTTCCGACTGTAATATAAGTGCAGGATAATTTAAATTAATATAAAAGATCCTTTGGGGGGGCATATTTTTAATTGCAATTACACAATGAATATTTGATACCTATATTTGGCATATAATGAGGATTAAAATTATATTCCCCAAACAGAGGTTTAATAACAACGTAAACTACCGAGAACTTCATTAAAGGGGCTAAGGGATTAGAAATGAGATTTAAAGGTGGCCAAGGGGAAAATCAGAAACTTCAAACACCCCTCCTAATATAAATTGCAATATTTAATATAAAACATGAAGAATAGATGTGGGACTCGATCAAAGCGCTGAAAAGCTGCCTTTGAAACTGAGCCATCCCCAAATGAAAACCCTGTAGCTAAAGACCCTGTCCTCACCCCGAGGATTAGCGTGCTAAAGCCCAGCTCCTGGTGGGAGCCACGCTCAGCCCTGCGCAGGGATGCTTCACCGGCTCCCTGGCCGAGCTCCCACCTGCATCTGGGGAGCATGCATGGCGGCTCGGGGTGGCATTGGTGCTGCCAGGCGTCCTTGCCAAGGCCGGGGATTGCACTGCAGACCTTCACGGCATAAGCCTCTACACCTTTCACTAAAGAGCATGTCTCCTGGGTGGAGAATGAGAGCAGACTCCTACTCTGCGGTGCAGCCGTAGAGCAGGATGCGCAATGCTCACTGACCTGTGGGTATATTATGTATTTTGCAGTGCATTTGCATTTGCTCCTTCTCCCTGAGCCAGCTGTGAGCCAAAAGCCTGCTCTGACCCAATGGCAATGCTGCGTTCCCAGGGAGAAAGCCCAGCCATGACCTCTCCATCTCTGGGAGGTTCCCATGTACATCAGACCGTGCAAAGGCGCCAAACACTCTCTGTGGTGGGAAAACACACTATATCTTCTGCCTCACCTCATTTTATGGAGGGGGTCATGATGCCTATGGCACTGGTGCTGTGGTAGGGGCAGGGTTTGGGAGGTCCTAATGTTTTATTCCAGGATTTCAGTCATTCACAATGAAGAGCCAAGATTTTCAAAACAGGATCCTCACACAAGGCTCCTAAGTCAGTCTTTAGGTATCTAGACAGGTATCAGAAAGCATAAAATAATTGGCAACTCCCTTAAGGTTCAGTGGCCTTTCCAAACTCAGGCTACATATTTTCATAAATACATCTGCATGCCAGAGCCCAGTGTCAGGTGCCTTCTGCCCATCTCAGGTAAAACAACAGCCAGGGCAGCTCACCCCCTTCCAACCCAGAAAGTCTTCCCCAACACAAGCTGGGGACTCCTGTGCAGCACAGTGAGGCCACGGGGCACGCATTCCCACCTGCCTGAACCCCATCCTGCAGCAAGAGGTTCCCCTCCGGGTATTTCATGTCAGGATCAGCCTTACAGTAAATAATTACTTCCAGACCCAAAGACAGCCAAGGTGTCTCGCAGGCTGCTTCCCTCTCCTCTGACAAAGGCTTTGAGGCACCTCACATCCCTTGAACACATTTTCTACCACGTAAGTAAATCTAAGTACATGCCTGTCTTTTGATGAGCAGACAGTGTTATTTTCAGCTGCAGCAGTTTGCGTCAGTTGACTAAGAGGCTATATATATGTATCTATACATCTATATGTATAGATGTGTGCATGTATGTGAGTATATACATATGCTATATATGGATGCATATAGATTTATATGTATGTATTTCTGTATATTTATGTATATCTATATTCGTGTGCATTGACCTGTGTGTTTGGCAGGACAGGCAGTTCAGAGCATGCATCCTGTCCTACCTTGGCAAATGTCATCTGGGCGCTGCCTCTAATGTTTCACATCTAGAAATGAATGATATATCCGCAAAGTGAAAAGTAGTGCCTCCTCTCTGCTCTGATTGCTTTTGTTTTTATTTCTTTATTAGTCATCTCCTGCTGTTATGTGGGAGGAGATTCTGATGATGAATATGTGTTAAATAAATTGCAAGCATTCGTTTTTTTGTCCTGGTTTTCCAATGTATCAAACTGGCATAAATATTGGCAGAATTTCCTTTAATCCTCCAAGGGATTCATGCGTCGCTCTCCATCCCGAGTCCTAATCTCTCTAATATGTTGTTGGGTCAGTTATCCAAGATGGAGTGCGTACATCCTCTCCTGACTCGTTTTCTTGCTCTTTCCCTTTTGCTCACATTAGCTTTGACAGGAGAATTGCCCCCTCCTTCTCTGTTCATCGGATACATCTGCATCCCACCCTACACAGAGGGGAGAATGGATGGAGTAGCTAGATTTTTTGGACATGTAGTGGTACCTTTGCGGGTCCCTAATTCACCCTTCCAAATCTCATAATTGCCAACAGAGGTCTTTTTTCCTTCTCATAATGTACAAAATGATCTGCCCTTTTATGATTGCCTTGAGAATATCCCACAAAGCTGACAGTGAGGGAGCAGATGCCTCATTCAATTCCAAATAGAAGGAAATCTGTTGTCTCAAATAATCCCTAAATTCAGACACTTTCAGCCAGCTATTATCAAGAGACCACATTTTAAGAGCAGATGTGTTATTAAGGCTGAGAAATGTTATGAGTACTTCGTGATCTGACAAATGAATTCAGGCTATCCAGCATTCCAACATTTGATCTTTTAATAATTCAAAAAATGAAATGGAAACCATGGGGGAGGGGAGAGGGGGGTCCCTTCCACAAGACTCTGACCTGGAATTTTAGGGCTTGCTTAAATTTTCTGGAGAATATTGCCAGTGGAGATTTGGGGTGCATACTGCCTACACCAATATTACCATTTCTTCGCTGTGATGGCTAGACCTCTGCCTTAAAAGATAATCTGGCATTTTTGCCACCCAGACTCATGCTGTATGCCCGTCTAATGAAAAGGTTCATTTGGATACAGCGGCATTTAGAGGCTACTAAAAAGGCAAATCTGGTTCTCATCTCACTTAGGCGTGTGTGACTGCCTGCCACAAAGCCCTTCTGCTTCGCACATGTGTGAGGGAGGTTAGACACAGGGCCCGGGTCAGGACCAAAGGGCGTGAACAGTCCATAAAAGTTCACCTTGCCAATGTAACAGCTAACTCGTGTTTCACCGGGCAGCACATAAAAATTGCTATAACCATCTTCAAGCAGGGGTCTGGAGAAACTGCTCGTTTTCTCTCCTGCCATCAAGTTCCTCCCTACAGCTGATGCCTGAGCCGGTGTCCTCGGGGGCAAACAGAGCTGCAGCCCCGCGCAATGGGGAAGGCCATGAGCAAACACGTGCGGGATGGGCAGGAAGGCACAGCGGCGGGAGGTGCCGGGGCACTGCCGTCTAGACGGCAACCAAATAAGCAGTCTGGGCATGTGGAGGAGCGTTCGTGGCCTTTACCTGGCTGCAGTGAATTAGCTGGCTCGCCCTCTCCTCACAGAGGCTGGGGAGATGCTGGCGCTGCCCACAGGACAGCTTGCTGTGGGTTCCTTTGCCCCAGGCTGGCGCCAGGAGTGCCTTGTCCTACTCACAGACACAAAAGCAAGGAAGTCTCTCCCTAACCGCTTAGGTGCTGAGGTTTGGTAGCACTGATTTCACAGCTTCCCCCTTACCCCCCTGAGTCATTTGAGCTTCCAGTACTCTATAGCTGCTATCTGGGGAGACAAGCAAGCCGTGACAGACATACTGAGTGTTTTCAGCGCCCACAAACTCTCTGCTCCTATTTGCGCAGCTCCAAAACGATGAAGTCTGCTGCTTTTGCAATCTTCACCAACTCTGTTGGGGGTCACTTTACAGCGGAGGGCAAGCATGTGCATTCTCAGTGCGCAGACCAAGAAACCACAGCATGGAGAGGGTTAGTGATTTCTCCAAGAAAGAAGTACCAGAGTCAGAAATCAGAGGCACTGGTGTATCACCTGGGTTGCACCGCCGCTCCACAAAACCAGATAATACACAGAGCCTTTTCTCATCACATGTCCTGGGCTACACACACCTCTAGGTACTTGCAATGGGAAATCCTCGGAGATATAGGCAGATAAATCCCTGCAGAAAAAAAAACAGTTATAAACTGCATTGCAGTTTATAGACCAGCCCTAGAGCAGGAAAGCTACAGATAAAGCTTTCAAAGATGCCTAAGTGACATAGGTGCTCAAACTAACAACTCTTTTGTGCACTTCTGGGATTCCTGCTCAGCATTCCCTCAGAAAACCATTCAGGTTTTCATCAATACCCCCTTCAGTGCTTTCTATTAACTTTGACACTTGCAGATTTGAGGTTGGAGAAGGGGCTACATGATCCCAAATGACACAGGGCTGCAATAATCCCAGAGAGCTTTTAGGAGTATCTTGCAGCACCCCTATCTCTAGTAGGCTGGACTTGCCACTACCAGCAGCAAGAACATGCTGCATTGGTCCAGGAACCAAAGCCAAACGCTGCTCAGACATGCCATCTGTAAAAAATAATGATACCTTCCTCCCCACCATTCTGGGATTTTTACTTCAATTTGGTCATTCTGAGCTTTTCTGATTATCAGAGAAAGCCTTCTGCCTCTAAGCAGGTTTGTTCAAAAAGCATATTTTGACATTTTTTACTTCTGAGCTGAAAAAGAAGCAGCCTGCATAGAAACCTAGCTTTCCTCACTCAGATGTACCACATTTTAAATTCAGAAACAAAAGAGATGCACATGGGTAAGTGAAAGCACATCTTGCAGAGATCATCAGAGAGCTCCTACATCTTTCAGACTACTACCATAAGCACAACTTGCTGACCACTCCATCTGAGGGAAGAAATGAGAAATTATGAGGGTCACTGAGCACTCCGTCTGTCTCCAAGTGCTGCAGTTATTTAACGAGTCGGCTATTGTAGCGGTGACACCAGGAGAAGGGCCATGCTCCTCAGTGGGCTCCACACACTCCGCTGCCTGTGCACTGAGGTGGCTTGGCCACCACGGAGAGGACGAGTTAGCAAACCCCCCAAAACCAAGACTGCTTCCTGACAGCCGGGGCTGGGGTGTTATCTTCGTGTTTGTGATTCTTTTTCACAGGAAGATTGCAATGTGTGGGGGTTTTTTTTCTTTCTTTTTAAACGCACATTTAGTCTGAGCAGTAATGCAGGAGATCTGAGGTGCTAATATATGATGTGAGGAAGGACTGAAGTCTCCTGGGGGGGGGTCTTTTTGGCAATGACTTGCCTCAGTGAGAGGTTTGAATGAGGAATGCTACATGCACTGAAAATCATTCACAGGACACACACACACAGAGGTGAAAGCTTGGTTGGTGCAGAGGGGGAGGTTCCCCTCCTCGTGGTGCTCCCCTCATGCCCCTTTTCCCCATCCCCGGGGTGCTCGTCCTATCCTGGTTTCTCCATTTCCCCCTTTTCATCAGCCGCGCAATGCTTCCCCAGCAAATTCTTCCATGGGTCAGACCTGCTGGTACACATGGTGCTGCAGGGACAGGACTGGCACATTTCCAGGTCATACCTAAAACGGATGGGATTTAACATGTGCATGAGGCTGGATTTGTGGGTAGAAGTTAGAAAAGCTACGATTTTCCAAATTGGATTCCTTACTCCTCAGGACAAGCAATGACGCCAGGTTTTCTGCTGCAGATGTAACCGTCATGCCGTTGGCACAAGCAGCCCCACCAGGTTGCATGCACCAGTTCTAAATCAGTTACTAAAATAAACAGCAGTACTAGTTAAATTAGTTATTTCTGGTCAGAAAATAAAGATGAATTAACAAAAACAGATCGAATACTGCAAAAAAACTGACAACATTTTAAATTAAGACTTTTTTTCAAGTCAAGATTTTGAAATGGAAAGTAAAGGTTTTAAAAAAGCAAGCAGTAGATGTTTTAAAAAATGAGTGAGCCCACACACACTAACTATTCCCCTATATTCTACCACAATAAAAGACATCTCTGTGATCAAAGCTGATTCCATCACAAGTGTTATGATGTCCTTATAGCGTCCATATACTCTTTATAGCATGAAAGATCAAAATCTTTCTAATCACTTTGGAGGTTTATAAATGTTAGACTGCTTCGTCATTATTTGTTTAAAAGGTAAAATCAGGACAGTGGTTTAATTGCAAGGTGGTGTATTTGACCAGAGAATTTGTTTTCAGTGTGGTACAAAAAACACAGAAGTATCTGGATAGGCCTGAGAAAGGAATCTATGGAAAGGAAACCTCTAGTCAGTAGGCTTAAATTTGCTGCTCAGCATGTTTAATAGTATCACAGAATCACAGAACATTTTAGGCCAGAAGGAACCTCTGGAGGTCATCTCATCCAACCTCCCTGCTCAGGCAGTGTCACCTAGAGCAGGCTGCCTAGGACCATGTCCAGATGGCTTTTGAATATCTCCAAGGATGGAGAGTCTACCACCTCTCTGGGCACAGTAAAAAAGTTTTTCCTGATGTTCAGCCAGAGCTTCCCATGTTTCAATTTGTGCCCATTGCCTCTGGTCCTGTCACTGGACACCACTGGCAATAGCCTGGCTCTGTCTTCTTTATACCCTCCCTTCAGATATTTGTACACATTGATGAGATCCCCCTGAGCCTTCTCTTCTCCAGGCTGAACAGTCCCAGCTCTCTCAGCCTTTCATCATAGGAGAGATGCTCCAATCCCCTCTAACCATCTTTTTGGCCCTTTTCTGGACTCTCTCTGGTAGCTCCATATCTCATATGGGGGAGCCCAGACCTGGACACAGCACTCCAAGGATGGTCTCACCAATGCTGATAAAAAGAAGGATCACCTCCCTCCACCTGCTGGCAATTCTCCTTCTCAAGCAGCCCAGGAAACCATCAGCCATCTGTGCTGCAGAGGCACATCACTGGCTCATGTTCAACTTGGTGTCCACCAGGTCCCCCAGGTCCTTTTCTGCAAAGCTACCTTCCAGTCAGTCGGCCCATGTATGATACACATGGCATGTAGTAGAGTGCAAATCTAGGAGGCAGTTTACTGTAATTAGAAGGGTTTTCTCAGCCATAATGTACCATGATACCTTGAATAGGTTGTGTCCTCAGCAGTAGGTATACAGGGTACACTGCTCTCTGTGGTGATACGCAGGGCATACTGCCATCAGTAGTGGGCAGAGGTAAGGTTCACGGAGCTCTAAGGCTGAATCTTTCAAGTATATTTTGAAATATCTTGAAAACTTTGTCTTAGCTTAGAATTTCCAAACTGAATATGAAATGGACTCAACATAGAAGACTGGTTTTTTTGCCTTATAGTACATATCTGCATTCACAACCCAAGTGTGTTAATTCAGCATTTGATATACAATTTTTTAGGGATTCCTTCCTCTACATTTTCTTCAAAAATGTTTTGGGTAAATCTTGCTTGTGAAGGGAGGCCATCACTATTCTAAGTAAAAAAAAATAAGGGAACAAAGTCTGTTCTGTGCAAAGCTTATGTGCGCTACAGGAGTTTATTTGTGGCAGTTACGATCACAGAAGGAGTTCTGGGTGATAAATATGTCCAAGCCTTCAGTGGCAGATCTTTATCAGTGCTGTAATGCTATACGGTATTGTCAAAGTGTCTGGGTTTACCCATGGACAGTACTACTTCATCTGTGAACTCTAAGTTACACAAACCCTGTGGCTACTTGTTTCAGTAAGTAATAAAATTTGGCTACTTTAAGGTATACTTAAGGTACATATTTCCCTGAAATTTCAAATTTAAGTGTCACTACAGTACCATCCAAAAGTCAGAGTGCTAGTGGGCAAGAAGGCCAGTATAAATAAGAAGATTTCTAACTCTTAGGGCAAGAAAAAATTTGATAAGGTATCAGGAAAAACAAATATCCTTACTTTATAAACTTTCATGTTTTCAGGAAGGCAGGTCTTCTCAAAACTACTTTTAAAAACAAAGCAAAACACCTAGCAAAAGAGTAAATCTATAAACTCATAAACCTATGATTATTCAGGTCAGTCATTTTAGGTTAGATGATGCCAGGGGGATAGAAATTGCTTTTTTACCCAGCAATCTAAGTAAATCATTATCTACAGAGAATTTACCATCTCCCCATAATAATATCCCATCCCTAGAAATATACTTATCCCTTAAAAACAATCAGTTGCAAATTTGAATATAATCAAATTCTGTAGGGAAACATTTTAGCTATGCATATTTTCCAGTGTTGCTCCATTCTCTCTTTCTCTTCATTCCTGTTGGTGATGGGCGAATTGGTGTAAAATCACGCCAGCCAGCAGGACCTTTCTGCACTTTGCCACAGCCCCCTTATTACACTGGGTTTAGGTAACAGGTTTGCACCTTTTTTTGTGTGAAGAGGAGAACTCGCCTTCACAGCCTTGCATGCAGAAAGGCCTGTCTACAGCAAATCAAGTTACAATTTTGAGCCACATTCTGCTTTCCATGTTTGCATAAAACTCCCACTGACATGAATAAGAGTTCTGTGTATATCATGCTGTGTAATAAATAGCATTCAAAACAGAACCTATGCAAAGCTTTCTCACTGTTTTGGGCTACCAATTTATCCTTGTATTTACAGAATATTGATGTAAGCAGATGCCCAAACTGCCTGTCATTTTTAAAGTATGCAGAGATGACTGGTACAGTGGCTACTGACTACAAAACCACCGCAAACTTTCTGAGGCTGCGATCTTGCCTGTCCCTCTGCTCCACTCCCCCAGGCCATGACAAAAGATGCCCTTGCCCTGACTCAGCTCTGGCTTGGCAAACGATGTGCAGCTGAGCTCATCCTTGCCTTCACTGGCACATTGATGTCCTCATAGCTATGTTGTCTCTAACTTGGGGGTCAGGGAGGAAAAAGAAGCACAACTCCTGATCCACCAGGTTTTATGTGGAGGGGTTTTGTAGAGTTATAGCTACCTATTAAAAAGGAGCAGATCCTTTCTGATCCCTGGGGGTGTGAACCAGAAGCAGAGCAGCAGCTTCCACAGTGATCAGAGACAGGACAGTGCGTTTCCCTCTTCCCACAACACGTAGACCTCTGACTCTCACTCATTTCCAGCATCAGAGGGAAGACTTGCCTCTGCTTTCTCCCATCTACAATGTTCTCTCAAAGTTTCTGGGTTTTAATAAGGCAATTGACAAATAGCATCAACACGGCATAAATCAAACGCTAAATATTTATGTGCCATATAAATCTCAAGAAATGGTGTCATCTTTTGTCTACCTGTTTCAGAGCCTCAGCGTGCTCATTACTCGTGCTAAGGGGGCCAGGGAGAAAATCAGTAACTAAGCTGGTTGTGACTGCAACTTTCCTCAGTGACAGTCTAATACAAATGTAATGAGAGGTGAGCAGGGCACACCAGATTTATGTATGGAGATTGTCATCAGCAAGCACTGCGCTTGGAAGTGTCGGGATGGCTCTGAGAGGTATGATACCCAATTTCCTGAATTTTTGTAAATATTACCCTTTGATTAAAGCTCTCCCCAACCGGTTTTGGCCTGGGATGCAAGCTTGTTTCAGCCACCGCTCTCCCCTCACAGAGGTCAGCACAACTCCCAGCGCGTTGCTGGCACCTTCCTGTGCCTTGTCTCCTATGGGAGATGCTGCTCCTGGCCGTCCTCGTCCTGCATGTCCTGCTGGGGAGTCACAGACGAGCCGAGGACAGGGCAGGACTGCTCTTCCCAGCTGTGACCCACTGCCAGTACAGAGGAACTGAGGAACACTGTTCAGCCTGGCAGCAGGCAGCAGCTCATTGACTACTGTCCTCTGACACTTGACTTCTTCCAAGCCAGTAAAATAGCTCTGTGCCTGCAGTCTGTGTGTGTGTGCGCGCTTGCATGCCTGTGTGCATGCAAATAAGCTTTCCGAAAGCACCCTGTCCTTACTGAGTGTGCTTTGGAGGTGTGCCACTCCACAAATATTGGAAGAGCCCCGTGGAGCTATTTTATTTTATTTTTGAGCATTGCTAATATATGACAACATCATTTCCACCTTTTGCAATTTTCCACAGATGATTTCTACATTATTTCATGTTCATTCTAAAACCATTTAATAGGGTTTCCACAGAACTCGGCCATCTCGTGAAGGAAAACGAGTGGTTCTGCTGCCCTGGGGAAGCCAGAGGAGACAACTCTCAAAAAGATGTTTGAAGGCACACTTTGTGTTCGGGAAGAAAAACACCAAGATTAGCAAAAACTATAGCTAGTAAATCGAAATTAAATTTTCTGCATAGGAAAAGCCACTTTCAAGTCAAAGAAGTTCTGGCTCTATAACATCTGCAGCAAGGCATCAGGTGATAACACCCTGTATCATTAAAGGAAAGATACGGCGACACAGTCGTAATGCTGTCATAGGTGACACTTATTTTAAGAGCTGGACGCTTTCAGTTAGTGACTGCTGAGTGATAACAGGCCCTCAGGTATCTGCATAAAACTGCTTGCCATAAAACTTTTTCATTTTCCAAATTTTTCATTTCTAGCTGTCTTGGATGTGGCAATTAATTTTGGAGTCAACGAGACACTCTTGTGCATTTCCATGAAAATAAGTCACTGTTTGTATGTTTACTCAGAACGGGATGAAAAATATTTAGTGATTTTCTACACCTCACTTATTGATTGTACAGCTAAGAAATCTGACATTTGTGAGGTGTGCTTGTGGAATGAAAAATAGCAAACTCACAGTCTTATTTTTTGTTTTGTAATTTTGATTTTGGTTTTTGAAAGGAAGAGCACGGTATCTATTTCCATTGTGTATTTTAATGTGAAATGTTGACCTTACAAGATCTTTTAGGATGCGTGAAAATCCACTTTAACTTGTAAACAAGAGGGAAAGACAGAAGCATACCAAAAATTAAAGAGGGGATAATAATGATTACAAGTGATTTGGGGCTTCTGTTTATTATAAAAGCTGCCCACAGCTTTGTATTACAAGACCGTGTTTTTGGCAGCTTACCACTGTGCCAAACATTAATCATTTAAAGTTAAATTTACCGTACTGTTCAGGTTGATTGATCTTTTTTTTTTTTTTTGAAAATTTCTGATCCATCAGCTTTGGCCTTTCCAAGAATGAGGATTGGGAAAAATATGTTGGTTTGCCCAAATTTAAATGTTCTGGCAACTTTTTCTTGGAACCATTGTAGCATTCCCATGCTTTGAAGCAGGACTTGAAATCTGGCAGGGGATTTGCCTCGACTTTGGGGATGTGCCTTACACCATCTTTCTGAAAATCCACCTAATTTGGCCAACACATGCTTTTGGGGAAAAATTAATCTCACTTCATTGCTGCTCAGTGGAGGATCTATAGATGTTAACAGATAAAGCCCCCAAGAATGCCACTGTCATGGAACATGCTCCATCTCATCATTATCTCCAAGAGACAATAGAGACTGAACATGTACCTCTCTATGAAATAACAGAGCATGCCCGAAGCCAGCATTACGGGAGAGAAGCCAGCCTTTTCCTGTAATAGCTGCTCTAGGCTGAGTTAGGGCCAGCACTGAGAAGAGGGGCCCTACCTGTAGTGTAGAGGACTATATCTGTATGATACCCTCATGTTATGTTTATGCTGGTGGACGTGCAAACATGTCCAAACTCTTGTAGGTGGGTATTCGCCAGGTTGCCACTCAACTGGCTTCCAGAGGGGTGGGCAGAGGCTCTGTCCAGGTCTCTGATGCAGATCACCAGGGCATCAGGACTGCAGATCACAAAATCTTGAGTACTTTCTGCTCAGTCAATTTACTGCCTCAGTGACCCCCCCCGGTAGTGGCTGTTTAAGTCAGAAGCTTCAAATGCAGATGAGACAGCAACAGGCAGGAGGATGGAAAAAGGGATGGAAAGACTGAAGCAAGAGGTCTGTTGACACCAGAGCTAGGAGAGCAAGGTCAACTGGGGTTGGGATTAGCTGGACAAGTAGGCTGGGAATGGGAGCCAGGGACGAGAAGCCATGGAGCATTGAAGTGAGCAAGCACAGGAGAGGAGGTGTGGGCAAACAATGGGATCATGTGTGGAGCTGGGGCAGGAGGAAGGCTGGGTCACAGAGCATGATCAGACCAGTGGATGTGGAGAACAGAACTGAGGAAGGAAGACAAATGTGCTAAGGAAGTGGCTATAGAGGATGGCCTGGGACAAGAAGTAAAAGCACTAAAGTAGAGATGGAGAGGAACACCAGAACTGGACAGAAAGCTCAGGAAAGCTTAACTAGGCCTGTTGGCCAGTATGAGAAAAAAGGTGTAGACCATAAAGCAGAGAGCAAGCTATCAGGGAGAGACTGGATCTAGTGAGGTAAGGAGCCCGGGCTAAATAAGTTTGAGGTCTAGAAGGCAAGGGAAACAAGAAGGCAAGAATAGGGAGCAGAGAGGCTGCAGCATAAATCATTTAGAGGGCAAGAGACAGAACAGGCCAAAGTGTGAAGAGGAATGGGCAGACCAACCACGATCAGCAGAGAGCATTTCATAGTGGTTTTCTGACAGCATCTGGAAAGAACTCCGCTACTGTTATGGGGGATTCCAATGGATTTCCTGTTTGGAGAAATGAGTTCACAGGAGAGCACTCTAGATGACACTGCTTTGACACAAGAGCCATGGCAGCCAGCATGAGAGAATTCCAGTTTGGACTTGCTTATGGTGTGTGAAGATCAAATAACCAATGGATTGGAAGTTTGTGGCTGCTTAGGGACCTTTATCGTGAACGGATTGCACTCACTATACCAAAGACAGTATCCCCAGTAGTACGTATACTTGACACTTGAGAAGGGATAATACCTCAGGGTGATAAAAAATGTGAGGAAAACTGAGAGTAAAAATTTGCAGACACCAAGAAGGGCGTGTAAGAATACTCAGGTCATTATATGGTCAAGAGGTCAAGCTTTCACAATTAAGTAAAAGGGCAGATTTGTCTGACAACTCATTCTGTTTGTGAAGCAAAGAGGAGCCATCCCTTGGGGGTGAAAAATGCAAATGGAAGGGCAAGAGAGACCAAACAAGAGGCATTATAACTTACCAAGTTCTAACAAAAACAAAGTAGGTCCAAAGAGCAGGGGAAACAGCAGGCTGAGAAGGTCAAGAACAATTTATTTAATACAGTAGAAGCAAAAGAAATTGGCATCAGCCTATTATGGGGGGGGGTGCAGACATTGTTAATAACGTGGAAATAGTGCATTTTTTTTGTTCTACTTGTAAAGAAGTGGGGCAATGTGTCAGTATCAAATGAAGATGTGAAAGTCCTTTCCAATCTACAAATAACTGAAGGGTATATAAAATTACTCCTAGAGAGATTAATATTTTTAAATTAGCTGTTTTGGATAACTAACATGCAAGAGCTGTAATAGTTTTGCTGAGAAAATCTCTTTCCCACTATTATTTCTGGCAAATATTTGTATACGAAGGAAATCCCAGAAGGGTCCAGAAGATCCTACATAATATAAGGCAAATCACTGAAAGCAGATTTTCCACAGCGGATATTAAGATTGCCTACTACAGTCTTCCGTGTAGAAGTCCTGAGCTCCCACATGCGGGTAGGAGCCTGTGTGTAGAGCACGGAAAGCCCAGGAGCCCCTCAGGGGTCACCCCAAAGCACTGGACCCTTCTCATCTCCCTGTGTAATCCACCATCTATAAACAGGAATAACTCCACCTCCTCATCTCCAAAAGGTGTTGTGAATATGAAGCCCACCGGTACAACAGTGGTTGTTCTAATACACTAGAAGAGCCTTAGGAAAGTGAATTGCTCCTGGGGTCTGAACAGTGTTCGGTGAACAAGGCACAGGGTCTTGTGCTGAGCACAGACCCAATATAAATAGCTGCTCATTAAGCAAGCACCACCTGCTCCATGAGCTGGATGAGGCAGGGGTGCTATGGGACAAACTGCACAGGATTATGCACATGTAATTAAAGACTGATGCAACGTGCGTATGCACAGAGGCGCCAAACTGAAGCTCCACAAGCCAGCTCAGCAGCGACCTTTTCTAGCTTCTCAGCGCTTGATTTTGCCACCATTAGTAATGATCTTTCACTGCGGTTTATGTGTGTAACGTCACTATGTAGCCTTTGGTTAGGGGCCGAAGCAGACTTGGCATTGTGGAACTCAGTGGAACCTCTTTTAATTGCCTCTGAGATATCACTGATGTGAAACAAGACAAAAGGTGGTAGAGGGAGTAGACAAAAGGAACTACGAGACTCCTCATATTCCAGAACACATCCAGCGAGGAAGTGGGAAGAAAAAGAGAAAGAAGAGATGCCGAATGTGATGCTTGAGTGAAAAATGCAAACAAGTCCCTCTTTGTCTCCCTAAGACCCCAAACTTCGGGGAAGTTTGCCTTCTGATCCCGGTTCCAGCTCTGTGACTCAGGCTTCGCTCTCCAGATCTGCAGTGCATCTTCCCATTTATCTCTAAGTAGGACAATTTCTGAGTCCTATATGAGTCATCAGTGGGTTTTATATAGAAACCAACGAAGGTTCTTCCAGTCTCTCAGTAAGATATGCCGTGCTGCCAGGGAAGCACTTTGGGTTGTTCTGACGAGCAATTGTAACTGCTCTAAATTGCCAGAAATACCGTCTGAAGAGCAAAAGGACCATTTGCCATCTCAATCCAAAACGGTTTATAATGCAGTCTTTGTGTCGCCTGAATGCGTTGATCCCACCTTGCAATCGCTGATATTAGGCTTTGCAAACTGGCCAGATCCCAGTGGGTATAATTCTCAGGCTGGCTAACTCGCAGGGTTCAAGTGATGCCACTTAGGGGCTCAGAGCCAGCGGAGGGGGATGGGGGGAGGCGTGCGACACACGGGAAGGGGTCTGAGTCAGGGCTCCTGAGAGCAAGGAGACCTGCCTTCTCTCTCCTTCCTGCTTCTGGAAACCACTCCTCGCAAGCCGGGTCGGCTCGCTGACAGCCACCTACCCTGCAGTTAGGTCCTGTCCTTTCTCAGCTGAGACAGGAGGGACAGGTGGCCCATGCCGGAAGCAGTGGCTGCGGCACAGGAGCAGGGGGGGATCCTGGTCGAGAGCCCAGAGCTGCCGTGTGACAAACAGGAGGCCAGGTATTAACAGGTGGGTGAGAAGACAGGGGCTGGCTGCCTGCTCGGGGATGCGGCCGTTTTAAAACCAAGGCAGCAAGGATCACAGGGAGAGCGTGCATGGTGGGGAGGGCATATTTTGAAGAGGAGGAGGAAGGAGCTGTTTTGGAATTGGGTGTAAAGCCATTTGTTTGGAGGGATGCCAGGGTAACAGTAGGTGCCCAGAACAAACGCGCGCAGCCATCCCAGCACTCGGAGCCTGCATGCTCGTCCTTCGCAGTACCTAAGTAGGTCAGCCCGTTTCTTCAACCTTTCCTCTTCCCTTTCTCACTTGCTCTCTTTGTGGGAGGTGGCGGTGGTGGTAGCAGAGGGGCTACACCCGTTTTCACTGATTTCCGACACTGTCTACGTGTGAACAAGAGAAGCGGAGAGAAGCTAAAGCTGCTTTCTTATTAACAGCTGGTGACAGTCCCTTTACACAGTGCATGTCACATTTCTTAGCCGAGGTAGAAAGGAGTGAAAGAGGAAAGCAGTTATTTAAAGTTTAAGATTACAGACAAATTACAAGGATATTCTGAGGCTCACAGTCCCCCTCAGCAATTCTGCGAGCCCCGAGGCTGGCCTTGCCACACCTTTGCAAGCAACTATTTTAGGCAAGTGTGCTCATCGGGTTCGGGAGGACGACTGCTCCAAGTAATTCTGGGATGCAGGTTTCGCACCACAGGATGCCAGCGGGATCCAGTGAAGGTTATGGACTGTCTAGCCTGAACTCCATCTGTGCCCTGAAGTTTCCTCTTGGCTGGGCACCGCTGAAGGACCAGAAGCAGCCAGTAGGAAGCAGTAGGCACAGGGGCTCATGGGGAATTTAAGCCATCTGAACGTGGCACTCAGTTTTTTAAGACAATGTTTTTTTTAAACGCTGTGAACATATTGCACCCAATTATAATTGTGCTATGTACTCTGTGCCGTGCTATGAGTGCATGCCTCCTCCTAGCTATGAAGGGGCAAATCTGACATGCATACAAGTGCACTCTTTTCTCCTATGTAGCTTCTCCCAGGCTGCTTATCACGATAGTATTTGCATGCCTCCCAGTAGGGCATTGAACTGTGTGGCTAACATCTGCCACGTGTTGTTTGTTCTGTCCTCCTCTCCCAAGGAAGGAGGTGAGTGTAGTGGAGTATCTTGTTTTTGCGGCACATTTGTTCAGCTTTTGCTTTCCCTGCATGCAGAGCTATGTATTTGCGTTAGTGAAAGTAAGGGCACGAAAATGTGTCCTGCAATTGGAAATGCCTTTATTTCAGTAAGGGGAATTAGGGCTAATTAAGTCAAATTAAAAAGGGAAGGGAGAGTTGATTTTCTTTATTCTCAGCATACTCTGTTTGACAAACGGGTCTTAACCACAGATGACAGTATTAGCTTCAGCCTTTCAGACAAGGAAATCTTGGCTGCTATTCCCTCTGCCCATTTATCTATGATAAATTTAAAGACACATGTTCCCCCTTCCTGGACAAACACTCTTCAACTCTTTTTTTTTTTTTTTTCCTAACAGTAAAATATGTTTGAAATCTCTTTATACATGTCTTTTTTCCCCTTTCTTTGAATGGGCAGCCTCGTACACGACACACTCCGCGGACCTTAACAAACAATAACACTGGCTCTGGACACGTCTCTGTTTCATGGCAGTTTAGGTCTGGACCTGATTTAGTGGCAGGGGCACTTCTGAAGCCTAGAAGTGTGGCCTAGATTTACTTCTATCTCTAGGGCTCTATTCTAAGTATTTTCACTTTTGTGTTATGCTGGGGTTTATTAACAATCCTTAACCAAGCAAATAACTGGTATTATTCGAACAACAATTCTGGTATTCTAGAGGGCACTGAAACAAAGAACAGACTGACTTTTCAAGACTGGAGGGAAAATCTGTATTTTAGCCAGAAACTGAAACATCATTTCTTGAGCCTAGAGGTAATGTCCTATGCACTGGGTGTGTGTTTTTTCAGCTCTTACAGTTTGCTATTCTTTTATTCACGCCAACTTTTCAGAGATTTTCTTATTATCAGTATAAAAACAAAAACATATCCCTGTGTCGCTGTTAACAATAAATTGATTTACAGCTTTTCCATGTGTATTTTGAGATGACCTTACTTTAAAGGGTCAGAGTGAGAATTTCTTTGCTTTAAGCTGTAGTAAAATGCTCAGTTTCTTATAATCTTTGCTACTGCCTTCCAGGTGCTCTGTCTCATCCTGCACTTGCTGTTTTGGTGTTATGACAAAAAGCAAACGCAGTTTCACGAAAGCATTACAGGAAGCAAATAGTGCCTTTAATCCTTGAGGTGTGCCAGCCCAGCAGTATCAAAGCTGAGACTTTCCTGACCTCCATCACAGGGCTCCGAAGTGGGTCAAGATCCAGCCTGCGCTGACGGGGCCTGGACTCAGAGTGCTTTGGAGACGTGTGCTGGTGAGGTCTGTGCCACGTCTCTGAGGTCCAGCATGGTGCATAGCGTTTCTGTGCATTCAACACCCATTAAAAGACTCAGTCCCTGGGCTTTGCAAGAACGTAAGACTGCAGTTTCCTCACTATGACTGTTCTTTTAATGTTAAAGTGATTCTAGAGAGGGAAAATATGACAGTAACAGCAAATACACTGAACACAGGACAAGGACAACATGAAGCCCACTCTACAGTTAACCCAAGGTTGATGAAGGGGTGGCCACCAAGCCTGGCCCTGGGCATGCTGTGGGGTGGTGAGGTGGCCTCCTGCACTGGCCCCTCTCCTCCAGGCCAGGCCTTCAGCACTGAACACCCCCCTCACCACAGCTGAGCCTGGTGCTGGCCCAAAATGCCCCTCGTGGGCCCTTTGTGGCCACCCAGTCGCTGCTGCGCCACGCTGCGGGCGGCCTGCCGCTGCCGGCAGACTGAGGGCAGGAGTCAGCACCGCGTTGTGAAGAGCTGGCTGGGCCGCTTTTCCCTGCCTCCTTCCCAAACATTTGTTTGTCTTAAATACAGCTTTTTGTTTCCTTGGGCTGCCACAGATTTTCCACCTCAGCAGCCAACCAACAGCCGACGAGGGACGTTCGTTAGCAGCCATGAGGAACACCATGTCTCCCAGTGCTGGGCCTTTCTGGTGAGGGAGGCAGGCGGCAGCTTCGCGTAAAATGCCAAAAAACCTTCCTTGTTTTCCTTGGTTGCCAGGGTAGGAACTGACATTGTCCCCGGTGGAGCACAAGGACTCCCTGTGACACGACGGGGACAATGGGAAGGTATGTTTTCTTGACCCGCTGCAGGAAATCCTGTGCGTCTTGCTGGGGAATGCAGCATTTTCCTGCCTGGGCTGCGGCTGGGCTGCGGCTCCGGTGGCCCTCAGCAGCCTGCTTGAACACAACGCATTTTGAGCGTCTCTTAAATTTTAATAGAACCGGCTCTACTGGGTGCCCAGGTGGACCTGGGCACTGTGAACCGTGGCCCTGCGTGCTGAAGTGGCACTGGGTGCTGGTCAGAGGAGCCAGCCTCCCTCGGGCTGCACCTGCCGAAAACAACGCTGAGCTTCGCAGCTATTACCTGCTATAGTCGACGCTCTCTCTCCCGCCCGAAGCCAAAGGGACCATTTCCACTTGGCGTTTCTGCTGCTGTTGATTAACTGATTTACGTTTTTTTTAAAAAAGAAACAATTTGGAAAGTGACGCATTACTTCTGCGTGTGGACAGAGGGAACAGCTGAAACGTGGGAGTCCAGACTACAGCTGTGTGACTACAGCTTTTTTAAAAAAAAACAACACATATTTTAGTGAATAAAAAACTACTGATTCCCTCTGCTGGTGTTATGGACCTTATTAACTTACCAAGGTGGTGGTGGTGGTTGTAGTCACCAGACTAGCTGTGAAAGGAAAAGTGAGACAAGCAGGAGAAGCCATGACCTCTTCACAACTGGGGGCGTTTAAACCACAGCAGTCACCCTGCCTGACCTCCTTCCTCTGCTGCACCCATACATCTGTATCTTCACCTCTTGGTCATCACTTAGGGTCCTGCCACACAAAGCAGCCTAACTGCCCCAGATGCTTGCATCCATCAGGGGAATGGTGTCATTGCTAGGAACTAAATATTCACATGGATATATTAATTGCAGAAGGGCTTCTGCAGCCATTTGGAAAAGCCTGACACTCTAAGACCCATCAAATGTTTAGGGAACATGCGTGGATAATTTCTGAACAGGAAAAAACACAACAAAACGAATTTTTTCCTATGGCAGCCATGCACAGAGACAATGCCATTAAAGCTGGGTGACAGATCCGTCAGAGCAAATGATTAGTCAAGACTCCAAATAACCTGTTTACTGACAAGTCCAGAGTGGCATTTTTAACTGTTTCTCTTTTTTTGTCCTAATTCCATGCCAGGCAGCTACGAACAAGGGCGTGCCCATGAACTTGGTGCATCCTGTGTGCAAAATTTATGCTGCAAGGAGAAGGCTGCGTTTGCTAGAGAATTCTTTTTCAAAAGCTAATGGGGCTGGCTGGAAGCCTCCCTGTACCTTTCCCCTTTACTTTTCCCCTTCAGAACAGATGCAGGAAGAGCAACTTCTCCTGGAAACATTTGTGCCGGAATCGTGTGATTCCTTGCACTTCCAAAATAACCTCCCTTACACAAATGCCTGTTAAAGCATGAGGGACACCTCCTTGCCTACATGCTGTTTCCCTGCAGCAGTGCAGCAAGGCAACGACCACAAGCATAATCTTATTATTAATCTGCAGATCAGGGACACACACAGAAACAGGCTGCTAGAGAAGGAGAGTGCATGTTAGCAGGACCTCACGTAAACAAGGTCCACAAAACAGATGTGATGTGCAATGTGCTGGTGGACCTAAACATGGGAAAATTTCACCTTGCCCCAGGTGGGGTTGGCCTCTGGTCCCATGGTCAATGCACAAAGAAATGTGTGCTGCTTTCCTGGAAATTAGGCTTTAAACCTAGCAGGTAGAGTGCGAGAACACACAGGAATCGAAACTTCCCTCAAGCATTTCTGCTAGAATGGTGTATAGGGGTACATCCTTTGGCATATCAACATCAAACTATCTAACTCTCTAGCTGTCCTTCCTACTGACACTGCACCCATCCCTGTACCTAGGAGATGAAGCGCCTCTGGGAAGAAATGTTTGCACAGAGAACACACACATACAACAGGGCAGAGTTACAAATGCTGAGAGATTTTGTTATCTGGCTTTTTGTTCCCAATCTGGTGGTTCCTCCTCTCTCTGCATCTCCTCACTTGCTGTGTTTCCTCATCTGTGCTTTGTCTCCCTCCTCACTGTGTGTCTTTACTCGTTCCCCCTTACCCTTACCCTCCCTTTCCCCTCTCAGCTCTTCTGCCTTCTTCTGAGGTCCCGTAGCCTCTCCTAGTGCTTGGAAAATAAATATAAAACCTGCAATTTCAGTGGGAAAAGAAAGCAAACAGTTACAATAAGCAACTCCTCTTCTTGGGAGAAGTCTGACCAATGAGTCATTCCCAGGGCTTTTGAAATGACAGCAGGCATCTTCTCCTGTCTTTGCTGTTGCTGCCATTGTGTTCCTCACAGCAATGCTTACCAGCCAGTGGAGAATGGGGCCCCCTTATGCTTGGTGCTGCATAAATCATTTTCTTTAGCCTGGGGAAAAAAAGAAAAAAAAACTAAAGAAGATGAATACGTGATTCAAGGATTTACTGCTCAGATTGCTTAGAGGGTCTTTTATTCCTCACCCTTTCCTTTGTTTCTCTCACAGGCTGCCTATCCTTCTGGCCTAGCCCTTCACCCCACCCCATCATTCTCATGTCTGGCTGCCCCCATCTGATTTACCTTCCATTTCACTTTGTCCCCTCCTTCGTCCACCCGCATGCTTCTTTCACTGTCACTTACTCCCTCTTCTGTGTGGCCAGATCCCCTGATTGCCTTCTCCATTCTGCGATACTGGCTAGCTTTTCATCACCTTGCTGGTGGAATCAAGAGATGCAAAATATTCAGTGTGAGGTAGACACCGAATGGTTAAAACTTGGCAAAGTTATAGCAAACTGAAAACAGGCTCTCATAGCAGAAAGTGTCAGGTACCACCAGCTCCAGCTAAATTAAATTCTGTCCCTGTAGTGTGTATGCACAGAGACATTTATATTCATATTTTTAACAGCCTTCTAAACTCTGCAGTTCACTGACAAACCCTTCATGAAGCTATCATTCCTTTTTTAACACCTGAACTTTAAAATGTCACATATAACATTTAAAAGGACAGGCAAATAACTAAGGAAACATCCTAGCATGCATTTTGCTTCCTCTCCTTATGGTTGATCTGAAGTCCATGGAAATCAATGGCAGTCTTTCCACCTAGTTCAGCAGAGTTCGCATCCGGTAGGTCGGTTCCTCCTAAAATTTCAGATGAAAAGGACCCCATACAAATCCGTTTTCTTGAGTTTCCTTTTACTCATATATCTGGCAAGACTGATGTGCTGTCAAATGATCTTTTCAGTGCTAAATATACACCATTAACTACTAATAAAAAAACAGGCTTTAAAATTTCAGCTCTTTTTGGCATCTGTACAGATCATTCCACTTGATCTCACAAGATGTATGGTTTGCACTAGGATTGCAGTCACAGTTTTCTTGTTAAAGCTGTCAACCATTCCAGCATCTATCTTTACAATGGAATGCAAACCTTGGTTAGGAAAATAGGCATTTTTGCATGAACTATGATATTAAGATCTTTTGCCAGCCCTTTTCTGTACCCATTTGCAGGCTACAGCGCCTGTTAAACCTAGGTTGCAACGTGAAAACAAGGGAGGGAAGTGGCTGATCCCTTCTGTTTGAGACACTTCCTCCCAGTGGCAGAGATACTGTGGACATTAAATGCTTTCTTAAACATGCTATTTCTTGGAAAAGCATTTTGTTAGAATGACTTACAAGGCAAAACTTCACTGTCTCCTCTTGTTAGAGTTACAAAGGTAACTCCAGGACAGAACATTGCCTTTTGACTCTCTTAAAATCAGCAGAGAAATTCTCCTGAACATTAGATGATTTGCCATAGCATCGCATTGGTATCCGATTGGACTCATTAGCAGATATTTGTTAACGGCATGGGAGAGGTGCAATCACGTTGATCATTGTTTTCTTGTGAAAACTGATCATCTAAAGACAAACCCCTAGAGCGTTTTTGAAAAGCCAGTGTAAATCTTCAGTCAATATTGTATGAATCGACTTTAATATAATGACGTAAAGCAAAGGGAAAATACAGGTATGGGATAAACATATGTCTTCTAATGCTTAGGCGCAATGGGGAGCCCCCTTATCTGCTTCCATAATGTGCCTTATTATGCTTAAGTAATGAGTATTAGAAGCCAAGCAGTATGTTACATCTCCTCCTGCATGGTACATTCCCATACTGCCTAGATACATATGAATCCTGCATGTCACATGTCATTACATTTTCTGAGACTATATCTCCATCCATGCTAAAAATACACAGAGAGAAAGAGAGAGAGAGAACTTGAGTGTAAGCAACAGATACTTCTGCACAGACCCTTGGCAATACCAAAGACTGAGAGATTTATACAAGTGTTTATTATTCATCATTGTTTGAAGAAGAGCATTTGTGAAGATAACTGGCCCTAGGGGTTTTCACCCATCCATTTCCAAGCTGGATACGCTCAAGTGAAGCCCTGTCCACCTGCCTTTTCATCTATATGGTGGCCTGATATTTTTTTTCTGTGCTTAGTTACAGAGCCATTCCCGTAAAAATAACTCCTGAGCTATCCATAAATACTCTCGCTCAGAAATTCCAAGCAGTGAACAAAATCTGTGAAACTGGTGACCTGCTGGTGTCCTGCTCCTCTGCTATTGACATGCAGGGATTGCAGACCCCTGAGCCTGCTGTGGGGACGAACCACCTCCCAGCAGCCTCTGCCCTGCCGCCTCTCCCAGTAAGGGTCCCCGCTGCGGGGCCACCCGCCAGCAGTGTGGGGTAGTCTCCGAGAGTCCACATTACAATAGGGATGCAAGTCAGACTTTTTGGACCAAACTACGCTCCCCTCCCCGCAAAAAACAGGGAAATCATTAGTAGCCTAAAACCTCGCTCTAGCAGCTTCATCGCTGGCACTCCGGAGTTGGATTTGGTCTTATGTACGAGAGACAGGGGAGGAGCAGCGGTCCCCTGGTGACATGCGTCAGGCAGGATCACGGCACATGTTCGAAGTACCCCCAGCGTCCCAGGCTTTTGCACTTCTGCGTGAACAGCCGAATGGGCAGGCCCCTCCTGCTCGGCTGCAGCAGATGGAGCGGTGAGGCAGGCTGCGTGTCTGCGGGGCTGGGCAGTGGAGCTGTGCTCTCGAGCTCCAACTAATGAAGCTGATTTGATGAGCTGATTATTCTTGTGTATTAGTGCGTCGCTGACATGGTGCTCCACGCTGTACCAGACACAGAAGGAAGGGTACAACATGGGCCCCCTACTGAGCTTTCCACCTAGGCGAATGGACCGGACGATCCAGAAAGACGGAGTTCTGGATGATGATGATGAGACGAAGCCCCTCTGTAACAGAGCACTGCAGCTTTCTGAGCTGGAATGTAGCAGCATTCCTAATTTAGATACTCTGGTTGAATTTTAAGTGGAAGTGAACAAAACACTTGAAAAGCTGTCCCTGTTCTCTCAGCAGGGAGACTTCGAGAATTTTCTGGGTTTGGGGAAGAAATACTGGCACAAAACTGGCCAGAATTTTCCCGGGTAGGGATGTGATTCCTGGAAGCAGGCGCAGGTTTTCTAGATGTGATGGATGTAAACAAAGAGGGGTTGGTTATCAGGAGGTGATTCATGATGGGAGGGATAATGATGAATAAGTGTTATGACAACAACTGCTCTGCAGCTGTAGCACTCTTCTCTGCCACAAACTGCCAAAAACTCACCAGCTTTCTCCTGGGACCTAATGACAGTAAACAAGGCTTGACCATGTCCAACACAGAAGGTACATGACTGTTGACCTCCTCATGGCAGGAGAAAATTGGCTGAATAACATCAAGATGTAGAATTGCAGGTACCTGTTAGGTCTCTGAGTTTTTGAAGACAGCAAAACATCCCCCAGACAACATTATTCCTCATTTACATAAGCCATTAATTATGTTAATAATGTTTCTACCTGTGCAGTTTCTCCAATTTTAGCTCAATATTCCTCCCTCAAAATGCAGAGAAGTACCCTCTGGGAGCACACGGATGACTTTTTATATATTTTTGTTCATTTCCACTCCAAATTGAATGAGAGCAAGCCCGGCAGAATTTTTTTCAGGCCGAGTGGCGGTTCTGCTCTTGCTGAATCATCTGTGACAATGATTAGGCAAGAACACAAAAATAAACATTCTTTGGCAGCCAGGCTCCAATCTACCCTACAAAGTATCAAACCCACCACGTAGAGATCAGCCACAGAGTTTGAAAAATACTGCGCTAGGTCACTTGGTCTGTGCTTGGCACAGAGAACAAGCTGTACTGAACACGGAGAAGCTCAGCCCAGTCCAGAGGAGGGACCAGCTATACGCTGGTGATTAGGTGGTCCAAGAGAGCTACTGTGTAGTCTCCACCATGGTATCTGGACAGATGCAGAATAAACAGAAGAGATTTGCTAGAGAATCCAATGCGAGGCTGAATGCATACAGAGGTCTGCTGGGAAGTGGGGTTGACGTGATAGTGTTGCTTATAATATTTATGTATTCGTATATATTTTAATATCTTTCCACATTCCCTTGCTTCGGGTGCCTCATTCATGCCAAGAACCACACTTCACCCCATCCGGGAGGTTTGTGCTCATCAGCTCCTCGGCTCTGTCATTCCTCATTACAACAGTCACCTATGAGAATAGGTAGAGAAACAAAAGGCCAGATGCACAGCTGCACAGATGAGCTGAGCACACGGTAACAAAGGAGAGCAACTCTCTTTGGACATAGCTAACATGTGTGAACTTGCTTCGTTGTTTGTAATCCCATTTCTTTTTGCCTGTTCTCACAGCTATGCTGAATTTAAACATACAGCGTTTTCCAGCCACATGTGTCCTCTTTTTTATATGATAAGGCCTATTGAATCTATACGTTGAGGTATTAAGAAGAATGGGGATTCAGGGAGAAGGAAGGACAAAAGGGAAGGAGGAGTTAGGGTTAAGGCAGAGAACTTCAAATCAAAGTCACTGAGTTCCTTTCTCATTTCTACAAGAAATTTTCCTGCACACTGTTGGACATGCCACTTCACCAACATGTGCCTCAACTGGGAAATCTGTCAAATGGGGACACCAGACACCCCACACCATAAGGTCTTGCTGGGTGTCCTTGATGCAGCTGTGTGAGTTTATGAGATCACACTTAGACTATCACCATAGAGAAGCTTTTAACTAACCAGGCAGAAAAGGAAGCAGAGACTCCAAGATCTGGAAACATCAGTCTGAGGATTCATGCCTGGCAAAGAATGTCAACACTATTGCCAAGCGTATTCTGCTGAACTTTCTGTGAGGTGACTCTACTTGTTTCTATACAACAGCAAATATCCCTTGAGGTATGAAAGACCACTGCCATATACCTGCACCACATTTCTACTGCAAACCAAATTATTCATTGATTAAAATTTCAGAGAAGTTGTGGCATGGTGCAAGGAGTGGTGAGTTCAAGGACCAAGAGTGAGGGTAAATGTCAGTTTCCTGTGCTGTTCTCAATCACTTCTACAGCCATTGGAGATCCATTGGCTTTACAGCTGGAAGGTTGTGTTACACAGAAAGGCTGAGTTTCCCACCCGGAATCCACAAACCAGAATCTCGTTCATGGCAGTCACTGGACACTCCCTCCCTATCTTGTGCCTTGGAAAGCTCAGATGAGGAGGAGGAGGTGCTCAGGCAGGAGAAGACATCTGCTGTCCAGGAGCCCCTCTGCTCCCTAGTGGAATGGGATTGGGTTGGGCATGCAGCTGGTCTGCATAACTTCATGGTGCAGGCTTTTCTGGCTCTCTTACCTCCACAAACAGAAGTCTGAATCATACAGACAGTCCTCTGGCTCAAGAGCTCTGCTGCCAGTCCTGAGCTATTGGCCCAGCACAGAAGCTGTATGGGGGAGTCACAGAAGCAGAGCACACCTCTCTTGCAGAGCCACAGTCACCACCTTCCTGCAAGCTGCTCCAGGAGCTCCTGCTCCACTCAGCTTCGCGCTACATATTCTGTGATTGTCAGTCTCAGGAAGATTTTGATAAGAAGCTTCCTGAGCCAGGGCAATTGGCTGCCTACTCCATACTTGTGCTGTTGTGACAGTGTAGGACCCCACATTTCGAGGCTGGATGCTAGACTTCTGTCATAGTCTCCAGAAAGTGATAGATAGCTCCAGAAGACACTCTTATCTGAGGTTTATTGAACTATCTTATTAAATTGCTGCTCTCCAGTCCATCTCTCCACTGACTATATCGGATACCTAAGGCATCTCTCAGGGAGGTATCTCATGTCTCCTGCCAAACTGATATGATAAAACCAGGCCTGAAAGTGCAACGACCTCTGCAGTGGTTAATAAGCTGAGTGTGCTGTGCCTGTCTCCTTGTGCCTTCAGCTGTACATTTCTGTTCACCACTCATCCCTCTTCCCCCCCTTCTCCCTCTCTAGCTCCTTTTTTTTCTTCTTTTTTTTTCAGGGATGAATATATAACTCCCCATCTTTTTATAAAGGGGTTATACAACACCTAGAACAGCATCCAGACATGCAATGCTCTGGTCCATGCTGGAGACCTCTCAGTGCTCCTGCAGTCCCTTAAATCTGACCATCCAGAAGCACCTGTTACCAACAGCTTGCTCTGAGTCAGCTTCTTCTATCATCACGTGCATGCAAATTAATCATATTTTTTCTGCACAGGCCATTAAGAATAACATGAGTGCTTATTTTCTGAGCCATGCTATAGCTGTCTTCTTGGTAAAACATAGAAAGATAAAAAAAAAAAAAAACAATCATCATGCTCACTTCAAATGACTACTGAAGGAATACCTAATGGATAAATCAGACATTTCTTGGCTGTGAAGGTGGCACCTTTCAGTGACATCCCATGATGAAAGCTTTGGGAGTGATGACCTGATACGGTGGCACGTTAATGTGAACAGCCTCTCTCAGCTGCACATTTTATGACAGGACCTGAAGAGTGAAGAAGAATATATTAGTTATCAACTTCTTTTCGGATGAGTTTCTTAATACAATAAGACTTAAAGGCAAGCTGGTAGGCTGCTGTGAAATCTATAGATATTTATGAAATAGTGAGCAAACCTAAAAGGCTGCGTTTTTTTAACATGACTTGGTAATTTTCTAGTGGAGTTACAAAACAGAAAAGATCTGCATTTGGATTATTGTTTTGAAGACTTGTTGCTTACCTAAATCTTGAGCCAAACTGTTTCTGACATGGAAGTTGAGTGGGAGAACATTCTCCTATGCTCTGTTTGCATCCCCCTCTGCCCTTTGCCAGAGGTGAGGTGTTGGTGTGAGTTGTCAAGAAAATGAGTGGCAGCATTTGGGGACGGAGAGGCAGAAACCTAAGCCAGGACACCTGGGAGATGCTCTGAACCAGCACACGCACGTCCGCGGCAGGGTGAACCAATGTATCAGCAACACATTTACATCTCGTCCTTTCCTCCTCTTCTTCATTACTCCAAAACCCAAGTTTTGTCTTAAGGGCACAACCAAGCCCTAGAAAAGGTTACTCTGGCACCCTAATTCTGAATGTTGGCGTTTTTTCTAGGAAAGGAGGGTAGGCACAATGGAGCATGAAGGAGACTAGAGCTTAAGTGGGGCAGAAGCTTGTGTAAGAGAAGATTAATGCTGGAGAGCTGGCTGGGAAGGGGCTGTAGTAAATAACTTATCTTCCTCAGAAAATTAAGTATATGCAAGGAGTAGCAGACAGTGACTATGGGAAAACCTGTCAGAACAAAGTAGCAGTCTTCCATTCTCTCCTACCTACAGATGCAGCCAAACATACAAGAATGGGGTTGGGGGTTGTTCAATAATAGTCTGGCTGCTGTTTGTCAGAGACAACAGTTGAAATGTCCATGCACAATTGCTACTTTAGCATGTGCTAAAAATGACAATGGCATCCAGTCGCAATGGCCCCGCTGAGAACTGTCGTTCCAAGTCACAGTCATAAAACTACTGGTGGGTGGTCTTCATCTCCGCTTGTCCTCATTATCATTTCATTGTGTTTCTGTGGCCCACTGCACCACGGCACTCCCTGCATTTTAAAGCATTTCATTGATGGGGCAGTTTGACATTCATATTTATACGTCCTTGTTGTATTGCAGTGGTTTCTCCTGTTCTTGGGACCCAAGCCTTTTGTGAAATGTGCGAGGAAGATGTGTATTCAGATCTTGGCCCAATGAATTGGGTATTGTCAGAAAATAAGAGAAAGTATTGAGGATTTAAACATCCTGGACCCTATCCTTCTGCTGCGGAATGTAACAGAAAGGTTTTTCTTGCCAGAGACTGAGAGCAAGGCTGCAGAAGAGGTCAGATGGGTAGCACGTACCTGGTTTGGGGTTCAAGAGCGAACTTACCAGGTCACAATGTTAATAGGAGGCAAACTGCTCTCCGTCCCCCTCCCCCAGGAGCAGACAGCAAAGCTCCTGTTGACTCCAAAACCAGAAAGTCCAAACCCTAATAATATCTCTTTTGTTTCCTAATTCTTGTTTAACATACAAGTCAAAAGCTAAGCAAAGCCTATATGCAGCTCAGTGACTGGGCATGGCTTGAGCTGTAAAAGCAAAATGTTTGCCAAACCTGTGGAAAATAAAAATGAGAGACAGCTTACACAGTAGAAAAGGAAAAACCACAACTATTGAAACCTGAAGATTTACTTCAATCATTTTACCTGCGCTCTTGGCTGATGGCTCCTCTGCTTCAGGAACCAGGGCCAGGGCAGAGGTTTTGTCCTCTCCCTCCATTCCTCGGGCAGGACGGCCGGCGGGTGCAGCAGAGACTTGATCACGCTGGGCTGCCTTGCCCTGGCTGGAAAGCAGAGTAAAGTGGGCAGGCAAAGGAGGCACATAGGGCTTCTGCCATTTTGCAGGGCCAACATGTACATAGCTGGCTTGCTGTGCAGCGAATACCCCGGTTCTGCATGCATTGGGCTGCACTACACGGCTCTTCTGACTTTCCGAGTTTTGCTTGTTCCAGGCACATAAAGGAGCAGCTGCTGCTCATGTGTGCATGCGTTGTTGCCCAGTGAGGAGTTGAGGATGTGTCTTGGCAAATGGCAAGAGCCTTAAGTTTGCAGGTAAAATGCTACTGAAGGGAAATGGAAAGATAGGCCCAACTGAAAACGTAAGAAGGTGTTTGTTTAAATGTTCTAGGGATGACTGTTCAAAGCAGGGCAAAGCACTGCTTGCAAATCAAACTAAAGAATGAATAAAAAATCTGACATGGACTTTCTCCAAATTTTCCTTAAAAAAATTACCTGTGGACAAGAAGTCAAGGGGCTGCTTTCAGCCCAAAGGCCAATCTGCTCCAGAAGCACCCCATCCTGGAGCATAGCTTTTAAACCTGACCACCTTCTCAAACCATTAGTGAGAATGCCAAAGTTGTTAGAAGAGCCCTTAGTCCCACAGGATCATAATTCCCTTCTTTACCCAGAGAACGGGACCATGCAAGAAGGAGGTGTGCAGGCATCTCATATTGCTCTTCCAGCATGCCTTAGTCCTCATCTGCAAGCTTTCAGAGCGGGATTCATCCCCTGTGCTCATTTAGTCCTTGGACTCAGCTGTTGGTGCCAAAATTGAGGGCAATGAAAGCCAAGTGGGATGACAGCTTTTGTGCTGTTCTCCTTGGCCCACTAGAAACTGGACAGTGAGACAGCAATAAAGATGCCTTTCTCAAACATTGTGCCTAGATCCACAGCAAACCATGAGCAGCAATAACTGAATCCTGTACTTCTATGCTTACATAGCAACAACCCAAGATGGAAGAGGTGACTCTGGACACGCAGAGTGGGCCAGTACACATCTCTGTGGAGTATCTCTGACATGCTCTAAACTTAGGGCAGGAGATCCCTGCCTAACCCTCCTCTGTGAGACAAGAGTCGTGCACAACAGAGCTAGCAATAGTAATAACTATTTGTTTAAATATTATTCGCCATGGTTGTAGCACTTCTGTTGGTGAATGATTGATGGACTAGTTGGAACTGCACTGAGCATATTCGTTAAGTTTTTGGTATATTTTTGCTTTTGGCTGTCAATGGCTTAGACTCATGGTTTTCATCTGGTGCCTTATTTATGAGCTGTTTGACTTGGCCGTTTCCTATTTGCTATTCACCCCTCATGGTATTGAGTTGATCACCTAAACCACACAGTGCCCCTTCTGTTTCCCTCTGGGTAGGTGAAACTTGTCAAAGAGAACAGTAAAAAAGGAAATACCACTGCAAACACATAAACATTCATGGGTTTAATGTGAATAAGGACATTACAAAGAGAAACCAACCACTCCAACAATGGTCAACCCTCATTTCCCTACGGACACATCCAGAAGACACAGCATGGAATGAGAATTCAAATGGAATTTAAACAAATGCTCACCAGTCCTGTTTTTCAGCACTTAACCTGCTCTGTTATTTGGAGCCTCTGTCTTTGGTCATGTTGGAGTCTTTCTTGGAGATAATATTAGCTTGTATTTGTAATGCTAGTGTGTGATTGCCTGATGAATTCTCTTACTACTCATGCACGAGAGGGCAGAGGTTCACATTAAGAAGCCTAACTGGTTATTTGGTTATTATTTTGATGTGTGCTCTTACCAGCCTAAAAAAGAAATTATTTAGACAAGGTTCTGACCTACATGCAAAAATGAGACCTGACATTTGAAACTTATTAAGTACTTTAATTTAAAAGGCAAGTAATTTCATCAAATGCATGTAGCTTCCTCCCATACTTGGAACTGCACGGGTGCTCAAGTCTTTCACCAAACTGGGAGCATCACTCGTTTTAAAGGTGAATCGCTTCCCCTCCCCAAATAACCTGCAAAAGAGAATCCATAACAATTTTGTTGTGATTTAACTTTTTTCCCCACGTTGCTAACAAGAAAAGCGGGGGAGGGAAGAAAGGTGCCAGCCATTAGACCAACATATTTGACATCCTGCCTTGATTCATTTAAGACTGCAAGAACATAAGATTGTAAGAAAGATGGTTACAAAGGATTGCAAAAAGATGAATCTTGGAAGAGATTGCACAAGAAAGATTGATATAAATCATGGGCAGAGATTGTCTATAGACTGCAGGGAAATATGGAAAGGAAAGAAATCTTTTCCCTAAATACAGAAAAGGCAGGTTTAAATAAGGATGCAAGGGGTATCAGAACGCTGCTGCTTTGAATGTTGCATTACGTTTAGTTGGATTTTGTGTCACAGTATGTGTCACTGATGTGACTCAGCATATACATAGGGATAAAATTTCGTGCAGTGGTATTTTACATTGCGTATAGCAAAGAGAAAAATGGAAATACCCTTCCAAAAAGTGTTGGGTTTTTTTTACTTTAATTTTCGTTTGTCATTATTGGTACTGGAACTTCTGCCCATGGACCCTGTTGTAATTAGGAGAGGTTTTGCTGTGTGTTGTCCTCAGTGCCTGACTGGCTGCTCGGAGACTGCTCTGCTCACTTAGAAGCACTCAGCAGGGAGACAGGGTCATGTTGGGAATCAGCACAGACAGCTGTGGCCCAGCCTTGCCCAGTATCCAGCATTACCGGAGAGGGCCCAGTCATAGGCAGGGGAAGTGTCCCGGTCCCCAAGCACCATCGCCTGTATTACCGTATGTACACTCTAACAGGGTGCCAACAAGCTCCTCACGCTTCCTCGCTCCCTCCAGCCTCATCCCACTCTCTTCTCTGGGATGCCAGGTCCTCGCATCTCCCCTGGCTCAGCGGAAATGTTGCTTCCCAAGAAATCAAGCTGCCCCAAAGGTACTCGTCCCAAGATGACTGAAAGCAGCTGTTCCTGGTCCAGCCGGGCACGTGGAGGTGCAGCCACCAGGGTCTGGATTTCGGAAAGGTTCCTTCCAAAATTCTTGGAGTCATATTGTGTTTTGAAGGCTTAATTTGGTAATTGGGCAGCCCCCCCTGGCCATCTGTGCCGAGCGGTAGCCACACTCGCTGGCTGGGCAGAGGCACTTGGCTCCCCCCTGACAACAGCCTGACATCTCCAATTAGGGAGCACAGCCTCCCCACATCCCGCTTTCTCTGTACCCTCTCCAGGAGAGGCAACTCCTGTCAGGGGGGTGTTTGCATCCCCAAATCCAGGCAGAAGGGTGCCCGAACTGAGTCTCACCCATCAATACCTCTAGCACAGCAGGAGCTGATGGCAGGAGCTGATAGCATGTGCCAAAGCAGGAGACGAGTACAGCGGTTCCCTGCTGCGCCCTCCCAGCCCTCGGGGGTCTGCAGGTCGGAGAAGCAGGAAGGCTGTGTTCACAGCCACAGCTCCCTTGGTGTCCAAGAGTATCTGATTTTGAAGCTTTTCTTCCAGGCCTAGTCACTGTTCTTGTAAGTGGCTCCAAAACTGTATTGAACCTCAGTGTCCAGAAACATCAACAACAAGCATTTTTTTGTTGTGCAGGTGTTTTTGGATATATGCTCGATGTTAGACTGTCACGGCTTCAAAATTATCCCCCTTGAAGGAAGGGAAAGCAAGTGTGGGAATGCCTAGGCTGTCTGAAAAAACCTTCAGCGCTGTTTTGATACCAGTGGCGGCATTGCATTTCATTCTGGGAGGAATATTCATGGCTAAGCTCTAAGCCTCTGATTTATAATGGAAATACTGATAGATCCAGATCCATTTGCAGATGCTATTATAATGTTTCATCCTGTGGAGGGGAGGAGGAAGGGAAACAGCCTCCTTCCCTTTTCATTTTGAATATTGGTACGCTCTGATATTGGTTTCATGAAGCATTTGGATGGGTCCTTATTCACAAATGAATAAAAATGAGTAAAGTCCTCAGAATCAAAGGTAAGCCAAAACTGGCACCCATAAGCACAAGGCAACCCAGAGAGCCCATCTGCAGCCAAACCATGCAGCAGACCCAGACACAGCTTAAAGGCTGGCAACAAGACCGCCTGCAGAATCTGCCAAGGAGCCAGATGCTGTTGCTTCCCAAGCTTGGCATGAGGGTTCCTGATTGCCATCCAACAAAGAGGAAAAAGAGGAATGATATAATGTGGTGGGATAAAACACATCCCACCTCAACCTCCTTTATTGCTCATTGAAAAAAAAAATCGAGGAAGATACTATTGGAAACGTATCATTGTTTTCAAAAATACATACATTAGCCACAACAATGGCCTTGCCAAATGGGAAAAGTAGGAGCTATTTAAATGTATGTGCCATTTAAAAAAAAAATTAAATCTTCATATGCTGTGTTTTGGGTATGGATGTCTTTGTGTCTTTTGTTAACTGTTACAGTGATAACCACTAAAATGAATACAAGTGTGGCAAAAAGCTTCCAGTTTTTTACAGTAATATTTCAAAATCCCCTGTCTCGGCACAGCTGTCTAGATCAGATAGATCACGGTGATGGCTACCGAATGTAAAGAAGTCAGGTTTGTAAAACGAGGTGCAGAGAAATAAAAAAGGAAACTGTAAATAAAGATATGTGCCGAGAAAGGCATTACAAAACAAACAATATATCAAGGTATTATACAGATAAGGGCTCTGCTTTTTCCGCGGTTGCACAACTCTGTTGATATAACTTCATTTCATTGGCATCGCACCTGGGGGAAACTGGAGTAATGTTGTGAAGGATTTGACCCAGGCAATATAAAAAGGAGTCATGAGGCTGTGCACCTGAGAGCATATAAAGCCATGAGGGGACAATCACGTATGGCAGTGGAAAGGACAAAGCAAAATAAATAGGAAAATATACATAAAATAATATGCTGCAGGTAGGTGAAGAAATAGGAAGCAGTAAAAAAGTAATGTAAAAGAAGAAATAAGAAAATACTGGTAGAGTTACCTGAACAATAACAGCTGTTATCATTAGTCTTATCATCATCATCATCGTATCATATTTTGGAAAATACCAGGTGCTTCTATCAATGATATTTCAAGGCAGCTCAAGCATATTTGCAAATTCAAGTCAATTTTGCCAGAGACTTTCAGCTGAAAGAAATACATCAGAACATGGTAGACAAACCAGTCCCATAATTTCCATTGCGAGCTGTTTTAGCATAGTCAAAAGATTCAGGCATGTGTTAAAAAAGGGAAGGCTTCCTATAAAATTAAGGACAAGGGATCCCCTTTTATTCAATAGCACAGTGGTTAGAGCAGTCGCTGAGGACAAGGAGACTCAGCTTCAATGAAGCCTGTAGTCCCGTGTCCAGGGTGTTGTCTGAACAGGGCTGTGGTGCGGCTTCACATCTCTTCAGGGCACAGGAGAGTATTGAATATTAAACCTGAGCCCTCCACGTTAACAAAGCTGCTCTGGCTGCTCCACTACTGGCTCACAGGAGCACTTCTCTCCCCTTCTGTCATCCCAGCTTTTATATTCCTTGGCTTTCATTAATTTTTTTTATTGTAATTATTTTATTGTAATAATAAAAATCACAGAATCACAGAATGTTAGGGATTGGAAGGGACCTCGAAAGATCATCTAGTCCAAAACAAAAAGATGTTTCATTTTCTTTACCTGAATCAAATCACTTTTAGATTTTCTTTTTTAATTCTTGTCTGGTTTTGGCCAGTCTAACTCATTTTAATTCTTTATTGAATCCAATTATTCATACTTTCAACACACATTCAATAACCCAATTAGTTGCACAGTCCTTCTTACAACATTTTCAACAGGTTAAGTTGAAAACACTTGGTGAAATATGAGGTACGGAAACATGTTCATTTTAAAGACAATATAAAATAGTGAGAAGTATATTGTAAAGTGTTACATACTAAAAGATATATGGCTGCTCTTGATGCTTCTTTCTAAGTTTCAAATACATATTTATATTTACAGAGCACTATATGTGATAAATTTATTGTATGTGTAAAATCCCCACTGTTAAGAATTTCAGTGACAACCACATTTATGTACTGGGAACTGGAGAAATGTGATACCATGAGAAGGTGTATTTCAAATGGTTTCTCTCACCTTTGCAAGCCACTGGGAGATGTTTCCCTTTCTGGACCTAGACATTTAAGACTAGTCATAAGGAAGGCTTCAGTTTGTAAGGCTGCTAGGCATTTTCATAGCTGACCACTCCAGAGTATATGTATTATGATACGTTCATTTCTTGCTCAGTGTATCTCTCTTCTTAGGGGACAACATTGCCTACTGCAGCAATATCATATCACGATATCATATTATAGAATGAATTACAGTATTACAGAAAACACAGGCACTAATGAGCACTGAAGGCTATAAGCAGGATTGCCCAAGATTTTCTATTCTAAAATTTTGCTTTGTTATATCCTAACTTGGCTGATCATTCACCACTTGAGGTAAAATTTTCCATGATGCTTGGCTGTCTCAGGCTGATAATTACAGTTCTTGTTTTGCTAAGTTTTAGGAAAAAAGCTCCTTCTTAAATAGGGCCATTTTCTCATGTGAAATGAGTTCTTACATTAATTGACTGGCTTAGGACTTCTGTTCTTTGATGGAAGGAAGACAAAAGAACGTCAGCTCTCTGAGATTTGATAACAATGTGGTGTATCAGCAAAACGCAGCCGAGTCTGACCATGTTACAGCTTTGAAGAAACCAGGTGGTTGTGTCCGGCAGAGATGGGCTGGAGGCAAACACCAAAATCCTCTGGGCAGACCTGAGCAGACGTCACTTTGGGGTGGTGTGCCTAGTCCTGCTTCCTCACCCTTGTTGCCCCTGGGTGCTGCTGCTGCCTGCAACAGCCCAACCTTCCCCAGTCTGGGGAGCGGGAGCTGCCTCCCCAGGCTCCAGCATGACACTGAAATAATAGGAAATCTCCTTTCTGGGGATGTCGAGACTGCACAGTGTCCTGGTTTCATTGGGATTTGGTTTCAGTTTGTGGCCAGCGATGGTGATCAAGGCCATTAGCAGCTAAATCCAGGGCAGCTGACCCTGGCTGGCCCACAGGTGTATTCTATATCATTGACATCAAGCTCACTATAAAAGAGAAGGTTTGCTGAGGGGAGGTAGAGCTCTTTCTGCTCTTCTTGTTTTCTCTTCCTCATTTTCAACAATTGTGATTCCTAGAGTAACTTGCTGGTGTTCTATAGATAAGTATAATTTTGTCTCTTTTGTGTTGTCATTTATATTGATTTCTTTATTTCATTAAATCTGTTTAACTTCAACCCACAAGTCTCCCTCCTTTTCCCAATTCCCTTCCTTGTTTGGGGAAGGGACATTTGGTGGTAGAATAACTGTTTATTGTTTAGCCCTGAGTGCGGGCTAAATGTGAACATGCGGTCAAACAGTGGCTTTCACAATGTGATCATTTGCGCTCCTCCAGCTGCCTCCATCACTGCATGGGGCTCATGGCGAGCGCCCCGCTGCCGGGCTGAGCAGTGGCCCTGGGGTTGGGGAGAACCCTGGCTGTCTCCTGCGGCTGGGAAGGAGTTGCAAGCGGGGTAGTGCAGGTCCTGGACCTGATCCCCAGCCCTCCCTGAGCCAGTCTGCTGCTTTGGCAGGGCCAGTGTGCCAGGTGCCTGTGTGGGTCCCTCTGCTGAAGACTTCTTGGTGGGGTGTCCCTGGCTGGTGGAGCACCTGGAGAGCTGGCACTGGCTGGCAGCAGCTGTGGCGGAGGGGGACTGGCAGAAGGGCCGGGGGGCTCCCCGAGGGGCCCTGGCCCCACTAGCGAAGGGGAAAGCAGGCCCAGGGTTATTAATGGCTTTCCTGGACCGGGGCAGGCAGCCAGCCCGGTGTCCCGGGAGGCTTCTGCAGCTCTCTTCACCCACCTCTTTTGCTCCATCCAGTGGTGATGACCCACCTTGGAGCCTCCAGGCTTTGAGGATGAGGCCGAGGGGTACCTCAGCCTGCCTGGGTTTCCTGCAGCCCTCCAAAACTTCACCTGCCCCAGCTCCTCCCCAGGTACCGGGGTGCTGGGAGCACACACAGCCCCACTGTGCAGCCCTCACCCCCGCAGAGAACAGCTTGGCTGCTGAGGAAGCAGCAGCAGTTGGGGACCCTCGCCTTTGGGTACCAGCAATGGTTTATGGCCAGCCAGCTGCCTGTCCAAGTCCTCCTGGGGGTACGGGTGGTGAGGAAGGGGCAGCTGATTTCCCCATCACTTCTGGGAAGAGGCAGAGCAACAGGGGCTGAGGCCAGGAGGGGCCCCTTCACTTCAGTCTGATCCCGGGGAGAGGGTTGGCTGCTGGAGTGAGCCCTCAGTCCCAGGTTTCCAGCCGTATCCAAGGCAAAGGCAGTCTGAAGGGTCCCCCAACTACAGCCAAAGCAGTTCCTCAAGTGCTCATCACCAAGGGCAGTATTTGGCCACCTGTGATTTGTTTGGGATTTTCTATTTTTTTCTTTTTTTTTTTTTTCCCCCCCTCCTTTGACATTTGTCTCTATTTTGTCAATGCTAAAAGCAGAAAACCTGCATTCTCACAATAATTTACACGTTGCCTAAAAAAGATGTGCACTGTCTTGGCAGCAGGGACCTAGCAGTGAAGAGTGAGAACCTTCAACACCCCACTCCCTGTTCTGTCCTCTCCTACCTGGGGCATTTCAATGCCACAGGATAAAAATAAATAAAAGCAAGTACTTCCACTTCCTTGGAGTGGAGCTGATACGGCAGTAGCTCACTGGATGAGAGCAGCTCAGACCTGAAACGCTTTCTTCTCTGTTGGATCACAGCTTGAGCGTAGGCTTGTTGTGTCGGAATGGGCCTACTGTACCCAAACATCTGAGCTTTCTCCAGCTCCTAGAGGAACATTTTATACTCATTATACATGCAGCAGAATTTCAAAATATGTCCCTGGGACCAGAATGCAGGAGGAGGACATTAAAGGTTAGGAGGTAGTAGGGGAAAAGCAAAAGGAATGAGTAATCTGGTGTTGCCTGATAACCCTTCGAGGCTTAGCCAAAATTAACCGTATCGAGCTGTCGTGAAAGGGGGGAGATGTGCTACTTGACGTATTGTTAACAAAGAGAGGATTTTATTGCTTTAGGTACCTTTTAGAAGCAAAAAGCAAAGGATCAGCTCCACACCCCAGGTTTCAAAATGTTATGATCTAAGCGCAGAATTCATCACTGCCACCACTAAGAGATCATACATCCTGGAGTGTCATGAGCCATCCGTGATTTGTGTCATTGCAGAGGATGATAAATCACTGCTAAAGACATAACAAGCAGCATCATCACTGCAACACAATAGATCATGATGCATCAAGATCTTTGCTAAAATATTATTTACAGTTAGCAGGGGCTTGGAATGGCAAAGCAGAAGCTGATATTAATCTTCCCTGCATTGTGCCTTTGTGCACGCTAAGGGCCCTGCCCTGGGAAAAACAGGATCGGTAATGTTCACTGATGCAACAACTACTGGTTGTATACACTGAGGCTGAGAGGAATTAAGTATATATACATATTTATGGAGAAAAGGAGCGATGGTGAGAGCAAGTGAAGCCCCATTCTTCCGAGTGCTGAGAACTCCGTGATTACGCTGTTTAGAGCCCTTCTGTAAATGCAGACATGTAAAGGTCTCTGTTCCTTACAGCAGCGCTGGGGAGAGAATTTAGTCAGAAAGCTTGAGGGGGGGGAAAGGGACTTACTGTTTTTCAAAAAAAGCTCTAAAGGTCTGGAAAAGTCTTAGGAGTTGTTCCAGCTCTCCCCCTATACAGCATGTGCAAAGACTTAAACAAATTAAGCTTTACTCCCAAAACTACTTTGGGAATCACTTTAAGGGAGGTGCTAAATTAAAAAAAACACTGCTGACATAATTAATGTTTTGGGGTTTTTGCCTTAAAAATTAAATTATCCAAAAAGCCATACCTCCCCCAAAATCCCCAAACCCAGACAATTCAAAGTTCTGAAAACTGCTACCAGCTATTTTTATATGAGACTCTCGCTCTGTTAACCCAGACAAGTGTTGCTGAGGCACTGGGGACTGTGAGATATTTCTCTTTCTTATGCAGGACATTGCTGATTTAGGTCACATCAACAGGACTAACAGTTCCATTTAAAGAAATGCTGAGACACGTAGAAAGTTTATTTAAAAAAGACTTCCTGATGGAAGGAAATCGGCATTTCCAAGATGCTGATGACCTTCTTTGACAAAAAGACACCTGTAATGCTTTACAAGGGTCTGCCCATCTCTAGCCTCTACCCTGTCAGCACAGGATATTATCCACCTCCTGCCATCCTAAAGACAAAGGACACAAGTAAAGTGCCTTTCAGTTTTATATCAGTTACTCATCCTGTGTTTGCTTCATGATGTGAAGCTGAACCCTCCCACAGACTTTAATTGAGTTAAATCATTGCCAGAACCTTTTAGGCTCCCTCTCGCGCACCCTTCAATGCGTGCATCTCTGATGAGGCGTGTGAGCAGGGATGTGCTCCCAGGACATCTGGGCAGCAAGCCACCTACCTGTGGCCTCCAAATATTTCCATCAACTCTATTTCACTTGAACGTTTCTATCCTGTTTAGATGATCGTCAAAGTTGGGGAGGGGAATAGGGAGGAGCCATGAGCAATTTACTGGAATGTACACAGGCATTCCCCAGATTTCCCATCCTCTTCCTTAATTGGATATTATCCCTCATTAATGACTCTGTCAGAGCCCATAGAGTACTAATTGTCTGTGGTTCCTCTCTCTTTCCCTCCCCTCCCCCGTCCCAGAAGTTAGTCTTTTGTTCAAGTTCATGAAGTTTAATTTCTGTTCCTGTCACTGAGATGGGCAGTGCATCCAACCTTTGTTCCACCAAAGCCCTCAGAGCCTGGCATCACCTCCCTGGGATGGTGTTTGAGGATAAGGGGAAGACCCAAAACCTCCTGCCTGTTCCATTACCAGTCACCAAAGCCTGGCTACGCCGATGCTCTCACCGTGGTCCAGCATAGCAGTGAGCTTGTTGCCACCCTGTGCACCCATAAAGCTCCTTTTTCACATCTTGGGCAGGTGGTAACCCAGAAGGAAAGTCAGAAGTCATCTAAGCCTTTCAAAAAAAGCACAGGACAGGTGGACATTTGCTGTGTATTGCCTCCATTTATCTTCTGAGGGGTTTGTGTTCTTTCAAAGTGAAACAGCTAATCACAGAAGAACAAACAAACAAACAAAACTTAATTTAGCACCTATTAATCAAGGACTGACATGAAAAACAAATGGTTTTGAATGGCTGTATTATTTTGCATTACTGACTGCGTTGGTATGCTTTTGGCTGGTTTTTGGCATTTTTTCTGACTGGGTACCTTGCTAGGATATTTTAGGCCAGTTTATTTAAAGCATGAAACCCGGTAAGGTTTCCACTGGTGCTAGCAAATCCCCTGACATGATTTTGGGTGTGATAGCCTGTTTTGACTTATGGCCTACTTGGTCGGGGCTGGCGTGCGTTCCTGCCATTGTCTCCCTCGTTGCTCTGGAGATGCTTGTCCCTGAGGCAGCCGGGAGCCATCAGGCTGTGATCCCCTGAGCTGGGGGGGAGCCCTGCCAGGTCCAGCTGTTCCCGCAGACCTGCCTCAGCATTGCAGGCACTCAGGGAGATGGGTGGCCTCTCTCTTAGACCTTTTCTGGGATTTCTGCCATGCCTATGGAGCACAGCTCTCCTGTCCCAGTTGCTTTTGTGATGGGGACACTGGAGACAAAGCCTGGGCTGTGTGGGGAGGCAAGGAGGCTTTTGGTGATGTCTTCAGCAGAGTTGAAGTGTCACTACCTGCTTTTTGCTGTCCTGAGGGGTCTGCTAGCAGAAATCACAGGTATGCTGCCTATGTGCACTTTTTCGCTTTCCTGTAACTCTCCAGCCACAGGCTGACTTGTTAGTGCCTGCAGTCAGCACAGAGCGATACAGACCTTGGCAATATGCAGAGAACATGAGTGTGTCTTTTAACCACTGCTACCCAGGGAAACCTCACTTTCCAACAAGCATCAGATGACTTGAAGGCAATTCTTCAGGAAGACCGTCCATAATGAGAAATTACTACTTGAAAAAAGATCAAACCTTTTAAAAAAACCCACAGAACTGTAGTCATCTGCTAGCCAAACTGAATGGGTTAAGGTGAAGGTAAGCTATTTGTCGGAGGAGCTACAGGCTTTCCAGCCATCAAGTCAGCCTGAAGTGGTTCAGTGTCCAGGTCATCCCAGGACACTGACAAGGCAATGGCAAATGATCTGGCTCCCGTCCGGAGGCCTCACATTTCAGGCTGGCCTGTCTGTTGGGGAGGTCCTGACGGTGCCTTGTGGCTATCCATCCGTTCCACCTCCGCCAAGGTCAGCCCTGCCTGTACTACAGGCACAACCTGCCACTTGGTCCCTGGTTTCCAGCCCCAGCACGGCTCCTGCCCCAGCTGCCAGGTCTGTGCAATGTGCCTAGTGTCGAATGGACCTCGTGGGTCTTCCTCCTCCCCTCCAGCCTTTGGCCATAATGTAACACCACATCCAGAGCACTCGCAGCCGCTTGGGCTTCGTCTGACATTTCCTGGGATCTGTTTGCTCCCCAAACTCTCATTCTTAGGATGGCGACATCTGGGCTGATCATTTTACTTTTGCCCGATTCAGATGTGGAGACCGCTTATTTTTCTGAAGACGACAGACAGGAAGGCAGACCCTCCCCTCGCACACACCAATGCTGCCCCAGTAGTGTTTTAGGAAGGAAAATTCCAGGGGTTTGGGACACCTGGAACAGAAGAGTTAATGTTCCCCGCTCTCATCCTGAGAAATACAGGACAGCAGAGACTACATGGTGGTTAGAAACTCTCCTGTAAGGTCTGACCCGTTTTTGTTCTCTAAAAGCAATATAACATCTGCTCTCAGTATTTCTGTGTGCCATTTCAGAAATACCTCTGGAAGAGCACTGCTAATTCATGCCCTGTCCACTTTCCAATTGTATTATTGCAGACTCTAGTTTATATATGCTTGGGGATGGATCTTTATATAAACTAAAACTTTCACAAAATATTATCCTGGGAATAAATTCAGTAGCAAAATGGACCTGTACCTGGCAGTTAAATCTGAGATCGGTCCAGCTGTCCTGCAGAGCCTGCTGTGAATAAGTGGGAATAAATGTTAGTTGCTCTGTGCTGAGGCATCCCTACAGAGCAGCAGCTTTTTGGAGGCTCTTGGGACTTTGCTTTTGGAGGTGGTGGGGAGAAAGGGCTTTGAAAGACATCTCCCCCAGCTACCCAGCCGATGCAGCCAGCAGGCAAGACAGACCTGCGGGCTTGGTGGGATAAGGGAAGGAGAAGCGATGGAGATCCCGCAGGTTGCAGCTCCCGGGTTCCCTGTGCTTCAGTGTCATGACCTGGAAATGATGAACAGAAATCCCTGTGGTTAGCCACCAAGGGAGTCCCTTCAGTGGTGCACAGTTGAGAAGCAGAGGGGCTTGGCTCCATTTATCAGGGTGCCTTTCAGGCCCTGTAAGAAGAGAGAAAAGTCCCTGTGGACCCCCCATGCTAGCCTGAGGTCTGAGAGACCTGGTGGCTCCTGGAGGTCCCAGTCACTGCTAGAACTCTTCTCTCGTTCCTTAGCGAGAAGTTTTTGTTCTGCAGATATTATCTGCCAGTAAATATTCCTCTAATCTGAGAGCCATCAAAAATGCTGGCTCCACTTATTTTAGAGTCCATCTTTGACCTTTACTGCTGTGAAATACATCTACTGATATTCCACCAGAGGCTATAAAACATCTGGCCTGACTGAACACCAAATAGCTGGAATTTGCTATCCATTTCAATCTGTGGCATTGACCCCAAATGACAATATATCTGCACCATTTCTGAGTCCCCTGGAACTTGTGGGGCCTGAGATGCTGGGAACAGCATTGATCCACCAAGAAAACACAGCCCACACCTGGGTGAATAGAGAAGACCCGATTTTGAAGGAAGAACTCTGGTCTTACACAGCATCATAGAGCAGCCTTCAAGGCAGGGTGATGAGATTGAAGGATGTCTGCCCTTGCACACACCTTCCCTGCACCCAGCGTTGCTACTGGGTGGCAAAGCAATGGAAAAAGGCCAAAGAGACGCAGACGGCCAGGCAGGGTGTGACACCACGAGTTTCCCCGCCACTGTGGCCGTGCCCCTGCACCTCCAAACTCTGCAGGGGGCCCAAGCAGTGTTAAAAAGAGACAGGTGCAGGGGTTATTAACTCAGACAAACACACGGTCAAAAGAGGTGAATTTCAGCAGGCCTGGGAGCAGGGGTGAGGAGAAGACACCTGTGTGTTGGCAGGTGGGCTCAGCTGCTGCTGTGCTGCACTTCCCGCAGCTGCAAAATGCCCTCCACTGCCTTCACTTAGGGTGCCCCCAGAATCTGCACTCTGCCAGGGCTGAGAGATGGTGCCTTGCCCCACACCCTGGGTTTCTGAGTCTGTCCCTCCCCCTGTCTCTTCTGCACAGACCCTGGGGGTGGCGGCTGGTGAAGCTGGAGAGGACTGGACATCATTTTGAGGTAATTTTCTTGGAGAGCAAACAATGCTTGACCTTGCATCTCTTTTGGTGGGCCGCCAGGACGGTCAGCTGCCCAGCAGCATTTTTCGTGGTGGCACAATATCTTCAACTGCACATCTAATTCCCTATGTTTTCTGCTACAGATGAATAGACAAAAGACCTCCCGGGGATGAGGGGGGCCCTGCTTCACCAGCATTTGGATTTTTCACTGTCAGCCAAGCAGAGTATCCAAACTCCAACAATGAGCTCCCCGCTCCAGACGAAAAACATTTATAACCTCTCCAAGCCGAGCTCTGGCAGGGCAATACAAACTGTGAGCTCCACAAGCTAATGACCTTGAAAGTATCCATTTATCTCGGCCTTTCCCCTCAGCTTGAGATGCCAGAGAAAATGGGATGCTTGCTTTCTGCTTCTTTCCTTTTTTACTTTTCCTCTTTGAGCAGGAGGGATGAATATTCAGGGAATTCAGGCAACATGGAAACTGCTCGGTTTCACCTCTCTGGCTGGAGCTCAGTGCTGAGACCCCAGTGGAAACCAAGGGAGGGGGGTAATTGGTCCTCCCATCCTGGTATGCCAGGAGGGCAGCCTGCGGGGAAGGGACATCAGTGCTCTGCCTCCTTTACCACACCAGCTGCTCCTTCATTAATCTTCATCAATAAACAATATTTATAATCAACAAAACCCAATCCTTCGAGCTGGTTGTTCTTACCCACTAAAGGTAGCTCACAGCTTGGTGTGATGTGACAACGTGAACTGCTTTAAAATCCAAGCAACAGGTTAGAAATGTCCCTGGAACAAATGGAGCTGGTGCGCAGTAAATGGTATTTCCTCAGGGAAAGCAGTGACTCTCTGGAGGGTTTTACTTTTCAAAGTCAGTATCTGTTTTCTATGCATTGCCACTGTATGGAAACCACTGGTTGGCACAGCAGGGTGCTCCCTTTCTTACAGGATATACAACTTGGGTGTAAAATAATCCCGCTTCATTTCCTTTGGCATTCAGCACAGACAGCTTAACGTGCAAAGGGAAATCACACAAAGCAGCCAACGATGGACATGTGCAGAAGCTGCTACTAAGAAACATCCTTCTACTTACAGAAAAAAAAATGATTTGCTGAGATGTTTTCTGACTGCTGCACGGGTTAGTCCTCTTACAGACGTGGTGGGACTCATCCACGTTATTTGCAGATATCCTCCGGTGTACAGCCCGATCTGGCTGCTGCTCTGCAGATGCTCCAGCACCTGCAGGCTGGGACCTGCCACTCACCTTTGTTCTCAGCCAGTATGGTGGGCTGTCTGCTGGGACTAGCATTTGGGCTCCAGAGAGGATTTGCTGGCTGCTGCCTTTGAAGCTGTAGAAGCAAGCACCAGCTCGTGTTTCCATTTTAGGCATACATATAATGTACATCTTTGCTTACTGGACACTCTGGGATGCAATCCAGCCTCAGGAATTCTTGGCTTCCCTCTGGGTTTTGATGACTTTATAAGAGGCGGCGTTGCACTGAACGGGTCCGCGGTAGTCATCTCCTGACTCACTGCCAGCAGGATGGAGACTCATACAGAGACTTGAAGAACAGAATTTTTATTCCAGAAGATGCACCCCACGAAGAGGGTGATGCACTCCTCGTGTACCCAGAGCTGCTCGCCCAGAGCCGTCACTGGAGATGTGGCTGCAAGACCAAGCACACCAAGGGCACAAGACTCGGTGTGACCATGCATTGCAGATGAAGGCTGCCCCACAGCTCCACTGGGCAGATCTGTGCTTTTTGGCAGTGTGGGGAGATTGAGCCAACTCCAACTACTTTCCCTGTTCCACCCCCTCAAGTGCCTGGCTCCCCGGGTGCTAACCAAACACCCCAGATCACTGGATCTGGGCCTCAGTTCAGCCAGGTACTGCAGCATCTGCTTTAAGTGAGCAATTAAAAGTTTGACAGTATTCAGGGAAGTACTTCAGGGGACTGCTTACACAACCAGATTGTATTTAGCTTGAATACAGCTATCGGAGTCCAGCTGCTTTAAAAGTACCTTTATGATAGCAGAGTTTAATTATTTCTTTAAAAACAAAAATCCCTTCACAGAAAAGGAAATGTAAAGCCTTTTCAAAGATCGTTAACACAGTGAATAAGAAGCCAGAGTTGATTTACATAACAGAGATATACATACGTATGTATACGTGCCTGTACATTTGCATGAAAAGCATTTGCAGAGCATTCTAAAAATAGGAGACATTTCAGAGGTTTTTGGGCAAGTAAATCTTTACATGCTTTTCTGTTTTATTGCTTCCCTCCAAATTAATAGTTTAAATTAAAATCCAGTCCTCCTGTCTTGTACAATCTGCAAGCCAGTGAACCACAGGCTTTCCTATAAACACCTCTCTCTAATTCCCCTATTGCAGGAGCAACCAAGAACCTCCAGTGCTATGGGGATGAAGGTCAGTAAAGGAGATGTCTTTGTCTCTAGTCTTGCAGTTGTCCTAAAATTAAATTCACCCCTTAATTTGGAGGGCAATTTTCCTCCAAGGAAGGTAGGAAAATGGTAATAGTTCCCTGTGAAACACTCAGTATTTTAACACGAAAATGTTGGAGGTTTGAGGTATCTAAGCAGAAACAGGAGGAGGTTGGATACAGCTCTTGTGAACTGTGTGCTCCAAATATTTGAAATTATGCTTAACCTAAAGCTTAGGCATACCCTCACCAACTTGGGTGGAGCAGCTCTTGTACATCACACTAAATGTATGCTTAACTGCTCCTCTGGGTTGGGGCCCCAATTAGCACACCAAGATCTGATTTTATTCTCAGTTACAGCTGCATAAGACTATATTAAGAAGATTGCTTTGTACCAGTAAAAAAATTAGATTAAGATTTGTCTTGGGATAGAAAGGGAGAGCACGATGCACAAAAAGGTATCTTCTTGTTGGATGCTGCTGCCTCTGTTACACATGTTCATACCCTGACATCTCTTTGTCCTCTTAAAACGTCTCTGCTCCAACCTCTTCTCACTCAGACCAGTCTTTTTAATTCTTTCTGCAAAACAGCCTCTCAGCAAAAAGTGTTTTCATACCAGCAAGATAACGCCGTGCTCAATGATCACCCAATTTCTAAAACAAAGCTCGTAAGCTAAAATCTATGCAAACCCATGGGTAAAATGCATGTCTGTAAATTAAATCTGCGCCTGTGTCCATGAATGACCACATTTCAGTATCGCTGTAATCTCTATCTCTTCATCCTTCCCTTCTCCATCAAGCCTTTTACACCCTGATCCTGATGCTCTGGGCACCAGCTAGCGTTACTCAGAAGTAAAGCCCGTTGACTTCAGCTCTTAGCTTAGGTGTGTTCTCACGATCTCTGTTTAGGAAAGCACCCCTTTGAGATGAATAACACTAAATTATCCAGAATTACACTAAATTATCCACTTACAGCTACACATGTGCTTTGGTGTTATCCTGAATAAGATGAACTCAAGATTATGTCTGAGTATCTTCCCCACCCAAGGTGCAGCCAGCTTGGAAGATCAGCCCTTAAATTGTGTGTCCCCCAGTACAGCCTTTTGAATGCCGGCTTCAAAATGCCTCACATGCTGCTGGATCTGCAAACATCAGCTAATGCTAATGCATTTGGTTTGCCTGTCATTTGCACCTGTAAAAATCAGGGGTAGATCCAGCAGAGATCAGTAAGGAGAAGTGAGAGGCCGGCCAGTTCTGTGCTCCCAGCTTTCCTGCTTGCTGGGAGCTGCGGCAGGGCAGGAATATGCCCCTCAGCACAGCAAGGCCACAAGGTTTGGCAAAGGGCCCCAGAAGGCTTGGGGTTGGCTTTGGCCAAGCATCCAGAAGCTGATACGTGCGATGCAATGTCAAAACAGATCCCAGCGGCTCCCACTGCGGCTGAGAGGAGATGAATGCACAAGTCAAAGCCAACATGCGGTTTACCCCAATCTCTAGCAGCAGCCACTCCGGTTTTTAAAAATACAGTTTCGTCTGCATACAAGGAAAGTAGGAAAAAGGAGCACAGAAAGAGGCACACTTTGAGATGAACAAAGCATAGCTCCTGTTTGAAGCTCTGCCAGGAGCCCAGCATCTCTCAGGGCCAGGCACTGGGGTCAGTCCTATCTGTCTCTCCCTGCCCAGGGAGGACAAGGAGCTTTAAATGTTATTAAATGTGCTTATTTTTTCTGTTAGTGCCTTGCCTTTTTTTTTTTTTTTTGCAATTGGCAGTAGTGCTTGTGCTATGCAATGTAAGCCAGAGGGTTTGTAGAATTACTGGTAGGACAGCGACGAGGTGCCAAGCCAAAAGTTTGAAGAAAAATTCATGCATGCAGGCTCCTAAATATGGATCTACATGGTTATTTTCAGACAGAGTCTTGCACATCCATAGTTCTGGGTTAGAAAACATAAGGCCCAGGTGAAATGCATTTGGAGGCTCTCTGACATTTGATGTGAAGGAAGACCCCTGTCACAAAATCATCTGTATGACCTACTTGCTTCTCCCCACTAAGGAATTGTCCGGGACTCATGTAACAACTTCAAACTCAGGCACATTCCTCGAGCTGTGTGAGGAAGCTTGCACATTGCCTGACCACATTATATCTGCCTCTAGGCAGTGTTATCACTCCTTCCCTTCCATATGCTTAAGCAGGATTTTTACAAAAATAAATGAAATACATATGTACATTATGCAAAGAGTGTTCTTGAGCCGTGCTATATTTGGTTTTGCATGATACGTATCCAGCGTGTAGACCATTGGCACTTGGTTTTTAACTGTTAGAGATAAGCAGAGTCACAGTAAGCTACAAAAGAGTGTAAAATATGCAGGGCCTGATTCTCCGGCTCGCGGAGGCCCCTTTACATCATGCTGGCACCGCGCTGGCGTCTAAAAGCAAGCGCACATGTGACTGGAATCCACTTTCAGGCCCTTTTATACTGCCAAAAGAGCTTAAAGTTGCCTGAATTCAGCTGAGACTCAGATGCTTGTAGTACGAGCCGGTAGCTGTCATTAAAAGCTTCGTTAATACTGCTGCCCCTCTGCACCCCAGCACCGGGGCGGTCGGCAGCAGCTGCCCCTGGGCGCGAGGAGCTGCTGGAGGATCAGGGAGCAGCGTCCCTGTCCCCATCCCCAGGTGGATGGGGCTTTCCCAGGGCCAGCCACAGTGGGACTGGTCTGGTGGGTGCCAGAGCGGGCAGGAGGATGTGGGAACAGGCGGACGGCGGGCAGGTGGGCAGCCGGGTAGGGAGGAGTACGTGGGGCCGAGCATCCCGCTTCTCCCAGCTGATTCCCTGCTCAAACTGGGATCTGTGTCGCCTGCGTCTCCCCTTTCATGGCTGGTTTTTCTCCCTACAAAAAGCCGACACCGAACAAGCTGTATGTACAAGCACAGGTACACCCGCCCTCGGCTTTAATCATTCAGCGCCAGCCAGAGAGGGAGGGACGGGAGCGCTCTGCCACCTTCCTGCTTTCCCTGCGGCATGGTGGAGCCGCCTGGGCCCAGGTTGGATCCAGCCACCCTCCATGTAGGCTCTGGCTCTGCACGCCTCGCCCCAGGGCCCAGACGAAACCGCCTCTGCAGCCGGGAGGGAAACCAGAGCTGCTGGCTCGTGACTGGCGCACAGATCACCAGTTCATGACTCTCTCCCGCAAAAAAAAAGTTCGCTTGCATTTAAAGCGCTGGGGGAAAGGATTTTTTTCTTCTTTTTTTTTTCTTTTCCAATCCCCAGAGTCACATGGCCAGACTATTTTAAACATTCCTGGCTATTCCTCCATGCACCAACTCCCTTGGCTGGCACTGGGGTATTCTCAAAGCTCGGGTAGGAGAGTAAACTCTGCATGTATAATTTATCCATTGTAAAGGATGCAAAATCTACTGGGAACAGGAGGGGATAAGAAAGAGCGAAGACACTTGTGGATGCCAAGAATTCCAAGTGCCAGACCTTGCTAGCGCTCTTCCAAAATGGAGGGTCCTACACGGCTCCCGTTTAGCTAGAGCTGAGCCTAGCCTTGCCTGCTGTGTTGAGATTTGGCAGGCTGCATCTCGCCATTGTTGCGAGCTCTCATCCAGGCGGCAGTGCCAAGCCTCCCCTCCGGCTGCAGCCCTTCCAGCGCCGCACGCTAATCCCCGAGTATCTGCCTCTCCCAGACCCAGCAGGAGCACCCTTCAGAGCTGGGGAGGGAGAGGGGAGAGCCCTCTCCACAGAGACCCCTCTCCCAACAAGCTTCGTGAAGCCCTATTTGTTCACCATAACAAATTGCCGCTATCAACATAGCAGAAATGTTACAAACAAGTGGGGGGAAACATGAAATTTTGTTCCTAATCCTCCCTATGGGACTAACCCAAGGGGACTTTCCAAAGTGGGCAGTGATGCTCAATGCCCTGGGTGCAGTCCCGCGGCCACCGAGGCCCTGGGGAGGGATCCGCTCGCCCCGTGTACCAGAGCGGGGTGGCTCAGCGCCAGCTCTCTCACCAGGGAAAGTGAGGGGTCACGCAGTAAAGCCGAACTTCTAGCACTATTTTTAAAGTTTGCAGTTTCTCCTCTATTAGCCTGCCTGTATGGTGAAAGCTCGTAGGGGACGTAGGTCGCTCGCTCTGCCCAGTCGCCCCTTGGATAGAGAGTCAAAGCAGCGCTATGGATGTGGTTGGTGGGAGGTGCTTGTCCCAGCATCGCCGGCAAGACCAGCACTTTAGCCCCTCTCCCCTTTGGCACCCGCCCACAGGGCCAGCACAGGAGCCAGCTGCCCCTTCCCCTTGGTGGGGGCACTTGAGGCCCTCAGAGCCCTCAAGCAGGGCAGGAGCAAGGGAGGTTGCAGCCCCCAGGCACCCACAGAGGAGCCACCCAGCAGCCCCCAGCCCATGGCTCAGGTTGACCCTCCCTGGGACCCACTCTTTGTAGGCTTGGGGGTCCAATGCCACAGTTGTGTCATTGCTGTAATTAGTTAAGTGGGTTTTCTTTTTTTAACCCCATTCAACACCAGGGTTGAACTGGATTTTGCAAAATGTGAATTTTGCAAAAGCAAGAATTAAGCTCTGGACACTGTCCCTGCACCCTGGCTGCCACCCCAAAGAAATCCTTTGGGAGGGGATGCAACAACCAAGCTGTCCCCCAGCTGCATCCCAACTCCATCCAGGAGCAAAACTGGGTCCAAGGCACTTGGCCCTCTGGCCCAGCCCTCTGCTCCTTCCTGTATTGGGGCCCTGAACTTGGCCCTCTTTGCAAGCCACAACAGGGTCTTGTCTGTGGCGTGGGAAAGTGCAAGCTTACCAGCACCCCAATGCAGAGAGGCAAAGGGCTGGTCATGGGTGCCATGCTGTTGTGGTGGCTCCAACCCTATGTGGGGACAACCCATGTCTGGCTACATCAGGGCAGCTTCAGGGGCTGGTGGGGAGCCCCCACGGAGTACCCCCTCTGCACCATCAAAGCCCTTGAGCCCAAGCGGGATGGAAACTGCCCATGTGAGTGATTTTCAGAGAAAAACGCTCCTTTTGCAAAAGGAGTGTTAGCTCAGAACACGCTGTGCCAACCTGTATCCGTAGGTGCTTGAAATGATAAGACCTAACTGCCGCTCGTCCGACCACGGGGGCGGGCTGGTGTTGGCTCCCGGCTGCTCCGAGCCGTGACTGGGCTTCCCTCCCAGAGGGGCAGGAGAGCATCTCGCCCTCCCTGTCCTAGCAGGGCTTAAAACTGCCTTTTGCATCCCATGTGATCACAGTCTCCTCTCCAGCCAAGCATCTATTTGTTCAAACACCACTATCAAGATATCCCCAGATAGGTGTGAAGGGGTGGCTTGGCCACAGTTGTGCTCCGTGGGCCTGCCTGTCAGCGCGTGCCCGGGTGTTTTAGACAACTCACGGGGACCTGTGCCGCTAACGAAGCCGTGCTGCACCCCCTCACCCCTGAGCACGTGGCCCGAGCTGTGCCCCGATGCCTCCGTCCCTGCCATGGTGCTGGTGCCAGGGTGCTGCCCTTCGCCCTGTCCCCAGGCCGTGCTGGGGTGACTCCCCTTCACGTGGTGCCAAGGACAGCGGGGCACCCCACGCCCCAAGCACTTCACTGCAGGGCCTCCATCCAGCCTTGCTGCTCTTGCCATGCTGCTCAGAAAGCCTTCCCTTGGGTTTCAGCTGAGTCGCTTCAAAGATTTTACGTTCACATCCCCAGGTTGTGTTTCCGTGGGAGTCAGTATTTCTGGACTGCACACGTCTGTCCTGTCCTTAATGAGGAGGAAAGGCAAGGCAAGGCAAGAAAATTATTCTTTATTGTCTTATGTCACTTTGATGATCAGAAGTATATCTATGAAATACGCAGAGCAGCGCATCTGATGCTAAACTCTGTAGTAACTTGCTTTACTCCAGCTTCCAGCAGGACAGAAAAGGGGGCTTAGCAATTAAAAAAATACTTCTCCATAAAGAAAAACAGACAGAAGCAATCTGAATGTATCAAACAGCCCTCTTGAAGGAAGGCAGTCTGTATCCTTCAGGGAGGGCAGAGAGAACTACGCAGCCCGGCTGAACCGTTAATTGCAGGCTGTCAGGAACCATATACAGCTTCGAACTTTCTGAAGTGCAGGGGGGTGGTGTGATGGGAATAGACAACACGCGAACACCACAGGCTGGGCAGAGCGACAGCGAGATGATGCATAAGTGCTCGGCTAAGCACTGGAACATGTCTGTGTGTCCAGGCTGAGAGGCAGCGGTGTGCGGGATGTTAGCAGAGCGAGGCAGTCCTGCAGGAGGTACAGTGGATTCACGGCTAAGGCAAGCTAGTTTTGTCTAACAGTTAGGAGCCAACCAACCCAACTTAAGTTCCTTTGTAATTTCTATTAATAGCTTATGAAAAATCAAAAATATCCAAAGAGAGGAGCAGTAACCAATAAAAATACAAATGAGATCAGTCTAGAGAAATACGCCTTTGCTTTCTGACTCAATGAAAACCAATTGAACATATTTTTGTGCAGAAAACAGGTAATAAATGTCATCTTGAGAGATTCACCCAGATGTTGGCTAAAGTTGAGTCTGTAATGGGAGCTATTGAAATCTCTGTCATAATTGTTTATTATACAAGCTGCACTTCAGAAAAAAACCTGCACTAAGAGTCCCATTAATATAATGACTAATGGTAAAAACAGTCAGTGTGCATAGAGAGTGGAACCACTGTCAAAGGGCAGCCTTTAAAAGATGTGCTGCCCTGGTTTGGTGAGGGCAACCTCACCTTATGCGGGGTCAGCTGGCCTAGGGACACTTGTCCCATTGCAGGGGGTCTGGTGGGTTTTGTCCAGATAAGATGGGGTGGAGTGGGATGGACAGCCCTTTAAAGAGAGGACCCCCCTCTGTCACCAGGGACACCCTCCAGCAGGTCTGTGCAAGCCTGGCTTGACAAAATACGCAAAGAGGGATGGGAGGCAGGACTTGTCCTGCGCAGGGGAGGGAGTTTTTGCAGTAGCCCATCACAGGGGATAGGCCTGGAGACTTTGCAATCGCAGCAGCAGCTGCCAGGGAGGTCCTTGGCCAAAGCCCTCACCACCCTGAGGGGCTCTGCGCCGCCCCAGAGCCCTGCAGAGCCAGAGCCAACATGGGGCCGGAAAGCTGGGCATCCTTGTCATTGTCATCTTCTTGGGATGCAAGTATAGCATGTGTTCATTCACAAATGCACAAGAGGAATATTTACCAATTGCAAAGCCTGTTTGTATAATGTTTGACTGACAGTTTATAATATCCATTTAGTGACACACTGTTATTCAGATTTCCTATGCTACTAATATGCTTTTAAAAAGCCCAATTGCCTTTAAATATAACTTTGTATAATAGTAAGCCATTATTTTTTATTTTACCAATTCTATGCTGTTCCTTGCTTCTAAGCAATATTCATTACAATCCACTTCCCCTTCTTCTGCTGGTGTACATGCGTCCACGTAACACAAACACTGAGACACCCAGACACATCATGATCAATGTGGAAGTGCCAGTGGTTGGAAGGAAACCACGAAGCCCACCTCTCCTTTGGCCGTTCCTGAAGGCCACCAGTGTGCATATCCGGTGTCCAGGGAAGACTCCACAGCATCTTGCCCCTTACTAGTGAATTTCCAGCTCCATTTATATGTGTTATATCCACACATAACCCACACAAACACATAATTCTTTAGAAATATATACATAAAACTTCAGTTAATTTTATTCCCTTCTGATCAGGTTGGGCATAACCTCTCAAGCCTTTGAGTTTAGGGATTGGGGCATTTAAGAAAATATCTTTCAGCAATAACAATTAACATTTTTCTTGTTCTCTCTCCCAGATTATTCAGCCCATAATCTCTAGCAACTTAAGCACCAAATGTCACTAATTAGTACTGGGCTTTAACTTTTATTTTTGCACCAAAAAAAAGAGGTCATGATCATTTTGTACCTAAGTAACCACCAACTTTTATTTCCATGATTAATTTCTCTGTCTCTCAAGATGGCATCTGGTGCAGAACCCCTGAGCTAGGAGGTGGCCTTTTCCAATGCTGAGACAACTCCCCTCCACCATGGGCACAGCAGGAGAGGACCTCCTGTGGAGGCTTCCCCCATGCTCATGGTTGCACACAGCCATGGCCATGCCGGGTCGGTTCGGTAGTGCCTGTGGGGCTGCCAGAGGTCACCTGGTTTGCAAGGCAGCAGCCGCTGTGTCCAGCCCCAGGACCCTCTGTGCCCTCACCTGCGGGGCAATACGGCCCCAAGGATTTTTGTGGGAAGGGTTTGCTGCCTTCCTCCTGCTCCCCCCAGCATGGCTGCCTCCCTCGCTGTGCTCCAAGCGAGGAGGGAGACTCCTCTCCCCTTCATCCCTCGTCCACAAGTCTCTGGTGGCAGCTGGGCAGCTGGCAGGCACTGGACCGACACCTGCATGCCAGATCCGTCCAGCTGTGCCCGTGACACACCATCCATCTGCGGCAGTTCTCACGTGCTGCCACCAGTTGCTTTCCCTGGGGCCAGCTGAAAAAGGAGCTGGGGCCGGTGGGAGGGAGGGAGGCACAGCGAAGTTTTCAAACAATACTTTGCCTCCTGGTTGATTTCCTCCTGTCGCCTCGTCATACGTGCAGGGCTCACAGCTAATGCGACCCAAGGGTGCCCAGCCCCATGGGGCCAGGCGGTGCTTGGCCACTCACTCCAAGGCCTGGGGCTGTGCCGCGGTGCCGGGGCATCCCTGGTAGCTCCTTCCAGGCTGATGAGGGCTTCCCGCACAGATAACATGGCCTAGACCCTTGGTGCTGGCTACCCGCCGTTTTGCGTGGCCCAGGCACTCGAGGGATTTGCTGTGCGTTTTGTTTGCCCTGCCCTGCCCTGCCCTGCTTTATACCCGGGACAGTCGCTGCCAGCAGCAAAACTCCCCCTCACTTTTCAGGGAGCAGGGCTGGGCCCCAGGAGAGCGGCAGGGGTGAAGCAGACCATATCTCCTCTGAATCAATTTTGGAGTATCTCACTAGGAAACTGAGACCTACATGATTTTCCTCATCTTCAAAGTCTCCATCCACGACAACAGCTTAGCAGGAAATGAAACAGCGTTTGAGCAGCAGCATGCTTGTGGGGAGCTGGTAGAAAAACTTTTCGTGCCGTGGTTGAAGGCATAAGGGAACTGCCTCATCTGCTCTTCTCCACTCTCTAACCATCGCCCCAGCAGCTCCTCAGCAGCTCTGAGCGTGACGCCCCAGGCCATACGGCCCCGCTTCTGCGTGCCCTGCCATGCCAGATGAAAAACAAGGCGAGGGTTTTATAGACCTGACTGAAAAAGAAACTTTTAAAAAATAAACCTAAGGAGAAAACAGCCAGGGAAGGGGTTGACCTAGGTTAGCATGAGCCATTGCATGCCCAGAGGAGGCCCCACCTCTGGCGAAGGCAGCCAGCTCCCCTGCACTTGGGAGTCCCTGACCCACTGCCTGGCACACGGGGCTGCTCTCTCTCAGCACATGGCTCCCAGGGTGGCCGCTCTCCGAATGTGCACCTCTCGTTTGGGCACACGTGCAGGCAGCCACAAAGGGCGCTGCGGAGAAAGGAGGACTCTCCCAGAAAAGTACAAGATGCAAATACCTTGGTGGGAGCCCAGGCGAGCAGTCACAGTGCACACTGGCAGTGTTGCCGTGGCCTTGCTTAATCCCGCTCAGAGCAAGGCTGGATGGCAATTAAAGGAACACCGGGTGCCAATGAAGCTGACTATGTTGCTGCTGCTGTACCTGCATCAGTTCAGTGGCAGAAGGTTTCATAAAGTAACTGGCCTCGGCTGCTTCACTGCATTTGCCACAGCAGAGGGGTTCACCCATCGCTGCCACAACCCACCGTCCCACTGCTCGCCACACACCAGGGCACAGCAAGGTGTCTGCAGGCACAAGGTCGCTGGGAAGGACGTCTGGGAGCAGTCAGAGCGGCACCTATGAAGTTGTTTCTCCCCTAAAGGGAACCCTCAAGTCCCCAGTGCTTTTCCACAAATATATATCCATCACCCAAAAACTCTGCACCCTGCTTCTGATTTTGCTTTGCAATCAAACAGCAGGAAAATTCCTCCTCCTACCACTCCTGACCTGAATGGAATACTTCCTCCCCCATGTCCTCCACTGCACTTCCCAAACAACTTTTGCTTTTTTCTTTTTCTTTAAATACTTGCTCCAGTTGTCTCGTGTGGGTCAAACGTGAGCCCACTGGTGCCCATGTCATCACACTCCCAGCACAGTGCATCCTTTTCCTCATCGTCATGCAGAGCATAATTTTCACCTGTTATTGAAAATTCAATATTGGGAGTTTTTAATTCCAAAGATTTTGATTTTTCAATAAAAAAGTGAAAATGAATCTCGGTGGGATTGCAGCAGAAATGTTGCAAATGAGCTTGTCATGCAAGGGAGAGAGGGAAGGAAAACAGGGAGGAAGAGAAGGTCAGAGCTAAGGAGAGGAAGACATAGAGACAGCCCTTCCAGGAAAGGGATTAAATAATTCAGGTGAAAAAATATGACCAGTGGCAGAGATGTAGCTTTTTGGGCTGCACTGCACAATCCAACAGAAATTAGTGCTGCTCGCTCACTGCCCCGTCAGTTGGCTGGACCACATCCCCCTGCTGCAGCATCCCTGATCACCCTGTTTCCTTCAGTGCTCACGTGCCGCCAGTTCAGTTTAGGCCACCCGTGTATCAGGACTCCCCAGACTATGTAGTCATTCTGTAACATGTCTGTAAGTCCTTGTCAGTGGCATCCTTATTAAATTGAATGGGACTTTTCCCTCAGGGTTAACTGGATTGGTTAAAACAATGCAAAAGTGGCGTTTAAAAAAAAAAAGAGTCCAATAACTAAAGTTAAATATGGGCCTGTTTTCCCTATTATTTCTAATAAAATAGCCTATATTAAATATTAATGGATTGCTTTTTGGTCTTCTGTGTAGCTGAAAATCTCACTGGAGGAAGGGCATGGTGCTAGTCCTGCATTAGCCATGAGGACATGTTATTATGTCTCCCAGATCTAGTGCTTTACTGGAGACCTGTCTCCTACCCATATCAAAATCTGAAGTCTCTCAGCTTTGCATGGACAAGCAGCCATCAGCTTGCGTACAGCAAAGTTAAAACACGGCTGCCCATCTTTTGTCTCTCCCTCTTACGGATCCCTGTTTCTGATAGCTCTGCACAACCCCATCCCTCCACCCAGACACACACCCATCCCTCCATCCATCCCTTCATCCCTCCACCCATCCCTCCACTCTTCCCTCCATCCCTCCATCCCTTCATCCCTCCACCCATCCCTCCACCCCTCCACCCATCCTTCCATCCGTCCCTCCACCCATCCCTCCATCCATCGCTCCATGCTGTTGCTCTGCAGAGTCAGCTGGGCAGCGGCTCCCGCGGGCGCCTCCCCCAGGCTCACATCCAAGCTTGCTCTCTGCTGCTTGCAGATTCTTTCTGCATAACATCTCCGAGATATGGCCTTCCTTACCCATCTGTACAGCTAAAACTCTTGTCAAGACTCTCAGCATTTCACGTCGCAATTACTGTAAAATCCTTCTCCTTGCTTGGCAAATGCAGCCTCACCCAGCGCTTCGTACTCCATCTCCCTGCTCAGCCACTACCATACCCGCCAACCACAGCTTAAAATCATTTATGCTCCAAAGGATCACACACAAACACTTCCTGTGAGTTATTTTTCTCGCCAGCGATCACAAAACAATGGTGAAGGCACAGGCTCCCACCTGGATGTGATTTTACAGGTGCAGCCCTTGACGTTAGGAATGGGGAGCAGAAGCTGACTTACGCATCCTGCCATCATGCTGAGATAAAATAATGCACCTGGGGCCAAACTCAGCAGTGAAGTATTACTGCCTTTAGTTCCCCCTGGCAATGCTGGGAGGGCACTGGCTCTAGCTCAGACCCTCTCCTGCCTGCAGTGGCTCATCCACATGAGCGTGCAGCATCCCCCAACGCTGACCTGTCTCCAGCCCGCCGTGAGCTTACGCCTTTTGCTGAGCAGAAGTTGCACCAGCCCCATCGCCGTGCTGCTGTGTTTAATACTTACAAGCCCTTTCCTGTTGCTCTGTACATGCTCGTCTTTTCCTGCCTCATCCTCTCTTCCCAGAGCTGCTTTTCTTCTTCCTTCCCCTCCTGCTGCTTCTCTCTTCCCCTTCATCTCCCCTCCACCCTGCGAGGAAGCCTGGAGCTGGCTCCCACATTTCGCTCCTATTTATTCGCAGGTCTGCTTGGCTTTTACTTGGTGTTTTCTATTATGAAGATGACAGCAAACTGCGAGTTTAAACAAATTTGGCTTTAGGTGCTTTAATGAAAAATGAACGGGTTTAATACTGGCTTCACTATCAAAAGAAGAACATTAATGTTTAATATTTAAACAACACATCTGCACAATAATTCCACCACATTTCACATACAGAACCCTCAGTAAATGCCTGGGGTAAGGCAATAAAAAACCCCAAACTGTAACGCTATTTACTATTTTAACCCTTCATCGACTGTCTTTCCCAGTTTACACAATGCTCTTTTACAAAGAGAATTGAGACTTTTTTAATGACATTTCCCTCATCCTCTGCCACCGCAAAAGGTACGAATATTAGATTTCAGATCATAGTCCTGGCTCCTTAAGCCTTTTCAAGACCGAGGATGTGAAAATGTTATGCAAACGAGTTGCCCTTTAAATGTATCTTTAGGGGAAAAAAAAAGGCAACACCATCTCACTGAAGAATGATTGAGTTGACATTTCATCTTCAGCACATGCTGTCCGGGTACAGGTCTCAAAGAAAAGCTTCAAGTGATAAAGAGTGGCTCCAGCATCCATAAATTTGTGACTTCTCCCCAGATTACTATACTAAAGGGATTACTTGCCTTAAAATTGAACTCTGCCTTTCAGTGTGGGCAGAGCATCACCCTGCCCAGGTCTGGACTCCCCACGCCCAGGAGCACTCTCCCTGGAAAACGTAAATCCGTCATGAGTGCCAACACTTTGGGGCAGATGTTGTCAGTGACACTTGGCCTCAGCAGGAGCTGTGGGCTTGTTCTCTCTCTGTTTTCACTTCAGCTGATGGCCAAGACTTCTGTATGCTCATTATTTATGAATAACCTTTTGAGTACGCAGTGCTCTCCCTGATACCACACAAACGATTTGAAAAAAAAAAAAACCACTTCACCAAGGAGGAAACATCGATTACCTTGTATTGCCTGGATCGACTTCAAGATCTTTTTGCACATAAAATGGGAATGATTTCTTAAGCTGAGAGCATTTAATTGGAGAAAGGATTCTCACTTCAGTAAACTCCATCTATAAAAAAGCATGATCCAGCTGGATAGCAAGAAAACAAATCACATGCACTGTAATACAGAGGAAAAAACTACAATGCTTCCAGATGCATATTACAGGAAAATAATTAAATAGCAGCCCTGGAAGAAGACATCACGGTTGAAGCAGATAAATAAGAAAGCTCTGTTGATGTGTACCCAGAAATAAAGCAGGGGAGGAAAGCACTTAAATATAAGAAGTCATCAAAGAACTTATGTGTCTGCCTTGATCATGCTTCCAGAAGGTTTCTGGGTCATCTCTCCATGCAGTTTTCCTGCTTCCAAATCTAATTCTGTAGCACAACAACTATTAGACAGGAAGAGATGGACAGCCGGAACAGGACGCAGACAAGGCTTCTCAGGCCAAGGCAAGAAACATCTCCTGGAAATGCTGATTAAAATGTCTCAGTGCACTTTACCTGGCACACATAAGCAGGTAAATATATCATTAGAAAAAGCACTGGAATGAGACTTCCTCAGCCTCAGAGCTGGGACCCCTGCATGCACTAACTCCCCTGCTATCCTGTATGCCGTGAGGTCATGAGTGTTAGGGTGTTTTGATTCCCTAGGTAAAAGATGTTATTAAGATCAAGGATGTTCTTCTAAGAGCTGCCATGTCCAGACAGTCATGGAGTGTGTATGCTGAAGGTTAATGTTGGTTTTAATCATCGGGCTTCCTGGAACAGCTTGGAGAACTGTTCATATGAAGCCTAACATCTTCCAGGTGTCACTCCCAAAGTCCTTACGTCCCCACACAGCCGGAGCTTTCTTACTGATAGCTACCACACACCCTCAGTCCCATGAGGCTGCAAGCAGTCTAGTATATAGCCAATATCCTCCAGTCCTGTTCTTTGCAGCATTGTCCTTTACCCAACTGCCTTTTTGGTTTTGCAGACTTCTGTGATACCCTTAAGTTTCCCACAAACTGGGAGTACTCCTTCCTGCTCTTCTTCCTGCGAATTATTGGGCCCTCAGCTCCCAGAGGAGCCAATTTCCCTCCATCCTGCCAGGCTGATGGGCCCTGGCAGGGGGCCATTTCCATGGGGTGCGAGGAAGCACCCTGCTCGGATCGCAATCAAGTGGAGAACATGCTGTCCTGTTATTATGCAGTTGTGCATGGTGCTGCACAGAGAGTCCTGCAATTCAAACTGCAGCTGCAATTCAAATCATAAGTAAAATGAACATATTTTTCAAGGGGAACCAGAGACACAAAAGCCCTGTCTGCACTATGGCTAATTCCACTTTCCTTGGCTATCATTTCCTCCCCTGGCAATTGCTGCCCTGTCTGAGGTCTTCAGCAAGAGGAAAGCCTCATATCGGGGACCTCAGAAGGGCAATGTGGGGACACATTGTGATGCTCAAGAAACTTGCTTCCACGCTGAATGGCAGTTTTGTAACAGGTTCAGATTCTCACCGGTCTGTATCACATTCAGCAGCAGTTACAAGTGCCTTTTAACTCAGCTTTCTCACTTGTTTCCAGAAATTTTCACTGGTGGCAAGTACTAAGAGAGGGAGATGCTGCTTCCCTGCAGGGGCAGGTGATACCTGCTAGTTTAGGACGGTTTCCATTAGCATACAGGGCCAGGAAAATGTCAAACTAGAAAGGAGAAGAGGAATGGCCTCAGATGCACTCGCTAAACTGCTCCGGTAGGAAAAGCATTTACTTCATTCAGTTGCTTGTCACAGCTTTTTTGTGCTGGTGCCATACACAAATATGCACTTAGAGCCGATTTTTGCACTCTTGCAGGCCCTTCGCCTTGGGTACGGGAACCTGGACTTGGTGTCAGCGTGCAAGGCGAGTAAACAGGGTTTAATCCAAGAACTTTTTACTGTGTTGTAAGTTTGCAAAGAGCTTCACATGAAAGCCTACATTGTTTCGAAGTGCTAGACATTTTCCTGCTCTAAAGTTTCTAACAGGGAACTTCTGCTGGGTTTTGGATTCAGGTCTTGTCGGTTCCCTGGCTGCCAAAATGACTTTTGTGAGGCAGATAAAACTTGGAATAGATCTGGTTCAACCTTTGCAGCCAGCTCCTACGCCTATGAAGTTTCTGAAACAAAACCCAGAGTCTCTGGGGGAAGAAAGGAAAAAACCCCCACCTCCTGCACTGCCGATTGTCACTCAGTTCTCAGTCAGGTTTTTATAGTTGGGACCCTTTTAAACTGGTCGTTGCCTTAATTCTTTTTTCCCTTTTAAGGTGCAGGCACCTCGAAGCGCTGGTACGGCGTGTGCACGGCGGGTGGCTAACAAAGGCACCCAGTGGAGGGCCAGGAGACAGGGGCAATGTGCAGTCACTCCCCACTGACCCGGGGTTTCAGCAGACCTCGTCATTCATTCAAGCGCAGGACATTTGCATGTGCCGCTTAGACGCCGGCTGAAAATTTACCTTGTGTAGTACAGTACAAGGGCAAAATGAAATTTTTAAAGCGCATTAATGCCTTGGGTGTCAACTTGCTTTAAAAACCCCCGCTCGCCCCCAGCTCCCTCGCCCTGGTCCCCACTGACCACGCTGGTGGCAGCGAGCGGGCAGCTCGGCGCGGCCGGAGCCGGCCGCCCTGCGGGGCCGGCGGCGGGCGGCAGAGCGGAGGCGCTGCCCCGGTCGCGGAGGGGAAGGCGGCGGAGGCGGAGGTTCCCCTGAGCCGCCGGCCCTCGGCACCCGCCGGCTGCGCCCCGGCACCGCCGAACCGTGAGCGGCGAGAGACCTCTAGCGTCCGCCGCCCGCCGCCCGCCGCTGCCCCCGGGACCCCCGCCCGCCGCTCCGCTCCGCTGCCCCGGCCCGCGTCGCTCCGGACGTGCGGCGGAGAGGGAGGCGAGGGTCACCGCTGCCCCTGCGGGAGTCAGCGGGGAAGTGATGGGGGTGCTGGTGCTGGGAGGTGGGTAGGAGCCCTCACCTCCCCCTGCGGGGGGGTACCGAGGGGGTAGGCGCAGGGACGGTGCTGAGCTTTGTGTCTTTTGCCCTCGACAGGAGACGACAAACACAAATAAACAGTGAGTTCGATCGTGTGAGTCCCCGAGGATGTGTCCTCTGCTTTCCTACCCCCCCTGCCAGCATCCAGCGCTCCGCGGGGGCCTGGCGCAAACCATCAGCCGGGGCCCCGTGGGCCCTCCCCGCCTTGCAAAATGAAACCTTCAGCACCTCGGGTAATTGGCAGGCTGGGCCAATTAACACCGGGGCTGAGCCTCCGTATCCAGCACCTTCCTCAGGGTGGGAAGGATGTATGGATGCCCCAGCCTGTGCTGCAGCTCGTGTTTCTCTGGAGGGACGGTGGGAGAGTTTGTGCTTGTGCAGCCGCTGTCACTTTGCAAAACTTTTAACACTCAGCCAATGTCCGCAACTAAAAAACATACTAACGCTTCCTCCAGGTGGCTGTTGGGAGGAGCTCTGGGGGGCCTCTTGTCTTCTTCCCCTGTGGCACGTGCTGATGGGCGTCCCTGTCCCCACCCCTGTCCCAGTCCCCATCCCTGTTCTTGTCCCTGTCCTTGCCCCTGCTCCCTGATGCATCGTCCTGCCTAGCTTGGCCCCATGCCTGTGGGGCTGCATGCAAAGCAGCAGGAGAGCAAAAGCCAAGGGATTTCCTTCGAGGAAAACCCAGAAGTGGCCTTAAAGGGTAGAAAGGCTGCATTTGTGTGACTCCACGCATGGACTGCAGAGGTGATGCTGCAACAACCATCCTACTCTCTTCCTCTGGCACGTGCCTCACCCCACCATGCAGGCGTGAGCACGTCGCTGTTCCCAAAGCTTAGCCCATGGCTAAGCCACAGCACCCCTTGGCGTGGTGTGTTGGTACCACTTCACACTGAGCCTCTGCCAGCGAGCGGCCGCTGCCGAACCACCAGAAAGGCCAGCCTTACTGAAAACACGACTTTTCAGGAACAGTCGATGGTGCTGTGTTTGTTCACTCTAGAAACAAGAAGGTGGAGGGAGGACATGGTAACGAAGAAGGAAAGAGGCAGTTTTCCATGTTGCAGAGAGGGAAGTGGCACACACAGGCAGCAGCAAGGGAGGGTGCCACCAGGAGAAGTGCCACTTCTCTGCTCAGCAAGCAGACATTTATTGCGCTCACCGTTTTCTTGGGAAAGGGCTTTTAAACAAGACCTGTTGGGCCACAAATGTGCCAGTGCTCTTTGTGCGGGTTTTCCTGCCTTGCATACGGGTCAGCAGCAGTGCTTGGGCACCCACTCACCTCTGGACGGCACCTGTGAGATGTGTTTCCCTCCTGAGCAAACGAGGAGGTTTGGGGGTTATCTTGTGGGACCTCAAAGTGTTTGTGTTTTGAGATTTGGGAGCCTGAGGAAAGCGGCAGCCTGGCAGGCCCCCCAAACTGCCTTGGCAAAGCAGCCGGTAGAGCTGCAGAGCCAGCAGCAACCGCAGTGCCAGAGCGGGTGCCCAGCCAGACACTCGGCTTCCCGAGCCTCAGGGCTCTGCCGCTCAGCATCCTCTGAGCAGGCACCATCCCGCTGCCCTTCCTACTCTCCCCACAGTCCAGACCCGGCCTCTGCCCCCTGCTCCCGAAATTGTTGCACCAGATGATTGCCTCCTGAGCTCAGCCTGCCGGCAGTGCATGTTTGCCCTCCAAGGAAACCATCCTCAGGCAGCAGTTGAGCACACGGTGAAAGCACCACGCCTAGCTCTGGGTGGTGCTCGGCTCTTTTACCTCTCTTGTCCTTCCTCATTCTCCACCCATCTGCTGAACCCAGCACTTCAATAAAGCCATTTCTGTTTCCTGCTCTTTGTCTCTTCTTGTTTGGGCTCCAAGACTCACATGCTGATGTACAAATATGTGGATAACGTTGTATTCTTTGTTTTGTGTGAAGGAGAACTGGAAAAATTCACCTATGATACAACGAGGGGTCAACTTGTTTTCCCACCGTAGAAGGTAATGTTTGTCTTGCCCTGCTTTTTTTCTTGGAAGCCTGGATGGATGACAGAGGAACTTGTCAGATTGAGACAGAGGAGGAAAAAGCAAGTGAAAATTGATTTGCAAGGAAGTTACTTAATCATATTTTTGTACTTTTGGTTGTGCCTCCAGGTTTTGTTTATGTCTGTGTATCTTATATATTTGGGAGATGCTTGAGAGACACAACAGCCCTGTTGATGCATCAATTAAGGACCACGCTGACAAGTGCCAAGCTCTCCGAGGTGCCCGATGGGTTCTCTGAGAAGAGAATCAACATTCCTGGAAAACAAACCTCAGAGGAAAAACAAATGTCATGACCAGGATATCTTCTTAAATTTTACCTAGAAAAATAAAAAATACTTTGTCCTAGCAGCTATATATCATGAGCAATGAAGCAAGCGTGTCCTTTTAGTTTTTCCACAGAAAGCTGCTTCCAAAACAAGCGAAGAGATGAAAGACCTAAGTATGGAGAAGAAGAAACAGTTGTGCGTGCCAATGCCATTGCACCCTGATCAATCTCCTCACAATTATACAGAAAGATGCAGACATGTGCACGTGGCCACCTCTGACCCAAGCTGCACACCCCTGGCTGGGCAGAGCACTTGTGTCCTCCCTGCTGCAGCAGCCGTGCTGGACCCACAGCACTCATGGCCTGAAAAACATCATCTGATACTCAAGGCAGCAGGACACCTCTCGGAGCTGAAAGCAGCCAGAGGCACTTGCGCAATGTTTGGCAATGGGGACATGCTGGTGGCTCTGGGGCAATGTCCATCAGCTCCTGCAAGGGGGTCCTGGGGGCTGGCAGGGGACAGGCAGGGGGACCAGTGCAGGGACGAACTTGTGACGGGACCTATAGACTGTCGCCAAATGAACAGTGCCAAAAACTGGGAGTCCTCATCAGCTGAGTCGTGGAGAAGGTGCAAGGAAGGAGGCAGAAGCATGAGGGGACATGGGGACCAGGAGAGGAGAAGACAGCTGAGGGTATTGCAAGAGGATGCAACCAAGACATGATCTCCACACTGATGCCATGACCTAATGTTTGTGTGGGAGACTGGGTGAACTGGGAGAAAAGGATAAGTCGCTGAAGGGCTGATCAGTGCAAAGTTACCACCTCTGGCTCCATCCCTGAGTTGCCGAGGAGCGTGCTTAGGGGGAGCACTGCAAGGTAGGTGCTTGCTGCCTGTCTCCCGGCACTGGAGGGGCAGTCTGGAGAGCCGGCTGGACCGCTCTGCTCCAGCACAGCCTTCTCCCGGCTGGGTATCACACTGCCTTACAAACCCCAGGACTGTGGTCAGGAGGAGCAGGGAAACACTGTCACTTGAGACGAACAGAGCCAGACTGCAGGGGAGATGGCAGCGGGTGAGGCTCCGTCTGCGTCGTGAGGGGATGCTGGGCTCCTCGTTAGCTCCACGTTTTCCTTTCCTCTCCCTGCTGGTGTGAGAAAACGCACGCTGCATTTGTTCGGCTGCCAGGAGTATGGCAGCTCAAGCACCATCTTGTTAGCTTTGCTGTGTGTCTTTTCCCACAGCATTGCTTTAAATAATGAAGGGAGTCATGATCCACCAGCTGGATTAGACGTTATGAACTTATCTGGCTCAAATCCAATGGTGATATATTTGGTCTCATTATTTTATGCACAAATGCCACAAAACAGCACAAGATTTTAAATTTTTTTCCCTAAATACTCTTTTTCTTTTAGCACTGACATTTCTCTTATTTGCATTGAACAGTCTGTGCCAGACCAAATTTGTCAGATACTTCTGCTTTCATGGCTGGTTTGTTCCAGGGAATTGGGGTTGGAAATTGTATCTCCTGACCTCAGGGATGGGCCAGCAAGCTCTCCCAGGGTGGGGAACATCTCCTCAGGGACCTGCTGTGTGAAGAAATGGAGGAACCGCTGAATTCTGCCTGGTGCCATGGCCAGGACATTGGTTCAGGAAAATGGAAAACAAGGCCCTCATGTGATATGACTTTTAGCAAGCATCTGAGCTGTAGTTTCCCCAGCTGTATGGGGAAGATAGTAATACTCAGCCTGCTTTATAAAGTACTCGGAGGCTTAAACGGAGATCTGGATGGAAATCGTGGGAAGTGCTGTTGCGTGAACTGCGCCCATGCTCTTGCTGTTTCTAGCAGAGGTACCCAACAAGGTGCATGCAGGGTGATGGATGCAATGGGGAAGGGAAGCAGCCGTGCTTGCTGTGGAGTGCAAGACTTTCCACCCCCTGTGGTGGGAATCAGCCTCCATGTCACCTGGGGAGACAGAGAAAGGGGAGGATTTGCAAGGGAGGGCAGCTGAGCCCGCAAAAGCCGGAGATACCAAGGGGATCCAGGGTCAGGGGTGGATAAGAAATGCTTTGAGCACAGAAAGATTAGAGGGCAGAACCCTTCACTGTGGTTACTTTGAGCTTGCAGCACTACGGATCCAACAGAGTTTGGCCCTACCTGAGAAGCATGAAATTGCCTCAGACCAGGCTCTTGTGTCCTGCTATTCCAGCAAAGTAAAATAAAAAATTCACAAAGCGAGCCACCTGGGATGGTAATGCCCGTCAGCTTCAAAAATATTATTTCTTTGTGATAGAAGTGTGAGAAACGAGGGTGTTGTATGGGATGCTTTACCCAGCCATCCTGGCAAGATCACACTGTGTTACAGTTCAATTCAGCCTTCAGGCAAAGCACTCCTGCTCTGCTTCTGGAACCACTCAGTGTCTGCTCTGGGTATTTCATCTAACAACCCAGAGAGAAAGCGAGATTAGAGAAGCAGAAATCTCCAACATTTGGAATAAAAAGGGTTTTTTTTCCCCCTTTTGTTTTGTGTTTCATATAGTCTTATGTACCATTGTGCTGAGTCTGCTATTTGAAGTAGTTGCTGAAAAGTCAAGACCAAGTTTGGAAGCATATGGAAAAAGCGTGAACACAATGAATCTGAAAAGCAAAATCAGGCTCTCCCCATTTTGTTTTTCATTAAGCAGAGAAAGGGAAGAGAGTGCTCCATGTATTCAGCCATTCAAGTGCAATGTACTCGGATACCGTGTGGGTGAGCCCAAGCATCGCTCTGCAAATATTGACAGTCTCTTTGTTTAAGCAAGAGCTCTCAGAATCTAATTTTAAGTGCTCGTTTTGTGTATTCCTCAATAAAAGTCATGCAATTAGGGGAAGAACAAGCCCACATGTGTTTGGTGTCTCTTCCAGGCGTTTCCGCCCAACACCACGAAGCATCTACTCGTGACACGGCTGCATCATTGCTGTTGTCAGAGCCGACTCGCCTCCTCCTCAACAGTTTTAATCTTTCATACAAATCCAACGATTTAAGGTGAAGCTTAAAAGTGCCTTCATTTCTTTTTAAATTTTGCTAATATTTCAGTCTTTAGCAGACTTGGGGACATTTTACAGCCTCATAAAAATGCCTGTAGGACTTGAAGAACTCTTTTCCCGGCAGTATCTGCCGTTCCCAAGCACTTCACAAGCTGAAACGACACGTTTGGATCTCCTGAATTCACAACGGAAACACTCCCAGCTCTGGAGTAATATACAGTAACTATTTGATTGCCTACGGTTTCATAACATTACGGGAAAACTCAAGGCAGGAAAGAGATAATGCCTCTTTCTCGCAATTTAATCAGGAAGCAGGATTTAGGAAGCTGGAGTGTATTTCCACACACAGCCCCTGCCCCCCGACCCGAACGTGCTCAGGATGTGGGTGTTAGTCCTGCAAAAAGCACCCCTGTGTCTTTAACGGCCACAGGTGGCCGGGATTTTGACCACACGTCATCCGCAGACAGTTCAATAAAAGAAAGGCTAGCGCGCTTTCTCTGCTGGGACGGTTCCTAACCCCACAGCTCCTGATGTAAATCACAGGCCATCTGTGCGTTAAGATGGCCCTCTCTCTTTTCCTGGGCTACAGAAATGAGAAACAATAATTGGATCCTCCAAGCTGAAAGGACATAGGGCCAGTGCTTACTCCTTAATGCAATTATACAAGGCAACAGGCAAAGGTTACAGGAGCATTTTAAAACCGTCAGATAATCAATACGGAGGCCGAGTAGCAATGGTGGGATTCACAGCTAAACTCATAAGGTGTCACATCACGTTTGACCTGTTTCACTGCATAAGCATCACTTCTGCCCCAGTTGTCTTTTAAAAGATATCGCTGGATACTGCTGCCGCTGGAGAGCAAGAGGTAAGCATCACAGTCTTCCACCCGACAGGTGGGTGCTGTCAGAGGTTAAATTAGCAAGCCCCAGTGTAATTCTTTTGTAATATTTCTTTAACATTGAAAACAAAAATGAATGGCCTAACAGTTGTGCAGGGCAGCCTCTCAGCAGGATCCTGGCTCCCACATACCCACAGGTACCCCCAGCCAGCATCAAGCCCATTTAGGTCCCTCTCAGGCAGCCTCACCCCTACAGGAGAACGGGGCAGGGTCTCTCATTCCTGCCCTCCCACAGTCACTACAAGCTGACTATTGCCAGATTCGCGCCCCTGGCAGCCTGCCAGGCCGGAGCAGACAGGCAAAGCAGACAGGCTGAACGCTGTAGGAGTGCAAGCATCCTGGTTTGCCTTGTAAAATGAGTCGATGCTACTGGGAACTCAAAGCCATGCCGATCAGCAGGTATTTGCGTGTTAGGGGTCCTGCCCCAAAAAGATGCATTGGCTCACAAGCCTCCCATCCCTCCCCCTGTGGGAGGCCAGCCCCGAATGTCATCACATACCATGGGGAAGAAGACTAGGAGACTCACAGCAATATCCTGCAAAAGTGCTGTACTGGAGGTATAAGGCCACAAGGTCTATGAAGTGGTAGGCAACGAGGAGCCGGTCCAGGTGAATCTGAGAAGGCAAAAGCAGCAACAAAAGACACTTTTCTGGGCTGTCCCAGTACCTGAATATCTGGCACTGCCATATGTGACTGCCCCGAGTTTTGCATGTTTCAGTGTATAAAAGCACACAGCTGCTAGGTGGTTCTTGTTCCTGCTGAGGGCATAGATCAGTCTTGGGTGAAATCCAGATGCGTACAAGAGCAGGACCATCCCTGACACAGAACAAAGTGGTTTTCACCACTGAGATTCCATGCACCAAATAGTTTCCTCCTCGGGAAGTTGATCTTATGCTGTGCTTCCAGGTTCCCTTGGTGCAAGGTGAAGGTAACACACAAACCAGGATGTTTAGAAACAGGGGCAGCAATTTGTATCTTTCCTTTAACACGCAGAGCCAGCTCCCTGTGTGCTAGGTAGAAACACAAATGATGTAGCTTGGATCCTTGTCTGGTGTTTAGTGGTCTCTGCTCCCCACATTACTGGCCAGGAACACAGACATTTTGGCTATACACTGTTTCAGCTCTACATTAACTTCATAGACAGTGGGGTTGGAAGTGCCTCGAGAGGACTTCCAGTCCATTCCACCCCCTCACATGTGAAGAGTGGCAAAGATGACAGGAAGGAGCTCCTCCGGGTTTCGAGTTTGTGCATCTCTCAGTCCGTTCTCCCATGCTGACTGGGCACAGCAGCTCTGTGCATCTTAGTACAGTGCAGCTCAGTACATCTCTGATGTCCCCTAAACTCCTGAAGTACAGGGCTTGCATTGAGTCCTGTGCTCAGGACACATGTCCCTTTGTGGATCTCAAAGTACATGAACGTGTTTCAGTCCACGGATGGAGAAACTCATAGAAATTTCAGATTCAATTTGAACTGAATTACAAATAGTTACTGCTGGGCAGAGGAATGTATGAAGCTTGGATCCCTACGGCTGTGTGTCCTACCTCTGGATTACCACTTGGCTAATGTGCTCCCTTTAGCAATTCTTCATTTTGCTTCTGCATTGCTCCTTTTGCACCTGTGGTGCTCATAAAACCCCTCTCGTTCATGGCATCTAGCTAACACTGCACCTGAGCTGCTGCGTCTCTGGGTTTGTCATCATATCATAGAATGGTTTGGGTTGGAAGGGACCTTAAAGATCATCTAGTTCCAACCCCCCTGCCACAGGCAGGGACACCTTTCCACTAGACCAGATTGCTCAAAGTCCCGTCCAACCTGGCCTTGAACACTTCCAGGGAGGGGGCATCCACAACCTCTCTGGGCAACCTGTTCCAGTGTCTTTCCTTCTGGGATGCGTGTTTGCACAAAGGAACTGAACTGCAGGGACTGAACGTCTTTGAAAACATCACCTTCATCAAGCTGGTCAGAAAGTTTGGGAGTCATCTGGAGGGAGCTATCAGAGTGATTGTCTAGATCTTATTTCTACATGAAACAAGGCTAAAGAAAACCCCACAGGTTAAAATTTGTGGAGGCCTCTTTCAGCCTTAGGAAGGTCCCTTTGCCTGTCAATCCCAGTACATCCAGTTGGTGCTCTCACCCTTCCTCTCTCTTCCTCACAGGGGCACGCCAGACACAAGACTGAGCACCATCTCTCAGAACTAAAATAGTCTCGGTATTCAGACTTCCCCCCCAGCCATCATGTGTTCCCAAGGGGGGCCTGCATCTCATGTTGCAGACCAATTTGATCTGGTTTTCAAGTTGCTTCCCGTTTCCAGTTCCTCTCCCCTTGCTGCCACGACCAGAAAGCCAGACGGTTTCTCCATGGGTGGGAGCTGACTCCTTGCACCCCTTGTTCGCTCCTGCTTTTGCCTTGCCGATCCCCCTCCAGCACAATGCCATTACCTCAGCATTTTGCTTTTCTGTGATAAGGGCAGCATATGTCTGGATCTGCAATTACAAGTTGTGTCTTTGGGAATCGCCAAGAAATGAATACTCCTTGATCCAGCCCATGTGTTGCTTCTCCCCCCAGTGCCAGAGTGTATGATTTAGACGAGGCACCCAGCTTACCTCTGCAGAGGGGAGCTCTGCTCGAAGTTACACTCCCGTGTGAGAGCTTAGAGTCATGCCATGCTGCTCCCCTTTCTCTCTTTAAGTGTTAAATAGATCTGAGCTCTCATCCTCCTCCACATTTTTGCTGTTGCAGGGTAGCCCTTCTTGCAGCAGCGGGGGCTTGTCCCTGGCGTTAGGAGAGGGTGTGGGTAGCAGCATCTCCAGGTGCAGCTGGGTTGCTGCTGGTGCCAGCCGATGCGGAGCTGTGGGACCGTTCTGCCTGGGTGAGCCTGTAAGGGCAGTTTTCCCAGAGCTGCTGTTTACGTTAAACCGCTTATTCTGGTATCTTCCAGGGGGAAATTATTTTCTTTTTTCCCCAGCTGAAGAACATTAATGCCATTAAAATAATAAGAGATTTAGAGCGTCCCTTTGTTTTTTCAGTGACATGCCACAGTGACAGGCACAATATAAATAGCTAAACACTGAGATAACCAAACACTTAGGCTGATGAAAAACCCCCAGCATTTTCCCCATTCCAAATTCTTCAGAGTAATCTGATTTGACCTCCAGCACAATGCATACTTTAATGATGCCTGAATAATGACTAGGCAAGGAATTAACCCCCACAGTGGGTTAACGCACTCACTTTCACCCAGAAGACCTAGGCTCAAATCCCGAATAAATCAAATGGATTTGGCGATCTCATTGCAGTTCCTCAGGGTCCTTTGTTCACACCCTGTGATTTGATAGAGCCGGTGGCCCCCGCCTGCCTCCTGCAGAGACGGCTCAGCTTTTGGGTAACAGAGGTGGTGTGGGTCAGAGGGGAGGTGTGTTAGCAAAATCCAGCAAGTCCCTCCAAACAAGGGATCTCAGCCCCTGAAACAGCAGGGGCAGGGTAGGGAGGGCTTTTACAGTCCGACAGCATGATCACACCGCCTCCTGGGTGTCGGACATTCACTGCTGTCAAACACCTTGATGTCAAAAAAAACATTTTTAACTGTGTAACGGATGCTCAAATAGAAACTGCCTAAGCGTGTCCAACCGGGGATTTGTCTCTCTGGGTTTATGAGTGGGAGAACAAACCTAATTCACTTGGCCCATGGCAGGGCCGAGGGAGGTCTTCAGTAGATGACTGTGCTGACAGCATTTTATGCACCCTATGAAGTCAGTAGTGTCAGTAGGGCGGGACGAAACCCTGCACCTATCAAATGGGGAACTTGGAGAAAAAAACACTCTTCTGGTATCTCATATTTTCTGCATTTCTTTTGTGCTCGTTGCTAAGGGTACTTGGATGGCAATGGGAACCTTTGAGTGGCGCTTCCAAATCCTGTTACTAAAAGCTAGGTGACTGGCACCCATACTGGAGCCCACAAGTGATGTCAGTGAAAGCTGAAGTGCTCGGCAGCTGTGAAAATTACATCACTGCTGCATAGATGCTCCACTTTGGTGAAATAAATTGAAAGGCTGCTTTGTTTTTTTCTATTTTTTAATTTAATTTCTCCTGTAAGACCCTAGCCAAACACAGCCAGTAACACCGCTGAGAAGTGCCGTGGAAAGAACCGAGTCAGAATATTCTATTATTTTACCTTTAAATATGTGGGCAGCAAAATATGAAGGTCAATGAAACAAAGTGCATGTATTCATGCAAATATAACTGGTATTGAAAACACCATGTGAGTAGCGCTCCATCCCAAAGAAGACAGAAAGAGAAACGTACTTCAGAAGTTTTCCATGAAGCCTCATTCAGCATGTAAATCTACTAGGACTGTTTTTTAAGAGATTAATATGGACAAGTTTTAACAAGTTTTAATTGTGTTTTTCTTTTCCTCAAAGTACCATTGACTGCAATCCGAAGGCCCGCGGCATGATGTGAAGATAGCTTGTGACAGCTGAGTAGCAGTGCTTGGTGAAATCCTGGTGGCACCAGCATCCATGGGAGCTCGTGCCATCATTTAAATAGTGATGGAATGTCATCCCATCTTTTCAGATTCTTGATGTGCATATTAATAAGCCAGTCTTTTTTGGATGCTACATGGTACTGAAATACTCAGAGAATAGTTTAGGTTTCAGTTAGGAAACCAGAGGAGCGTTGCTGGTACCGAGCAGGATATCCTTCCTGTGCTGGCTTGATAGAGAGCAGCTTTATTTCACATGTGAAACATACAGGACAAATCAATGCAGCTGAATCATGGAGCCCAACTGATATCTACCAACTTCAGCAGGTGCAGTCCTTAGCCTTTGTAGCATCAATCCTATTTAGTAGCAGTGGCGAGGGGGGTTCACGGCTCCTTCCAAGCTGCAGCTCAGCAATAAGCATCTTCTGGCCTAGCTCAGCATTTGTGATCTGTACCTGAGGCACAGATGCTACGTGCTGGGGTCAAGTGAATTCTCTGAGCCCGTTACTGGTGGGTAAGCTGAGGCACAGAGGGATAACATGGCTCCTCACCATGATCTCCAGGAGGAGTCACTGTTGGGGAGCAGAGCTGGAAGGAGGTCTTGGAGAACCAGCACCCTCTTCCGACCTACTAAGCACCCATGGCTCTTGCCTCAGAAGAACAGGGAACCCCACGCTGTCTCTGCAGATATGGAAAAACCACATCCATATTGTCCCAACTCTCTACCCTAAACCAGCACAGCCAGCCACCCAGTCCAGGTTGCAGGCACGAAGTGGGAGCAGGCAACCACCGAGGCAGGCAGGAGAGGCGGCAAAACCCAGGTGGATCCACAAAGACCACCACCTTCTGGGTACCTCAGGAGGGAAAACTCGTCCGCCTCGGACACCCACAGCAGCTCCCAGGAAATGAGCCACGTGAGCCAGGGAAGGATGCGGCAGCAAAGAGTGCAAGCGCTTTGGAAGCGTCATGTGGACCTGGGGTGGTTGGACAGGCTCAGCCTGCTCCCCGGCAGCGCAGCCATGAGGGGACGGGAAGGAAAGAGGCTGGCAGAGCGTGTGCTGCTGCCGTCCCTGTGCACGGTCTGCTCCTGCCCGGCGAGACTGACGAAGCCATGGAAGTGCACGGCGAGACACCAAGCCAAATTATCTCGCCCAGCACATCTCAGCACACGCAACGGGGGCTCGTGCTCCTACAGAGGCCGGGAGCCGCGGGTAAAAAGCTCTCTAAAAGCGTTTCTGTGTCAGGAGGTCTTTGCAGCGTTGGGCAATGTTCAGCCCTGCAGCTCGGCAAGCTGAGGTGGAGCGAAACCCTTGCAAACCCCTGGGCGATAGGTTCGCAGCGGGGTTTTCAAAAGCTCTCTGCCTCCCCGAGGGATTTCCAGAGGCCACCCCGGCCAGGCAGGCCAGCGGCCAGCGAGCCCGAGCCTTCGGCCTCTGCTCTGCGGGGCAGGGCACCGCGCCCCGGGAGCCACACACGCCACGCTGCTTGTGCTCGCGCTGTTTATGCACACAAATTTAAAGCGTCTCCCCCGGTTTCTCCGCAAATTGCTGCATTCAGATGAAGTGGCAGCTGCTGTAATTAAGACACAGTTAATTACATATCCCCTTAATTGCGATGATAGGATTTTGTCAATTTGGTAAATAAGAATTGTTAGGTTTCTTCCGGCAAGTGCAGCCTCGGCGCGGCTCAGACATGGCTCCCTTTGTCTCCCGGCACAGGGCAAGCTGCCCAGCGCTGCACCGGGACGGCGGCTCTCAGGTGGCAAAGGTGCTCGCTTTTGGCAAACTTCAGCTCTCAGCTGCCTCCGTCCAAAACACCTTTGCAGAGGGCAGCATCCGACGGGGAATGTTTAGCGTGAGCTTCCATGCAAGAGTGGCTGTCACGGTTTAAATCTGGGCCGGCTATTAAACCTGTGGCAGATGCTCTCTGTTATCCACCCCCCTCCCCCCAAAGGGAAAGGGAAAGGGAAAAGGGAGAGAGACTTCTGGGTTGGAAAGTTAAAACAGTTTTAATAAACTATAATAATGGAAAAGAGTATAATAATAATAATAGAAATAATCAAATATATACAAATATATATACAAAACCAAGATCGAGCTCCCCTGAAATCAGCCACGTCACCACCGGCACTGCAGGGCAGGCTCCGGGAAGGCCCAGGCTGGGCCTAGTGACGGTCGAGAGCTGGATTCAGGGATGCACGGATCGGGATCGGGGGCAGCAGGAAAACAGACGGAGTCCTCCTTGGACACCGGCCATAGCAGAAAGAGAGCGAGACCCTCGTGATCCCCCCGCTTTATACCGAGAGTGACGCGTATGGGATGGAATACGCTAGTTGGTCAATTTTGGGTCACCTGCCCTGTCTGCTCCCCCCTGCAGCTGCGACCCCCCTTCGGCTCTTCACTCGTAAGCAGTGAGGAATTCAGCAGTGACCTTGGTTTCTCTAAGACTAAGTACAGCAAGAGCCTTACTGCACAACATCCCTACCGGTGCCTCATCGATAACTACAAACTTCGAGCGTTATCAGTCCTGGAAGCAGACACTGTCTGCAAAACATAAAGTTAGTTTCAGAAAGTGCAGTTACTTAGAGGAGACTTAGCTGAAAGTAAAAATCACTGAAAGGAAAATCGGCCTGGTTTAGGCCAAACCAGGACAGTGGCATTGGGAAACTTCTGGGGGGATAAGTCGACTGGAAAGAGGCAAATCTTTTCACTTCTTCCTTTTCTTTATTAAAAAAAAAAAAAAAGAACAGATAATGGGAATGAGTTGGATTTCTTACAATAAGGAATGAAATCTCCCACTCACCTACTACCGGGCACAGTCCATGGCCGTAAGCAGGACCAGTGTCACAACCAAGGAGCTTTTAAATGCAGCTGTCCTCAAGAATTACTATAAAAATAACTTTGCAGGTTTCTTTATTTACTGTGTCTAATTTTCTCCCTTACTGCCTGTGCTGAAATTGTAAATTGCTCTTTCCCTTCTAAACCACCAACCCAGTGAAGTCTGGGGCTGCACCAGTCCTCTGCCACTGTCACTTTCTGCCTCTCTTCTCCTGAGCAGCCCCACCGCTTGCAGCCTGCTCTTCCATGGACAAGTCTCTGCCTGTGCCAAGATTACCGGGTTGACACACTTTTGTCTGAGGGGAGAAAACGCGAAGACAGAAGGGTTGCAAAATGCCAGGACTGAATCTGTCCATCGTCACCTGTCTCTGGATGAGAGCTGAACTGGGGTCCTGCAGGGACGGCCAGAGCCTGGAGTGAGTGGGGTGGTTGCTGTGAAGAAAACTCATCTTTCCATCCTGCTGCGGAGGCAGCTTGATACAGAGGCAAGTGAGAGAGAACATGTGTGAGACATATATGTCCTTTTTGGAATTGGTTTTCAGTGATTCAGTATGCAGAGCTGTCATCCATATTAATTAATGAATCACGGTTGACTGAACAAGTATGTTCAGGGTGTTCTCACACAAAAAAGGTGGCACAAAAAAATCATCTGATTAAAGAACATTACCTAAGATCACCTTAATCATTATTTATGATTAAGTTACAATTAGCTGGAAATTAATGAAAACATTGTTTGTATTTGCCTCTCAATTCTTTATCGAGCAGGCAAACAACCTTTCTTCTCATGGGAAGCAGCAAACACCACCTCCAGGCTTCGGCAAGGCTCTGATGCTGGCTCAGTGTGACGTTACGCATTGTGGTTGAGTGTCATCCCCTCCCTGGTGGCACCTCCACTGCTCCTGGGCTGTTCGCTGGGCCAAGTCAACATGCTGAACCTGCAGGGACCTCTTTGCTTATTTTTCATGGGTTCGTTTTCTGCCTATCATCTAGCAAGGCAAACTGGTTTGGCACAAGGCTCAGCAACCACAAGGTGAAGATCAGGATGTTTTCTTGACAGCATTAGCAAGCTGCTGGTATCAGCTCAAATGGTGGCATGTTCAGCCTTGCAGAATGTTTTCACAAGCAAACGAAGGAATGTGGTCTAGATAAAACTGCTTTGGGGTAGGGGCAGAATTGATCAGGGGAAAAAAATCACACCCTGGAAAGTGGTACTTCATCAAAACAACAAAATGTATTCAGTGAACGGGTCTTGCTTCTGCACAATTCAAATTTTTCATTGGTGAAGTCAGCAATGGGATAGAGAGTGTACTTAGTAAATGTGCAGGTGATGCAAAGCTGAGAGGAACTGAAAGTACATTAGAAAACAGGATGAGAGGTCAAAATTATTTTAACAAATTGGAGAAATGGTCTGAGAAAAATAGGCTGCAATGCAGTAAGGCTGTGGGCAAGTTTCTACACATAACCAAAAAAATATCAATAGGGCAAAAGCAAAATGGGCCGAAATACGAATCAGCAAAGCTATGCCATTGGAAAGATGGGAAATATCATACTTGAGTCCATAATTAGATTTCCTGATGCAAAACACATGATATCATCTATCCCTTCCACTCAGCACTGCAAACATCAGTGAACGAACTGTGACCATTTTCAGGTCCCAACTTCCCAGTGACAGAGAAAAAACCCCAAACAAACAGCCTTGGAGATCTCTAAAAATGACCTCCAAGCAGAGCTTCAGAGAACTGATCAGCCTGAGGGAAAATTGCAGCAGGAGGTATCTGGGTGGGTGTTAGGAGAAAGTTTCTAAGGGTGAAACACTGTAGTAGATCATCGAGGAGGCTGTGAAGTCTCAGGGTAGGAGGTTAGGCAAGTGTCAGTCTGGGTCAGCCAAGGTAGAGACCCTCCTCCCATCCCAGGCCCCACTGACTTGACCTCATGGTCCTTCCTGCCTCAGAGGTCTGTGTCTCAGAAGCAAAGCAAGCTCTTCCTTCTTCCCCACCCGACCTCGTCTTTCCTGAAGTCTCCCTATTTCAGTGCTGAGATGTAGGTCGTAGCTCATATGACAGAAGGGTGCATAAAAAAATCCAGACTCAAATTACGCCTACGTTTCTAATTCCAGAAAGGTTAAAGAAAGCTTTACCTTCTGCCTACAGCAAGTGAGATACACTGGAGAGCACGTCAAATAAAACATCAGAAAGAGGTTTACCCTTAAAGATCCAACCCTGCACTCCTTGCTCCTGTGTCAGCTCTTTTTTGTTTTCTCACCCTTTGACTTTTTTCTTTAAGCTTCACCACTGTCAGGAAATGCTCCTACACTCAGATCTAGGAGTAACTCGAGGACTGTGCAACCTGAGGACTAGCAGACACTACAGCCTAATTTACCAAAGTGCAGCAGCACTCACGATGGTGGCTCAGGTGCGCAGGGGCACAAGTTTCCAAGTGATTTGATGATAGATTATCTTTTCCCCTCCCCTGTGTAGCTCTTAAGACTCTCATCTTCAGTACGACGCCACTCCTTCATTTTATTGTGTATACAGTCAGCTACAACACTGCTAGTAAATTGGCTCGAACAGCACTCATAAACGCAGCCACAAGGCTGAGGGGCACTCCCCGTTCAATGCCACTGATGGTTCCTCCTTTCCATCGCAAAGCCAGGCTTAGTGAGGTAGAAGGACTTGCTCGCAGCAGCTTAGCAAGGGAGAGGGAGCTCAGGCAGACGGCCCCACGACTGTGCCTGCAAGCTTTGCCTTTCCTGATCTTCTCTCTGTGATTTATCTAAGTCCGTAACCCCACTGCACGTGAACTGGGAAAGGTAAGCTCACCTTGCAGCCTCAGTCTTTGCCCAAATCTGTAAATAGAAATACCACTTAGTTAAATAAACTTTATTGGTATGGGCTTCTTCTGTTTTGGAAAGCAGAAGGGATTTAATCCTGGAAAAATAATCCTTTTTCAGTGTGTTGGGTTAGACAAGCTTCAAAAACAAGATTAGGATATTTTTGAATGGGTGATTATTATTTAGCACAAGCAGGTAGATTACAGCTGGTCCTGCAATTTTAATCGTATGGCTGTAGCACTTGGATGTACTACTTTCCCTTATCTGTCACGGGCTTCCTGCTGGCCCCTACATGAACCATTTAACCTCCATCTTAAGCTTCCTCCTTCCTACCGGCCTTTATGTCCCTTGTCTGTTAAGACCAAAGCCACTTGAGTTCACAGTATGATGAGTTTTTTAATACATCCAGTCTCAACAGCTTCTGAGACTTGTAACTAAAGTTACAATGGAAAGCTGTAACCCAGGCATTCAGACAGCAAATTTTAAAAGTATTCCTGGATGTATCCAGGATGGAGGATGAATTCTGAGGTGAGGGCCTTTGGAGTGTACACCAGGAAGCAGGTAAGCAACCCAAGGTTTGGAAAAAAGCTTGTCAGTTCTGTGGTAGACACAGTCACTACTGGCACTGTCTCAGGTAGCTGGGTTGGCAACCTGAATACATGATTCCTGTGGGAGGAAGGAAGGTGCAATGCCTCCCACATCCCAAAGGTGAGGGATGAGGAACACTTCCCACTGAAGCCACACTAAGGGTAAAACTGGAGAAGAAGAATCACCCCTGGGGAGGAGATGGGGAGAGGAGAGGAATCTCTGTTGGTGCTGCTGACTATGATGAGGACAACAGTTGTGCAGAACTGGCTGACAGGGATATGGAAATGTTGGTAAATATAACAGTGATTCTCAACAGCTCATATTGTGTGTGAGTGTTGGAGTTGTCACTTTTGTATGTTGTATAGCTACATTTTCCAAGATTGACTGAAATTATCTAAAGCATGAAAATACATTCTTTTGTAGACTGAATTGGATAAGGAGTTTTTACATCGTGCTCTACAACTAAGTGGAAGATGCAATGGTCTTAGTTTTAGGGAAAAAAAAAAAAATCAAACTGTGGATGTATTCAAGGAGTTTCTAAGACAGCTGTGTCATGACACTATTCAAAACAATAGTCTGCCTAAGACCTCTGGTGAGAGCAGATTTTAACATCAAACTCCTGGAGCTGCAATATTAATTCACACTCCAGTGAAGTAGTTGCCATGGAGTGGCCAAAACATAATTCACCAACTCTGATGGGCAACAAAAGACAGAAAACATCTACTTTGTTTTCCAAATACTGGTGAGTCAGTGTTTTATACACAGCAGCCAAATTTCATTCCTTGGGAGGTAGAATAAATTATTACTTAATTGTGACAAATGAGCAGACCATCAGACCCACTGATATAATGAACCAGTCTGCAAAGAAATTCTGCCTTGAGTCAGAGAACAGCACACTGTTGTCCTGAATTACAAAATACTATTTAAATAAGTTAACTGGTTCAAGTATTTGTTTCTACTCTCAGACCTGCCGCTAATATTGTGCAACTCACACTAGAAACACCCATAGCTCTGCAAACTTTGCTTTGTAGAACCTTTACTTTCACACATATACACTGGTTCTTTTCTTTCTGTGTGATTCCTAATTGGTATGCTATTCCACAGAGGGTTTTGCTACCAAAATGGAGATTAATACGTTCAAGCCATGTAAGTAAGTTATTTTAGGTCCATAAGAAAAAAAAAAAACAACATTTTACATCGTTTGTAGGAATTTGGCATGTCGTACTCTGCAAAGAAACTATGGGATTTTATAGCTCCTGCACCCACCTTGCCACCAGGGTAAGCCTCTTGAAGCACAGAGCACACGTTATGTGCACAGCCCAGGCTATCAGTCAGATGTACAAGAAATCTGCTCAAGACTCAGCATTTCAGAAGGGTACTTTTTTTTTTTTTTGCTTAGAAGTTTGCCCAGCTTTTATTTCTTAAATTAAAAGAAAAAAAGGTGCATTCATCTGCACAAACTCACATTTTTTCAAAAGATGCAATATTTTGCTATGTTATCAGTGTCATAGCCTTACTCGCAAGTAAGGTCAGTACAAGGACAAAAATCTTTCTTTCCTTTTTCAGAACTGCCATATAAGAAAATCGCTTTTCCACAGCTTGGGTGGGATCCCTGCTCTCTAGTCTCCTGCTTGTGCCGTCACTATCTTCTATTTGCTTGCTTCATCAGCTCAGTTGTTCGTCCTGGAAAGGATGTCTGTGGATTCTATCCCAGGCAACTAGGACGGGTCCACAAGGAACATGCATCCAGAGGAGCTCCAGGGTAAGCTTGTGCGCCAAAGTAAACCTGTAAGAACTGTGGAATAAGCCTTCCCCTTTTATGCCTATTGTGGGCAATGTTGCAACAACTCCTAATGATTTTCTATGACTTTGGCCTAAAAGAGGAACAACAAGAGGATCCAGGCAGACTAAAACAAAACTACATCCAAAAGTTTTTGGCCATACCAGGAGTGCTGCATGACCTGAATTTGTTATGTATATGAGAATCTAGAATGGAAATTGTTGTAAAAAATGCTGTTTCTTTTTCCCCCTGTGAAAATTTGTTGTATTGCACATCAACTTCAAACTATGTTTAATTTAAAACAAAAAATAAAATGTCATAGGCTATTTCTGTTGGGAAGTCAAGGCTTTAAAAATTCTAATAACATTAAACTAATGCAGTTAGTTGCTTGACTGCAAGAGGCACAACCCTTATCATGCTAATTACAAGTCAGATGGAGCCAATCAAACAACACTGAATTATTAAGGTCTTACTGTACGTTCTCAGGCTGTTAATATCTATTAGATTACAGCTGCATTACACTGAGTGCTCATTTCAGCAGGAGATTAGAAAGTACATTTATAATGCTGGCTACCCTTTGGGTGGATCATGGTATTTACATACCATATGTCAGCATGAGATTACAGAATGATTTATGCTTTTTGCCTAGACTTTTCAGTAAACTGCAACCGGCTCCAGTAAACTACGAAGCTGAAACTCCATTCCAACCTGACTTTGACAATTCAGCTCTCAGGAAGTATGTACATTTTCAAAAAATAATGAAAAAGCCCACCACCGACTGGTACCGTCAAACTTCACACAGAGCAGCATTTGCCTTGCCCTATCCCAACACAAGTAAGTAATCCATGCTGTTCTTCCTGGTGAGAGGGCCATGAAAGACAAACTAGGGAGGTCTGCTCTGCATAAACTAACTAGTCTTAAACTACGTGGAGGAAAGAGTGAATAGTCATTTCAGTTTCCAAAACAAAAAAAGAGCTGCCACCTGTCCCCCAAAACCATACACTCTCTCCACTACCAACACTCAGGTATCCCAGTTCCTTCTGCAAGATGCAGAGGGCAACCAACAAACAAGAATAAGGCAAACTATTTGTACTTGTGCAGATTGTTATCTAAAAATAGTTACTGAAACACACTGTAGATAATGCCAGAGGTCTATATAGAAAGCACTAAAGACTGAGTACCTGGATATAAGAAGAAATTGATTCATCACTGAAAAAATACAGTGTAAGAAAATACATTGTTTTGATACATTTGATTTAATAGTTCTGAAGTGGCAGTGAAGAACTCAACATTATCTGTTTGAAGTTGAATGTAAGGCATTTGAATGTATATTTATTGCAAGGTATTTTAAAGATGACACGTCAAATGAATTGTAACACTCAGACCAACACAGAACAGTATAAAATTTTAAGTCTGCAAATAATGCATCATCGGCGTCTATGTCCGTACGCACATCAGTCTGCCTTAAGTAGGTAAAGCTGTCATGCATCAAAAGTGTGCTTAATTACTATACCACTAGGTTTATTAAGTTTCACTGTTGCAAAGACTAGGAGCAGTATGGGTGGGAGAAAAATCACCAGACTGAGTTGTCCCTTATCTTCATTCCCAGCTACTTTGCCTTTTACTTTTTCTAAACCAGCCAAAGCTTTGATGATGTTTCGTTAAGGGAGCTGGCTGTGACAGCAAAAGGAAACTATAATCTTCTATTAGAAAGTAGATTTCCAGGATGATGATAGACGAAAGCAGCTGTCATGCATTACAACATTATCTGTCTGCCACTTTATCTGAAGGCTTTGTCCATTAGCTGCATGCCAAAACCCAATTACACGTGGAATACAAATGGAAAGGCTAAGCAGCAGAAGTACCCATCACTTCCCCTTCTATTAGTTAGCAAAGGAGACTCACCAAACCATAGGGACACGAGGGCTATTAAATATTGCAGTACAGCACAAGCCTAGGAGAATCAACCTCATAAATATTTCAGTGGCAGCAAGAATGGCGTGAGATCAAAATACCTTTTCTGTCATCAGCCTTGTCAGGCCATGCCTCCTGAAAACATCCCGTTAGTGGGAAGGGACACTTGGAGGACAAGCAATTTCAACTGCTCTCCTATGCTGCCATCCTGTCCCCTTACACGGTAGAAACAGAAGAGACTTCAGAGAGGAAGGGAGTATACAGGAAGGGCCTGAGAAATACATGCTTGTCATTGAAGTACAAAGGTTCTTCCTTTTGTTACAGCTTACTACTAGCCTGCAATAGACAACCAAAAGCCTTTTGCCAATGAGTGTGGCAATTCCTTTGAGGCCAAAGGGCTCTTGACTAATGAAGGCAGAAAAAAGCAGAACAGTTAATTTTGGCTAGAGTAAAAACTACAAGTGCCTTCAAAGACATTTAACTTTGCCTCTGCTAAACACGCTGCTGGTGGTATAGTATTAGGCTGTTCTTCTCTTCTTCCTCCTTGCTTCCATAGCTGATCATAGCATGGTTTCAACAGCAGAGCATACAGCACTTGAAACTAAACTATCTCTGTAACTTTTAACATTTGTTTCCACAACATCCCAGCCTATTTCCCCCTAAGTACAAATGAAATAAGGGGTAGAAAAAGTAGCATTTGGAGAGAGGAGAGTTTGGTAGGATATTACTGTTCTTTGACACCAGGAAAGTGTTTGAGCACTAGTGCAAGAATTCACTCCAGGAAAACGTACACGAAACTGGCATTCAGGGACGACATAATAAGCTTTACAGATGCCAAGTTTAACCACCTGAACTTAAAGAGAAAAAATCTTCATGCCAGGTCATGAGAGTAAATATACACCAACAGATCCTGAACCACATACTATCTGGAGGAGGATGTTTTCAACTTTCCAGGCCTGCACTTGAGTGGAAGAATCAAAGAAAAATCTCAGCTGAACTTAAAAGAAAGCAAAAGAACATAAATCACTCTTGTATCCAAAGCAATTCTGTTTTCTTTCTTTAACTGCACAAATACTTTGTATAATTTTAGGCTATATCTATATTGCTTAGAAATCCTGCTGCATTTGGGAATATGAATTCCTCAACCGAAAAATGAGGTTAGTTGGTACTGTGGAGTTACAAACAGTGGAAGAATTGAAACGGGCCTTGAACTTGGAGGTCTCTGCTTGGCAGAAGTGAAACACAACTATGTAGTAAGCCATTATTTATTCACTCACCGTAGAAGGAAAGCGTGCCCTCACTTGTTTATTTACTCACTTCTTGAACCAACAGGCCCCCAGTCCTTGCCTGGCAGTTTCACTGACAGCACAACTTCCCTTGCTGCCTCCTACAGCTACAGGAAGAAAGGAATACTTAGTAATTATCACCTATTGTTCACATTGCAAGGTCAATTCCTTCCATCACCTAGAAAAGAGTAATATTGCTTTTTTCCTTCTAAATGAACACTGGAATTTATGCTTCACACAGTTACATACCTCCTTCTCTTCATCAGGGAATTAGGAAGAGATTTTTAATTCAAGATGTCCCTTAGCTAGGGAGGGATGGTATGGTTCTCTCCTGGACTGTGAGGCTGACAGCAAAACTAGAACCTCATCCCCCTTTAGAAAAAAAAAAAAAAAAAAAGAGTATGAAGTTGCTTGTTTTTTAATGCTGAGGAGAACAATCTTTACATGCAATGCTGATACAAAGGTCTCTCACTATATTTGCCAATTTTCCAGCCTTCTGTGGTATCCTCCTCTTTCCACAAGACATAAGTAAAATACACGCCCTGCTAACTGTTGTCACATGCAAACAATTAAATAGAAAATGCTCCTTAAATATCAGTAGTTTTATCCCTCAACCCTCCTGTACCTCCCCTTATGACAAGCAATTTTACGTCAATTGAGAACATAAACATTGTGCTGAACACCTCAACAGCAGCATCAATCCAACAAATCTACTCCATTTCAGGCAACATCTGATTACCTAAAATATAATCTTGAAGGCCTCATATCTTTTATTTTGCATTAAAAGTTTCCTATATTCACCTGCATAGCCGAACTAAATCTAAAGCCACTGCCCCACCCCTATACAAACTTGTTTTTATGAAACAAAGTAAGTTTTATTTGAAGTGAAAAGGAAGCACATGAATACCATAGTACAGTGTGTAAAAACAAAGTCATTCTCAAAAAATCTGGAAAGGGAATATGTAATTATTGGGTTGCTGCCAAAAGAAATCAGATTCTTTGGAATATATAATAATGGTTATAGATTAAAATAATTCTAGAACATTTCCCAACACTAATAAGCCACAATATGTCAGATGTCATGAGGTGAATACTTGTTATTTTCCCTGCCTCTAAAGCAAATACGTTGAATACTTTAAATGTTATTTCTAAAGCATCTTCAATTTATAATTACAAAAGTGTCTATGCTTTGCCAGTTCTCCAGAGAAAGATCTTCTACTGGCTATGTAGAAAGGAATTTAAAAGGGCATCAAAATGTTAGACTTCCCACCAAATATAAATATAACCTCATTTTAATTAGGGAAACAGTTTGATACGCGCCATGGAAGTAGAGAAGTGCAGGGTTTTTAAAATACCAGAAAAAAATGAGTAACATTATAAAACATTTAACTCAAAATCAGAATGGTTCTTTAATAATCGCAAAGGAACTTTTTACAATATCAATTTTCTGACTTTCTGGGCACACTTCCTGGTAAACACTTCAGTGTCCTCTGTGAGTTACAAAGAGTAAGTTTTCTGTGTTATTCAGCTAAAAAAAACCCGGACATTCTTAACAACTTGGCATCACATCTTTTTTAAAAAAACAGATCACACAATAATTTAGACAGCATTTATAGCATTATAAAACCAGAATCCCCCTCTTTAATCACTCACAAGAGCAGCTATTAAGAATACAACAGCTTTAAGAATACAAATAATGAGGATGTAAAACTATCTGTGCAAAACTGCATTATTTTTACTGTCTAAAATTTCAGGGAAGTAACACCGCCAAAAGCAGAGAGAGGATGACACAGACAAACAGTCATGAAAGTAACGCTACCTTAGATTTTCAAACAGGAATTACATTATGAAGTAAATATTACATAAAGAAAAAAAAAATCTGATGGCACCTTGAACAACAATGACAAGTGTCCTGGAAATTGCAGTTGAACAAGAACTGATACAGGTTCATGTTACAGTCTTTCAGGAGTAGCGATTGATTTGGGGGTATCAACTCTAGCATTTCTTTCCATGCAAAAAACTATCTTTCCAACATCTTTGCTTTGCAGGCTACTAATGCATTTAAGAATGAGCAGTCTTTTGAGGAGTGTGCTTTCTTCCATGCATCTGAAATCTTTAAAACAGCTGGATCATTGATTCCCTGGATTTCCCTACTCCAATCCATTTAACTGCAGGAGAGAAAAGCAAACTTTTATTATAAGCAATACAAAGCAAGATGAGCTTGTATCTTAAGATAAGATACAAACTTATCTTCTTAAGCGCTTAAGATCTTAAGTACCATAGTCTGAAGAAAAACACAGCATATGCTATTAGTACGTTAAGAAATTATAACTATGTCTACTGTTCTCGAAGTAAAAATGCATTGGTAACCTAGAAAAGCAGGAACAGTCTTGAAGGTGCCATAATAAATCAATCCGTTTTCCAGATCATGGGAAAAAGATACATAGAAACTGTCAGAAAAGTAAAGATTTGCATAATCTCCTAATTCCCAGCTTTGGATAGAACCACAGTATCATCTTTATTAGGAAGCATAAGAGAAATTTGTTAGTTTAGGACCTCTTACTGTAACATATATTTAATCACATTAATATACCTTAGTTCCACTGACTTTAATTATAAAGTGGTCTCTATATATAATATAGAGCAAGAACTAAACCCCTATTATAACCAATCTGAAAAACACTTAAGCAAGTTATAAAAATCTCAGTTGAACAAGAACTATAGTATAAGCCAAAGAAAGAATGCATATTAAAACTTTTGAAAATTTTCAATTCAACAGCTAAAGAAGCAGATTAAAAGAAGTAAAACAATTACAAGTATCACCAGGTACATCAGAATAAGCACAGCTACAAATCAAGGCAAAGTACAAGATAGGTTTCACGTAGCAGGGAAAAAACAAAACAACAACAATAACAAATTCTGTTTTACTTACCAGGAACACCCAACTCCATTTCTATAAAGCGAACATAATTTTGTGCATTTACAGGCAGCTCATCAAAAGTCCTTGCATTTGATATGTCCGTATCCCATCCTGGGAGTGTCTCATACTGAACCTCTACTTTATTTAAGACTTCCTGGTTGGCTGAGAATCAAACAGGACCAAAAATATTATGTCTACAAAGATTATATATTCTCTACCACTAAACACATAACTGTAAAGCTTTTTATTCTTTTCTTATACAAAGGGCTTACTCATAAGGTAATACCAGCATTGAAGGTGCTGAAGTGTCCTTTTTTATTAATATAAGCAGAGAAAAAAAAAATCCAGTAACTATCAGGACTTAGACTTCAGGAATTCCAGTACTCACAGTCACATGCATATATTTCGCTTAAGCCACAATCTTTTCAGTTCAGAAAACAACTTCTCGGGAAAAGTAATTCCCCAAAATGTTGATATTTTTTTTTTAATGAACAAATACCAAGATCCAACTCCCCCTTCATGAGGGAATTTGGTGATGTGAAAGCAAAATTAGGCACAGCTTGTAAGTATCAGGCAGTTAAAACATTTTAAAATGACATAGGAGTGTACTTTTTACTAAACATAGTCGTAAGATGTAGTTCATACATAACAGACTTCTGATGGCTGCAGACCCTTTGCCCCAAAACTCTGCAACGAATTTGTCAACCAGTGTGGAGTTCCACATGATGTACAAACAGTAACTGTTCCATCTACTTCTCAGAACAGAAGCAATGAGTATATTACATTTTGTTCTCCATTTAGTAACTTGCTACAATGTTGTCCATTAACTCTGAATCCTGTGATGATTTCAAGTACTGGAAAAGATGCTAAGTACATTGTTCTGGAATTGAATCATTCCAGTAACTATCTGAACATTAGTCTTGGAATGACACTGGGCAGCAAAACAAAAGCCTTAAGCCTGAAAATGGTCAAAATACATTGATAAAAAAATGGGAGGTATCAGGCATTCTTGCCTTCCTGAAAAAGACAGGGTTCTGCCAAAGGCGCTGTAGTTAATGTTATGTAGGCTCCATGTCTCAGATCAAGTTCCTCCTACGAAGACAGTCAACCTGGAAAAGGGTTTTAGGTGCAAGATGCACAGTAGAGGTGTAAATACAAAACCATAGCTAATCTCCTCCAGCATGTGTGTGGCCAACAAACTCAAACTCAGCATATTGAATAATTTATCCTGGTGCGGGTAGGAGTTCAGTAGTAGCAATGTTGTAAGGACAGCCTTTATGAACTAGGCGTTTTGAGTAAGGGTGAAAGAGGACTATGTTCTACTGACTTCAAAGCCCACAACACTGAAGAAATGCACAATTTCTGGACTGAGGTGTTCACAGATTAAGACAAATGATTGTGAATCAACACTTGTAATCAGGACAAACAGACAGGCTCATTAAGGATGCTGGGTTGCAGAGGTCAAGGATAAGCACTTTCTTTAATGTCAACAGCAGTAACAACTAAGGTGGTGTCTGCTGTCCAGGTGATCTGTAAAATAGAATAGCTATATTCAAAGCCCAAAAGCACAGACTAATCTCTGGGCATTGCAGATGGTCTAGAATAAGATGCTAGCCTCCCTCTTTCTGAGGAGAGAAAGCGACTGAACATCTATTCTTGGAAGTCCACAGGCATTTTTACTTTGAAGCCTCTCTGATGAGGCTTGCTAGGAGAAAGCTGAAAGCACTTAGAACTGAATGGTCTAATCTTGTCTACATTCTTCCATTACTCTGTATCAGTTCAACTCCTTACTTTCTCAAAAGAGAAGAAGAAAAAGAAGGGATACATCTCTTGATGTTTCAAATAATTCTCTCATTTTGCTCCAGCAGGTGTGACAAAAGATGATGTGTGGTAAAGATAAGCCATAAACTGAGCTCAGTGTAGCAAGAGATGTAGTCACCATCTTGATTTCTGTAGCTCTTCCCTTATGGGATTTCTCTTTTAGGCTTTCTGGAATATTCCTTATTAACAGCTGAATTAGGTAACAGAGAGAGCAGACATAAAGATATCTGGTAGTCTGGTACTATAATTTGCAAAGGGAATGATGTGACGTTACTTACAACTCAAAAAGAATAGCTAAAATTTGGGATCTTGGCACCATTGTAAGAGCAAGATCCTCCAGCAATTTCCAGAAACTGAACATAAAAACAGTCATACAGGTCAGACCAAAGGTGCATCTAGCACAGTGTCCTAGCTCTTTAATCTACAGTAGATGCCCAGGGAAAGAGCACAAGGGAAAAAAAGCAAGCACGAAGCAAAGCTACTCCAAAATAACCTCCCAATTTCCTAAGGATCTGTGTTTTCAAAGTCTCCTGAGCTACAGGTTGCGCCTCTCTGTGCTGAGATCAACCAATGCCTGACCTTGGACAGGAGGCACTACCAGGACTAGACCACGGGTTTCACACTCCTTTTAAACTGATCAGCTCAGAGCTAGCAGGGAGTTCTATCTTTCTTTCATAAATTCCTATGACTGAACAGAAATGGAGACATTGGGCAGCACCATAGCAAAAGATTACAGCCTCAGTGATACCAACTGAAGTCAGCTGTAAATTTACAAGACATTTTCAGTTCTTTCTTAACAGAAGATTATGAAATGCCCACAGAAATCTAAGCTAAATAAACTGAGTGAGACTCGTATGATTTTCTGATCCAGCTGGAAAAAGGAACAATATATGAAATATGGCATGTTTTTCCTGAGATAGTGGGCACTGGGTGTGCTTCTAATTTAGAGACCGTCATTTCACAAGAAGGGTAAATCACTAACATCTCCAAGAGAGTGGAAGAGTAAAAAGGGGAGAGAGAATGAAAAACCGTGCCAGCAAGAGATTCCCAGACTAGATCTCTTCTAAATTAAATTCAAAATGTCAAAGTGGCAAGTTTAAAAAAAAAATTATACAAGTGCACAGCATGCAGAGATGTAGACATCAGAAATAATCTAATGGTCTGCAAAACACAAAGTGGGAAGAAAGTTACCTTTTGGTTTTTATGCCAGGGGCAGGGGTAATAAGTAACCTGCAGCATATGTGCTGAAAGTGCTGCCAAATGTTGATGAGTATAGCAACAAGAGAGGTGTGGAACACAGAGGCACTGGGAGAGACAGCATCTTCCAGCTTACCAGAAGTTCAGCTCAAACTCCTTCCTGACACTTAAGGAAGACAGCATGGCAACAGCAAAGACAACAGCTTCTACTAAATTTCTACCAGAATTCTTAATTGTTCATACAGTAAAGAAAAATACACTTAGGCAGGTGAGCCATGTTGTGCTGCTATGACCTAAGGTCAGCTACCTGTTACCTGGGCATATACAGGGAGCAAAGTCTGCCCTCAGGAGTTGTAACAAGATTCTGGTCCCATCTGAGAGATACAATGAACGGCAAAAAAAAAAAGCAATCACTTAAGTCTTAGTACTGGAAAACACCTGTTTATGTCACCTTTAATGATGGACTGCCAGAAAAGGTCATCCTGGCTTGAGCACAAGAAAGTCCAAATAGCCCCCAGGTTAGATGACAGGGCTACAGATGAAGCATTTACTGAGTAGTTCTCAATTCAAATGTGCAATCTCCATTATGTTCAAAGGCCATCTAAAGTACACACAAATTTCCTTAATATTTTGATAAGGGTATCAATCAGGAAATATGTAAGTCTTAAAAAGGGAAAAGCATTCCCTGGTTTAGTGCAAGATGAGTACTAAATTTCCTGAATAAAAGCACGTGCCATGTCATTCAGTATGCACTCAGATTGTAAGTGGCACTTTTGTTTGAAGATACTGGAGGACAAATCAGTTAGAGAACTCCCCCAAGCACATGGAGAAACAGAAGATTTTTTGTTAATTTCTAATGAATTTCCCTAACAGATATGTGCTATTCAAGGACGACTGGCAGATCATCACTTATTCCTTTATACATAATTACATCTTTATACTACATAAATCCTGCTGTGAGTTGTAGCCAATTACTACAGTTGATCTCCTCACCCACAAAAAGTTCTCTGCTGATGATATCATATGAAAAATTGTAACCTGTGACCAGTCTCAAACCCTGAGGTAGCAATTAGAATGGAAATGGGCATCTATGCATACACGGAAAAATCAAAAAGCCCACTCTTTAGTACTGGTTAATGTTCTTCCTTTTCCTAGAGTATCTCTACTATAGCAAACTGAAAAAGATGCATTATCCATTAAAAAAATGTTTTGTGATATTTGAATATTTTAACATGCAGATACATTTTTTTCAGGTAAAAATGATCACTAAAATGACCACTGTCCTCCTCAGGAGATAGAGTTTCTATCATGCTAACCTGATGTATGTTGGGCCTGCGTTAGAAAATAGTCTTGCTTTCAGCTAAACTAAGTGCTCATTTCCTCCCCCACCCCTTTCCCTCTTTTCCATTGCATAGGTGTGATAGGTTTTTGGCTGCTCTGTGAACTGTTAAAGGGAACTGCACTATTAGAAAAACAATACAGGGAGAGAAAAACCTGGCTTTTCAACCAGAGCAGTTCTCTCACGTGGTTCACCGCGTGCTTAAATGAAGCCTTGTCCTCCTAGAAGAGGGGATGAATACAGTGGTGGGAATAAGACACTGGGTTTAGTGTGAAAGAAGCTTCCAATTTACCTTGAGGGTAATGCAGGCTGTATTAAAGGAAAGGGATAAAGCAGTTAACAATATTTATGTTTAAGAAGCTTTATATAGCACTTTGCATCCTTCTAGCAGACAAATGACAGTATTTGGTACAGGTGTCTTTAGGGTGTGGGTACAGGAGTGGTACAGGGTGTCTCTGGTGCATCTGGGAAGACATGAATAGCTTGATTCTGAAGTAACACATTCCTGTCATAAATTTTACAAGTAAAAGTCAAATGCATTTAAGTATCAGATTACATTTCACCAAAATCTAAAATTGTTAAACAAGAAGTCTTACCAGGAAAATGAGGTATGATTTCACCATCTAGTTTGTATGCAACACCAACTTTGATTTCTGGAAATACATCCAAGATATCCAATTTGGTAAGCGCCAATCTATAAAGAAACACTACTCTGGTTAAACAAGTTCAACAATTCTCAACTCTCATCACATTGTAAAAATACCAAAAGAAAAATTAATTCCTGCACATTGCAATTAATTGTCTTTCCTTAGAAAAATAGCTCATATGGCACAAATCTATTTATCTGATGCGACTTATAAAAAAACAAAACAAAACAAAAAGAACTTCAACAACCTTTTTGTTGTGTCCTTAGATCTAGTACTTTAAGAAAACAGCAAAATTCAAAGAACAGGTATTCTCCAATTAAAGTGACTGGTCTATCGCTTTAAGTGTTAGAATTTTAAGTGGTCAGGGTGCTGCCAAGATACTTTATGACCATTCATTTGAGATGGTTTCATAGCATGATGACTGTTGTGGTCTGTTCCTGTCCTCTGCCAAATGTTCCTGTCCTACAGCGAAGGCAGCAAAATAATCAAACACTGGCTCTGTAAATACCTGGCTGCATCCTATTTTAAATAAAAAACACAAAGGACAAGAAAAACAGGAAAATTTAAGTAAAGCATGTATTTACACAGGTTGGTATACTAGAAATTTTATATCAGTTTTGTTTCAGACACCTATTTTTCATTTTAATTAAAATTGCAAAGTCATATCCAAATTTTCCACATTTAAACATACTGCTGAAGATACTGATGCATTCCCATCTGTCTTATTTTGAAAACTAACGAACAAAACAAAACCCCACAACCTATATCAGGTTTTAAGGCCCTTGTAATGCATTTGATTTGGTTTGGGTTTGGTGGGATGGCAGGGGTTAGGGTAGCTTTAAACATCAAGTACTAAGATACGTAAGTGCTTCTTGGATCATTTTAAATGAGAAATAATGACGTGCTACAAGTAAAGGAAAGATGAATTTACAAATATGAAAATGTCAAACATAGAATCATTTAATGCTAGGAAAAATGAGGGACAGTCAATTCACCAAAATATCAAAACAATCAACAAATCAATACTAACAGTCTGAATGTTACTAACTAGTATATGTACAATTTACAATAATCTGTAGCATATAATGATTTTATGTCAAGTTGCCAGCAAAGCTGTCAAAATAACTCACGCAGTAAATCCATTAATCATGTAGGCATATCGGAGTAACACAAGGTCCAGCCAGCCACATCTTCTCTTTCTACCAGTGGTAACACCAAACTCTTTACCTCTCATTTGCAGCAATTCTCCAATTTCCTATCAAAGAGTAATACTATTACATGAGCCTTTTTATTATTATTCTTATTTGCAATAAATACATGATGTAGGTGTATACTGAACAGCATTTCACAATATTGTAAATTACCTTAAAAGTTCTTCCCCCAATTTTTCACAAAGCTGACCACTGGGATGAAAATAGAAATACAAAATGCTATTTCTAATTCAAGAGAATGCTATTTGAGTGGATCTCTCAAAATTTGTCCCTGCTCTAGCCTTCTATTCCATAGGAAGGTCTGAAAAATTGTCAATCAGATTTGGCAGTCCTGTAAGCTCAGTCTAGAATCAGAAGAATGAGACATTCAAACACACCATCATCTACTTGCATTTAACCAGTAACACTGATTTAACATAAGACAGACACACCAAGTTATTTCACTCAGTTACAGGTCACATTTAGGGCTGATAATACTCACATTATTTTGTTCTGTAGGAAAGGCACCAATTCCAACTCTTGTTGTATATGCTTTCACAACTCCGTACACTTCCCCGACATTCTGTGGTGGCATGCCCAGACCTGTACACACACCTCCAACTGTGCAGTTTGATGAAGTCACAAAAGGATATGTGCCTATTAAAAAAAAATGAGATTTAAAAACTTATTAAAACACTGGTTTTAAACTGTTAAAAAAAATAAATCTAACCTTGTGAGGAATAGTACTTGCATTGCACTCACCTAGGTTTTACAATACTAAAAAAACAAAACACACAATAAATGTATTCTGCTGTAAAGAACATTTAATGAGCTCTTAGCTTTGTTATGTACATTGTCTGATTATTCTTTATTGAAAAAGGTCAAAAACTTACCACTTACTTCAACTGGTACAGAAGCAAAAGTTGACTACATAACAATTCTGAATGATCATGCAAGTCAAAAACTGGAACAAGACACCAGAAAACCATGTCTTGCTATATTATCTAGAATATACTCACTAATAGAACAATGTGGAAATTTGAAGCGAGACTCTTAAGCAAATGGTGTTAAAAGGTTAGAAAATACAGGTCTAGCATTTTTCATTTTGGGAAAAAAAATAAAATACAAGCTCTACAAACTGGTCAGCACATTATAAGGACAAGAAATTGCAAAGAAATGCACTAAAATCCTCACTACTTACAAAAAACAACCCCCCCCCAAGTTTTCTGCAAATATCTCAGTTGTGCATCAAACATTTCCCTGTGACAAGCATATTTGATTGTTTCTTTCCTTCTTTTTTTTTTTGACTTGTTAAAAAAAGGAAGTTTCTTCCAATATTCAGATTATCATGGGAAAACTTGGTGCTTACACTTATAGTGACTAGTCTTAGACATATGTTCCTCGTAAAAGAAGAGGCTTTCAAACTCAATATGTTTGAAAATGCCCAATATCAGAACTCCCATCAGTTGAAAGCAGAGCATGTACCAATTCTGTATTTGTTTGACAGTAGTCCTTACAGGCTTCAATTTCAGGCTTAAGCATCTTTCCAGCAATAAAAATCATGCAGTTACAAGGCTAGTGAGACTGAAGAAAAGTGTGACAAAATGCAGGAGGCAATCATATAGGCTGCTTATGCCTATACAAAGGTATAATAATTTATCTGTCCTTACAATATAATGATAACAAACACAATAATCTCATTAAAAAAAGCTGGTTTTATCCATAAGTTTCTAATTTTATTAGCAAAATTAGTGTTTTAAGAAAAACTGCACCATTTATAATTTCAAATTGATTGGGATAATCCTTTCGTTCTTGCCTCATTAGCAATCCATATTCCCAATGTCTTTCCTTACATTGTGAAAGAGTGGAAAAATGTTACATAAACTGTTAAAAAAAAAAAAATGCAAACTGATTCTTCTAAAGTCAGCGAGTATTTTGCATATATACTTTGCCTCTCAAAGGCTTAATGTAGTACATTTTTTTTCTCAAGTGTTTTCCATAGACATATATAACTGAGTTATTTCATATGAAATTTATAGACACTGAACTAATAGCTACACTGTATTTAAGAAAAGTCACCTGATCATTACTGTCATTCAAATAATTAACCTTGGGAGATTCTAAAGCTTTTTGAAATAAAAACTTTTTTTCCCCCTTCTAATTATTTGCTAGTCACAGAGAGTACTGTTCTTCCAACATACAAAACACTTCTGCCATAAAAACAGCTAAGCACAGAAGAGTTTACATTTACTGTTCCTCTTTCACAACATATGTATATAGCAACATGCGTCTCAGAAAGGTTATACCTACCAAAATCTATGTCCAGCAGTGCTGCATTTGCACCTTCTACTAAGATCTTCTTTGGTGGTCCATGTAAAGCCTCATACATGAAATAAACACCATCCCTTACCATAGGTTTTATTTTTTCCATGTAGCCCTGAATAATACAAAAGACTATTGTATAGTAAAATTTCATTATGATAAAGCCAGACAGAGTACAAGTGCTGTTGCTCCCTCATAACAATGCTCTTATTCCTTTTGAAAAGGAAAAGCAAACAAAGAAATGCTAAATATGCCATAACATGTGAGCAAGGGAAGGAAGAACATTAGACTCAGATTTACACAATAGACATGTATGCTCTTCCTAGGAGGAAAGCGAGAAAAAAAGAGGAAAAAAAGACAAAAAGAAAAAAGAAATAAAATAAAAACTTTAAAAATGCTTTAGAAATATTCAAGCTTGAGTATAATCACAATACTTTACTGTATTCAGTATTTCATTTCCAAGTGTTCAAAATTCCTCCCCCAAAAACCAGCACGTGGGGAGTTCCACTTCTGGCCATGTGAAGCCAACAAATGCACACAACTGTAAAGCAGCATTAATTCAGGTATGTTTGTAAGTAAAGGTAAAAAGCTATTTATTGGAATTAAGGGTCAAGTGCCTGAATGCCACTGAGTAGATGGATGTAAGAAGCCAGTAATGTTCAGATTAACACTTAGTACACAGCCTTTTTCCCCCTGAGAACATTTGGAAGTTCTCATTCTAATGATTCACTTCACATGAAATATAACACTTTGTCTTTCAGAATTTAATCAAGTGCACTGGAATAAAACAAACATTAAGCACAAGCCATTTTCCTCAACCTACAAATACATATGTTTCCACCCTAATATGGAGTTTCAGATATTCTGTAATCCTAATGTATTCTGTAATCCTAAATAAACTATGAAGTATTATAAAACACTCAACTGCAACTGATTTTTAGGTCTACATATTCATAAAAATACTACAACTCAACATGTGTAATAGATATGGGAGTTCTAAGAACTCTCATATACTCCATTCTAGAACTGGTAAACTGAGTTTAGTGGCAACTAAAAATACAAGAAGGACGATTTCTTTGGTCTGATCTTCTGAAAGAAAGAAACATGTAACTGTGCACGTCCTTCCCTGTTCCACACATAACCCAACAGTTTTAAACAATCTGTCTAACTTGGTTGAAGTTTTCTAAAGGGTAAAAAAAATCTCATACAGCTAAGTTTCTATAAAATGCATGAACAAAAAGGCTGGGTAAAGGTAAGACACCTGTCAATTTTTTTCAAATAAGAACTTGGGTGCACCACAAAAATCGCACTATTAGGCATAAGAGAATTAATACTAGTGATAAATCTCACAACTGTCCCAATTGCAGGGAAAATATCAAATCAGAATTCATAATTAACCACAAGACTAGTCTGCCAGCAATTGGGCTTCATTAGTTCTACTGCTACCAACTTACATTTTTCTATGTTGTTAGACAGCATTTTTTCTCTTTAAGGCTTATTATTTAGCATAATAACTTCAGTTCTTAAGTTTCTGACACAAAGAATTAATATTCTGCTTTACAATGAAACATACCTTCCCCAAATACAACCTTTGTTTTTTTTTTTTCTCCTAGCCACTATGTTTGAGCAAGTGGAAGTCAAAAATAATTCTCCCTACACAGGCATTCTTCTTGAAGTTTACAATATTTCTCTTGAAAGCAAGTTTTGAAATGCTGCACAAAGCAGGGTTAAAAGTGTCTTTAAGGATGCTAGTAGACTCTTTAAAATTGATACATACCAGTTTCCCATGATATGTATTATGTTTTAACTCCTCACACAAGCACAAGCGTCAGTCACCAAGAGTTTTACATATCAGTAATCGCACACAGTGATATATCATTTAACAGACAGAAGCAGGCTTACCTTGAGCTTTTTCAATTCCCCTTCAATATTTATCTCTAAGGTAGGATATATCGCTTTGTACTGATTGGCTAACACCTTGAATCTGGAAGGCAAAAATGCCTCACTAAGGTTTTTGTTTGTTTGTTTTCCTCCTCATGCCCCCACCAACTTTAGGTTTTACTGGTTACATATGTGCAATTATTTGGTGATTAAACAATTTTTTTAAATAAAATATATTAATAATTATAAATAGATATTTTAATAAAAATATAAATAAAATTATTTTAATATTTAAAAATAATGTTTAATTTAAAAAGTAACAAGAACCAGATGTAATTGCTTACACAGGGTACTACTCAGAAACCAAAAACTATGCTTACAATAAAATACAGAAATTACCTCTCAGAAAATTCATCAAAATCAGCAACAAGATCACACATTCTGAGTCCACTTCGAGCTGCTTTTGAAGAATATACTGGACCAATTCCTTTTTTGGTAGTTCCCAAACTTTCAAAAGATAATAACAGGAATTATTCTTGATATAAAACTAAGGTGTTTTTTCTTTAAAGCTCATACATCCTTAGCATAAAACAAAATGCTGTTAATTGCAAGCATCCAGAACCTTGTTTTAAGCATTTAAAACATGAGTGACTTTCAATATGCAACTTAGTTTCAGAATATCACTGTTTATAGACATAAATATATTAATCTTCTACATCTGTTTTTAAACCAATAATTTTTCATACTTTAGTGAACTCTTAAGTATTTATTTGTCCACAATTCCCACAATTCATACTTAAGGAACTGAATGCCAAGACAACATCCTTCAGTACTATGAACTGAAACTAACTAAACACCTTCCTAAAAAACTGCCCTGAAGACCTAAAGGAAGTCCTCCATAAAGCAATAGCACAAACAGTATGGATTTCAAGTTTGTATGTAAGAACTATTTCATTTAATTCTAAATGCCTTAGTTGGAGCCAGGAAAACACAAAACACTGCCAAGCATCTATGAGTGACAATGATACCCAAAATGCTGTACGTTAGAAAGGGTTCCAGGAATATAGATTTTCCACTGTAGTTGATTCTGAATTCTTTTTCTTACCCTTACCTACCCATTATGCCTGAAAAGCCTTTTTCAGCTTCAGTCAGTGATATCATAAGATACAACCTGCTTGCATTGACTTTACTGTCAGAGAAGTACAGCTACTTCAGAAAGCATCTTCTGCCAGAGTCTTGCTAAATAGCTATCAAAATGGAGCCAAACTGCACTCATGACAGGCACATTATCAAACATCTTCCCCATTGCTCTCTAAAGATTAAGTAACTTTTTAAGGAGAAGTGAACAGGTGTGCAGCATTTTCAGAAGTGTGCTGTACATTGCCAAGCTTAATTTTGCACTTAGTTTTAACCGTTTTGGTTCCCTGTCCCTGTCGCATGCAGACACACAAAGCCTTATCTTCTTCAATTATAAATTCTGCATATGTAGAGTGGCCCAGATTTCTTCAAACTGCCTTGAAGGTGCCATACCACAATTCAGTTAAAGAGGGACTCCATTTCAAGTAGAAGGTACACGTCATATCTAAACTTTATTTCAAAAGGTATCAGTTGATATGTGGGTGAATTGAAATACAGTTCATAGTCAGCACATAATTCATTTTAGTTAGGTCATTATAGTTTGGAGTAGATTCAAAACAGTAATCTTCCAAAATAAAACTAATTCTTCCAATTAGACTCAATACTGAGTAATCTCAGGGAGTGACGTGCTTGCTTCCAGTCTGAGAAGAGAGACATTGTAATCAACTTTGCATCACACAGTATCGTTTAACCAGATCAGGACATTGGGGCTTAAATAATTGACTCTAGCCTCCACCCCAATTCATATCCTCCACCGAGAATTTTTAAGGAGGAGCTGGTTTCCATTTATTTTGTTTCATTAACACACGCTGATTCACAAAAGAGTTAAGCTGTCAGAAGACTGTATTCATATAAGTTAAAACAATTGTATAAGCATAATATACTATATTAGATTACCTTTTCTATAACCTTTCTGCAAGGGAAGCTACATGAGCCTTACTTGTGACTGTTTTTGAGCTACATTTGAACAGATAAAAGCATTCAGTTAAAATAAAAAATAAACTTACTATTTATAACTATCAACTTTGAAGTGTTAGACTCACAAGAATTTTAATACCAAATACGCTATGCAGTCAAATCTACACTTAGACATGCTAGCCGGCTATTTCAGTTCCCCACCCCCAACAAACAGGAGAGTCTTTTGATAATCAGTTTATGATAGCCTGTTCTTACCCAGCCTGTAGTAGTACTTCCCCCTCTACAGTCACTTAGCTAGCCTTAAAATTTAGGAGGAAATATATAGCTTAGTACTTTCAATCCATCAGCAATTTTAACAAGCTTGAAAACCATATGACTGATGCAGAATTTCAAGAACCCCAGCGAAAAGAAGAAATTGAGCACTTTTAAGAGTGACTTGAGTTTTTTAGCTTTGAATCTAACTTTTTTTCCTGGGTTTCTTTAAAACGAATTGGAGAAAAGTGGTTATTTCTTCATTGGGCTTTTCCTTACAATCTTTAACACTAATTAATGAAGTGTTTCCTTCTCTCAAGTAGCTGAGTGACTGACAGTGTTTTTAATTGCAAATATTGTCATATAGCAATTTTAGCTTGAGCTCCATAAACATTCAAGAACAGCTGATATACACATACTGGCTCATTAAAAAAAAAAGTACATTCTTACATATCTATATGTATGTTCTTCCTGTTCATTTTTTAATTCCTAAAATAACAGGTAATGAGACATCTGGTACAGCACAGTCAAGTGTGAAAATGACCCAGTGTAAGAATAATTGACAAGTTATCTCTCAATAGCAACCCGTGTGAAGCAAGCTATGCTCAAATCAGACACTCTCTTAAAGGTTATTGTCATGGATTATACCTTTTACAGGTCTCAGTAAGGAAGACTGAATTACTTTTCATCCACATAGACAAACTTCCATGAAGAGAGATTAAATTTACTGGTATCTCAGAAGTCTATAGTGCTGCATTACTTTCCAGCTGTAGACATGTCACAGTTAATTCTGCCAGCTTTTTCCCTATCCCCAAGAACCAGCAAGCTACTTGGAAATCACAAGTTAGAAACACAGCAGATAATTTCTAAAAGTTTCAAAAGCTTCAGAGAGTCAGTAGCAGCATGTAGTAGACAATGTGAGCATTTACATGCACTTCTGACAATGAAGCATCATGACATACCAAATTATCAGACCTCTCAGTTATTTGGAGATGACAAATCTTCAATCTTCACAAACAGAAATATATTTTTATAGAGACAAATACCTCCAGTAAACAATTAAAACATTAGGAAGCAGGGGGTCTTTTTATAAAGCAGTTTAGGAACTAGGAACTTTTTCATAAGGCCAAATATCAAGATACAACCCTTTCATTAAGAATATAGTATTTTGCTAGCCACTGGAGGACAAAAGTGTAAGAAACTATCCCTCCATACTCCACATTGAAGACTTCCAAGGATAATTAATACTTTTTAAACTCGATGACAGACAATAAGAGAAATCCAATGTATTAATCCAATGTACATATGTTTGTACTAAGTCATCCTATGTTTGACAAAATAAAGCTACCTACTTCTTTCCTGCTTGTTCTTGCCTCTGTTGTTCTTGGATGCCATCAGCAGCTTGGTGGAAATCGAACACTAAGAAAATAAAAATAACTTAAGTAGAAAATTTGTGTGAAACAAATTACCATATCAGTAACAATTTCTTCAAACCAACTCTAGCCCTGTTTATCAGTGTGGAAAACAAAAATATACACACTGAAGAGAGGCAAATACAATCACAAGTTTTTTCTCCTCTTTTACAAGTTACATTTTTTGCACTGGGAAGAGTTCTGAGGTTTTTCAGATACTACTTTTTTTTTTTTTTAAAGTGTTTATTTTGTAGAATACTTGCAGACTGTGTATATACCTCCCACTGAACAACTAAGCTATTTCAGCTTTGTAGTGGCCCAAGAGAACGTATGGACAACAAACAAAGAAAACACACAGTTGAAAAAAATCCTGGAAAACAGGTTGTGGTAAAAAAGGTCATACTGCTGAAATTTAAGGTAGGAACTTTAAGTAAACATTCTCATTCATTCCAAAGATTTCTTAAACCATTTTATTTTTATGTTTTAGATAACATCAATTAAAATACATTAGGAAATACAAAAGCTCCCAGCAACGTCTATTTTGTAAACAGAAGTCATCTTCACAAGCCCTGATTATTTTTTCTGAAGCATTACATATTATTAATGACAAAGAAAAGCTGACAAGACTCACATAAAATACAAACAGTGGTGCAACAGTTTGCAGGTCAACAGAAGCCAGCTCATTTTTCTTAAGTACTATCTCCCAAAAGTTAAACAACTAATCTACACATTATGCAGGAAAGACTGAAAACTTGCAAGAAACACTCATTTAATAAGTACTCTAGTCTCTCTAGAACAAGAGTGGTTTTCCTTGTTTGCCTTATCAATTTATTTTTGTGTTTCTTTCCACACATTCCCATAATTTAAAGGAGAACATTCTCCCCAGCAGCTTGAACCTATTTTTGGTTGATTTTTTGTTACAGCCTAATCATTCACAGATTGCCAATACTCATTTTAGAGAGGGCATATTTACCTGGCAACAGATCTCCACATTATCATCAAAAATTTCTGAACAGAAGCATTCTGAAAGTTCATTTATGTTAAGAGGTTGAATGATTATGAGTGACAGTCAATAACTGGTCCTTTTTAAACTCAGGACCTGTTTAGCTATGAAAACTTCACAGTATTGCCATTGTAATATAATAATTGCAGAATCCTTTTTCCAATAATCTAGTCATTTCCAAGTGATTCACCTACAGTGATTCTAGTAACTTAGGAACGGTTACTCAATTATTTCAAACTCAGTAGTTACTCCAAAGTAAAAACATATTTATGCTGAAATAACATGTTCACTCACTAAGCTATTCCAGATTGATTTTAAAAAAAAAAAAAAAAAAAAAAAGCAAAACCAAAACCTTTTTTCCACAGTTATAAGCTTTTATCTGATAAAGACCTAAAAACTTTGTATCTTTCTAAGATGACTATCAGAGCAGCAATAAGCCCATTTCCAAACACATGCAGTTACACAACTATTATGTTACAATATCTAAAGATCTCATTTAAAGGATGAATTTATGTAATAAAGACGTCCTAGGAGTGATACAGGAAGAGCCTCTGAATTTCTGCGTTTATGGTTTGAACTCTAAACAGTATTTTACTCCAGGCTCTGAACTGCAGAGTTGTCTGGAACATAGGCCGGAATCAACGCTTGACTGATGAGCTCCCTGCGAGGAGGGCAGCCATTCTCTCCATCCCTATAGAGTCCCTCTCAAAAAGTCTCCTTTCTGAAGTACGGGGCAGTTTACTTGGTAGGGAGCCCGTTAGTTTGCAAGTCACGCGGTTTCCCAGCACAGTTGCTATAAGCGACACTGCTTTTACACCAAAGGGGGAAATGAATCCTTCAGTCAATTAACTTCTGAACTGCTTTTTGACTGCTTTGCACCTCTAATCTTTGGCTTGGGAAGTGAATCTGCTTTCCTGACTAGGTTATGCTTATGAGATAGGATTAAAGAGTCACCAGAATATAAGTCTGGGAGGTCACCAGAATATAAGTCTGGGAGGATCTTGAGTGGTGAACGATTTTTTTCTAGGATTTTCAATAAACCAAAGCAGCATATGGAGACTTCGTCCAAAGAAAAGTACATACCTATATAAAGAGATGGCTAAAAATTGTCATGCCATGGAAAGGTCACAGGAAACAAAGATTAACAAAAAATCAACAAAAAAAACCAAACCACAAACAGGAACTTACCAATATGAGCCCTGTCAGAAATTATTAGTCTTTTTTCCCAGCCTTCTAGTCCTTAAAAGACAAAATGAAATAGTTCAAATTACGTTTTGTATAGCATTTTTGTCTTCTGATGTATAAAGGATAAGTACTTTTCATCTTTAGTCTTTAGTCAATCTATTTAAAGATTGAGCAATCAAGTTCCAGAGAAAAAAAAAGTAGATTTCAATAATTAAAACTTGGCATCAACCTATAAAGCTGAGAAAGTCAGGCTTATTCTGAGGAAAAATTCTAGCTATTCTACTAGTTCCTCAATTTCAGCAATCAGTATCTTGTTGGTTTTGAATAATCTAGACCATTGATTTACCTCACTTACAGTAGACTGCCGCCAAGCATGGCCATAGACATAACAGAAAGTATCCAAGAACTGAGTTCTGAATCAAGAAGTGATTACCACAGCATTTGTTTACATCAACAGGTATCATCAAACTGTACATTAATATTGTAAGAGGTAAAATGACTATGAAACACTTTACCAAGTTGTTTCACTTCTTCAATTCACTGCTTTAAGCAAAGAAAAATGTCTGCAGATAATTCATATTTAGAACATATTCCCTTCCGAGACTCCTTTATGTCTGTCTTCCCATGAGGGCTCTGGGACTTCTAGCGAGACTCCTGTCAGAAACTAGCAGCTAAACGGAACCCTGGAGAAACACATCGTATGTAACCTCTATGGAGGCATCCTCTAAATCTTTTGAGGATGGCCCCACAAACTATGTTAAGAGTAGTATCTTAAAATTTTCTCACCTTTTCCTTTCTTTAAGTTTTTTTCAGCTTCTTCAAAGAGTCCTGGCAAATGAATCACAACACCATTTCCTGAAGAAAACCATTACACAAAATTTAATGAATTATGTTGAGCATGGTAAAAAATATTCCAAACAATTCAAAGACACTTAACATTTTGTATGCAGAGTATTTTATTTGTTTTTAAACTTTTAAGACATTGCAATTTTTATTCTTAGGAATTAGTCCATAAAAGACTGATTTACACCTAAAGTCCGTGTTTCTAACTACATGCATTGAATCTTTTTAATAAACTCAACAAACTTTCAATTTAGATCAGGAAAAACACTAACAGCATCATGGGACAGTCTGGAATGCAACTTCCTCTTCCTCATATCTAAAATTAACTTCCCTCTTTGTACTTCGTTTTAATAACCCTATTGTTTTTTAAAAGCTTAGCACATTTCTATCATCATTGTAAACACTAGCATCCCCTCAGGCACTCTTCTGCTGTAAATAGACTCAGAATATTCTGAATATAGAGTTGACGTTGTTAACAGACTAGCAAAAATAACAGAGGAAAAAGGTCTACCAAAACTAAGCTTCCTTTCCTACAGCTGTCACATTGCTCAGAAAAAGACTACTAGCTCATACAATTAATCAGCATCACTGAGTGCCTAAGAAGGAGCATTTCCATGTAGCAAAACTGAACTTGGTATTAAGGTCATACCAAACTCAGCAGATCCAAAGCTATCAGTATGATAACAACTAGCTAAAGAATGAAGGGATCTGCCATTTGAAGCTATTTGCATATCACCTAATTTCACATAGATACAAGCATTCTAAACACCAAAATACAAAGTATTTAAGACTTCTTCACTATAACCTTCATGGTACAGTTCTAATCAATAGTAATAATCTATTATAATAATCCAATCATTTTGCCCTTGCCCTTTTTTTTTTTGAACTTGTAAGTCCTTTCAGTGGCATTCTAAGCCAGATAATTTTTTCCAAAAAAGATTTTAGACACAAGGCAGACCTAAAAGAAGCTAGAACAAGAAACTTCAGAACAGATGAAACCAAACAATAGCAGATACAGATGAGGATTTGTAAAAAGCTCTCTCTTGCCTACTGTATTTTTAAAGGATGGGGTCTTTCCTACTCAATCCTGAGTCCACCAAACACAACATGGCAAATGGGCATCCTTTTTTACTGTTTTCAAGCAATAACCTTTTAAAGAAACAAAATATAGTAACACATCAGAAAATAAAAGTAGTATGATCTGCTACAGCCCTCAAAACTAGAAGCAGTCCCAATCTCCCCTTCATCAGAGGGAATCTATTTCCATGCCCATTGGCTCAATTTCTGTAGAAGTATTAGGCAGGGCAAGTTGATCCCAAATTATCCCACTATCGAGTCACAATATAACAGCTGAAAAGAGGCAATTAACCACCAACTCCCATCAAGTAAAGAATTAATGCTGACTGTGAGTATACAGTCACTACAATCTGGACCCAAGAATTCAGCAAGTACTGTTTATGAATCAAGTAACTAGCAACAGAAGCTCTTTAGTTGCTATGCTGTTTAGCAAACCATCAATGATCACCTACTCTTGGCACATGGACCAAGCTGACAGGCAAGACTACAGGTTCAAAGCAATGAGATATGCAGGAAGAAGTGATAGGAAAAGCATGGCAACAGAGTCCTGATTTGGAGAAGTACACTGTGTAAGGGACAGGAGCTCTGGGTACCAAAAAAGCAGGATAGAAGTGTTGATAGGTCAGAGCCTTTAGCAACCCAGAGACTCACCTGATTTGTGAAGCAGCACACAAGCACATGCATAATTATAATGCTGTGTAGACATGTTTTATATTTACCTTCATTTTTAGAAGGAAACTTTAAGGGCTACGCAGCATTATTAAGTAGGTTGGTCATACAGGCAATCCACAGAAAGAAACTCACATAGGATTGAAAACAATATTCTAGGAGAGGGAGGGTGGTTAAGTAGGCTTGTAGGGACAGACAGGACAATCTTACCCCCTTTCAGGAAGGAAACAGATCATAGATCCTGACATCCCATAGTACTGCCACTGCCCTAAACCATTCTAACGTACTCTCCTGAGAGGGCTTCTTGGTAAGAACTATATAGTGCAGAAGTCTTTTGGAGTCAGCATTCATTTCACAATCCAACGGAAAAGGCAGGAAAGATTTATGTTTCAAAAGGTTACTTAGCAGGGCTGAAGATTAAAACAGAGAGGAGAAATTCTGAGAATAAAATAAATAATTGGTAGAGAAAATAAGAGGGAATTGGAGAATGAAGACAAGCTGGGCAGCTAGCTGTTTGCATTGAAAGGACAGATAAAAACAAAGATGAACTATCCAAGACAATAAAAAAACTTTCCGTAATCCAGACTTCAATATTGAGTTAAGACAATATTAAGAAGATAGTAGAGCAGTTCAGGCCTATGACAATTTGAGGAAGAAAAATCCTGATCCTGTATGTCCTCAGATATATTTTGTTATTTTAATATGTCATAAGTCTGTAACTACAGTATTGTCTATTTTTTAGAGATGTCCCACTTACCAATGAATGCAGTGACTTTTGGATTGATGATCCCACTTGGCAAAAGATGAAAGTCATACTCCACAGAATCCACAACAACTGTATGGCCTGCATTATTGCCTCCCTGTGGATAAAAAAAAAAAGTAAAAGAATAGTTAATAGTTTTTGATACTGAAGACAAATGCACACACAGTATAGAGATGCGATAAACTGGTTCCAGCTCCAATTCTGCAGCTTTTATTTCTGTTACTGACAAAAGATCTTTCAGAGATCTCCTTCTCCCAGGAAACCAGACAAACTTGTTTTGTCAAACACAACAATTTCAACATCACTATTATCTGTCATACAGACTTTGGAGAGTATTTTGGTTCATCAAAGGTAAAAACGCTTGGAATAAGATTAAAATGTTTCTAAAAATTATTGGACAGAAGCATAAATATTCTAGAACATGCAAGCATTTCTAAAAGCCATCATCAGTTTTAGTAGGTTCCTATTACAGCTATGGAGAGTAAGTATTAAAAGTGGAATTGCAACCTTAGTAAAAAAAAAAATCGCCAGTTAAAATGAGTATATAAAACCATAAAGTTATTGGGAAAGATAAGTCTAGCTGTTTGGCAACGTGCAGGCTTGTTGTTCTGAATTTTGGGTTCAGTCTTTTGAGTGTTTTTTCTATAAACAGTAACCAGCAAAGTCAACTTGTACCTCCTCAGCACTAAGAGAGGTCTGTAACAGGACAAGTCATTTATATCTGAAACGTGCTGTTAAGGAGTGAACCGAGAGGCAACTAAGATGATTGTGGTTTCATAAGTTACCGGAAACCATTTACATCAAACTAACACTTAACAGTTCTAGCTTTTTTCATTACCACACAGAGAGTATTAAAAGATTTGTTAAACTGTGAAATACGTCTAAAATACAAAAAGAAGCCTGTGACCAAGTCTTAAAGAGGGTCAAGATAGCCTTATGAAACTAAAAAGATTACAAAATAGTTACCAAACATCCCCAGTTCTTGTTCGTTGTACTTTTGAAAATAAGCTTACACTCTCTTGTGACTGAGTCATTCGTGCAAGTCAAGGTTACATACAAAATGGTTCTGTTTTTCATAACTACAGGGACATCCTTTATAGGCACCTTGCACCAGAAATAATCAAAGTGCTTCATAGAAGGAAAGCCTTAAAGGAAAGACTTTTAATCTAAGCCTTCTTTCAGCACAACACAAACTGAAGAAAAGCATTGTATGAAAAGAAGAAAAAAGAAACTATATGAAACATTAATCTATTAAATTACAAATCTGAAATATTTCAGAATAATGTATCGCGGAAGATCTTTTCTAAGCAATGGACTCAACAGCTACTCACTCCTCCTACAACATTTACAAAGCATGAATGCAATACATAAAGCTATATATCTGACATTACAAATAAAGAATATTCTTAGTTATCAAACATTTGTGCCAGCACATAAACACACATGCAACAGGTAAAAGCCTAATCTCAGTAAAGTTAGCAATGAAAAGTCTCGTAATTTCAGCATTACTTATTTGAGGACTTACAGCCATTCCCCTTCCTTTGGAAACAGAAGGAAGACTTACAAACCTTCACCCAACAAAGGAAATGTCTGAATTTAAGAAAAGTTTAAATGATTCAGTAATATAATATAGAGTTTTTCCATGCAGTGAACAGTACCTTGAAGAAGTTGTAAAGATTACCGGATGCAGATGGTTTTCACTGCAAATGATCTGACTTAATCAGAGAATGCCAAATTTTCAATTCACAATATGTGAAACATACTGAATGCACAAATAAAGCAAATCTTTCAACCTTATTCTTTTAAGAAAATAATAAATGTTCAGCAATAACCTTCCTCCTCCTCCTCCCATCCTTTCTACTCAACAGTAGCTATTAAGAAAGATTATTTAGCAGTCTACCAACTCTACAGTTATATCTTTGATTTAAAAGGATGTTAACTACCTACGTTAGCAGGTACATAATTTACAACTATTTTTGAAATGCAATGCTGATTCTCCTGAGCTTCTGCAAGTTACTCCAGAACTAGGTAATATTCTACGAACTATTAAGTTATATACATACATAACATATACAAGCTTTTTTTAGTAAGAAAAGACATTGGTTTTCTACTCAGTGTTTGAGAACCTAAGCAAAACCTTTCTTGGGGAAGAAAGAAAAGTTAAGTACTAAAGTAGCATTTACAGTTAAGTACATCTGCTGAAAGCAGTAGTCATCTTCTTCCTCATCAGACTCCTTCAAATTATTCCTTTCTATTAGATACACTGCTAATACCAGTCTATACAAATTTAACGTGAGCACTGAAGTGCTTTATATGAAAATTCAATAAATAAGTCTAAGTACAACACTGAAGTACTGAAGTAGTAGTAATTTACAAATGGGAATACGAGTCCAAACTCTCCCACTGCAGTATAAATAAACAGGACTAACCCATAAGCAACACTAAGATGACTACTCATTTGAAATCTCCTACTAACTGGATGATTTAATTTCATGTTCTGCTTCTCAATTTATTTAAAAAAAAAAAAAAAAGCTTTTCTAGCATCATGAATGTCAAAGAGAAAGAAAAATTGGTCATTGTGGAGATTAGATCATGATTAACAATAAATTCTTAGTCTCTTAAAGTTTGCCAAGCTACTGGTGCCGTTCAGACGTGGTAACTTAAAGTTCAGTGGTCACGTCTGCTTGAGTAAGGTGTACAGCATGCAGACTCAGGCTCTGTTAATCATGAGAACATAGCTGCTGGTTTTTGGTGGTGTTAAGACTTCTCCATTGCACTGCTGAGTGATGCCAAGGTATGTTGGTTCCGTGCTCACTGAAAAATATCCCATGGCTGACAGAATAAAAATGGCATTTTACCTTTTAAACTTTGAACTACATGCACAGCATAGTTCATACATCATCTAGAAGCAAGCTAGTTATATATACTTCTGCATGTTTACTGTGAGCAGTTATACTTTAAGGGATTTTGCTAAAGACTAAAGTAGAAAACCTGACATTATGTGTGACCAATTGCCATCTGAACACACTCTTAGGCCATACTAATAGCTCAAGGTTTCCAAATGCTTGTTTTCAGATTAGACTCAAATTTGCATCTCATAATTTAGTTGTTTATAATATTATGATGCTCCAATATGAAAAGATTCAATCCCAGAAGTGCTATTGATACAGCTGTCTGGTAGAACATTAAGTCAGTCCCCATCCTGCTTTGGATGTCATTCTGTCAAAAGGCATCATTTTGAAAAATATTTTTAATTTCAAAACATAGTTTAGGAGAGCTTTAAAACAACAGCATTTCATTAATTCAGTTTTCAGGATTCTGCTGTTGATTTACAGGTACGCTCTATCCTAACTGCAGAAGTGCAAGTGTATAGTTACACAGTTAGGAATTGTAATATATTAAAAGAATGGTTCACACTGTACACTTACAGTAAAGTGTACACGTGTTGTGTGCTCAGACATTGCACAACATGGGTTTGGTAAACAATTCTAATTGCAGAAAACTGAACTCAGAGTTCTAGTGGTGGTGGGGTGGGTTGTTGTTAGATTATGGGGTTTGGTTTGGGTTTTTTTCCCCCTCCTCCAGAAACTGATGATAATGCCAATGTCCTTGTAATGTAGGCAACTATTGCCTCTGGGCATAATTCAAGGTATAAACTGATGAAGTCACTCCTGTCTTCTGTGCTTTCCATCTGGATTTCTTGCTCCTCCTCCCTTATCACGCTAAATCAAATGGGACCAGTTAGGTCATTCAAGCTAACATTCCTTTTATTCAAATGTTTAAACATTATTAATGGAGAACTAACTGTGGAATTTATTTTCACTATTAGTTCATGCTCAAGTGATCTTCCGTACATTGTATAAAGCTTTTGCCAGAGGGAAATTAAGATATACAAGTCATTTCTTGAGGCTGGCGATACTCCCTAGTTAACTAAATATAGTAATCAGTCTACCATATCTCGGTAGCATTCTAGGTACCCAAACTACAGGAGTTCTCGCCCAGCCATGTGAAAACTGAAACACCTACCTTGGGCCAACACAGACAAACAGGCCAAGTGCATGGCAAGACCAAAAGATGCTCTTGCTCAGTCTGGAATACACTCCGTGCATGTAGCAAAGGCTCCTTTTCCCTTTCTCCCTGCACAACAGCAAGATTTCCTTCAGCTGGGCCAAGAAGTGTGCCATAGCCAACATGCTCACTCATTAGGGCAATGTAACCGGATTCAGCTACAAATAGGTGGACTGTACACAAGGACTGAGCAGCGGGAAAAAGATGACTTCTTATACATGAGAGGTACAAGGCAGCACCAGTGGCACTCTGAACAAAGAACTTCTTCACTGGGATGCTTTTTTCCTATTCTGCAGAATGGTAGCAGAGGAAGCCCCTCCAGAAGTCAGAATACAGGCTGTTGAGGAGGTCAGGCAGCCAAGGCAGAGCTGGCTTTGCCAGAGTAAGAGAAATAATATCATGTGGATTTTAAAAAAAAAAATTCAAAATTAAGAAGAAAGGTAATCAATAAGACAAAATAGCATGACATAGTCAGGAATGTCGAACAGAGTCAAGTCTTTACTTGCTTGGTATTGCAAGTATTCCAAATTTTATTCCAAAATTATGCAAAAGAGGCTTTCTGAAAGACAGCAAAGACACAAATACCAAATGCAAATGACAAGCAAGAAAGCCCTTTTAAGTAAAAAAGAAAGATCCTTTAGCAAGTTTAACTTACCTAAAAATTGCAGAATATGAAAAAACCAGCTTAGGATAAGCCGTATAGGTGGCACCAGAAGAGAGCTTTCAAGGTCCAAGTATCTGCTAAACACAAACCCACTGAATCTTCTTCATAAAGTTTTGTGTTCTCTCCCTCTGCTTCCAGGGTTTCCATGCTCTGATACAGCTGTTATAAGAGTTGTCTAACCCCACTCATCTAACACCTTAATTAAGAAGGAAGAAAAACCCAAACCAACCACACACACAAAACCCCCCACTTGTTTCTTTAAGTGCTTCCTAAAAACCTTTTTGTGAAAATGTCTTTTTTCACTGCTGCATCTCACAGGATGTTACAATATCAGATACAGTATTGTAAACCCTCAGATCACCTTCCAGAACAGCAGAATCAAAATTTTGAACCTAAATAAGACTGTCTCTCTCAAAAGTCATTTAGGAATCTTTTTCCTCTCTCCTCCCCAAACCTCATGTCTGTCGGTTTAAACAACTATTAGATAAAAATTATATTTTTTTTAAAAAATAATTCATAATACTATAATAATTATTCACTGAAAATTAATTCTGATTTTTATCCTACGAACAACTGTGTGTATTTATTTTCTTAAACATACAATTACCACAAAGAAGACAAATTGCTTTTTGCGAACTTAAGTACACCGCTGCTCACAGCCTTCGTGTTTGGATACATACAGCAGAATCCTTACAGGCTGTGAGCTTCTCATTTCAATAGTCGCAATCTAGAATATCCCAACGTTTTTTATTTTAAGTCTTTTCATTCTGGAAGTCATGCCAAAAGGTATCTGCTAGTTACCTGAAAATTTTCTAGTACAGCATCATCCCTGAAGCATACCAAGGACACAAAGTCAGACAACAAACACAACAGAAAATCAGGTATTTATTGCCCAAAACGCTACATCACCTACCATTCAAATACTGTGAACTGGAAGTATATTGTTGGAAGTTACTAGAAAAAATCAGTTCTTGTTAATATTACACCAGGGAATAAACACTTCATAATTTTAACATGTAATGCGTAACTTTGGCTTATTTAACCCTGAAATCTCTCTCTAGGTTATGTTATTACTAGGCTATTTAGGTAAGAATATAAACTATCTTCTCCCTCAAGTTCTAATAAAGCTCACGCAGAAGAGAGCACACTCTTTAAGAAAAAAAGAGCCAAACCTTTTCTCTTTAGGTTTTCTTTACACTAGCAAACAGCCTCTGGACTTGGGCTCATTTCAGCACAGAAAACTGAGTATATAGGAAAAGTAGGCACATGCCTTGCTAAAGAACAGAGCATAAAACAGATTCTCCATCTAGCAACAAAGCAGCTACCCAAAACAAAGAGCAATAAGAACCAGTAACAACACACCATACTCCTATGAAGAGGCTAACACAGGCTTACTGCTCCTGAAGTCCCAAGCATGCTTTGCTTAGATACAGCACCATTTATCTGTGCACATCTATCAAGGCACAGCATTGCAGTTTTAGCATACTCTGAGGTTTCCAAAATTGGATTTTCAGAAGTCAGCAATCTTCTTAGCACAGTATTTTGAGGTAGATTTAAAAAAGTTAAAAGTATTCAGTTTGTTTGTCCTTTCTCCTTTCCTTGGACTATTTTTTCTCCTTGTATCTTTCAACACAGTATTTGGAACAGTTCTCTCTCCTCTCCCTAAGGATTCTTTGGTGACCAAGGGATGAGCTCTTTCAGCATGCCACAGCTTAACCAAATTACAATGTTACATCATGTTGCTAATTGAATTTCCCCAACTTTTCAACTGCCTGGAGCATGAACTTTGTAATACAAAGTAATATAAATACAATGTTGTCCTTCCTTAATTTTTGACTTTGCCTTGCAGTCAATACCTAGGCCCAGTGGTGTTGCTCAAGACTTTGAAACAACACACCAAAGTTAGGGTGCTTGGTTTCATGGTTGGACCCAGTCTCCAGTTTTCAGATTACCAGTTGCCGCCTACACTGCTGCCAGCACTGCTGAAGGAGTAACTGCCACCAGGTGACACTGAACATTTGTGCTGATAACAGGGGAAAACATGAGCTTGCTCCACGTGAAGGGCGAACCAAACACCTAATTTTTTTCTCCAACAATATCAGTTCAAACGATTCATGGAATTAGGAAGTTGGGCATCTTAGAAATAGCTGTTTTAATCATAGCCTTGATGCAAAAAGAAATAAACCAAACCAAACAACTACCTCAGCCATTAAAGTTTCCTAGTGCTCTTTATTTACAGAGTTGTTGGTTTGGTTTTGGGGGGTGTGTTTGGTTATTGTTTTGTTGTGGTTTTGGTTTTTGTTTTGTTTTTTTTTTTTAAACTGATAAACATACCCAGCTCAAAAGGGTGCCAGCTGGATTGGAATGAAAAGATTTCTTTCCATTTATTTGAAGATGCAGTGTGAAAGTCATAATGAACAACAAGTGTGAACCTATGCATTTCAGTATATGGATTTAGTTTAGGGACTTTTTAGTTTGATGCTCTGATGGATGAACAATTTAAAATCCTATTGAGACACAGCAGCCTTTTTTCTCCTTCCATGATCCTGACACTATTAAATTATACTATTATTTTAGAGTATTTGAAGTCATTAAGTGGAATAGCAAAAGTAAGACCAGGCACAAGATCATTACCCAATCTACAATATTTTAAGCAAAACCTGTTGTTGTAAGATAACTAAATGCATAAGCTTTTTAAAAAGGCATTATTCCAATTTTACTGGTGCAGTATGCTTAAATTACTTCCTTGAAAAAGCGTATGATCCCTGACCACTAGCTGGTAATCTTAAAATATCCAAGCTATTCAACATACAGAACAGCTAAGTATACAGGAGTCTGACAGAAAGGTGCATACTAATAGACAAATTATCACACAAGTACTGTTAGCAATCCTGGTAACACAGCTCCGTATTTACCCACTTACTAAAAGCCTCATTCCAAAAAAACATTCCCTATGAAATAGGGAAATATTTTGAAATATTTCTTTTACAGTGGTAAACTGCTCAGAGATAATATTTTTTTTTAAGTAAACAAAAAAGGGTTTTTTCTTCAGCTTGCTAAAGAAGATTAAGTAGCCTGAAAATCCTTCTCAGTGTTAAGTACCACACCCAAGAATCTGCATCCATATATTCAATTTAGATAAGTTGGTCAGTACCACACACAAACAAGATACTATTCTAAAACATACCTATCCTGGCAAATGTGAACAGAATCAGTTACACATGCACAGAGGGGGCACAAGATAGCAAAGGCAGCTGCAAGTATTGCACATCTGGGGGCCGTTTGATAAACTCTTAGAAAACACCCTTTTTGCAATAGTTTTGAGTGCCTGAAAATACTAATTTGGAAGGAAAGAAGTAATTATCTGTTAGTTGACATTTTACTGGAAACAAGCTTGAAATTTCAACAAATCAAACAAGTGACTCCTGCTAGCCAAAAGCCACTAGCAAAGCACTGGAAGGCAATACTTACCACAAACAATACACTCATGCACACGACACAAACACACCACTTACCGCAATACCGTACCATGGCCCAGACAGTATCACTGGAAAACATATCGAAGACTAATCAATAGTATCAAAGAGGACTACATTTCAAACATATTGACCGACCAGTATTTCTAATGGGACATCCACAGCAATTTTAAGGTAAATCATTTCAGCCCTTCCCCTGTCTATGCGAAATGGCTGATTTTCTCTTGCATTCTATAGCTTTTAAATATCTTAACTGTCAGGTAAAGTATTTTGGGTAAAGAACTGAACAGACATAGCAACAATATTAATGCAAGTATCTGACTACAGTTTTATGATTTTTTTTCATTATAGCTCTGAAGACTGAAACAATTTTTAGAAGTGTAACTCTTAGAAAGGTGTATTCTGGAGCCAAACTGGTAAACTCAAAAGAACGTCTGAACGACCTTGAAGCAAGACAAGTCTTCTCACTTTGAACTTCCCATAGCACAAGAGCTCTTTAGCTTGTTACACTCTGGCCATGCAGAACAGCTTCCAAATCATGTATAAAGCATGGAGAAGGAGCATTCATAATAATATTTAACAGCATTTTTTTTTTCTGGAATTGCATTGCTGTACTAGTCAAAAGCCCCCATGGAACATTCTTCTATTGAGCTGATTCACCAGACAAATAAGAACCAATCTTTTTTGGAACTATGGCAGAGTCTTGATAATTTAATGAAGTTAATTTGACAAAATAGTAATGACTTACGCCTGTCTTCAGAAAGTCTAACGGATGACTACTTCACCAGCCTTTCTGCATCATGACCTTTATTGTCAGGATTACAGAGAGATGCTCTTTTTGGACAAAAAGATTATTTTCTTGCTGAATTAAAATAGTGCAAGAAAGTTTATCAGGTAAGACTCCAAGTTTACAGTGCTTAACCAGCCACTACTAAAACTCAGCTAACAGAACACTAAAGTTCAAATAACCACTGCCTGGGGTTTTGTTTTGGGTTTTGCTAAATATGAAGTTACAACCAGAATGTTTCATAAGAAATCATTTATTCAACAATAATGTATTTGGCTTTCCATAAATACATTGCAACAATATTAATGTGCAATGGCTGCTAACTTAAGAGCTCATCTGAAGCTAAGCGAAGGCAATGATTGAGGAAGCATGGAATCTCATTTTCCAAAAAGACTGAAAATAATACAAAGCCACACTCAAGTGCTTGTAGAGAAATCTTGAACCAGAACTTTTTCCTCTGGTGAGTTTGCTCAGAAAAATTCCATGCTCCTGGGTTTGCAGCCAGTCTCACTGATTTACCTGAAAAGTACGCAAAGGACTTGACTGCTTGTCCTTCCAGTTTAAGGGAGAAGGATTTGCAGTTCTTCCATTTTTCTGGCATATGGGACTCTTCCAGGAAAAATGTACACACTTAATACATCCATCACTCACTGAAAGACCCTCACTCTTAATCTTAAATTCATTCTAGCTTCAAACTTTGGGTTTTTCGCTTCCTTTTTTTGAAAAACGTGCGAACAGTCTAATAGGAAACCTTAATGTACCAACTTGGATAATCAGCAAAACCAAAAAGGAAAGCAGAGTTACTAGTTCATAAACTGAAAGCAAAAATACTACTCCTCTTAAAAAAAAATGACAACAATAAGACATCCTCTGCTTTTTAAAAGCTTTGTGTAGAGCACAAAAAGCAAGAGTAAATGTGTGTCCTGTGTGTAGCCAAGGAAACATATGCTTAAGTATGCGGCATGTGTACATACATAAGTAAAACATGCAAGAGAAATCACTGCAGGAACACATAAAAAATATAACGCATTTGAAACTAAGATGGGGGACCAACAACATATCTTTCTCCATTTTAGATCTACATAAGTTGAAAGTATGCATTTTATTTTCAGAGCATATCTTCATTAGTCAAGGGCAGACTAGACATTAGTCTAATAACCAGAACTGTTAAATCTGTTTTGAACACATCAAGACAAGAGAGCAGTTCAAACCCTGAAGCCTCATTTACAGCAGTACTCTCATAACTGCTAAGACTGGTCTACATTACTGCAACTTTACCTAACACTGGAAGTGCATAGGGAAATAAAGATTTATTAGAAAAGCAGACTGAAATGGCTATTAAAAGCATATTGTGAATGGCTCTCTATACTGATACTAAATACAGAAGTATTTAAAGCAGCTCTGAAATACTGACATATGCATTTAAGAGAACCATCTACCCAAAAAGTCTATGATGACAATCACTGCCTTTTCTTATGACGTGATCATGCCAAGTTGTCTATCTCAAAAACATGATGCCTCAGGGTAGAGCAAAGAAGTCTTTCAAGTTATCTCCTCTAGAATAGAAATTAGTTGTCTAGTTTAAAGAGATGTTATCTCATGCTACGTTAAGGAAGAAGCCATACTCTCCCTTCAACTCTCCCCATCAGATGTGTGTGTGCATAATTTTTTCTACAGTTTACTTTTATTGCTACCACATTCCAGCATTCATTTTTTAGCTCAGGGCAACCACTGTTGTTTCCAAGCTAGCTATACAAGTGACTGCCAAGTTCGGCAAGAAGCAAGTCAGTGTTGCTTTGGCATCATATGATTGTAAACATTTTCATTTAACTCTTAGATGAAAAGTCAAAAATACATCAAAAAAGATGGATCTACCATTACTTGCAAGAAACGTAAGAAAGGCTCCTTCTTGCCACAATCACATTTTGGGAATGCTGAACATACCTTTAAAAAGTCAATCAGTCTAGCGAAGAGTCATATCTAAACCCCTATGATGCACCATAACTAGAGCTTTGCAATTACTAGGCTATTTGCTTCTCATTTCAATATATATTGCCAAAAATCTATTTTGAACTTCAGATTGCAATCTAGATGCCTTTAAAAAAAAATTTAAAATCAAGGTTTTGATAACTAACTCATTCTCTCACATCCCAGATTTTGTGACTCACTTCTTGCCTTCGCCCCCAATGAATTAGCAGCTAACAAACTCTACTGTATAACCTACTCCTGGATTTCAGTATAAACAACATGCAGCAGCTGGCAATTTCCTTCCTTGTCAATCCAGTCATGTTTGTAAGATCTAAACCTAGTTCAAGAAGCCATCATGTTACACACTTATTATTAAGTTTCTAAAACTTTGGCTAGACTTCAGAAATTTTTGAATGTGTAGCACAAGAATTGTTGCATCAGAACAAAATGAAGAGCATGGTTTGAGACAGAATGACAGAATAAGCACATTGTTGTTTTACAGAGTCACCTGTTTTCTCCTAACAAATAAAAGAAAACATTAACTTAAGTCTATTAATCTCAAAAAACTCTATACATTTCTCTATACTGACAGAACTTGCTCTGAGGAATTGCCATTGAAGGACAATATTCAGAACGACTCTTTAGAGCTGGTTTTGACTTAGTTTCGCCTGATCTGCAAAACCTTATACTGTTGCAATGCCTACATATGTTAGGTAGGGAACCAGATTCATTATCCAAGTCCAGAATAAAGACCAATCTATCCCTAAGAGATAAATGAGATCAAGTGAGGCAGGCAGATAAGGAACAAGAAAAAGGTTGAAAGCACAGATTGGTCCAGCACTATGTTGCTTCAGTGCACAAAATCCCATTGGTGTTTTCATATCCTTTCTTAAACATTCTTGTGAAATGTAGCTAACCAAAAAGTGACTTTGGGAATATTTACAGAGAACATCTTCCAAATGTGTGAGGTGGTACAGTAGAAATAAAAAATGTATTTGAAATCTTGATAAGCTGCTATAGACTACTGTATTTTAACCAACCAAATACACACAGTAAGCTTTTGGAAACAATAGTAAGATTGAAAGAACAATAAGGAACCAGTAGATCAATGTGTAATTTGCTCTTTAGTGCTATTAAGATCTCCTTTGTTAATGGTACAAACTTTATGAACTGGAAAATCAGATTTCAACTGTCCTTCTGTTTGAAATAATTTAGACATTGTGTGATTGTTTAGAATAACAAGAGATCACCTGTCAGTGATGCTCTAAAGCAGGTCTGTAAAACACATGACTCACTGATGGGCCAGGCCAAATAACTCATTTTACTGACCTCTCTTTCCTCACCAGAGCACGATATTGGCATGATGCCAACCACTACAAGGTCCAAAAGTGCACCCAGCTCTTAAAAAAAAAAAAAAAAAAATAAATGACGTCACGTATCGAATGCCTGAGCAGCTAAAAAAGTGGCAATAGCTATAGCTACCGATTCTGCTATTCCTAATTCTGCATGGCCTGCAAAGGCTCTATACTAAAACACCTTTTCAAACGAGAATATTTAGAAAAAGAAAAAAAGTGGGCTTGGTGAATGGAAGATAAGAAAATTCCCGATTTTTTTAAAAAAGTGGCTATGTACATACAGACTAGTGATATGGAGGTATTAGGCAGCATTGGCCTGAGGACTTCAATTGGCAGTTACCAGCTGATCAATGGTAACTGCTTAACCCCAAGAATCTGCACACTGAAAACTTCTCTACTAATTGTTGCACTGTAATTGCCACATATTCAGTGATTAGCGGTTGCGTCACTATACGCACTGTTGTTTGGGGGGAGGAAGAGGAGAAGGGAGCGTGAAGAATCCACACATTGCAATTACCATGCATTAAGCAGTTCAGGAGTAGGAATCGTGTGACCCCGCAGCAGGCAGAGCAGTCGCGGTAAGTCACAGGCAAACCATATTGAAATCAGTTGAGAAGATTTGGTAAGAAGCTGTAATTCTGTTTTGAAGTAGTAACAAGATGTACAACAGAACTGAAGAAGCAGGAAAATAGGATTCTTTAGCATAGGGAGCATGGCTTAAGAATAATTTTAGGACTTAGAAATCTTACTCATCTGTGTGAATTATATACTCTGAATAAACTGGCTACCAATAGTAAGAACAGGAAGTGACCAAAAATCTGGTGATTAATTGAGTAAATGAGAACAGAAGCACGCAGTGCAGACATTACAGTTTTTTGCTGTACTGCATACACCGGTAGATTGGGTGGAGGGGGTGGTGTTCATTTAAGAGACACAGCGTATTTTGGTACTGTATTTGTTTTGATAAAATGATTACCTAAAATGATTTGCTTGCATTAATTTGCCATTCCCATATCCACTAGCAAATGAAACTGATAATTAAATTCCCCAATTTGGTTGCATTCTGCAATGGTAGGAAGTCCCTTAATCAGAACAAGAAACGTTTTCCTTTAACTTTCCATTACCTGTGGAATTGACAAAAATACAATGTATACTTTTTAAAATTGCCAAGTGTGATGGCAGCAAGGCTAGCTGCTTACTAAGAGGAAACTGTCAATCAACAAACACAAAAGCACATTTTTTCTGGCAGTTGCTCCTGAATTTCAAACCAGTTCTTGCTCTATTTTACTGTTTGGAATATGATTTATGTGATAGCAGGTAAACAGACTTTGCTCTGTAAGCCACTGAAGACCAGATGTAGGTTTACATGCAAAAGTCTCACCAATGCATTTGTTTTATCAATAGTAACATTTTACCAGATACCTCCTAGAGGTAAATGAAGGCCAATTCAAATTTAACAGTGGAAGAACAAGTACATACTTTGCTTGTCATGTAGATATATTTGTACTAACTACCTCTGAACCCTCTGTACTAGCAGTGTCCTCACAAAACTATCATAGTTACCAGTGCAGTTGCATTAGCAACCACATACATGCAGCCCCTGGATGTATTTTAATTTTAGTTTAGTCTCTTCAAACAGTTGTTTTTGAAACCATAATACTACTACTGATAAATGTGAATCTGTCTCCTGAAAAAAAAGGAACTTTCTCTTGCTCTGAACACAAGACTCCTTTCAACAACCTCTAAATCTAAGATAAAATACTTTGGAGGGTGGTATTTAGAAGAAGTAGAACCATAATACCACTTATTTCCTGCCACACTCGTTCAGCTAATCTGTACCTAAGCAAGCACCTCGTTCCAGATGTCACAGCTAGCCAAACAAGTGACTGAAGTCAGTAGCACAGCTGCTACCTAGGAGACAAGAAGGTATGGCCATAAATTTCAGAGTGCAACTTCTTGCAGTGCCTTTACAGGCATTGTAAAAGTAGGTGATGGTCCTCGCTTCTGGGACAGGACCATTTTTATGCTCTGAATCTGCACAGAACCAGGGACAGTGATACAAAAGCCACATTAGAGTGTTTCACTGCAAATATAGTGCAAGTTTCCAAGACATCTTAGACCCGGTACAACAACTTCCCAAGTCCTCCAAGAAAACAGTTGTACTAATAAATTTTTCACAAGAACACTCTAGAAATATTTGATCTCATCCACAGGCATTCTAGCAATTCTCTGGCATCATGAACAGAAAGAAGCATCCTAGAATGAACAAGAGTATAACGGTGAAATAAGAATGAGAAGCTACAATTACAGAAAGCTGATACTAGCGAGGGGCAGATTAACTGTGTTACAATCTTTCTTTCTGGAGTTGTACCACTAGGAAAAGCACAAGGGCCACGCTCTAATTTACCAGCAGTAACAAAACCATCAAGAATATGCTTGCATATGTAGCAATATGATTTAATAGTTCAGTGCCACCGGAAGAGAATATTCTTATTTTCCCCCTCTTGTTCAGAGAAATTGTTCTTTGTGCTAACCCTGTCCTGGGCTCCTCTTTTCATCAAGGTCCTCTGAGCCAATTAAATTCAGTTTTATTTACTAAAACAGTAGAAAGTAAACCCAACGAAAAATAGCTTCCTGCCATTTTGGTGAGTTAAATCAACCTACAGAAGTGTTCAAGTGCCAGCAAGTGCATGGGAGGAGACCCAGACAACACAGTCATCAACAGGAAAGGGAAGAAAGGAGGAAGAAAAACTCCTTCCTTCAGCAGGAGCAACAAGCTGTTAGAAACGGTAGAACTGGCCATGAAATTCAAGCCTGAGGTAACGTAGTAATTTTTCCCTTTTCTTGATCCTTTACCCAACTGATTCAAAAGACGTAACAAATACATTAAAATACGTGCACACAAAAATTCACTGTCTGCCTCTCTCTCCACCAAAACTTAACATTAAACATACACGCTCACCTAGATGCCCTTCAAGTTTCAAGAACAAAGTTGTAAAGGACTGAGTCACTGTGTTCTATAACCCACAAAGCCAGGCAACCACGCCACAGCACCACATCAGATTTTATTATTTTTTTAAAAAAAAAACAAGATACATGGGAACAAGTAATTCATTTGCAAAAATAGCTATTTAAGAATATGTTTATTTACTTCAAAATTAAAGTCTCTGAAGTTCCAAGTTTTTGATTTGTCATCTTTGGTACTGACTCAGTTTTGAAAACACCAGTTTTACGTGCAGTTCTCATTAGATAATACAATGCTTCAGCGTTCGCACTCTTCGGGAAATGGTACGCATTTCCAAAATATATTTATTTAACAGCAAATTTAATTTGTGCATTCAACGAGCATACAGATAATGGCACTTTTATGAAGTCTGCGCATGCTGTAGGCATTTTATGCTGCTGTATCTCAACTTCAAGGAAAAAAAAAACCTACATAGCTTTAGTTCATTGTGTTGTGCTCTACAGAATTACTACACTAGAAACGTTAAGAAAAACTTCTCCTCAGATCTGTGTTGTTTTAACGTAGGCATTTAAGAGTACTGTGCTTGCAGGCTAGACTCACTTTTTTTCTCTTTTCCTGGAATAAGGCCTCCATAGAGAGAAGAAAAATTTTTAAAAAATCAACAGAGAAAGACGGGATTTCATTGACACAACAGCGAACTTGAAGCAAGGGCAGGCGAGTCTTTTAAAAGCTGGTTTTATCTGAAATTGTTGGGGACCTCATGTACACCCTCACGTGCATCCGGTAACCGACTGTCGGTTTCGCGCCGGGGCCAGCACTACCCCTCCGGGAGGGGACGGCGAGCACGCTCCCCGGCGGTGCGGCTTAGGCCACGCCGCCGGCGGGGAAGGCTCCGGGCCCCGCAGCGCCCGCTCGCAGCAGCGATGCTGCGGGAACCGCCGAGCGCGACCCCTTCCCGGCGCCCCCCAGACAAAGAACGCGGCGGCGGCGGCGGGCCTGAGGGGAGGACGCGACCCCGCACGATTCCTGCTGCCGGAGGCCAGCTCTCGGAGGGCGCCTTCCTCCTCTGCCTCCTCTTCCTCCTCCCTCCGGCGCCGGGACGGGGACAAAGGAGGAGCGGGAGGGCTGTAGAGCCCGGCGGCGGGGCTCTCCCTGGGGGCTCCTGCCCCGCCGGGGATGGCTTCGCTGCCCCGCAGCCGCCAGAGCCCGCCCTGCGCGGCGGGAACCCCGCCGCCTCACCGGGCACCGGCCGCCCGGCCCTGCGCTGAGGCGGACGCTCAGGGGAGAACAGGGGCGAGAACAAGTGCCCACGCGGAGCCGGGCGGCGGAGCCGGGCGGCGGGGCTGGCGGCCGGTGGGGCCGCTGGCGGGGACGGCCGCCTCAAGGTGACACCCGCGGCCTCCCCCGCGCCCCGGCTGCCTCCTCACCTGGCACCTGCAGACGATGTCGGCGTCCTGCGCCAGCAGATCCACCACCTTGCCTTTGCCCTCGTCGCCCCACTGGGCCCCCAGCACGACGGTCACCTTGTTGCCGGGGAGGCGGGCGGCGCACTCGCCGTTGGGGATGGCGGGCGCCGGGGCGCCATGCTCCGCCATGGCTCGCGCTGCCCGCTCCGGCTCCGCTCCAGGCACATGCGGCAGCGCGCGGCGGCTCCGCTCCCCCCGCCTCCTCCTGCCGGGCGGGCTGGCGGGCGGTAGTGCCGCTGCCGCGTCCAGGTGCCGCCGCCTACCGGCCCCGCCAGCACGGCCTCCCCCGCCGGTCCCCGCCAGGCGGAGCCCCGCCTCGCTCCCCCGCCGAAAACCGGAGCCGCCGCTCCCGGCGGCTTTTTTCCTCCCTCGCCCTTGCGCCGCTCCCCCACGCTTCGCAGCCCGGACTACATTACCCAGCGCGCTGCGCGGCCTCCCCCGCGCAGCGCGCTACGCGGAGCCGGGCGCGGTGCATGCTGGGGCGGGTAGTCCTCGGGGGCCACACCTGTGGCACAATGGGTCCCTGCCGCTTGCCCCGTGCGCCCCCGCGGCGGCGGGAGGCCCTGGTGGTCGGGGAGCGGGCACGGGGAGGCTGCGGAGGAGCGGCCCCGGCGCCTCACCGGGCACTGCGGACCCTGCGGTGGCGGGATGGCGGCTGCGCCTTGTGGAGGTGGAAGGAGGGAGCGAGGGGCGCCACGGGGAGCCGTGGGGTGAGGCCTTCGTGCGCCGGGTCCGGCCTCGGCTCAGTGTATGCTCAGGCTGCGGCCTTGGGTTTGGTGGCCACCTCTCCTGTGTCCGTTCCCCACAGCTGGCTCTCTGGGACGCTGCAGCCCGCGGGCTGACGTGCTACAGGTGTCCCCGCAGCCCTCCTGAAGCAGAGCGGGTGCCTCTGGGCCCTTGCCAGCATGGGGGGTGTGGGTACTGCTGTGGCTGCCCGTTTCCCCTCACGTTACATCTGTCACGGATGTCAAACCTGCAAACGTGTTTGCAGTATATCACAGCTCTGCCTATATGGTTAGTTTTGCTGACTTAATGATAAGAATGTAAATTAGTGTTTGTAGAAGCAGGGGCTAAATGTAAGAGGCCATTTTCTCCACAGACACCCGAACATGGCCCGAGATTATTCATGAGGAAAAAAAAAATAATGGAAAAAACCCATAGCAGAGAAATGCCTTCATCATGCATACTTGAGGGTTTAGAAGTGGAACTGGTGTCTCAGTGGCTGTCTTCATTCTTTCCTGGTTCACAGAATCAACAACCCTGGGGGAAGATTTTTTTTTTTTTGTAAAGTAGCTATTAAAAAGACATAAACCTGAATGATGTAATTATTGCTAAGACAGCTATTCAAAAACCTCTGAGTCACTGAGCAGTCACAATCTGCAGCTGTCTGGCCTGTTGTAGAGTTTGATTTTAGTTGCCGCTTCGCTCCTTCAGATTTACTCTAACCAAGAATTTGAGGATCTATAAAAGTCACTGAGGAAAAGTTTAACTGTGCCTTGTAAAGCTAGGAAGATACATAACAGAAAATTAAATACAAAGTTGACAGAGAACATTTTTTAAAAAAACAACTGAAAATATCTAAATCCTGAAGGTCCGTGCAAAGAGATGCTATAACAAAGTAGTCAGTTCAGTACAAAGATGTTGAGCAATTGCAAATGATATGAGGCAATTGTGTGTATATACTTCAAAGAGCAAATAGTTCCTTAAACATTCAGTATAGTCCATAGTATTAATAATTTTTCCTGCATGTGCTAAAGAAAACATAGTCATGATTTCTGTATTGCTGTACAGAGCTTGTGGGAACTCAGTAAAAGCCACAAGGAGCTGCTGAAGTCAGTTTCTCCAGTCTTGCTGACATAATGGCAAACTTTGTTTTAGTGCAGTCACTTCTGAGGCTGTAGATCATCTCATGACTCCCCAAGCAATGGTCTAGATTAATGTTTCAGGATATGATTTTCCAGTATAACTGAATCATATTAACACCTCACCATTGCCAACACAAATATTCCCTCAAATGTCAAATTAAATTTGAGCCTCTTGTGCTAGTGTCCTAGAAATGTGATATTAGTGTAATGCCACTTTCCAAAGAGGTCTCAAGCACACAAATCCATTATTCTGCTATTTTTATTTGGTGTAGAAGAGTTTTGAGATATATGTTTCGGTGTGTTTTCTTGGTAGGTATAGAAACAGTGAAGAAAACTGTGAACTCTTCACTTCCAGAAAACCTGTAAGTATTTAATGAAGATCAAGCTAATCAATACTGATTGGTACTGCAAGGTTTAGAATTTTTATTTAATATATGGTATTATGGGTCCATCATTCCTCCAACCCATTTTCTTTGCAAACAAAATGGAGGCTTTCATTCTAATACCGTAAAAGATAATAAATACTCTTTATTGACATGATTCACTAACTGTATTTATAGTATAGTTCTAAAACATAGTAACTCTTGACCAAAGTACAAACACGACTGTTATCTAATGCCACTTGTCAAAACCAGGCATTTGCTGTAGTATGAGTTTAGAATAAAACTGTGCAGAAACTCCCAGTTGCACTTATTTTGGTTCAATTACTATAAGCAAGAAAACCAGCAAGGGCATGCAATATTACAGTGCTGTTTTTTCCCTCTAACATGTATGGACTATATTAACTTTTTTTGCTATTTGAGCAAGCTGAATCTCCTCTGTGAGAGGTCAGGTGGGCATTTAGAGGTGGCACAAAGTGCCAAGAGTTTATGTTCATGAAATGAAGGAATGTGACTGCCTTTTCTGGTATTAGCAAGCTGGTATATGGGATTGAGTTTGTAAAACTGAACCCATAGTAGAAGTGTACACTGACAAAGTTTAGGTTGTATTGTCTTCTGAATTGTTCAATGTTATTGACTACGTATGACGAACTGAGGCAGTTACATTTATCACAAATGTCACTCTAATTCGGGTACATTCAGGGTTTTCATGTGACTGCATTTCCTACCTCCCAATAAATTGTAAGAGACTCAGGAATTTTTAATAGATAAACACTGAATGTAAGCAGTGTGAGATCTACATTTCATTCTGATGTGTTGAAGAGATATGTGGAATTGTTAAACCTGTATGTTTTCAATTATTCTGATGAAGTATCGCACATATTCTGATTACGTATTTTTAAAAAATTGACACACAAAGTACTTTAGAGAAGAATTTAGGTAAGAACTTCAGTAGTCAGAAAATCAAGGGTGAGCATGAATGAAAGGAAAATGCTGTAACAAGCAAGTACGCCAACTGGACTATAGCTAATGCTCAGCATGGCCCATGGGTCATAGAGTGCTATTTCTTTCTCCTTATTAATACTTCTTAATTGTGTTGAAGGACCACTGAATGACGTTAATATTTTTCTGATACTGTTTTCCCTACTGTAAGCAATTTCTGAGTTTCAGGAAAAGTATAGATTGAAGAAATAGCCCTTGGCAATGAAAATGTCAGGGCATGTGGTCTGTGGTACGAATTTTCTGTTAAAATTCGTTCTGTCTGTGACAAAATGTAATACTCAGATATTTTACAGTGAGGTCTTATCTACACTAGAACAGTGGTTGCAGAAAAGTGGTCTGTGGGCCATGGTTAGCTAATATGCAGGAGTCCTAGAGAACTGTGTTAAACAATAAAATGTTGAAATTTGTCACATTAATGTTATTAAAACATTCAATAAAAGGTAAGTTAATTTTACTTCCTGATGATTTACAGCTTCTTTAGAGCATTTTCCCATTTTAATTTGATGTTAAGATGTCCAGTGTCTCACAAAAAGGTTTGGGTGTTGATAGTGCCATAGTCAAAAAAAGTCTAAGGATCACTGTGCCAGACACAGTTGGCATCTGTAGCACTTCAGACTCTCCAGAATGCTGTCAGCTTAGCTAAGGAGGAAGAGAAATCATTATACAATTAGGACTTACATCATTTTATTTGAACAGTGTGCTAATGTAATTGATGCCTGCTTGTTGCTTGTTATTACTGTTTTTAAATTAGTTTTTCCAGTTAAAATTTCCCTTAATTACTTTTGTTACATTCATTAATCTTTTTATCATGATAAAAATGAGATTAAGAACATTATAAAGTAATATTTGTATATGTTGTCACGATTGATGTATTTGCACACAGTAGCAAGTGTTTTCAACTCTTTGATTGGATATATCTAGAATATCAAGGAACTTCATTTATTGAGTGGGAATTTCCTGATGTATGTACTGCAGAAGATAAAAGGTAAGAACTTAAAAAATCATAAACATCACCACAATAGCAATATTTTTAATTCAGTGGGAGAATAGTTAAGATAATATGGGATACTTCTGAAATTTTATTGGCAGTTTACAGAAGTGTGTTTTTTACATGCAACTGTAAATGAGGTAGCAGCTGACAAGACTGGAGATATACAGGAAAATAATATACTGTCGTTGAAAAGTTGTAAAGCTAAATCCTTGACTGGAAATGAGATTATCCTCCTAGGCAGGTGTAAATAAGTTCCTGTTCCTTAGTGTTACCATATGTTAAGTGTGTATGAAGTGTGTTCTGTCTCTGTCTTAGCCTTTGACAGCATCAGCCATTAAGAGTTTAATAGAATGCATGTGGGATAGATATTGGGTGGTTAATTTTTGCGGGACTTTATAGATTTATAAGTTTCTCAGAATATGTCCAAGTCAGGAAGAATGAAGCACTATGTAAGGGAAACAGAACCAAAAAAAACCCCTAATGAATGCATGAATCCTTTTTGTTGTTTTTATTCATTAAAACAGGATGCCAAATATAGCAGAATATTTGACTAAGAAAGACCTTGAACTGGCTGAAAGCTTTTCCTTTTTCCTAGGTCTCGGTTTCGGTTAGAATAGTTCCCTTATCTGGGTCATTGCAAAAGCATCAGCTCAAGGGAGGGGAGCACAGTAGCCCCAGTTTACATCAGCTTTATCTGTTTGAAAACAGCACCATGAGTTCACCATCTCTTGGAATTGCCACAAGGGCTGTGGGTGAGAGCTGCTGCATCAAACAAGATTGTATTTGGTTGTTAAATATACCTTAGAATAAAGATTTTTGTCTGTGTTAACCTGTAACCCATAATACCTGAGTCCTGATAAATCCTTAATTTCTTCTGCTACTAATCCTATCTGATGTTTTAGGACAAGATAGGATGAGAATAAACTGGTGAATGGGGTGAAGTGTGACCTTAAAGACAGGTGATCAGGATGTGCAGGCCTCTAGAATGACCCGTACCACATTCTTAGAGAGCTCAGGGGCTGGGAAATGTGCCCTGCCAGTTGTCTGTCATTAAGGGGCTTGTTTATATAGCTGTTGAGAAACAGTCATCTTGTAGTTCCCCAGTGTCACTGATACTGTACAGTAGCTAGGTTGTCTCACATACATGTAGGAAAAACTTGAGCCAAAAGCTTAATTAATATTTTACATGCTTTTAGGCTCAAGTTTCTCTCACATTCTTCTTTTGTTTTTTAATTTGATCCAATGTGCTTATAAATAAAGCCCTAAAACTGTAATCATTCAGTCTTAGAGATGTAGATTGTCTGTCATTGGAGTGCTGAACTGCTAGATTGTATTCTCTGTTTAATAGAAATGTGGGGTTTTTCTCTTGCACAAACTTATGAAGAGGACCCTGAAATCCCAGATTTTCAAGATTTAATCTAAATAGATTCTCAGATGCACACATCTCATGGTAACTAGTGTTAAACATTTGTGTTATGTGTGGTGTTTATATTTTAAATAAATTCAGTTCACCAAAACCAATACTGAACTGCCCATTTGCTGGGACTTACAGAGTAAAACCAAAAGTAAAGGCTGAGGTAAGCTGTGAAAATAAATTGTGGGAAGATTAATTGTGGTTTGATCATTGTGTACTCGGTGATGGTCTGGATGCAGATGTCTCTCATAGCATCCACAGTCTGTTGTGCAATGGAGCTCCAGAATTGAATATGCTATTTACAAAATAACCCATCTTTATCTCTAAAGGTGGTGAAGGAAAACATCCAAGAACAGTTTAACTAGTGTAGAGATGGTTCATTTGCTTGCAAGATGAATCAATGAAATCTGAGATTTCTGATAGCCTCTTTTATTTTATTGAAATACTAAATATTTTACACTTATCCCTTTAACATCCAGATACTCTGCTTGCTCTACAGACCTATCTGCATCCCATATCCTCCCTGGGAACAAAAGGCAGCTGCTTATCATATATGGCTGCAAACAAGCTCTCAGTAGTTTTTGTAATGACCATTAAGTGTGTTTATACCAAATTCTGTAGTATGATTAAAGCCTAAAAAAGTATGGGATAATGTTAATGGATTTTAATCTTACATTAAATGAGAGATAAGAAACCATTGTGCAGATGTTATTAATTTTCTTACATTCATCAGAACTCTTGCTTCTTAAATGGATTTGTAATAATAGTATTTCCTGCCTGTTACACTGGAACAGCACAGATTACATGCATATTGTGTCAGATTTCCACCATGTTTACCACAAAAAACTTGGGATTTGACTAATTAGGATTTTTTCAGTATTTTGTTAATAATGTAATTGGTGTTTTGGTATCTGAATTTTAATTTGGTTTGGATCTGAAGAAGCTCATGCTGAATCCTTATTGTGATCACTGACCAGAAGTAACTATAGTATCTTTTAAAGGGATTAAGGAAGTTTGCAATACCATGCTGAATCCCTGTTCATTAGATAAGACTGTTATAAAGAAGTGAATAGTATTTGGCCTGTGTCCCCATTTACACCTCCATTTAAGGTGGCACAGAAACATATGTAAACTGCATAAATGCAGTGCATTCTATTCAGAAAGGATCTAATATACAGACATTTAAAAAAAAATCATGTAAGAAACCTCTCTTAATTTCATATTTTCTCTTACCAGATGGGATTGCTGCAATTTATTCATGAACGTCAAAACTAGTTGTCGCCCATTTGTTTGTGTTTTCTCTCTTCTTCTCCTATGACCCTTTCCCAGTGCAAAACCTTAGTTCTCTCCCTTTTATATTTCACCTCACCCTTTCTATCTAAATAATCCTAAATCCTACCCACGTGTTCAAGCTGTCTTGTCACCTTTAGTACTTCCATTTCTTACCACTATCTCTTGAGCCATTCCAGAATAGCTTCTGCTGTTCAAGTTTTCAACTACTGGTTGAACAAGAGGTAGCAAGTGCTGTGATGAGTCCTAACCTACATACATCATTATTGACCAAGGCTTTAGGACCTTGAGTTTCCAAGCATGCTTGTGTGTTCATAGTCTCACTGAATTCAATTGGACTATTCACAAATCAAAGATTTTCTGTAAGTAATAAAGCATTATATAGATGTATATATTGATACAAGTAAAACATAAACCAATAGCACTAGGAGGAACAGTGTATCAAAGCAAAACATTTCTAGACATTTGAGGATAAAAAGAGGTATTTGCCTGTTTCTGATCATTCTAATTGTTTCATGTGGTATGGGACAGCAGCTTTCACAAACAGACAGGTAAGGGGTTTTTTCTATGTAAATATTTTTGGAAATATATAATAGTAACATTTTCTAACAGGGACAATATTTGTAATGATCTATTTGAGTAAATTAAAAACCTAACAGTTTGGAATTTATGTTTTTTGGATAATGTTGGATATTGTGTGTCTATATATATGTCTGGGTCAAACTAACAACTCCTTTGTTTGCATATTGAATTAAAATCCATAGAAGGTGAAAAGACAAGTTTTTGTACTTAGTACAGGTCTAAAAATGAAGGGTATTGACATGTGGATTCAGATGTAGCACTGAACAAAAACGCAGACAGCCATTGCCCAAGGTAAATCAGTGTTTCAAGGCTGTTAAAGAACATTGGCAGAGTCTGGGTCTCTAGGTTTGCTGGTTCTTTATTGAAGCAACTCAGAGGTGGACCACCATCGCAGTGAATGGTACCTGACTCAAATTCACTATCACTTTATATAGAAACTAATAAGTAGTTACATCACAAACTTCTCACGAGCTTCTGTTAAAAATCCCCTATTTCAATTCCTCTTTCTTCCTTCATCAGGAGTCCACAGAAGTCCACTGTCAGGAGTCCACAAAAGTCCATTCTTTTCCATTGGTTAGCTGATCTTTGTTCTGGTTCCACTCCGGCCTGGTCGACACCCCATCCTTAATGTTCTTGCTGTAATCAGTGTCCCGTCTTGATCCAGGTTGACCAGAGTCTGGTTTCCACTGCCAGCATCTCCTAAGTATTAACCTAAAATAGCCAAAGTCTATTTAGAACTTTATTTCTATTCTTAATTCATGACAACTTCTATAACAATTTATGTGAAAATTTCTACAACAAAGACAGAATTACAGAAAGCAGCTCATGAGCAATAGATTACAAAGAAAAGAGACAAACTTGGGAGAATGTATGTCTAAGAGGTCTGAAGGTTATTGAAGAACCTCCTATCTACTGTAGAACCCAGGGAGATTTTGATTACAGGTGACAGAAAAAAGTATGTGTTTCTTGAAAGGAGTCAACTGTAGGAATAAAAATATCTTGAATGCTGTTGCAGGATTCCAAAGAATGCTCATAAGAAGGGAGAAAAATGAGGCAGAGACTTTATTCTTTTGTCTGTGTATGTGTATTTATCCTGCTCACTAAAGTAATGATTTTTAAACTTAGAACGTAAGCGTGTCTTCCTGCACACTCTAACATCTCTGAAGAAGGCTATATCAGAGTGAAGCTACAGCTAAAAAACATCTGCTCAAACAAACAGGAATTAAAAATAATTGAACAGAGGGTGCCACTTGTGTACGTATTTTGACACAGAAAGACCAGACAGGAACCCTGGTGGTTGTCAGTCTGTGAAGTCCTACCAGAGTTATGATCAGCTTATACCTGGAAGCACTAGGAAAAAGGAAAGAAAAAGTCTGATGGTCGTGAGACTACTGAAAAAGTTCTGTAGATTTCCTGAATAAAACCAGTAATTTTTAGGTGAAAACAGTAACTTGTATTCTGCTCCTATCACCCACAGAGTTTGCCAGTATTTGGCTTGCTTTATTTATTTAGGAGGAAAACATCTATAATGCTAGTCAGGAATATTTTTAATGGCATACTTTTACTTACGAAATATGTATACAAAGTCCTGTTTCTCTAAACATAGTAGAGATAAATAGCAGTAGCTTTCTTTTTCACGGTTTTTGAACCCCTCTGAGAACTCCTATGTAATGCAAAGCATCATGTGCCTGTCCTCAAAGCCATGCAACCGTTCTGTCTGTTTATTTGTATAGTAGGCTAGTAAGTGCCTTACTCGGATTTTTTTCCATTAACCCCAGGGTAAACTTTCTTGCATGTTTTCTGTTTTGATTAGTGTTAATATTGCCTAAGAATATCTTCCCTCATTTCCCACATATTACTGCAGAAAGGAGAACTTCATTGCTTTTTTTCGTTTTGTTTTGCTGGAAGGAATGCATCAAGTACAGTTACCAAACTTAAAGAAAACATGATCAACGAGAAGCCAAAGTAGAATAGCAGCAATCTCTCTCTTCCTAGAAGAACCATAGCTCAGACTTTTTTCTTCTACTTCAGTCACACTAGTTAGAATTACTTGTGTCTTTGCTTGAAAACTGCAAATTTAGTTTTGTAGTCATACGGAATTTTTTCAGCAAATTTGAAGGTAATCATTTGATTTTTAACATTTTACTTGAGTGGCGATTAAAACATGCTTCTGGATTATAAACTCTGATCCTTGTCTACAGCTTCGTTTTTCTGTTTAAACTGATAGATGAATTCTTGACCTCATTTGAAGGCAGTGGATGTTTTAGCATTGACTTAATCAGAATTAACATTTCATCCAGGATGTTTAATGGGGTTTGATTCCATGCAATCCTAATTCTATTGTATTTCTGACATCCAAGATACAGCAGTTTCCCTGCCTTTCCCTTGCCCTTGGACCTTACCCATTCCAGTTGCAGCAAGAGCGCAGACGACTCAGAGGGTCTAATTCGAACACAAGCAGCACTTGGCTCCCTGTCATGTCGTTACAGAGAGGGGCATGTCTCCCTTATTGGAGAGGAGAATCTTCTCCTCATATAGGGCACAACACAGGGTCTCCATTGTGCACTCTGATGCAGCAGGTGTACTTCCTTGCGAACAGATCTTTTTAATCTGGTAACTTCAAATAAGGTGAAATTTTCAGAAGACGTGTTTTCTTAAAATAGTACATGTTTTTGGTAAGAGAGAAGCTACGTTATAAAAAAAGCCTATGAAAGATGCTTAGAATATGTTTTTAAATGAGCAAACATCAGCAAATATGGATATATCTTTAAATACTGAAATATTTATACAGGGGAACAACCAAAGCCAGTGTGTTAAAAACATTTATTTTAGACACTGTATACACATCTCATATAAGCAGATTGATTTAAATCATGTAAAATAATTTTATTCAATAGCAAGCCTTTAAATGATAATTTAAAGTAATATGTATTTTATTGGTTTTGTAGAACAGTTTCACTCTCCATAAGTGAAAGCCAGGTAAATTTAAGTTTGAATGTGTTCTTTGGCCTTATAGCTTAATTTAGCTCTTCTCCATTTTTTTTTCTCATTTCTGTGGAAAAAATTTTGACACAAATTCAGGCTGATTAATGGCAGACTTTGTCAGGCCAACCTATTATTCATTTCTTTGAATTTGTGTACTTGTTTGAGATTTTAAAAATGTGTGTGGCATACAATGAATCTGATTAAACATTCATTCCATTGGTACAGTAAACTAGTATCATCTTGTTTATAAAATTCCTTATTTCATAGCATCTGCCAAATTTAATATAAAGAGATGATAACATAAATTATTTCCTACCTCACCCCCTCTTTGACTGTGAAAGAGATTGTGATCATGTGGGGAAATATGAAAACTTTAAATAATAAAGAAAGTGTCCTTGCTAAAAAACGGAATTCATAAGTAGTTTGCAGTCTGCTAAAAATGACTGAACTTCACAGCTGTGGAACCAAGCTTATATTCTCCCTGTGCAAGTTCTTCTACTCAGCCACCTCTGAGCAAGCAGCTGTGTGATTACTCAGCTTACCCTATTCTAAGGATGGATTGCAAGACTTGGCATTTCAGTTTGAGTAGATGAATAGGAAACTGCAGGATGTGAACTGTAGGATGTAAACTTGCAGCACGTCAGCTGTTTCATGGTAACTGCCTCTTTGCACATCCTTACACCGCTATACTTTGGGGTAAAGGTGGTGTGTCTGCCTCACTGAATGATTATTCCCCTTGCATGTACCATGAGATGGAAATACCAGGTGTTTGCCTTCTTCCTGACTGAAAGAGCAGTATGTCAGCAATGTGCCAGTTGTGGAAGCATACATGATGCACATTTAAATAACAGCTTTGTAACATTTCCTTGACACAAAACAAGTTCTGTTTTGTTTCAGCAGTGAGTAACCCCTCTTCCTTTGCTGCAGCAGAACAGGCTGTATATAGCTGCATAGCCCACAAGAATGGAGAGAGTCTGAGGAAGGGCTTCTGAGGGAAGTATGACCACATCAGAGGACAAAAAATTCTTCTGCATAAATTCTTACTCTTTCCCCCTTTATTTCTAAGAAAGGAGGTGCTGCTTCCCTCCATTATTGTTGCCTGTTCACATCAAAAAGAAACAGAGAGTATAAGACTAGCTTGCAGCATATGCGTTGCCTAAATTAATATTGATACGTTACCTTATGTGTTGTCACAAGAAGAAAAGCTATCGCAGTGACAGAATATTAGTGTTTGTTAAAAAACTATCAGCTTGTGTCTCTTTTTTACTTGTTAGAAGTTAATTTTGTGTATATATGACCCTGAAAGTGCAGACGCTTCTGAACTGAACCACACTGAAATTATTCCATCACAAGTACGTTGAAATGATGCCACTTAAGAAAAAAAGTTAAAATGCATGTCTTGTGAAAATTTACCAGTTGAAAGTGGAAATGTCTTATTGAAATATACTGCCTGAATACATCTTTACTTATTTCCTTTTACTGTGCTATGAAAAATAATTTAGCAAGGTTTTCTCTCTCTCCTGTTAATACCGCAGCAGTAACACAGGTATAATGAGTGAGGTGAAATCTATTGTCTATTTCATAGAGACAGAATAATTAGCAAGTTTTAGTGATTCAGTCAAATTTTAGTCTTTGTGAAAATTATATTCAGAAATTGTAACTAGCAGTAACGTGTGACAGTTAAGCAGAAGTCTCTTTTCAGATTTCCTTGTGCACCTGCATAGCAAACTGTTGGAAAAAGGTTTAAGCTAAAGCATTGTGGAAGTCATGATATGTGATAAAGAGGGATGTCAATTTACTGGTTTAATTTAGACCTAGAATGTGACAACCTATTGTACAAGCTGATCTATACAGATAGATCTCCAGACTGAATGGAGATTCATTTAAGAGATTATCCCACATGGATTAGTTGTAGGGATTAATATGTACAATGAATTTTGTTAGGAATGGATTTCTGACCTAAACAAATGGCAGAAAGTAATTACCCTTTGGTGTAGTATCTGACACGAGGTATGCATGCATGGCACCACAATTTATTTTAATTTTTTAAATTATTATTTTAAGTTGCCATAATTGTATCTTTTAATTATTTTAACATTTGTTATTATCTTCAAGACTGAAATGAATCAGAAGCAAAAGATAGCAATATTAACTTTATTGTGAAGGCATTTTTGTTGTTAGATAACTAGATGTTGGGAAAGTGTTTTTGTTTTCTGCCTGCTGCTATGGAAAAAATGCAGAGAAAACTGAACTTGGCTCTGGGTGTTGTGTATTCTGAAATTAATAGATTGAGTAAATATGATTTTAATGGTATGTCATTGTTTGAAAATGTATTTTATAATATCAAAGCTTATTCCAACTTCAGAATTTCAAAAGAAAAATGTTGTAATAAACAGCCTTACACTAGCTGGACAAAAATATAATTAATAATAAACTTTATTTTACTTAAACAGAGTTCTCAGATACTCAGCAGGCTGTTTTGGAATTTGGGACAGGAACCTGTTGTTCATACCTATCTGAAAAAAGAAAGTACTATTCTCAGGAGCATCCAAAGTTAAGGTATGGTTGTGGGGCGGGTTGGTTGGGGTTTGTGGGGTTTTTTTGTGGAGTGCTATTTAAAATCGTTACACTTGGGACTCTACAAACAGCTGTTGATGAGTAGGGCCATTGATGAGTAGGGCCATGATGAGAGCTGTTGTTGAGAGCTGTTGATGAGAGGCACATGCCTGGGCCTCTTTTTTCTACTTTGAGATAAATTTGTGCTTTGGTAATAATTTTGCCATTTTTCCTTTTGTTTGAAGACAGCTTGTCATCTACATGTTTAGCTGCCCTTTGTTTCATTCACCTTTGTTTCATTCATTCATTCATGTACTTAAACTTACGTAGGCCTATCAGTCCTAAAAAACTCACTGCATGTAATTGTTCTACTTCATAGGTATAGAAGCTAATGGAGTAGAAAGCAAGATCAAAAACCACCTAGAAGTTTTACTGTAATGAATGGTCTTTGAGTGTTAATTGTCAAGGTGTAGGTATCAGCTTGAAGTTCAACATACTCCCTAATTCAGATATGCCTTTCCTGGAAGTTCAGGACCTGTGTGAGGTGGTGTGTCAAACACCTCATTCTCATTTAGGAAAAAATCTTGGACAGACACTCTTCTTCACCCTTCTTTAGACTTCTAAGTGGGGGTTGCACATTTTTACTTTATGTGTTGATATTTCAGGCACAATTTCAAAAAAAGAAGTAAGGTAGCTCAGGCAGAATATCATTCAGGTTCAACTGCTTCCAGTGTCTCTGCTAGCTTGTTTAGGATAAAGTTTAGGTATTTGTGCAAAGCACCACTTTTTAGACATTGGCAGAATTCAGCATTTTCTGTGAATCAACAGTTAACTATACCCTTGATGAGCAGTAGTACGGCAGTGGCAGTAGTAATATGGTTCTAAACATATGTGATAAAATAATACCCAAAGTATTAGTTCTTTTAATGCTTGCTTATATTACAGTCATGCTTTGACTGGGGGTTTGCATGTTCTGTATAGGAAATAGGGTAGCAAGGAAGTGGTTGGAAGGTGAGGGAAAAGCAAAAGGGATCCTGGAGCCTCCTCATGTTACAGCATCCACCATCAGGTGACATTTGTAGGAGCGTTTTTCTTAGGAACATCATAGGATTCCAAAGGATGAATGAGTTTGTTTCTTTTCACAAGCAACTATTGTCAGTTTTCTTAGAAATAAATAAAGGAATCATGGTAAGATTCTGGTTAGTCTGGACAGTCACAAAAAGGCAATTAATGTACCGAGACAAACCTGACATTTGAAGAGCTTCCTGAGGCAGTGCCATCCCCTTCAATTCCTATTTTTTCTGTGCTGGAGCCCCTGATGAAACTCTTCTGCACTGTTATTTCTAGTATTTTGGACCAATAAATATTGGAACTAATATAAAGACTCTTATAAGGCCTCTTACACTGTCAATTGCTCTACTTTTATCACTGCTTAATGCATTTTAGGGCAATTACTTCTTTTTGTTTCTAAGAGTATGTAGTATTCACCATATTTTGCAGTGTGCCATGAAAGCACAACAGGTCAGCAGTGAGAAAAATTTTTATTTGTTTTTATTTGATTGTGAGCTCATGAGAAAATAGAACAAACAGGTAAATAGTAGTGATGTGAACATTCCAGGAGTTATGAGTAGCAAAGGTATTTGTCACAAGTTTTGTGATCTGTAAAATTTTATCCTACGTAGGCCATCAGTGAAGCTAATCCAAATACATCAGAGCTAAATTTTGTCATGGAGTAGTGAGAATGACTCTGGGTTTACATTTTACAAGGAGTTCTCTATTGCAGACGTTTCCTGCAGCATATTCGCCATCTGACCCTTACCCATTTTACACACTCTCTTAATGCCAATTATAAGAAGTTCACTACTATTTTGTGACTTTACCTTCTTTTTAGAGAGTTTACTCTCAGCACGTAATTAATGCTATGTATGATACTGCAGGAAAGGAGTATGACTTTTAATGGGGTAGGTAGTACTGTTTATGTAGGTTTGGTTTGCACTCCCTCAGTCGTTATCCATTGTACCTTTCCCATTTTATCACTAGATGGCAACATAGCAACACGCCACTTCAAAAGTTGCTATAACCGGAGATGGGCTTTTTCTATCTCATTTTTCACAGCAGAGCTTAACTAATCCACCCCACCCCCCGAAATGGGAACATATGCATTCTGGCAATTTCAGTAAACTGTTTCATAATGGTGTGAGTTCTGGTATTACTTTTTTCTGTCTATCTTATTAATTGCTGCCTTTTTAGACAACTGAAGTGCAGAATAATCAAGTAAGAGAAAATAAAAATGCTTTATAAATAAAGTCTTTTTTTTCCAAATAAGGAAAAGAGTCTCTTGAATCATCTGAATCATCTCACATATGCTTGGTTATTTTGCAGAAACACCTTCTATTGAAGCCAGTGGCACTTATGTTGACATCTACAAGGACAGGATTTGCACCATTTTTGCCTTTCCAAATATTTCATTTACTCACATAAGTCTGGAAGTTAATACATCTGTTGATAGAAAAACAATGAAGTAAGTCTGAGGTGAAACAAGTTGTATCCAATAATCATATGTAAGAGTCTCTTTAGCATCCCTCTTGAGAGCGCTGAGCCCATAGGCTAATAATTCAAATTCTAGTCAGACTGGACAGGATGATTATCACTAGACAAGGTATGAAAACTGAAATTTCAAACTCAGTTTCTCAAGAGACATATTTTCCAGTGAAATGAGAGAAAAAGAAACATGACCAATCTTAACTGTGCTACCAGCTTCTTTTGCTATTGGAACCTTGGACAGACTCAACAGTTTTGCTCAGTATTTGGTAAACAGTCAGTGACAGGCTCTTAGGTTTCTTAAGTCTCCTCTGAAACTCAGCAGCAGCTTCTCAGGAAACTCAAAACATTTTGCAAGAATAGGAATAGGTTCTGTCCTGCATCACATTTTCTCCAGAAGCCAAAACTAGAAAGCTTATATTCCTCCCAGATCTGCTTTATACTGAGCTGAATTTTTCAATTTTTAAGTTTCTGTCAGCCCTGCTGTAACCTGATGTAGTGAAACAGGACTGTTTGGGCCTTGATATCTGAACAAGTCATCTTCTTCAGAGATGCTGGCCTTTTGCACCCCGTCTGATCCATTATTATCCTATGTACTTAACGAATGAGTCGTATTATGCCAACTGAAGTTAAGGAAGTAATACTGGAAAGATGTGCAGCTACTATTAATTGAAAAGTAACAAACATAATTTCTCTGTCTTGATTATCTTGCATTATTCATACTCTCTGTTTCCTGGGAATGTTCGTCAAGGAAACCTCTTAAATTTCAATCTCACTCCAGACTTCATGTATTGGAGCTACTAGAGCTGTGTTCCTAATGTATATCCTAATAAAGTGACAGTATGCTATGTACCTATAACTGGGAGGACCACACAGACTGTTGATCTCTGTAAGGAACTCATCAATGAGTGTATTAGTAGAATTCATTAACAATTCTATTATTATACCACTAGTATAAATACACTGACCTAAGCGTGATTGTTTTGGCAAGGCTTAGGACAGGTCCTGGACTAAAGAGCTGGGAAATACCAAAAGTAGATGGTGTAGAGGACAGGTCACATGGCACACGCCTCATCCTCCTCCTAGATGCATTGTGGTTCCCACTGATGAGATGGAGTGGATAGAGTGTTTCCAGCTCTATCTCAATGCCATGATGTATCTTTTCAACCTTCCTTGAGACAGATTCATTTCCAGTCATGTCACAGACATCACTGTTTTCCTCTAATATATGTGAGAATGCCTGGTCATGGAGTGCAGAGTGTGCTCTTACTGTGTGTGGGAATGTTGTTGAAGGAAATTTCTTGTGGTGGTCTTAGGTGCTATCTCCTTCCCTGTGTTGTGGCTATGAAGAAGAGAGAGTTGAGGATTTAGGTAGCTATATAATTCTGCTGTCCAGTGACCCTGCCTTCTTGGTCTTCCTTTTCTTTCCTTCACTTTTCTCCCTTTCCAGCTCCCACCCTTTCTCAGGGAATTCTAATCCTCCTCTGTGCTTCTTCCCCACGAGAGGCTGAGAATGGGGAACTGACCACAGTGACTGAGTGCTGCAGTGTTTGAAGTAGTTGCTGTTTAGAAAAAAAAGGATTTCTTTTTTCTTCTGGAGCTGACTGGGGAATGGGATTGGCTTACGGTCAGGGCCCCTGAAAGACACCGAGTTGTTTCACTACAGCAGTGTCTGCACCAGAAGCTAGCTGTCTCTTCTGTGGCATGGGGATCTTCGAAGGAAAGTGGAATGTGTGATTCCAAAAAGGTCACCGTGTACTGGGAAAACCATACCTTTCTAATTCCTACAGCATACCTGATGGAACACTTAAGCCTGACATTAAATTATATTCATTTTCTTATGCAGAGTTGCAAGCAGTACAAAAATGTTGAGGACAATGGCCACTTTCTTTTATCAAACATGAAACAAATTGATTTCTTAGGTGTCACATTGTAAAACTTTTCCCTCATTTACCAGATAATTTTTGTGATCCTTGGGTGGATCCTATCTGGCCCTATAGACTTGTGTGTATCTAAGTGGTGTAGCAGGTCACTAACCATTTTCCCTTGGATTATGGGGGCTTCATTCTGCTCCCCATCCCTGTCTTCCAGCTCAGGGGGCTGGGTACCCGGAGAACAACTGGTCTTACTACTAAAGACTGAGGCAAAGAAGGCGTTAAGTTCCTCAGCCTTTTCCTCAGCGTTTGTCACTGTGTTTCCCCTTGCATCCAATAAAGGATGGAGATTCTCCTTAGTCCTCCTTTGGTGGCTAATGTATTCATAGAAACATTTTCTATTGTCTTTTATGGCAGTAGCCAGTATTCCACAGATGCAGGGGTTGTTGGACCTCATTCTTATGTTTAAAATTAATTACAATTCCCTGTTCTTTCAGAGGCTTCAAACCTTCATATGTCACAAAGTAATCATCCAAGAACTGAAATGCTTTGGTTAACTAAATTTACTGTTCTTTATTTAGAAGAATCTGGATGTAATTAAAATGTCCTGAAATACTCAGAAAGCAAGAGTAGATGCCTAATAGTCCTAACTACTGTGATTTCTATGCTTTACTAACAGCCTTCCTTCATTTGTTCCCATAATTACACTCATTATATTTTTAGAGGTTATTTTGCCAGTCTCACGTGTCCCCTTACATTGATCTGACAATTGGTAATGAGCTCAGATTCTGTATTGTGTTTTGTTTTGAATAGCTTGTTTTGCTTTCCATCCAAGACAAAATTTTTAAACTTTCAGTTAGCTGAAGTATCCACCCAAAGATCTTGGCATGAAAAAGGCTAAATATCCCAAATGGTCATTCTTCTTTGACTTCATCTTTGAATCAGCAGTCATGCAACCCACTTTAAAATCACTGGCATTGGAGATCTTTCACCAAGATTCATTCCTCTTTTTTCATCCAGATACTCATTTATTTACCAGGAATCATCAGACATTGGCAATGCCTCCTTTATTTTGCTGAGGAAGCCCACCATTGCTTTAGGATACCAGATCATTTTAAAACCTTCTTCAACTATTAGCACAGACTTTATACTTTGGTGAGCTGCCCTGTAGTCTTCTAGATTCTTCTACCAACTATCAACCATAAGGATCTCACTGCCAATGAATGAAACAATCTTAAATCTATCAGTAAAACTATCATTGGCAGGGCCTTACATCTTGCATCCCCATCTCCAAAGATACCAAGTCTTGGCAGAGAACACCATGTTTCTCTCTAGCTACAATGGTAATCACCTATTCGATTGGTAGTAACAGTGATGCATAAAAAAGCAAACACGTATTTTCAGTTTGCTCTGTGCACTTGGGGAGAAGGACTGTAAGGGACTGGATACCCAGAATTAGCACACATATTCTTCTGCCTCCTTCTAACTCAGATTAACAAATTTATCAAGCCTATTTTATGAGCAGAAATTACTTGTGGTTTCTGAGATTAATTCTGCTTGTGTTTTGCTCAAGCACCCCATGCAGTCAAATCTGGTTGTTTTCAGGCAGGTAACTTCCCTAGTCACTTTTGTGATGTGAATCCATCTTTGAGCCTTCATTTAAGCATGTTTTATTATTTCAGACTTCCTCCTCTCTGCTCCCTCCCCTCAGCATGCTGTTCAGTTTCTCTTTCAATATCAGCTCATACCTGTAATTGTACAGGACCCTCAAAATGTCCGTGTGGATATGCCATTCCACCCTTTTTTTCCTCCATCCAACTTGGTCAAAATGGATTGCTTCTTGGCAAGTTACAGAACTCATGCAGCTGATTTTTGCCCAGGATTCAAGGACAAAGGTCTTTACGTTAATATACTGAAGTATAGAGCCATAAAGACCCCTATGTGCATCTGATGATATCTGCATCAAAGGACAAAGTAGCCTGATTATCCTTTTGTCAGAAATGGTTCATCCTTAAAAGTTTTGAATCAAGCTTCCAATTCAACTCTAATATTCTCATTCAAGGAGTGCTAAAAATGCCAGTGAATAAACCTTGCCATTTCAGAATCTCAGATCACAGATGGGAAATACAATCAGCTGTCTTCAGGACTGTTTGCAAGGACCAATGACTTTCTGGAACTGATTTCTTTATGGAAAACTACAATAGGAGCAACCAGCTAAGTAGTCTGTTTTAGGGCTGCCTGAGTCAACAGTCTCTGACTGATAGATTTCAGCTTCAGAGCTACAGTAGGTTGTCTTATGCCTTTCATCTTATCTCAACACAAGACAGAGTTCTACAAAAAGTGAATTCAGATAGGATGTCTGTAATTGTGCTTATTTCTATCTTCCTAATTCCAGATTCTACTGCACCTGTTAATGGGTTCAATAATAAGGCCAAATCTCCCACAACAGTGATCAACCTCCCACCGAAACTTGACTTTTCTGCATTTCACAATGTGGTTTGTCTGCAAACGGAAAAAAATCTTTAATCTGTTCGCATTTTCTAAGCTGTCTTCACTATCTCACTTTAATTGGACTTGTGTTTATCTACAAAGACCCATTTCACAGCAATCATGAATCCATCCTCCCAAAGCAAAATTTATTCTAGCATTCCAAGAGAACTAGTCCTGAAACTAACATTGAAAAATGTAGTCTGTCCTTGGATAGCTGCTGTATTATTAAAAAAGTAACCAGGAGGTCTCATAAAGTCAAACTTGTTTCTCTGGAATCAATAAGCATTTAAAAATCACTGACTGCCAGGACTGACTCTCATAGTCCCTCAAACATCCACCTGTACTACCACAACAATATAAATGGGAGACTGACATTGTAGGTGATGTGATAATAAAATAAGAAATAATAAGTAATAATAATAGGTGCCTCTTGCCTCCAAATGAACTGACCTTGATATTGCTGCATTTCATTTCTTTGGTGCTACTTATTTATTTCAAAATAAATTCTAACACAAATTCTTGGCTTGGGTGGGGGATTCTTTTGTAGAGAATTAACCAGTGGTGTTATGTCAGTTGAACTGCAGTCTAGCATCTTTGAAAATGCATGTAAATTACAGCATCAGGTAGGCGCTGTAGCTTGATAAGGCAATATAAAAAAAAAAATACAGGAAAAATGCTTCTCAGATTCTTATGAGCAAATCCTGACCCGCTGCCAGGAGGATTTCACTCCAATTCATATCCTTCCAATTAACTAATATAATGTAAAATAATATAAACACTGTCTAAGTAGAAATGCAGAAGAGAGGAAGTTCACAGTACAGTATTGATGAAAAAGTGTCCAAGATGAGTAAGATGTGAAGCAGTTTGCGGACAAGAAGGGAGCCATAGTACTGAACCAGCATGCAGAATTGGTGCAACAGCCATTACTCCCATTAGTAGAATCCTAAGATTCATTCTTCTGCAGAAGCAACCCTTCCCATCTTATATGTTAGTGTACCTTCTCTATCCGTATTAACAGGACGATTTTCTGACTAAGAGAGTTTACATACAACAAGTATAGGTTTCACAACCTGAAAAAAGGTTCTGACACAGGAGAGAGTTCTGTCTGTTCCTCTCCCCTTCTTTCAAATCTGCTTGCTTGAACCACCAGCACAGAGGTCAGATGGAAAACAGCGAGGACTGGTTAATGCACTGCAGTTTCTGCAATGTTCCCTGCTTCTACTAAGCCTACAGTAGAGAGGACAGTTTTCAAACTTTTTCTAACCTCTCCCAAAGCCATAAATGTTCCCTTGTATCCTGATCTTTGCAGAGACATGTTACCTCCTGTTCAACCCTCCACAAGCCCTGCTGATACTGCTGGGATGACTCTTGCAGAAAGTGCTTTTTCCAAGGCAGAGGACACAAAAATGTGTATTTCCATGCCTGAATGCTCACAAAAGTTGACTTTACTCCAGAAAAAATAATTGTATCTGCATATATATTAAAAATGGTATAGGTACTTCATTTTGAGAGTTACTTATAGCTTTAGAAGGTTTTGAATAATGTTAATTATTTAATAATTCTAATCTGCTTATCAAGAACTTAAATTTTTCATTAAATATGTAAGGATGGGTGATTCTGGGCACTGGACAGTTTCATAAGATTCTCTGGTTTTGTTCTCAGCTGTGAAAATAACCTAACACAGCTTTTTTACGTGTTTTAGTTTTTGCGATTTAAAAGCATTCTTTGCAGTCCGTACATACAGTGTAATTGAAAGGTAACAGCTAGGAGATGTTTCTAAATATTATTGTTACTTAATAGATGAAATTATTCTTATAGCCGTATTCTATTATTTAATATTTGTGTGAAATAAAATTGGTATTACAAAAGCATAAAGACAAGATACCATGTTCTTGTTCTGTGCAGAGGATTCACAGATAAAGGCAGAAGAACTTATCCACACATTTTTAATGATGCAGTTTCTCCAGAATCTCTATTTGAAAGCCAACAGGAAGTTTGCCAGCCTGTCAAACCTCGCTTGCTGTAATGCATGTTCTTACAAGATCCACAAAGCTAGACACATCCCTTGCAACTCCTTAATTTGTTTCTAGCCATTAATATTAGTCTTGCAGAAATCATGTTTCCACGGCTTCTTGGTAAAAATACAGGATTTGCATGGATGGGAATAAAAAAATTTTGAGCATTATCTCATTAGCACCTCTTCAACATACCCAGAAACTTCAGCGAACTGCTTTAGCCAGGCTTACAACTTATTTGACTAGAAGAGTGTTCAGAGATATTCTTCAGATCACAGGCTACAGGCTTCAGCCTGGTAAACCAGCGGATACTACCTGCTTCTCATTCCAGCTTCTGTGGTATTCTCTTTTCTGTGTTCTGTACAAAAGATACCTGGCGTTGGAAAGCTTTTTAAACCAAACTAACTTCTAAGGACCCCAGTACAGTCACCTCTTATTAGGAAAAGGCTTTATTCTCGTTCCCTAATCAAAGGAATTGCCATTGACTGAAAAAGCAAATAATTTAGGTATTCCTATTGGATTCTGAATCGTTATCACCATACAGATTAAAAGAAATCCCTAATTAACAAAATAAATACTGTCATGAGTTACTGTACTGAGTGAAAGTACTGCTAGTATGAAATCCAATTCTTGACTAATTAAGGCAGGAATCTAATAAGTAATTCTATTTTAATTCTATTTCATTTGCATTGCAGGTCAGATACACCTAGAATTACGCTCTATTCAGTCATCATGCTCTTCATCTTTTTGCTTGTCCTCATCATCAGCTACAAATATACTACTACTAACATAGAAACATTACTCAGCTTTCAAGAGAACTAGGGCAAGATCAGTGTCTTCCTATTTATCTGTCATACTAATGACAACCCACAAAACAAATTTTCAAAATATGGTGTCTCTGTATCTCTGTAATATTTAATGTATTTAGTTTCAAATATAAAGGACAGGCTATTGAATACAACTTTAACCGAGTTGTGAGTATAGGCCAGTGGTGGCTAATAGCTTTTAACAGACACCTTTCAAGCTGAACTAAGTTAAGCTACAGTTGTGAGCCTCATGCTTGGGTTAGCCTCACCTTCTTCCTGCTTTCGCTGACTGACCTAAGCTATTACTGTATCCTTTCAGTGTGAAGTCTGACAGAAAAATGCATGCAAAATTTCCACTCTCTCCAAGGGGCTGCAGCCAATTCAGTTCCTGTAATGAGCAGCACAGTCCATAGCAGGAATATTATATGTTCCTGAAGACATTTTTTTGATACTATATATTTTACTTCTTGTTTAACAAATGTTAATTCTATCTTTAAAGTACGTATTTGGATTATACATGCTCTCAGGCTTATTCTCTCCTTCAATATATAAATGTAAGCATTACTTGTTATAATAGTTAAATGTCTTATTTGAATCTATTTTTTAATTTCAGCTGAAGACATTTTTGCACTTCTAGCCAGAACTTTCTTATTGGCAAGTTAAGATACGTTATAAAGCTTATACTGTTAATGGCAATTGTTCTGTTTGTCCTAAAATAAGTTTAATAAAGCTCTATAGGTAAATAAATGGCGAACTTCTCATAATCACTTTATTCGATACTCAGAGTTTATGAAAATTTTGATAAAGATTATAAAAGCTGTAGAAACCTGGCATGAAGAGCACATGAGCATTTTTAATCATTTCTTACTGATTCATTTTGCATGATTCATATCCCATCTATTTCAGTACAGTTTGTACCAAGACAGAAATCAGAAAAAATCAGAAATCAATTTGGAAAATTTCGCTTCAGCAAGAACAGTCTGTTCCAACTGAACATTAAGCTGGTCTTCCCTTAAGAGAGGATGTTCCCATAGGCTGAAGCATAGGTGAGAGCCCTCCAGCTCCTTCTGGAGCATTTGCACATCTGTGTTCCACCTTCGCTGCATGTGTGCCAAATGCACGAGACACAATGAAGGTTTGTAGCAACATCTGTGCAGAGTGTGCTGCATCTCTCTGCAAATCTAAGATGCCTTAGTCTTCTCTCAGTTCTCTTTCATGGCTGAAAATTGGTGCTTCTCTAATCTTGACTATTTCTACACCTTTGAAAACTAAACAGACAATGGCATTTTCCATAAAGACAAGACACCATACTGCTCTTTAAGCCTATTTCTCCCATACAAGGATAGGACGATGTCATGGCATAAAGTAAATGTAGTATAGATTGGTAGACAATGATTTTGGTTCGTGTTCTTCTCTGAGGAGATTTTCTGTGTTCCTATTAAGGGCTCAAGCAGCTTGGCTTTTGGGTTTACACGGCAGAAGTCCCTGAGTTCACACATCATACCTCTTTTGTGGTAACAGTGCCCACTACTGATCACCGCCCCTTTACCAAATTGCCAGACTGATCTTATTGAGTATCTCCAAACCATACTTTCTCACTCTCCAAACTACTCAGATAAACGCAAACTGCTATAAAACATACCATGTAAGGCATAACTTTCTGCAGTATTCACGCATGCTTAACATTGCTTCTGACACCTAGCTAATCACAGTCTTTTTGCTCAAAAGAAGAATTTTCCTGTCTTTTGCAGATAACTGCACGAAAAGATAAACTGCATCACTGAGGAAGTCAGAGCTGTACTTTTGTGTCACTACTCTATGTAGTAAGTCTAATATTTAATACCAAAATTCAATTTTTAAGTCAAATAAATGACACTTTGGGGCTATACTCTTCAGCTTTATTCATATAATATGAATTTTATCTCTCCTGTCACTACAGGCTAGAAGTTGTGTCTTCCTCTCCTTTTTCTTCACTGTGCATCTTGTCAACAGGCAACAAACAGGAGAGAATGAAGAGGTGATCTTTGGTTAGAGGAAACTAGTATTGTGGCAAAGTGATTCACTAGAAGTCATTGCAGCATTTGTATTCCTTTCTTCCAGTTAATGCATACTATTGGTTGGAAACGGATTCCCTGCTTTTTCAGATAAGGTTTTTGACTCCTGCAGTTTTTAAGATACGATGGTATTTTCCTCAGTATTCCTTAAAATAGAAGGAGCTTTTCCCCAGAAAACTTTTTGGTTTAATAGCTACCAGCTTGTTTCCTAGCTGCCAGCCAAAGGAGCAGATGAAGAACATGACCCAAAGGAGACACAGACATCCTGTCCACCGGTTTAGTGTTTCACTGGCAAAGTAAGGCCTTACTGCTAACAGTTGTATGGCTGAGATGAACCACAGGTTCATACACCAGTCTCTCAGGCGTTGTGAACTGCATCTTTTTAAAGTGCTACAAAGGGGCAGTAGTTGTCTTTATAAAATTGAATCTGCTGGAAGAGAGCATCCTGTTGATGCTTTTACCAACTGGAATTTTGTTTTGCTACTGCTCAACAAGGTTATCGATAAGGTTACCTTACCACCAGGTTATACAAGGTTACTGTCGAAGGTGTTTGCAGCCTTAGAAGCGGCCATGCGTTCACCAGTAGCCACAGGTGGGCTATCTGCAGATCCGAAAGGCTCAGACGGTACCTCGCTAAAGCTAGCGCCAATTCCCCTTCTCCGCACACCGGGAACATAAAATGGCGGCGCTAGGGGACGCTCCACATGGCCCCAACACAGACCCTCCTGCCACTGGAAACTAAGAGCCTTAACGTTTGGATCTTGAACACAACGTGTGTGTCACGTTCGACGTAACACGGGGCAGCCTAGCACAGCCCAGCCGGTGTGAAACCGCGGCGGTGTTCGCTCCGGCGCGGCTGCAGGCCTGAGCCCGGGCCGGGTCCCCGCGAGGCGTGCGCAATGCCCGCCCGACGGACCTCAGCCGCCGCTCGGCAGCCCGCACCGGGACCCTCCGGCCAGCTCACCCACCCCTGACACCTCCCGGCACGGAAACGGGCAAGGCACGGCGCAGCGCCCACCGCACCTCCCCCTCGCCCCCGTCCGCGGAGCTGCCGCCTGTGCACCTGCCGGGTGGGCCGGGGGCGGGGAACGCCCCACGGCTCGGGGGCGGCGCTTGGCACGCCGGGAGCCGTAGTCCGCCCCGCCGCGTTGGGCGCCGGGAGTTGTAGTCTCCGCCGGCCCGCTCCCGGCGGAACGTGGGGGCGGGCTCCAGCGGCTCCATTTTGCGCCCATTGGAGGGGCTGCGAGGCCGTCCCGCGGCCCCGGCGGCGGCACCAGCGCCAGGCAGGGCGCCAGCCGCTGCCCGCGCCGCTCCCCCGCCCGCGCCCTGACCGCCGCGCCTCGCCTCCTCCCGCCCTTTCCTTCTCTTCTCTCCTCTCCCCTCCCGCCGCCACCGGCACTGCCATCGCTACCGGGGTGGGGCCCGCGCCCGCTCCCCCCCGCGCCGCCCGGCCCCCGCCGCCGCCGGCCGCGGGCTGAGCGCGTCTCCCGGGGGCGAGGCCCCGTCCCTCCGCGGCGGCGGCTCCATGGTGCCCGCCGCCCCCCCCCGCCCCGCAGCAACAGGCAGGACGAGGAGGAAGCGGCCCCCGGGGGTCCCCACCGCCCCGCCGCCTGCCTGAGCAGCGCCGCCGCCGCAGCGGGAGCGACCGAGCGGGCGGGGGGCGCCCGCGGGCCGCCGGCGATGGCGAACCAGCTGGTGATCCTCAACGTCTACGACATGGTGAGCGCCCGGCCAGGGGCCCGCCGCGGCGGGCAGGCCCGGCCCGGGGCCGTTGGCGGCAGCGCGGCCCCGCGCCTGTGGCGGCGGGCGCGGTCGGGGGTCCCAGCCCCCTCCCGGGAGGGCCGCAGGGGCCTGCGGCGCGGAGCGTCCGGCGGGAGGGGGGCGAGGACGGCGGGGAAACTTTTCCTGCCCTTGCCCTGCCTGTCCCCGCCTGAGCTGGCTCCGTGGGGCAGTGGAGCTGGGGAGATAAGGCCCCGGGGGCGGGGGGCGATGGTGTGCGGAGGTGTGCCGGTTGTTAGAGAGCTCTTGTGATCCCCAGCCAAAGTTTGCAGCGCTGCGGGCCGGGTCTGTCAGTGACAGGTTGGTTCCGTCCCCGTCGCAGGGGAAACTTTTCCCCTGCCCCAGCTGTGGATGAGCAGCGAGACGTGAATGTCCCCGAGCTGCTCGTCATCCCCCTTACAGCCCCCAGGGCTCAGCAGGGGGGAGGCCCAGCCTTTCCTGCTCCTGAAAACCATAAAAGTGGCTGTTTTTTCAGCAGGACGGTAGTGAGGGATGACTGCTGTCTCTATAGAGATGAGAGGTTTTTTAGCGCTGTGTCAGTAATGTGTTTTTTCTAGACCAGAATTTTTGAACAGGTTCGGTATGAATGCAACTCGGTGGAAATAAGGGAATTGCTCCAGCTCGATTTGCAGTCCTATGAGCTCACCTTCCTTCTCTCTGAGTAATCTTTCTGTGACACCTACAGCAACTGTTGTATTGTCTTCTGTTCAGCTGGAAGCTGCTCAAATGCCATGGTAACAAATGAGGTCTAAGTACCTGCATAGAACAGGAGGTGCGGATAAGTAATATTAAGAAAATATTATCCGTTAATGCGTTTCAATCGCTGGAAATTAGAACAAGTAGCAGTAGTTCTCTGACCACGTTTTGAGTCTGCTGATAGAGGGAGGGACAGTAAGATTGACAACTAGGTTCAGGTAACATTGTTTGTGTTACTTAGCTTATTTTGGACAGGCTTTCCTACCACCACCACCGTTTCAAAGCAAACTCTTGGTGTTTTCAAAGGAAAAAGGTGTATAGCGTAGAGTACTGCTGGCAGAGAGAAAATGCAGCTTGTTTGCTTGGGAATACTCAGGCTCTAATGCCAGAATGTTTAATGGCAATCAATAGGGAGCTCTCTGGCTTGAAATTAAAATTATATATGCGATTATATGAACTAGCCTGATTTATTTTCTTTCACGCTAATACTTATCGTAGAAATCAATGTCCCCGTCAAAGGATTCCTTCCCCTGTCCCCCAGGTGTCCGAGTTCTGTCTCAGTGAATATAACCGGTTACTTCTACTGTGTTTTTCCCTCATTATAGAGAATAAGGGGAGACTGGAGACAGGAGGAGTCTACTCACTGTAATTTTTTCTGAGAGAGGGGAGGAAAAAATGTGGTCTTTGCTCACCTGGTTGAGCTCATACATGATGCTGATATGACAAAATGTCAGTGTGCACCTTATTTATACTAAACATAAGGAGGGAAAGATGCTCTGTCACATGCATATGTATGCCTTCTCTGGACTACAGTTAAAAAATATACGTTGGAGAAGCTCTTTCAGCATGAAGAGATGGTTTTACATATATTAACTATAAATATTTGTACAGAGAAAGAAGTAGGACTTCAGTTTCGGGACTCTTACATAAGAAGGTATCTTTGAAGTCAAGGCTTGACGCACTTCTGACTCACTAAGATGGAAGACCCAGCGTTCTCACAAAGACTTGTTTAGCTGTGCGAAGTGTCACCTGGGCCCAGTTCACAGGCAGGCTGTGAAAACTAACAGAATGGACTGTCCCCTGTGTAAGTGCCTGCCTGGAAAGAATCACAGAATCACACAGAATCACAGAATGGTTGGGTTTGGAAGGGACCTCTGGAGATCCTTTAGTCCAACCCCCTGCCAAAGCAGGTTCCCCTAGAGCACACTGCACAGGGTCATGTCCAGGCAGGTTTTGAATATCTCCAGAGAAGGAGACTCCACAACCTCCCTGGGCAGCCTGTTCCAGTGCTCTGTCACCCTCAAAGTAAAGATGCCATGGCCTCTGTGCGAAACTGTTCTCGCTATGATGATGGCATTGGTGTGATGTGACTTCAGCACACCTTTTCTTTTTCTCTTGTGATAGTCTACTCTTTCATTCACGTGGTTCTTCTTCATTACTTACTCCTTAGATTTCCTTCCTGCAACCCATATCCTCCTGTCTTTTTCCTCAGAGTTGAATTACTGTGACCAGTTTTACTCCAGCCATTCTAGGAAGGCTGATAGTTGACAGGAGAGAGGGGAAAAAAAGCAACAGGAAGGTTGTGCTCATAAAAACTAGTGTCATACTTTTCCTGAAGACATGTTGGAGCATGATAGTTGTCCTGTTGTGATTAATGGGGCTCTGCCTACATCAAGAAGTAGCATAGCCTCTAAAGCCACCATCTGCTGAAGGAACTTACGCACCAAAAGAAGGGAGCAAGCACATTTATTTGCAGATGTTTGGTCACATGTAGGGGTGGCTTTTTGTGCACTGGTCTGCAGTTGTGGTATTTGTTGAAGCTGTACATCACCACAAATTATACATAGTGTAAACTGAGACCGCTAAGCAGAATATTTCTATATCCTGCTTCAGCTGTGTTTGTTGTTCTGTAACGATGTCTGCATTATTTGAGCATTAGAGAAACAGTTTTCCTTTAAACTGGAAAGAAAAACTGAGGTTCCCACGGTGTCTGAAAGACACTGTCAATCTACCTACCTCCAGCATCGAACTCTTCCACTAAGCGATGTCTCAGTCCATTTTAAACTTGTTTGAAGCAGGAGCTTAAACTAAAGCCTTGCTTTCATGTTGCGTAGCAGTTACATTACTGCATGTAGACAGCCTGCTGAAATCAATGATATTGCGTTGTTCGGGGACACTAAGAGTCGGGGGGAGAAGGGAACAGACTTTCATAGTAGCTATTTTGAAGTTCTGTTTATGCATCAAATTGTGCCAACTGTGTGTGGAGGCATTAGCAGGTTTACTGTTTGCTTCTGACATTTTGTGTCACTTGGAGGGAGGTTTGGGGTTTGTTGTAGTTTAGAATGGGATTGGGGTTTTTGTTTCTCTTTTGGAAAAAGAGACCACCGTTAGTCACCTGGTTGACAAAATCAACACTACTGTAATTGCAACGGTCGTATGAACAGCTTTATTTTAACCCGAGTTCTAACTGTAGCTTCATTTCCCAGACAGCTGCTTAGGTATGCAGGGGAATACTAGGTGACCTTGCTACTGTTGAAACTGCTTACAGGACTGAGTCACTTGGTTTTGCAGCATATACCCTTCCATTGTCCTTAGCGCTTGAAAAAGCAAAAATCTTTGATAAAACCAAAGGGCGAGGAGGGGTGCGTGTGTTGTACAAGAAAGCGGCCTTTCAGGTACTGGTAACTTTACAGAGGGAGAGAAGCTTAAGGGCATATTTACGTGCTGCAGTTCATGCCTTTGAAAATCTTTTATGATTATTAAAAGGGTAGGGTGAAGACTTTGATATATTGTGTTTTGAGAACCAGAGTACTTTACAGTTGCATTTTAACTAACTGCTATTTTTAGGAGTCTAGCTTTTTTGTGCCCAAAGTAGCATCCTATTTTTTCCCTTGTTAAATAAGGCTTTAACAGTCTAAAGTATTAACATAAATGAAAGCTCTGAAGAAAGTAATGAAGATACTTTTTAAGCACTGGGATTAGTCTTTTTCTTTCATTTCAGTGACATGACTTTATTGGGGCACATAGAAAAACGCTGCTTTGATATTTTCGTTCCGATAGTTGCATCAAACATGAATTCCAGTTTTACAAGACTGACTTATTGCACGATATTGAGGATATGGGATTGTGCTGCTTCTATGCATTCTACTATGGCTAAATTCATATCAAGACTAAAGGGAGGGAATCCAGTTTGTGTAATGGAAGCAACGATGAAGCTTTTTGGGATCAGTTTGGGATTCCAGAACTTATGGCGTGTTGCTGAACCAACGAGCTATATAGATGTCATTTAATTTACAAGCTTTGTTTTGTGAGTTGTATATAATCTTTTCAGCTGTAGCCAAATTCAGCATACTTTAAGTTGCATTTGTCCTGTATTTCCTTCTTCAGTGAGATAAGGCATTTTGTTCAATGAGAGAATGTGACTAACCTTCCAATAGCTGATCCAGATTAAGTAATAATTAGATATAATTACTGTTCCTAGGGGGAAAGTAATTCTGCCTTATTGAAATTCTTTTGTCTTCAATTAACCTACTCTGTTCTTACTGGAAATATTAAGCGAAGTGCCAGCTTGCTTTAGGCACGTCTTCCAAAGCTGCCAGCATTTGTTTCATTTGCCACCCGTGCTCAGTTTTTGTAGCCTAGTGAGCCCCGTGTGTTTAGGTGGCACCAGTAAGGAGCAGTGCATACTTGAATAGCACTGGACTTGCTGGGCGCCTTGTTAGGGCAGCTTTCCATCCTGTTTGTCTGCTTCTGTACGGATTGATGAGGAGGGCTGGTGACCCACTTTTCTGTCCTCTCCCTATACCTTGCGTTAGGTTTCACGGGGTTGTGGGAGGAGAGGAGCGTGAATAATTTTTTTCTCCTGCCTAGTAGTGAACTGGGCTTTATTACTTCTCCTGCTTATGGGATATCTTGTGTAATTTTTGTTCCATTTTCAGAAAGCAGTGATAACTTTGCTTGGCACTAACAGATCTGATGCGTATGTGATATGTAGGTTATTTGGAATTTAGAGGCCAGACCCAGAGCTTTCTGGCCAAATGGGTGTCCAGGAGAGGAACGACTAGAGCACCAGGGACCCTGTCTAGCTCAGTTCTTGATGAGGTTCGTTTGGATACACCTTCTCATTAGGCAAACATACTTTCTTCCTGTGCTGACAAACTGTCATGTTGAATGTGCCCACGGTTTTGGCTATAAATATAAGCCTAAAACTATTTTGAAGTGGTCATCTGGTAACGTGTGGGATAGGACTGGCTTCAGAACTGAAACAGGTTTATGTTGAAGTAGCTCTTCCATTTTCCTGGGGGCTTTAATTTCACTTCAATGAACACAAACCACTTTTTTATGCTCACAAACATGGTAAGTTAGTTGAGTAGTCTTAACATCATTCTCCTTCCTTCTCCTCTTCTTGTGTTCTCCCTGTTCTGTGTCTTTCTATACAGAGTAAATCTAACCCAGTATATTTCTGGATGTAGCTTGATCATACGGACTAGCTCTCTGCTCTTTTCGGGGGGAGGAAGGAGAGAACTGCTAAGCCCTTTAAATAGACTAAGGTGATGATTTAGTATAGTCACCCATACCCCACTAGCTAACAGCAATGCATTGGCAAAGCCAGAAATTAAAGCAAAGGGTGAAGTTTAGTCTTAAGCAGAATTTATCCACAGATCTCAATAAACCTTAACTTTAAATAAATGTAAGTAGTAAAATTTGTCTTCTGTTAATTCATGTTGACAAGATTTCCCACAACTGGCTTGTCTATAGAAGAGAACATGAAATCCTCAGCATCTTGTTAGTGAGATAGTCATTTGTGTCCTGTGCCTGCTAGCACAATTGTGAATTTTAGGTTGGAAAAATCATGTGCTGATGTTTGGCAACGGCTGGTTACTGACTTTGGGGGGCCATTTATTTTAGGTTTGACAATACTTAGAATAAGGATGACTGTGAAAGCCAGATATGTCCATATCTTACTCCTGAAAATTTGTAACTTTTCGCCTGACTTGCTCTTTTTGCCATTTAACTTGTAGCTTCTCAGTCCAAAGTTTAGTGTATCATTTTTATTGGGAGAAAACTAGCTTCCAGAAATGCACGTTGTACGCCATAATGTTTGTAATGGCCCTGTAAATTATGCACTAACTCCAGCTAGCGCATCTTAACATGTGTGACACCTGTAACCTCTATGTTTTTGTCATCTGTTGTGCTGTTTTAATAGTGACTTCACATCAGAAAGCACTTATGTCAACAAGTTGTGTAAAGAAAATAGCTTCTTTTTCTTCCTGTTTGCTAAACAAACGTTAATTTGCTGGGGGTGCTACCTCAGTCTCTATCCTGCCTGCCAGCTGACTTTTTGAAGTCTGCTTTGTAGAAGTTCGGGGCGGTGCCCTTTGGGGCCAGACAACCTGGGAGGAAATATCCCACTACTGCAGTAATTGACAAAATAATGTTTTCCTTGTATTTTTCAGAGGTTTTTCTTCCTGGCCAATTTTAGTTTTAAGGACACAGAATCACAGAATCACAGAATGTTAGGGATTGGAAGGGACCTCGAAAGATCATCTAGTCCAATCCCCCTGCCGGGGCAGGATTGCCTAGACCATATCACACAGGAACGCGTCCAGGCGGGTTTTGAATGTCTCCAGAGGAGACTCCACAACCTCTCTGGGCAGCCTGTTCCAGTGTTCAGTCACCCTTACAGTAAAGAAGTTTTTCCTCAAATTTAAGTGGAACCTCCTGTGCTCCAGCTTGCACCCATTGCCCCTTGTCCTGTCAAGGGATGTCACTGAGAAGAGCCTGGCTCCATCCTCTTGACACTTGCCCTTTACATATTTATAAACATTAATGAGGTCACCCCTCAGTCTCCTCTTCTCTAAGCTAAAGAGACCCAGCTCCCTCAGCCTCTCCTCATAAGGGAGATGTTCCACTCCCTTAATCATCTTCGTGGCTCTGCGCTGGACTCTCTCTAGCAGTTCCCTGTCCTTGAACTGAGGGGCCCAGAACTGGACACAATACTCCAGATGCGGCCTCACCAGGGCAGAGTAGAGGGGGAGGAGAACCTCTCTCGACCTGCTGACCACACCCCTTCTAATACACGCCAGGATGCCATTGGCCTTCTTGGCCACAAGGGCACACTGCTGGCTCATGGTCATCCTGTTGTCCACTAGGACCCCCAGGTCCCTTTCCCCTACGCTGGTCTCCAACAGGTCTGTCCCCAACTTGTACTGGTACATGGGGTTGTTCTTGCCCAGATGCAGGACTCTACACTTGCCCTTGTTATATTTCATTAAATTTCTCCCCGCCCAACTCTCCAGCCTGTCCAGGTCTCTCTGAATGGCTGCGCAGCCTTCCGGCACATCAGCCACTCCTCCCAGTTTTGTGTCATCAGCGAACTTGCTGACAGTGCACTCTAATCCCTCATCCAAGTCATTAATGAATATATTGAATAGAACTGGTCCCAGAACCGACCCTTGCGGGACTCCGCTAGACACAGACCTCCAACTGGACTCTGTCCCGCTGACCACTACTCTCTGGCTTCTTTCCTTCAGCCAGTTCACAATCCACCTCACTACCCGATCATCCAGACCACACTTCCCCAGTTTAGCTGCGAGGATGCTGTGGGAGACCGTGTCAAACGCTTTACTGAAATCGAGATAGACCACATCCACAGCTTTACCATCATCTATCCACCGGGTAACATCCTCATAAAAGGCTATAAAGTTGGTTGAGCAAGACTTCCCCTTGGTGAAGCCATGCTGAGTGCCCCTAATGATCCCCCTATCCTTGATGTGCCTAGAGACAGCACCAAGAACAAACTGCTCCATCACCTTTCCAGGGATGGAGGTGAGGCTGACTGGTCTATAGTTACCCACTGAGGCTTTTTTTTTTTTAAGCCTCTGTTTGAGGTTCCTTTTTAAATTATGTGTCACTTGAAAATTTTTACTGCTTAGAGACTGATATTTTGAGGGTGGTGACGTAGCCAAGGAAAGACAGTAATTTTGAGGTTTTTCCCTTTCTAGAACTCTGCATCTTTAATGTCTTGAGGGTAATAGCTCCTGATAGGCACTCACTGCTGCTGCTGCTTTTGAAAAAGAAAAGAGAAAGCACTAAAGGAAGGGTTTTTCCTTTTTGTTTTTTTTCCTTTTTTCTTAAATTATCACTTCCTGGTTTCCTTTTGAAACTCAGCTATTATTTGTTGCCTACAATAGAAGTGGTATATTGGAAACAGGCATTAGACCTATGCAAAAGACTTACACCTAATGTATGGAGACACACAGGTGAAGAGCTTGGAGAGAGCTTAGTCTGTTGTATGGTGACCACCAATTGAGTATTCAAAGACAAAATATACTAAGGTAATTTCAGTGCATCTTACATATCTCTGAGTGTGTCTCGTGCTCATCTGGTCATAAGCAAAAGTGTGGTCATTGCTATAAGTGACACCTGGTGTGTGTATATTACAGTCCTACATTCTGATGTTTTTCAAAAAATGCTTCTGCAAAGTTGCTGCAGTTGGTTCTAGAATGTGTTCCACCTAATGGAAAACTTTACAACCTGTAACTTGCTGACAAATCAAAAGTTGATCTGGATTTCTCCCAGGTACAGTCTCCTTGGTTGACAGACATTGACAGCACTAAAACACTGGAGCATAACCTAATGGAATTAATTGACTGTGTACAGTTAGGGAATTTTAACGACATGTTCTGTTCCCATAAAATGTGCAGTTTCACTTTGTGGTAAGGTTTTATGCTTTGGATGTGGGGGACAAATACATGTCAGTCTGCTATCGGAAGACAAATCTGTATTGGAAACTAACTAGATCTTTTTTGTTCTCTCCTTTCCTTTTAGTATTGGATGAATGAATATACTTCTTCCCTTGGAATTGGAGTGTTCCATTCGGGTATAGAGGTGTATGGCCGAGGTATGTACAAGAAAAACATAACTTGCTCTTTGTTCTTGTAATGCTGTTAAAAATTTTTTTTCAGGTAGTGAGAGAAGTCTGGCTTCTGAAACCTGTTCATCAGTTTTCTCTTAAAGTTCTCACTGCCTCTGGAAAAAACCTTGGATATGAATAATCCGGTAGTCATCTTGCATTCTTGCATAAAGCTGTGCAGCTATGAAAAAGTGTGCCATTTATTCAGCTAGGCATAGAAATCTTTATTTTAGGTTTTGAAATACCTGTTGTTAAAACAAATGTATACTTCATGTAAGCATGGTTGAATCATGTTTCCTCAGTATTCTGCCAGCACTTAGTGCGAGGAGTTAATTTTTGACTACAGAAACAAGTCTGTTGCAGGTAAGCACCTAAAAGTGCATGATGCTCAGGAAAAACTGTCTGTTCCTTATTGGTAGGTTGGTTTATTTTAAAGAGACAGTTTCACAAAAGATACACTTGTGATAAATACAGCAATATATTCCGATTTTGCTAAATAGGCTGTACTTTGGGGATGCAGCCTCCTGATCTGTTCAGGCCACTTTGAATCCCTGTTGCTGCCAGAAGGTGTTTCTGAGCGTGCAGTAGCACAGGCTCAGGTCTGAGGTGTTCCTGCCTAGCAGTACAGTGATGCTCTGACGTGATGGTGTTGGTAAAAGTAGTCCATTTAAAGAAGAAAAATCTACTTCAGTTCCTTTTTTGGAATGTGTTTGGAGCTGAGGGGAAGCAGCAAAAGGTGTGGCATGCGATCCAAGCCCATGTTGCGCAAAGTTATGTTAAGCTAGAGATGTTTCGGCTACTATAATGGTCACATTGTAACTGGGTTTGAACGTGTTATCAAAGCAACAAATTGGCAAAATACAATGCTCATTGTTAAAACTTTCTTGCGTTTCTTTTAATCCAAACCAGAAAGACCTGGCTCGTAATAGTGCTGTGCCTGAAACCCAGTTCCTGAGCTGTGCCAAATACATGTGCCTCCCTTCCTGTTCATATTATAACAGCTTTCTCATATAGCAGGTCATTCCCCTGCTAGAACAATGACTTGCATTTTTCAAAGTACATCAAACTTTATTTATTAACCTGTTGTAAAAAAGATTATCCACAAAACTGAATGCTAGACTTGGATGATGTGTTACGAGTTTTGAGGAAAGGAAGCATGAAGTCATGCCTAAAGCTTTTTATTGCACTCTGGGTGTGGCATGCTGTGTTATCTTACAGACGCAGAAGGAAGCTAAAGCACACCGTGATGTTTTCATGTACCGTAAGAGTTTATGCCAGCAGATGCTACATGCAGACTTCAGATGCATGCACTGATTTACTTTCTTGTTATAGTAAAGAACTCAGGACAGTTGAATCTTGTAAATCAAGAAATTAAAAACCTATTAGGCCACTGCTTGCTGCCACACTTACAGCTGGTAGTGCACACTGAATAGAAGAGCCATCAGACCTTTGAGGATGCAGTACTTTGAATCCCTAATCTATAAACATGTAAGTGGACTTTTAAAGACAAGCATGTATAAAGAACGTTGGTAGCATTTACAATTTAACTTGTAAATCCTCACTTATACGATGAAAACAATATATACTTACTGTGAAGTTATTCAAGTTAAACCTGTACACTGATGTAGGAAATTTTCTGTCAGTTTTTACTCAGGTTGACTAGTAACTAACAAAACTATTCATTTCCAGCTCCTTGCATTTGTTACCCACGAAAATAAGATGTCTGGTTTCTAGCTTTAGATCCTTGTGAAGTGTTCTTCCAGTCAGTGAGGTCTGCTGTTCTTTCCTGTCGTTGTATGCTGTTTTTGTTAAATCTGAGCATTCTCTTTCAGAATTTGCCTATGGTGGTCATCCATACCCTTTTTCTGGAATATTTGAAATTTCACCAGGAAATGCTCCTGAGCTAGGAGAAACATTTAAATTTAAGTAAGAATGATACCTATTTTCTTGCTTTTGAGAAGGCATATTAAAAAGACAACTTGTTGCATTTCTTTTTGAGGATAGATGTGTTGAATGACACCACAGGATTTCTGACTTTCTGAGAAATTATTGTGTTTACGTGGAAATGAAAGATGGGACAGAGGTGATGAGACAGTGAAACGTCTACAGCAAAGAACATTATTTTTAGCATACCATTAAATTCCTTAAATGTGTACAAATTGTGTGTACTTAATGGCTAGCTCTTGTTACTCATACAGTATATACAACAGGGTAACTTATTGAAGGTAGTGAGATTTTTATTCAAAGAAAAAGCTGAAAAATGTTGCTCTTCAGGGTTTCCCCATGTCTCTTTTCCACTTTCTCAGTGTGATTGCCTTGACCCTTCCCTGCATTACAAGCTCTTATCTGTTCTCAGCTGTCTCTTGGAAACAATAGCCTTTGGAAAGGAGGGGGAAATTGCATCCAGTGTTTGTCAGAGTTAAGTTGCAAAGAACTTAAGTAAGCTGCAGGTAGACAATCAGCAAGGAAGTAATCTCTCATGATAAAGATGAAAGTGGTGCTGTAAAATGGAATAGAACGAATCTGTGTTATTCTAGGAGGGCAGAAAGATCTCCCCAGCGACACTGGGGTGATTTTTGAGCAATGTATGAACAGTAATCCACCTATATCATGGAAGCCTGATCACCTACTCTCTCTTTTTCTCTTCTAGAGAGGCTGTGGTTCTAGGCAGTACTGACTTTATGGAAGATGACGTAGAAAAAATAGTAGAAGAGCTTGGAAAAGAATTCAAAGGAAATGCTTATCACCTAATGCACAAAAACTGCAATCACTTTTCTTCAGCTTTATCTGAGGTAAACAAACATGGAGGTCTATAGAAAGGTGCTTCCCAGGTGGCTATAGAGCATCACCTTCTTTCTGTCTTTTGGAATGTTTGGCCTAATTTCCAACTTCCTATCTCTGTTGCCTTGGGCAAATGTCACCGCTTTTCAGATTTTATTTGTGCTTATGTGCAAAGCACAAGATTTTGCTGCCAACAGTGCTAAATATTCTTGTCATACAGTTTGTGTTTGAGCAGGGGTGCATTCCTAATAGAGGGACCTAGTAAATAAAGCATTAACAGGATTTCAAAATCATTTCAGGTGCTTTGGAGATCACTACTGAAGATCGAACCACGTGTTGCTTTTATCAATATTTCCCCACAGAGCCATCACACTGAAAATAACTTTTAGAATTATGACGTATTGTTAAAGGATAACAAAGGCATTGAAGTTTCACAGACAATGTTAATCTTCTGCTTGAGAGGCTTTTGTCAAGTTACTGCTCTGCCAGCACCTGTGTCCTGCTCAAGTAGAAAGCTGAGTGGTCGTGCAAAGTATCTGACTATGGAGTTGAATGGGCTTTGCTTTTTCCCCTCAGCTTTATTTTACCGTGATCGGTTTGCCAATATGGTTGAACGCCTGATCACTCATGTGTGTATCAACACAAGGGAAAGGGTCAGGAACAAGTAACCCGGGACAAAGAGGGCAATGGCAGTTGTGATTTTTATCAGTAGTTGGCAATCTGTGCTTGTCAGAATTTATTCTAACATTTCATTGAAGCACTCCAAAAAACAGATGGCTATTTTTTGCCATGGTGAACTTCCATAAAATGTAATTGTTCTTTTTTTCAAAACAGTTAATGGCACATGGATTATATAGCCTGTGTTTTGTGTAGACTGTTTGATCTTCCAGTGGTACTGGAAAATTTTATTGTGGTGATGATTCATGTGCAACACTGGTACAAGTAAGTAGGGTGAGACACTGACAAAGCCGCAGTTGGCATGAAATCTGGCCTATATGGCCAGGTTTTTGCCATACTCTTCGACCGCATGGTCATGTTGTTTCTATTTTATGTCTTATCCTATTTAGTTCAAATTGACTGTAAAAACAGGGATATAATTACAAGTTAAATGCTGCTTAGTTACAGCAGAGTAATGCTTCCATTAGCTATGATTTTCTCCAGATTTGCACTGGAGTTAAGTAATACCAGAAGTGAATATGGAAGTAGTTAAGTAAAATAGCTCACTCCTTGAATAGTGACAACAAAACCATTTAATGACTGATGTACAGTAAAAACAAGTATTTGATGCAGCTTTATATATTTTTGAGGAGTTGAAACCAGCTCTGCATTGTATAGCTTCTCTTGTTCCAGTGAACCAAAGTCTGTGTGTGCTTGGCCTTTGTGCTGTAAGATAGTGACGTCTTGTGCAAAGTCATCAGAGGCCATTCCAGTAAACAGCCTCAGCTGTACGCATAACTCCACGTAACTGTAATATTGGCACTGTCTTCTTGACTGCTTGATTTCAGGGTGCTCTTTTGTAATAGTGAGATTTCTCCTGCACTTTCTGAGGAATTAGTGGTGAATAGAAAGCATACCTTAACTCTTTTCTGTGCCTTTTATAGAAGGTATTCAAAAAGCGTGAGGGGGTTAGGCTTTTCAGGACTTCTAGGAAAAGCGTAGAACCGTGTGTCAAACTCTCACAGTGGAAAACAAGTCTCCTTGTGTGACTTGGGATGCTGCTTTTCCTGATGGAGAAAGTTTCTTAGTGCACCTAATTTGAGTGCTTCTTGATTGGCGTTTGTGATACGTAAATCGTAAGGCTGCTGCAGCATTTGGTTTTTATGTACAGTGCTGTAATTTTGTCACTGCTGAATCTTAGAAGACAAATTAATCCTTTCTTTTCCCTTCCCATCTAGATTCTGTGTGGGAAAGAGATTCCACGATGGGTGAATCGCCTTGCCTACTTCAGCTCTTGTATACCCTTTCTCCAGAGCTGTCTGCCAAAGGAGTGGCTAACTCCTGCAGCCCTCCAGTCTAGCGTGAGCCAGGAGCTACACGAGGAGCTGGAGGAAGCTGAGGATGCAGCAGCATCAGCTTCCTTGGCAAGCTCAGCATCTGGGTCTAGAACTGGTCGCCACACCAAATTTTAAGTCCTCCTCCAAAGTATCAAAACGGTTTGAAATACTTCAGTTTAATCTTTCCAGCAATCGACTTCCTGACAGAACATGAGAGCTGACTCTAGAACGTTGTTTTTATATGCAAAAAAGGCTCTCAGCAATCCCTGTTTCAGCTCAGGATTATTTATGTAGTGAAAAGAATTGCTGGGAGAAAAGGGAAGGATTTTGTGTGAAGCCACCCTTTTCATTTTCACCTCTTTGGTAGACTTAGATTAACTTAACATCTTGTATAAAGCAGAACTTAAATTATTTGTTTACAGTATTGTGTACTGCTGTTTACAAGTCCTGTAAGGACTCCTGCCACCATGGAAGAAGAGAGAATTTGAGTTTGCTTTAACTCTTGGTATAACTCAAAAGCAGCGGTATGATGCCCTGGATGAACTGTCCCCTTTGTTTTCAAGATTTAAGGCAGGTGAACGTTAAATTTCTAAGAAATGCCAGAAATGGCTGAATACTATATATGTGAACAGGGTACTGTGTACTTAAAGTGGCTGATGTAAACAGGTAGATTCCAGGATGTAGGGAGACTGGTTTTGTCTAAGATCTGTTACTAGAAGTATGACCTCTACATTAATGAAACTGTGGATTTTTGCACATGTGAAGGGAAATTTCTATCTCATTACAATGCACATTGATGTCCTCCTTTTTTTTTTTTTTTTTTCAAACTCAGCAATGTAGTTTGCATCCCATCTTCTGTGTGTATTTAAAGTCTGCTTCAGCCAGGATTTAGACACGTGAGTATCATCTGTTAGAAGCATCAACAAATTTTTCACAGTTTGCTTTACTTGATTTCAAACTTGTGTATAGAAGTTAGTACTTGTATTCTTCTTTTGTTTCATATAGTTTGGAATAGTGTAATACAAGCCATTTATGGTTGGGGAATGGCCTTGCTTTCTGCTGCAGCTTTTGCTTCATTTCAGTTTGTAAACACTCGTGTCCTTTTTTTTGAGCTATAAATTACTGCCCAGTTGTGCATATCCGCACAAATTATAGCGAAATCCTAATTTATTTCCCCACAGTCTCTATCTGTGGCATTAACTTTCTTGTCAGATGTAATGAAGAAAAACCTGAAAATTGCTTATGCACCTGCGTGTTTACACGGCAGAACCCACTAATCTGCACATGTAATTATATCTGAAGCTAAGAGATATTATTTTCTAAAACACAGAAGTATGTTTGCTGGTAGATTATAATTAGAGCTAAATTATAATTAGTGATCAGAATATATAATGGAATGCCTTATTCTTGTTCACATACCAAGAGAATTAATGGTTCTTCCAGTCATTAGTGTAAATTAGTGAGGTTCTATTGTGCACAGAAGGATACAGTAGCACAAACATGAGGGAGGTGAGCTTGTGTATTTTGTAAGACTTGCTGCCTTAAACTAACAAAAACCATACCATCCGTAAACTGATCAGCTCACAAAGAAGTGTGCATTTACTAGAAGTATAAAAGATTCTTACAAGCTTTATTTTCAGTCTGTTGCTGGGTTTAGTTTTTCCATTAAGTGAAATACTTACTCTACAGTTTCTGCTGTTTAAAAGGAAAAAAGTCCTCTTAGGAGGCAAGAATGCTTCATGTTGTGAACACTCCTAGCCATGGGTAGTCAGTGCCGTTGAACCCTACAGCAAGGTGCAGCAGGCTGTATCATAGTAAGAATTCTTATGATTGCCAGCTCCAGTTCACGTTGGAAACAAGCAGAAGTTTTTCTGCTAGCAGTCGGGTCGAATCCTTTGTCAGACAGTCTTTTAAGTTTTCACTCATCTTGTGTGATGCAGTGTAGGTACAGAGAGATGCTCAGTTCTGGGGGAAAAATAAAGTGAGACTCTAGAAAGAGTGGGATGATAGTAGAAGTCTCTTCATCTGTAGTTTGGTACGTGTTTTAATAACCTCTTCTACCAAGTGGGAAATGATTAAGACTGACAAGTCTACCAGTAACTACGTTCTCTGGTCTCCAGAAGCTGGGCATACTGACTCTCCCTGTTGAGTGCTTTTTCACTTGAATCTCTGAATTTGAGTTCTCCTTTCTTTTTTTTCCTGTAGTGAAAATGAATGTGGTGGTCTCCAGTCAACTCCCAAGCGTTACAGAACTGAATCTCACACTACTTACAGCTAAGGCAACAGGCCACAGACAGGTTATTTTGTCTCTGCTGTGCAGCTGTGGTAGTAATGTGACTAAGTCTCGTGGCCAAGGCAGGTCCTTTATTTCAGCTCAGGGTTGAGGCCACTGATCTAGCAATGTACTGTAGCTTTTCCTAGGTTTTAGGAAAAATAAATAGAATGAATTTTCATCGCTACCTAACTTTTATGTACAAAAATCAGCTTTTTAGGCTTCTGATATATCCAGAGCGCTAGGTCACACATCTCTACACCTTCATTAACACACACAACTACAGCATGTACAATGCAAGAACGTGACAGATCACAGCACAGTTTTTATTTAGAAGTAAAACTAAGACTATTTTTTATAAAGCAGACTGGAAAGTTTGTAACAAAAACATCCATTTTATTGGTAGCTGTACAGGTGAAAATACTGTCTTATGCTCCCTTTTTTTTTTTTTCTTTTTTGTCTCAAAACCATCCATTGTAAATCCTGTGAGGAAACTGACACCTGAACCCTGAAGGCTGTTGGGTATTGTATCAAAGCAAGCAGTACGGTAACTTCAGTCACGTGCTGCCCACTCAGCCTCTGCTGGATGCCTCCCAGAAGTCACCCTGCCAGTGGTTACTCAGATTTGTTAGCAATAGAGCAAGTTACCTTTCACCAGCATTACTGCCAAGCAGGGATTACTTTAGTCTACTAATGACCACACTGTGCTAGGACTAGAACACTCCAAAATGCTGTGAGAAAGCTGGACACCTGTGGAGTCTTTTCCATCAAAACGGGTTGAAAAATATCACTACTTCAGGGTTCTGCTCTGTTTACTTTCTCATTCTTGTTTCATTTTCTGTAAGATAGTACTTTTGATACATATTATATTCTTTAACTCAAAGTCATTTTATTTAAATGCCATTTTCTGTTCAGCAAGCCAAAAAAATCCAATGTACTGTCAGTGTGCACCAGTAACTTCAGAGTGGCTTGGTAAAAAACATAGTTGCATTACTTCTAAAATTTGCAATGCAATTCTGATCACTATTGATACATGATAATTTTCACTGTTGGAAGTTGGTTACAAGCTGAATCATCACTGATGCATTTTTTGTAAACTTGTATTCAAGTTTACTGTGCTACATAGTATTTGTATAAAATTCAAAGAATTTTGACTTTTGTTACCTGTACATGGCAACAAGTTGTCTAGCATTTGAAACTTAAATCCATCAGTTTATTAAAAATACTTTTATAAAAAAAGACAGTTGGCTGTGTGTGTTATTCCTCTGGTACGTACAGCTTGTTTTGTCAGTGCAACCCAAGCGGATCTTTGGTTTTGAAAGATGCTTTCAAAGGATAGTAAAAGGATAGTGCACATGTTTTAGCATAGATAACGTCTCTGCACAGTCGGGGCACTGATAAATCGGAGCACTCTCCTGTGGCTATCCCAGCTGGTGCTGCCCTGCGCCTCTTGCCCCCCAGCTGGGAAGGGGATGTGTTTTGCTATGCTTTGCATGCTGAGCCTGTCATCTCCGTGTGCACTGCTCATGAAGATGGGCTAGGACATCACTTGCTGGAGAAGCTGCCAAGACAGAGGTGTCTTCCCTTTTTCGACTGCTATGGGCCCCTAATCACTAGCAAAGCTGCAAGAGAGAGTTTGAGGAACTCATATCCTCTTGAAAGGAAACTTACCAACTTTGACAGAGTTCATTGATTAAAACTCTGTGAATTCCAGATAAATTCACTTGTGGTATCCAATGGCCAAGAGTGCCTATCTGCTCCTAGGAAGGCAATCAATACAAAATATATATATTGCATTGTTTGTTAATAGGTGAGTAGCTGAGTTTAACTGAACTCTTCTCGAAGAAAACAGAAAAGTCTCAAGTGAAATTTCTAAAACAGTTTCTTCAGGCATGCAGGGTTTATGTTGCAAATCTGTCATCGGAACAGCTTCTCAATAGGCAAAGATTTTTTATGGCTAAAGGCGCCTTAGTCATATTACTCCACCTAAATAAATACTTTCTTTCACAGTGCTTCATATAATGCAATGAATTAACATTGCATTTAAGTTAAATAAACTTTTCAATGTAACAACTTGTCAGGGAAGCCCATGGCATTGCTTTGAGAAAGCAGCTGTACTCCACCAGTAACTCTTAATTCCTACTGGTCTAGAGTAGGAAGCCCATATTTTTCACATGATCTGGTCCAATAAAATTAGCCTATCTCAAACTAAACTAGGATCTAACCGTAAATAAATGCAAGGTTCCTGCACTGGCGCAGTTTTAGCTTGCTTTGGGGGTGGCAGAGGGCTACATCTGTCTCTGGGTCTCCTTAGAGAGAGACTTTACTCACACCAGCCTGGCTCCCCATCCCTGTCCATCTCTGAACAGCAGCCCAGGACAAGCAGAGCTAAGGTAACACCACTCCTTTCAGAGGTGGAAGATGGGTGGCCAGTAGTTCTCATACTCTTTTCAAAGCGGTGTGTCAATCCTGTAGCCCTGGAAGCAGAAAGCCCGCTGTGCTTGCTGATTACCTGCTGGGCTGCTTCCAGCCTGTGCGGGTGTGTGTAAGGAGAGGAACCACTGTGAGTGTCTTCTGAATGCAGCCAACGAACCTGAAAGAGAGGGGCTTCACGTGCACCCCACGAGGGCTGTTCAACCTACGCTCGTGGGTTTCAACTCTTAAGATTTCCTTTCAGGGAGCCTTTTTTACCTCTTTAACCCCTTTCGCCTTTACACAGCCTGAAAAAAGGTGCCCGAATACTGGACTTCAAGAAGGCACGACTGTTGCTGAACCGTTCCTGCAAGGGCTCACCAGAGCTTGGGAGGAGGGTTAGGAAGGGGTTCAAGACAACTCAGACGAGAAAAGTCTTTCCTGCAGCCATGATGCTGGCCTCTTCTTCTGCCCCAGGTGACTGCGGGGCAGCAGCGTGCGGGGTTCAACCACACCTTTTGTGGGATTCAGGTCTGGTCCCAGCATGGCTGATGGTGGCCAGTATGGGTCGTCCTTTATAGTAACATAAATGACGTGAATCAGACCCCCCCGCCAAACAGGGCACAGGCAAGTTTTTATCAGGCTCTAGTGAAACATGGCAAACCTCCACTGCCAGCAAGGGACGGCGGGGAGGAGGAGGAAATCCTCTGTTCCCAGTGAGCACCTGAGTGACGCGGCGAGTGAGGTTTCGGCTGACTCCCTCACCTTTCCCAGGTCTGAACAGTCATTAGGGTTAGCTCAAGCAAAGCTGGGCTTTCCTCCCAGAATAACAATAAAGCCCCATTAAACCCACCTAATGACAACACAAATCATGTGGAACAGAAAATGGCTTGTGTTCCCTACTCGGGCTGCTGAGGCTTGTGAGTTTTGTTCTGGTTTTCCCATTCCTAATTTGCCTGTGGGAAATGCTGCCTCCCTCTAGCCCTCCCAGCGCAGGCACACAACAGCCGCTTGTTTTTTGCCTGGAAGGAATTGCTGAGCCTTTAAATAGCTGGAACTGAGTTTCTTTTTCTTCTGTACTTCAGCTCATTCATTACCCCAGCCATAGCGTCCTAAAAAGTGAAGGTTTCCAAGAGCGCTGGAATTTCCCTCCCCCTTTTTTTTTTTTCCAAAAATGCTCTGCATCTCAAATTTGTGCACCAGCCCCATGTTAGAGTCACTAATCCTGCAGTGAAGTGTCAGCTTCCAACAAATTAATTCACATGCCGTCAAGCAAATATGATCTGAGTAGTGAGGACTAGCAAGAGCTGATGGCAATGTAGCTGGCTCAAAGGCAACTGTAAAGGTCTGGAAAGTTTAGTAAAAGCACTGAATGAGAACCAACAATAGCTGGGGTGACCAGATGAGTGGCGGCTGCTCGGGATGGCTCTTACCTCCAGCACTCTGGAGTCGAGGGCAGAGAAATGCCTCAGAGAGTTCCCCAGCTTTTGAGGATGTTCTCACCTCTGCAATTGCTTGCTTTAAGCTGCTTTGCCCTTCCAGGAGCCTTATGGCTTCTCTGAGTGTTAAGAGGTTTAAAGGAAGGACAGTCTTCGTGGCCCAGACTGCTGCTGCTGCCCCATGGCTCCCCACACAAACACTCCTCCGGTGAAACAGCCACACCGCAGCACGCACACAGGGATGCCACACTCACCCTGTGCTTTCACAGAGTACGGATGAGCACGGTGTGGGAACCTGCAATGCATCCTTCAGAGACACAGGCAGCCTCCAGCACCTCTCCAGGTTGCACTGCGCTTCAAAGGTGTCACAGTTGATGCTAATATTGCTGAGATTGTCTTCAAATGAAGAAAAAAAAGAGGCTTTTCTAGCTTTTCTACTAAATATACTGACATGTAATTAATTATTGATAATATACTAATACTGCAGAATTAAACCAGTTACAAACAGGAATCTGTTCAGAGCTAGACGACGCACCTTCCCGGTCCTAGCCTGTGGCATAACCCATATGTAGCACATCCAGAGCAATCCACACCTCAGAGTCATCTTTTTCTCCCTCACTCTGTCCTCTACAGATGTTCAACTTCCTAAATGGTCTCTGAGGACCTGCCTTTTACCTGCAGACCAGGTAAACCTATAGGTCATGTCACTCTTCCCTGACTGTGTCATGAGCTAATCTATATTTCTTCTTCCTTATCTTCTGGGAAGGTTTACTGAGAATGTCTTGAAGTAGCAGCAACATCCCCAGAAACGGGATCTTGTTTAATGTCCACCAGTGGTGGCCTTTGCAGCTTATACCTGGTAGCCTGGAAAAAGCTCAATTCTGTCCCTCCTTGCAGACTCCAAGGTGACTTTCTGCCATTTTTCCAAGCCAGCTGTTGCCTTTAAGCCGTGCCTGCAAGCTGGAGAAAAGTGCTGCACTAGGTTACTTTTCAGCTGATCACCTTCATAAATTTTCATGTTTCAGTTTTACAGGAAAACAAAACACCCTAAAAGCGCACTTCCAGTGACTGTCAGCTTGATTTTGAGAAGCTAGTCTTTGAGAAACATTAGAAACTCCAGGTCCATAGGCAGCTGGAGAGGCCAAAGTACTCAATTAACAGCTCTTCTAGTTTTTCAACTGTGGAAGCCTGTGCTGATGACATCATCCTTCCATGATGACCCCAGAATAAGGAAACCTTTGCCCTCCCATCTGAGCAGCCCACAAAAGCTCTCTTGGTGCTCCTTTCCCAACAGTAACTTGCTTTTGGGACAAGAGCCATGGGGACAGACTGTCTGCAAGGTTGAATCCCTGCCATCGGGGTGCTGCAGCAGATGCAGAGCGTGCCCGGCAAGGCGACATGAGCCAGTGACACAGGACTGGGCCAGATGAGCAGGATGAACTCTCGGGGACCCAGCAAGGGATTTCAAGGGCTCCATCTCAGTTCCCCTCTCCCCAGAGCATCACCTTACTCTCACTTCAGAAGAAGCCCCCGACACAATTGTTCTAGCGTTAAGTGACCATTCAGCGTGGGGGGGAGGGCTGCTGCTCACACCAAGGGCTAATGCTGCTTTTAAATTTAAAACCATGTTTTTAAGTGACACACTCCACGCTGGTGCCTGCAGTGTTTGAAGAAATGCAACCAAAAGCTGCAGCTGAGGCTGGGTCAGACACGTCTCTTCTCTCTAGCTAAACGCACAGACAAAACTTCCAGTTATGGAAGAGAGCGTGATGTGGGTTTGTGGCTTCTTAAGAAACATCACCTGCCTTGGGAGGGAGATGGATGTGGGGAGGCTTGAGAAAGCCCAGCCATCACTCCCCTCTGCAATCCCTGGTGCCAGCATCCCACTGACAGGCCCATGTTGCGACAGAAACACCAGGCACAAGCACTGCTGGAGTCTTCTCCAACATCTCTGTCCTTCCCTGCAGGGGTAAGGCCATGGGAGGGAAGGGTCCATCCTGGCACTGTCCTTATTGCCCAGGCAGCAGGCGGGGGTGGGGCAAACACCCTGCTCTCTCCCACCTCCCTGGTAGCTGGCGTCCGAACTGCCTGCCTTCAGGAGGGTCCCCTCCATTCCTGTGCTGCAAGACTCTGATGATAAGCAAGCCTGAAAAATAACAAAGCTGGGCTCTAAAACTGAACAGGGAATGAAATGCTGTCCCACCAAACTGTGCAGCAAGCCTGGCTCCTGTAACAGTCCCATTCAGGGGATGGGATGGGATGGGGTGGGATGGGACGGGTTGGGTAAGGCTCTACTGCAGATTTTAGTACAGGGACATGCTTAAGGCACTCAGTCAATAACCTTGTTCTCTTGGACAATCAAAGAAGAAATAAGTAGCCTGGCTTTTATACTTTGTGAGGAAAGCACAGGTTTTTCTACTGTTTGCATAACGCGATATTCCCATTTAAACACAAAGCCAGGGTTCTGCTTGTCTCACCATGATCACATGAGGTTTGGAACAAAAGTAAAGCTGGAGACTGCTTTTTCTGTGGTAAACTCCTGGCTGTGGGGATGGGAGAGCTCAGCCACCATGGGGCTAAAGGACAGACTCGAGTCACTCCTCCCTCCTGTGGGCACAGGGATGGGGCTCAGGAGAATGCAGGCACGCTAAGGCATATTTAGCTCTGGTAGCCAAGCAAAGGAGGAGTCATGGGCAGACAGGCTGAGACAGCGGAGGTGGCTGCTCTGCCCTGAGGTGCAGAGAGGGCCCAGCCACCGAGGCCATCCAAAGCGGTCGCTGCTCTTTGCTGGCTGGACGAGCTTACCTTCAAGGCTAGTTAAGTCCAAAAAAACACTCAGAGAAAGAGCATCTCATCAACATCCAGTTGCTGAAAGCTCAAGGAATCCCACAATCAAATTAAAAAAGTTATCACCTGGTGCCAGGCACTAATTATCCTGATACAAGTCATAGTCTTGATTATGAAAATGCTACAGGCCATCCCACAGCCGGTCCCAACTAAGCATCCACCTGGCACCGCTACGTTTCATGGTGGAGTAACAGTGCTGGGACACCTCAGTCATCACCCCCATGAGACAGCAGCTCTCTGCTCCCTCTTATTGCCGATCCCTTCACGGTCTGTGGCTGGAGGAGAGCACTTTCCAGGCAGGACAATTCAATGAGGATACAGCACAGGCACAGACTGATGCTAACGCTGCTCGTACAGCTTCGCTCTTCAAACCTGGCCTCAAAAGGCACCACGGTGTGTTTGCTCCTAGTGCCCTTCAGCCATTTAAAGAGAAGTAGGTAACATAACCTTAACCACAAATCCTCCCATCTCTGCTGGGGCCTGGGAATGCTACAGCAGTGGGACGGGGGGCAAAGACACCTGGAGACCCTTCCTCCCTCTGCCCTCCTCCCTGGCTGCAGGACAAGCTGCCCAGAAAGGCAGGATGAGGCAGGACAAGGAACAAGATGAAGCCTTTGGGCCTGGGCTTGTCCACCTCACAGGAACGAGCAACAGGTGTGCACGTGCAAACGGAGGGAAGCCCAGCGGCATGGGCCGGGGAAGGACAAGCACGTCATCCGTCTTCTTCCCTGTATGCGTTGCGGGTCGTTCCTTGGTTTCCACGGAAACCAGCTGCTGCAGAAATGGTGTTATGAAAAAGACTTCCAAGATGAAAGCTGACAGATTTGCTTTGCTCTAACAAGAGTAGAGGGACTCGTCACTTTTTTGCCCTGCGCGTGACATAAAAACAGTTTCAGAGAAGTTGCCGGTATCCCCTGAGACGACCTGCCGGCAGTGAGTGCTGCATCGCCTACCCCGCGTCGCTGAGAGCTGGGCAGCCACAAACCCCATCCAAGGGAAGAGGAGGGGGAGGAGGAAGGAGCAGGGACTTCCAGGTCCTGTTTGGTCCTTACAGGTGGGCACAGCTCACACCAGTACAAGAGGCAGTGCTGTTGCCATCTCTGAGGGCCCTGGAAAAGCCTGGCTGGCAGAAGCAGCAGCAATGTGCTCTAGGGGAACCTGCTTTGGCAGGGGTTGGACTGACTAGATGATCTCCAGGGGTCCTCCCAACGCCAACCATGCCGTGATTCCGTGATTCTGTATGATCGCGTGGCAAGATCTCCAAGCGGCTACAAGGAGACTATGCTGCAGCACCTGGAGTGGAAGGGGAAAAGGTAGCAATGGCAGGTTAGAGACAAGTGCAGTTATCATGAGGCTACCTGTCCCTCTTACACAAATACTGAACTGGGGACAACTTTATTCAGTGTCTGCTTTGATATATGGCAAGGCCATCAAGTGGTCAAAAATCTGTCTTGTACGAAGACGAAGCTTGGGTAGGCCAACTCATATGTGAGTTGCTCTCAGAAATAGATGTATTATTGGATAAACCAAGGTCATGCCTCACAGACAAGCTCCGTAGCAACAAAGCCAGCCAGTCTTTGATGCAATAATTGACAAGAAAACATGCAAAACTTAAAAAGCTTAACTCTTCCTATGTATTATTAATTACTCAATCAAGTTTCATTTGCAAAGAGCCCATGAAAATATAAAGAGGCATTTAGAATAACAAGAGAAATGCCACAGCCCAGGGTAGGTAGCGCAGCGGAGGCCTGTGGTTAATGCTCAGAACTGGTGGTGTGAAGACAAGCTGTGCCCACCACGGCAGCAGTGCCTTGCACCTCCTCTGAAAGGCAGCAGAGCGGCCACGTGATCTGCACCCTGTGTGTGTGCAATTTAATGCAGTGCTCGTGCCTGCAGGTAATCACTTCAGTGGAAGAACAGCCTTCCCAGTGGATAATAATCAGGCAAATCAGAGAAAACATCTGGAAACAGATGTTAGCAGGGTGGAATTCATTTTTAGTATGAGTTCTGATATGCTTCTAGAAGTTGCTCCAACATTTTACAAAAACATAGGCAAGAATACAGAAATGCTGAAGGCAGCCAAACCAAACATCAAATATTTTTGTTCAAGTCCTGCAAATGACAGCTGATCACAGCACTAACAAACAAGTGTTCATTATGTTCATTACTGAAAAGTCCCTGTGTTCCTCAGTGCAGTAAAAGCTACATGATCTTGGAAGCTTCCCATGAATATTTTTCTGCATCTCTGCCGCAAAATGCACTCAAAATGACTATACCGGATTACCCATGACCCCATTTTTGGAGAGACTCCCACAGCAAGGCTCTACAAAACTTGAGGATGTAAAATTAGAAATCCTGGGAGCTCAATTCGTGCTCTGTTGTGGAGTGTTTCATCTCCTTATGCAGTGTTAAGGCGCTGCTACGCAGGCCTCGGGAATATAAACACTAATTACTGTAGCCATGTAACTGAAGTCATAAAGAAGTTTACAGTATGACTAATAAGCAATCAGATGCTAAATTAAGAAGCAGAACGTGATGGTGTATAGTCCATCAAAGGAGGAACAAAACCCCTCAGAAGACAGATATGGTATTTTATGGAAGAAACGTGTAGATCAGAAGTCTAACTGCGGCACTTGAAGATACACGGTGTGAACAGACACATGGTGCTGCCAATGACTTGATTTTATGTGTATGCTTAGCCTATCAATAAGTGACTAATTAGCTCAAAAGAACATGATGGTCACTCCATAGATGAGGACAGCAAAATAAGAATGCATTATACGACGTAGAAGGCAGTGATTAAATGTACAGAGAGGGTAGCTGTGGCTTGGGTTCTTCAGACTCAAGCTGCCATACAGTCACGGCATGATTCAGTTGCCTACACACTGGCACTGAGTCCCTCTTGGTTTAGCCACCCAAACATAAGGTACTTTTCCAGCTGATTTAGTACTGTCATGGGAGTAATGAAATTCACACATACTTGAAAGGAACTTGTTTGGCACGGACAGGATCTGCAGGATTGAGTAAGCTCTCCATCATGTAGCCTTTCCCAGATTTCCTTCTGAACTCTCCCAGCTCATGTCAGAAGAGGCTCAGATGCTCTTTGGAGCCTTGCCAGGGAAGGTAGAGGCTGATGTGATGGAATTAGCTTTCCAGCCTACTACCTTTCTTCCCGGATGAGCAATTTGTCTCAAAGTACTCCACCTCCTCTGAAACCCTCTCACCCGCATGGGTGGCGTTCCCTGAGAGGACAGCTCAGTCACTCTCCTGATGAGCGTGCAAAGTGCATGGCTTCATGCTCCAGCTGGTCTAGCCATATCTTAGCACTTAGGAGCTGCTAGGAAAAACACAGCATCAGGGTGCTGTCTAAATGGTTAGGGCCAGAGTAAACAAAGGTCTTTGACAGCAATCAGAGAAGCAAAGTTTTGCATCAAATCAAGGATTTAGGGAGAAAGCTTGGTCAGAAGTTAAGCTGATGTTGAGAAGACAAGGTAGGAGCCTGGACAGAAGATGAGAGGGACTCAAGGAAACCCTAGAGGAAAGGATATCTGCCTTGTAAGGACCCACTGAGTAGAGGATAGATTTGTTTTGAAAATCTTCTTTATTCTGTCTTACAATGTAGCTTAGAGAGTTGTGTTGTCAGACTTAATTGCTTTTCTAGTCTAATAAAACAGCCTTGGACAGCCATGTGAGGAAAAGCGGAGAGCAGCAGGGTAAGGTCAGCTCAGCGTGCTGGCTGACTCATCCCAGCACAGGCAGCAGTACCGGCTGCTCTGGGATGTGAGTCCTTACATTCTTTGCTGTCAAAGCCTCTAGTTGCCCCTGAGACAGTCAAACCTCAGATTGGGAGACAATATGAATGCTCATGTCTGACTCCCAGATTGTTCAGCTGGTCTTTCTTAGTTCTGTTCAGCCAAACACATCAACTTTCAAACCAATTTTCAGTCTAGAATTTGCTTGACCCACAGTCCCTATGGGGGTGGAGACAGTGAGTTCCAAAATTGGTTCCCAGTGTTCCTTTTCAACAGCAGCACAGAAAGTACAGGAAAAGCACCCATCAGCCTTGTAAAGAGCATCTTGTGCAATTTGTTAACTGAAAATTGTCTGAGACATCGACAAATCTAATTTGATCACACAGTGATAACTGAACTCTAAGCTGTGTCACAATAGCAGGGACTTTTGATGGTGGGACTGAACATTTTCTCTGTAGCTTTCTCTTGCAACACCAAGGTGTACTTTCAGTTCAGTGATGCTGCCGTGCAGCTCCTGTCCTATAGCAGTGAGACTTGAGTATCCTCAGCAATGTGAGAAGAAACTGGGGCTGGCAGATACACACCCAGAACTGCTGCAGGCGAGTCGAGCAAATGACATATATGAAATCCTTGTATCCTGCTGAGTGATAAAACAATAGAGGCATTTTATTTTTTTTAATCTGACTCGTGCATTCATTTCCTCTGTCTGAGGGCAACACGTAGGTGTAAAAAACTTTGCTTCCAATAACTGGAAGAATTTTCCCCCAGATGGAACTTACTTGGTCAGTAATTGCTGGCAAGCAGCCTGGGGAATTTCGACTACGGTTTTAAAATAGTTTCTGAAGCAGGAAGGGACCTTCAAAAAGGCAGTGAAATTGAATATTTGTGAAGTGATCAACTAATCCTGGACTAAGGGTGTTATCTTCTAACCATGGAAGATCAACAAGATCTGTAGGAGGGGGTCAGCACTGCTGGGATGAAGTGAGAACGGTATGGTGGTACCAAGAAGTCTTCGTGGTGGTTGGACATTTTTGCTGACCCACTTCTGTAACTACATGTCTGATCTTTGCCTAGAGCTGCACACTTTCCTAGTATTTGTATTCTTTGGGGGACCTGGAGGAGGGCAGAGAACATGGCCCAAGGGTTGCTGATGGCCTCTCCTGACCCCCAATGAACAGCTGTCCAGAATCTTCCCGTGGAAGACAGAGGTGAATATACCTGCATGTCCCAGTGTTTTTTCCTGCAGGAGGTAAAGTTTCTGTGACAAAAAAGGTCTGCCTATCAAACCCTACTGGGGAGGTAGGATGGGGCATGTATGGTCATGAAGCTGTCAGTAGAAGGATAGCTGATCTCTTCTGAGAGTTGAAACGGGGCAAAGAGAGAGAAAGCTTTGATCATGGAGGGGGAGGAGGAAGTTTCTTTGCTGAGAAGGTTCCTTCAAACCCTCCAGGGCAGGAGCTGCCAGCTCCACCTCCGACCTCTCTAACCTTTACCAAATTTCCCATCTGTGGCTGTTGCTTGCAGAGCCTTCATCAAGTTTCCCTCAACGACTGCATTTCCACCAACTCCTTTTAAAAGAGCATTTAAGCAAATCATGTACCAGCTCCTTCCCCTTTCCTGTCAGCTCTTCATAAAGCACCATAAAAGCAGTCTTCCACCACTGCTTTCTAACAGCCTAGTAAGCTCAAGGCTAGTGAGGGCAGGTTACCCAGAGCTCTGGAGAAACGTGGGAAGGTTCCTCACAGCTCTCAAGATGGTTGTCAAAGCCCCCAGCCAGGTGGTGACACAAGGAAAGTCAAAAAGGACACAGACAGTCAGTGAGGACGGGATGGTGGGTTGCAAGCCAACCGGGGCAGTGTCTTGCTTCCTTGCCAAGGTCGTGCAGGGTACAGCAATCATCGGCAATTCAGAGACTGTCGGAAAGACTGGCACTCTGCTTGTTGTCCATGGTCCGCCCTTTCCCAGGAAGACGGCTAAATACATGTTCAGCTTCCACACTGCACGTGGTAAGGCCAGAGGTGAACGCAGTGTAGGCAGATGTAGCTACGCTAGCACAAAGATCCCCCAGGAATATAGCAAATGCGGGGCCTGGAAGATGGAGGGGAGAACAACAAAGCAGCCACCAGCAACTCGCCATGAGAGAAGAGAATACAGTTACAGCTGCTCTTCTGTGGATCTAGAAGCCAAACAAGACCTCGCTTCTTGGGGCTCCTCCAGCTATCCTGCTCAGACCGCGCAGGTTCCCGCTCCATGCAGGCAGCCCCGAGCAGCCTGACTCATGCCAGGAGACATACAAGGTGTGGTACCTGGCTCTCCAAATCACGGCTTTCCCAGATGTTTGATTTACTCTGATCAGACATGTTAGCTGGATGTGAAAGCAGGCTGCACCAACAGGATAATATATTGGTACTAAAAATTAAATACATGAAATTTAGTGTTCCCTTCACATCAGCATTTCGTGGAGGCATTCATTTGTAATGATGACATGAAGGTGTACATACGCAAGAAGGATGCTAGAGGCAGAAAGGATTTGTGTGCAGTTTTCATGTAGTCCATAATTCCTACACAATTTTGGACAAAATGACATCTTGGGATCCCTTCCCACCTTATTTCACCTGAGTTTATAGTGCCATTAAATATGGTAACTTCGTTGTTACTGGGATAGAGGCCCAATAACAATTTCTTATCTTTCTGGAAAACAGGTTTTATTGTTTTATTTAATGATGCTGTTCTTCATTGATTACATGATGTTTTAGCACTGGTCAAAATTCCGTGTCTGTACTCCGATCTCTTTTTCCCCAAAAAAATCTTACTAATAACCTCAATAAATTTGAAGCTATAAGTAAGCTTTAAGGATTTCAGGAGCTTAGTGTTTTGGTGAAATATCAGCGTATGTGTGTATGGATTCTAGAAACTTTTCAGAAACTGAGCTGCATTAATTATGAAAAAATTAGGTTTAACCAGCATTTATATAAATTCACAGGTTCTGGACAATTTGTAGCTGATACACCTTTACAAATGAGCTAAAATCAGTCCATATGTCATTCTTCGTAACTATAGATTGAAATTGTATAAGAATGTGAAATGAACTGAAAAAGCAGCACTCTTGTGGATAATGATAACATCAAAAATTAGCACTTTTCTCAACTGAAGTCTGCACGATTTCATTGATTACCTGTCTTAGATCTGGATCTGAAATCACAGTCACTTAAAAGCCCAGTGACAGGTGACAGATTGTTTTTAGCAGACACACCCCTCGTAACTAAGGAGCTGATGGTTCCTGAGGTTTAAATAAAATCAAAATGCTTAAATTCTACTCCGTTGAGTGCATAGAAGCTCTGCATTTTTTTTGAGAAAGACCTAATAAATGAAATGGTGAGAGTTTGGGGACTGTTCCGTGATTTGACTTAAAAATAACAGCGTAATGCCTTAAGTTCTTCTTAGGTGTGCCTTTCGCCAGAACTCATCTGGGCAGATGATTATGCCAGTTATAGATAAGATTTTAAAGAGACCTCTAATATATTCCAAATAAATCTGAGGCTTGCCTGTAGTTAGGTTGGGGGAAAAAAAAGCCAAAACCCAGAGCTTTGAACAGCATTCCCTTTTTAATATCCATTATAAACATTTGAAAAAGATGGGGGATTTAAGACAAACTGCTGTTTTGCAATGATCATCTTGATCGACAAGTTTAAAGTACCCTCACAGGAGGTAAACAAACATAAAAAGGAAACCATAAAACATGGGAACTTACGTATCGCTCCCAAGCGCAAGGACGAGGTGGGAATCGGATGGAACCGACACTATTATTCAGAATTATACTACCATAAGCCCAAGTTAGCACTCTGAAGGACCATTCATCAAAATAAGCACTCCTTTCCCTTCCTCACCTTAGAAATGGCCCCTCTCTGAAGCACCGGGTTTGGCGAACCTTGTTGAAGCTTCCTGCCAACACAGACTTCCCTGGGACTGGAAGAATAACTCACCAGCTACCTCTGGCTGGTGTTAGGCTATTTTAGCTTTAGCGAACAAGAAAAACTAATCTATTAGACATCAATTTTATCCACCTCTCTAAGAATTTTAAACAGTTTATAAGTGACGTAATTAAGCGCATGTTTAGCTTCTGCTCTTGCCCCTGCAGAGGTACTGAGAGGGCACAAGTCTGACATGCTGGGAAAATAAAACTATCAGCATGGGAAAATGTATGGGAAAATAAAACTACCAGCATAAATAAAGAAACCTTTCTGCATAGATCAGTAGCCACTGAATAGATGCCCACGCTCAGGAGGTCTGAAACTGAATTTAGGGAGCAGCTAACTATCTCACTGTTGAGGTTAACAGCACTGGGCCCTGCACCAAGGGAAGCTCCTGAAGGCTTCCCCAGCAGCACCCACCACTGTGCATACGGAGGGGGATGACAACTAACAGTTCAGTGCCAGAGGGTGCACACAAACCCCCCTGGTCCACCCCAGCAACCCAGAGAGCTCCAGTTGCCCTACTATCTTCCAAAACCTCAGAGCACAGCTTCTGCCCCCCCCCCAAATTCTGCTGGCTGTCTTGCATCAGGTGTTCTATAGAGTTAATTCGTAGATGTGACTTTAGCCCAGTTCCCGATGCTTTAGGCAGGAAACTAGGATCCTCCAAAATCAAAATCCGACAGAAGGTCGTAGTCCTCGGTAGCCAGTCACCAACAGACTGACTCAGCCTTCAGGCCAGGTCACAGCGTGGCATCAGGAAAAGAGCAAAAAATACTGGATCTGAAAATACTAGCAACAAGATAACAAAGTATTTTTAACCTCTGATCCTTCTCAGAAAGCAGCAGAAACCACACCAGGTACAGGAATATTTATATGCTAAATTAACACTCTCTGTGTGCAAGACATGAAGTCATTCCTGTCATGAATGAGAAAAACCTTGAATTCTTGCCAGGGAATCTGGACACCATAGTGGGAGACCTGAGGTGCCTGCAAATCTGGAACAACTGTTTGGAAATAATATGTTGTGTTTGACTTCGATCTCTCAAATCTCAGCCTTGCAGACTGGCTGTTTCTTATGAGATCCTTCTGAAGCCACGAGCTTTCTTTCCTTTGCCCCTTGCCATAGGTGTGCTATTTTGTATAGGAGATCCTGCCCTAGCATACTGAAAATAGCCTTTGTAGCTTGATGACAAAACATACCCTGACTTCTCTGAGTCTTGCCATGTACTTTGGATGATGGCTGTCTTAGGAGCATACTGTTACTTCCAGTGGAACAAAACACCTTGCATCTGGCAGGGTACTAGCGGACAGTCATGTCACCAGACAAGGTGGGCTGGGGATAAGTCAGTGAAACCTACTCTAAAATGTTCAGTACTTGATTACAAAATTAAAATCAAAACCCTAAACCCCTTACCTTCCCCTCAAAAAAAGGAAAAAAGAAGAAAAAGAAAATTTAAAAAAACCCCAAGATATAATGAGATCTACCTGATGCACCATATTTTTTCCAGTTGAACATCCTCTCCAGCTGTCTGATTTGAGTGTCTACTTTGATATGCTCCAGTCCTTGAATGTGACTCCTCTTTCCCTGTATGCTGCCAATTATACATCTACTTTAACAGCACATTGCATGCAAAACACATCGTCAAAGTGGCTCCTGGCACACCGCTTCTCTCCTCTCTTACCCTTCAGTTCAGTGATATCATTATATGATATCACTCTCTGTGTTAAAAATGAACCAGCTGTCCAGACCATAGGACATTAAAGCAGTAAGAAGGTTCTTTCCCTTCTCTGGGCTTTAGCCTAATCTTGGCAAAAATGCAAGAGACACAGTGAGTCATGTGAAAAGTTAATTTAGCTAGTGTTGGGTATATGGGGGAAAGTGTAAGGACAGGAGAAGCACACCATGATATTTCCTCAGAATACCCCTGCAGCCTCCAGCGACTTGTGCTGAGGGAATTCTTACGCCTGAGAGGGTGCCTGAGCATTTAATAGCCTTCAATAGATTTTGGGTTTTTTTCCCTTATGAATTTTCTGGTTTTGCTGTGCTGCTTAAACAGCTTATTTCTAAATAAATTTCTTACTGGCGCAACCCTCTTCAGTTTGTTATGAATTCTCAGAAACCACATCCCAAAAGAAACAATTACCATACAAATATCTTATTAGTTCTAGTCTCCAGTTTTCCCTCAGGAATTAATAAAGATTAAGCCTGACATGTTCGTATGACAGACGTGGAACGCGAGGCTCAGAGTTCATAATAATCCCCCTCCACACCGTTCATGATAGAAACCTCAGGACAGCTACTGTATTTTGAAAAATTAAGATCTGAAATGGAAGCGAAGTTTTAAAAGAAAGTTAGATAAACATGTTAGGAATGAAACAGGCCTAAGTAAAGTAGCTCTGAGGCAAGAGAAGAGCTCCCTTCTGCACTCCTGTCTCTATAACCCTATGGTTACTAGGTCATTATTATTCAGATTTGTTTCAGAAATAGCATATATCTCCTAATGTCTCCAGTTTCAGAAAACAAGCTCTACCTCTTACAAAGATGCAACTTAAAAAAATGGACCAAAAAATAGCAGAAATAAATGCTATCATCGTCTGCTTGAAGTGGATTACAGTGACGTACAGGAAAGCTTAGTGTCTGTCAGTATTTGCCACTAATACATTTAAGACGTGCTTTATAGACAAAATAGAAGTAATTTACATTATATGAAAAATTTTGGTTAATTGAGAAAAACTCTGTTCTATTTTTAGTCAGAAGTATCCTTAAGTCCAATTGCTACTAATAAGGCAGGAAATTCTAAATGTAGCTCCACCTCTAACAGCATAGCTGCAATTAGAACCGTTATGTTTTATATAAGCCTTCTTTTTTAATATAAAACCCTCTTTCTTTTTGAATCAAGTGCCCGAATAAGATAAACAGATTAAAAGATCTGGCAGAAGAAATAAAGCCCTTAAAAGCCTGCCTTTGTTTCCTTGGCTTTTAGAGGGGCATGTTGAATGAACATCCTTTATGTGTTGCAGCTGGAAAGATCATTTGTACAGGCAGTCAGGAACAAGTTAGGCAAAGTCAACCTACAGAAACAATCAGCGAAGCCAACCCAGAATAAAACTGTCTTGCAGTTGAAATTTAATTTGCATTAGCATTAATGCTTGAGGGGAAAAAAGTAATTTTTTAATTCAATTGCACAAGTGTGGTTGCTGACTGCCTTAGCAACCGCAGCCTGCACACACTCTTTGTGCCTGCCCCGTCCCCACAAAGGTGGTTACTCTGACACAACCTACGGCACAGTATCTCTACAGCCATCAGAATAACCATTTACCACCACAAAACTAGTAAAATATGTAGCTCCTACACACTTCCATCCAGTAACATGATGTCCTCCTCCTGAAGGACAAACACCCTCACGACAACTGAGGACATGAGTGGAATAACAAACCTCTTCCTGACTTCTGGCAATTCTAAGCACCCCCTGCTTTCATGGCTCACGAAATGGCATATGGTGACCACAAGCAATTGCATGACTGCTATTTAAGTAGCTTCAGGGTGACCATAAAGACAGATAAAAAGTCCCACCGGACATCTCCACAATTTCTCTGGAGGCATGCCTCAGCTACTAGCCCAGGAACCTGATGGCCTGCTACCTACCAAACAACATCTGCAACAGAGCAACTTCTTGAGGCACTTGATCTAAACCTGCACTGCTCTCAAAAGCTCAGTGAGTTTTTCCCCTCACAACGGCCAGGAAACAGCTTTTGTATAGTGTTAATTTTCAGCTGCATCAGGTGCCAGAGCTGGTGGTACAAAAGAGAAGGCAGGATTGCACAGCAAAGAGGAAAAACTGGACCACCTCTGGTGTCAGCAGCCCACTTTGGAACAGTTTCAGCTACGTGTGGAGCTGAAAGACAAAGCCGAGAGTGGTTTGATACCAACAGACAGAGCAGCCTCCACTTGCCAATAACACCTGCTACGGACAGACCAGGAGGAGAGCCTTCGCAAACTACCTGGGCAGAGCATGCGACCCTTGGGGAGATGCTGAACTCATCTCACTGAAGGTTAGTTATCTGAAAGGTCTACGGTAGCCATCAGTCTAAAGTGGTTATCATCCATACTGCCTATTAAATGTATTTCTTAGGACAGGCTGTCACATCTTTTGCAGGTGCTTGCTTCTCCACAAGGCTACATAAACTAACTTACATGACCAAGAGGTGCTAAAGGTAGGAAATTCCACGTTTGGATGGCTTCCTCCTTCTAGGGAGTACAGCCCAAATTGTTTCAGAACTGAGGAGATCCTTGTATGTAGGTTCAGACCCGCCAAGAAAGTGCTCTGTGTAATGAAAGAAATAAGCACTAGAGAAGTCAGTGACCCAGGTTCCTGTCTGCACCGTTGTGACATGAGCGCCTTTCGTCCACTGCCCCACATACCGTACACAGCGGCCTCTTTCCCGCTGGACTGAAAAGAGTTTTGCCTGGCCTGACCTTTAAACATGGAGGTGAAGGGTGATGGGCCAGAACAAGAATTGCTGCCAAAGACCAGTCCAAACCATTCCCAAGATGGCAGTTTCAGGATGGAGTGGACAGGCATGCGGCTTCACAGCAAAGGATGCTACACCTTAGTGATCAGCACTAATAAAAATAAGGACTGCATAAATAAAGGAAAAGTTCAAACTGCTGAGAGCAACTGTCAGTCAGCACGCTATGACGGATAAAATTGAGCGTGCATAGGCAGCTTCTGCCAAGGGTCTCTAGCTCCAGATAGCGTCATTAAGGAAGGAAGTATCTTTCTGTATCAGTCGTGTCCTTTAGGGACAGAAAACCAAGGTACCAATCCCAAATGTAGACACAAAGTGCCCAGCTTCCAGAAACAGCGCAGCATCCCCATCACTGGAGGAAGGCGTGTTGGCCAGGGCTCTTGCTCAGCCACCTTCCCTGCAGGACACACTGGCAGGAGACAATGGAAGATACTCTGCGATGTGTCTCTACTCGGCCAGCTGGACCAAGGGTTTAATTCAAGGTCAGTCCAGCCCTTGTAGCAAATCACGTTGGCAAGGCAGCGGCTTATTTCAGCAGCTCTCACACTCCCTGTACTATCACCCTCATAAACATAACAGTACCGCGTGCCCGCACAGTCTCATCCCGCTTGATCAACTAACAGGCTAACACCTGCATTTTAGCTAGCTACAACTAGTTACCCGCGTTTTTATTTGAACTCAGGATGTGAAAAAGAACATCCTACTTCCAGGGCCTTCAAAGCACATCAGGAGAAAAGCAGCAGAAGCATGAGGCCTGTGCTTCCAGAGCCCTGCCCTCCTCCAGAGCTGGAGGACGTCGCCCCGCACCCCCTGATGTCTCGGGTCCCTACAGGCCACGAGGGAAAGCCAGCTGCACGCTTCGGGCTACCCCAAAGCATCATGCCAGCAGCCCCGCTGCTTCTCAGCTACGGAGGCTCCAGCTCAAGTGTCTTCACTGATCCCAAGCACTGTCCAGCAGCCCTCTGGGTACTTCTCATTCCACAAAGGGTAACAGTTATTAATTTTAGAGCAACTTCTACAACAGATGAAGCAGAACCGTGAGGTGCAACAGTAAAGCAGATTAATAACTCAGTACCAAAGAGAGGGATAAAAGATTAGAATATTACGTTTATTGCCAATGGATAATTGTGTAATTTGTGTGATGTGGCTATTTGGAAAAGGGATAAATGATATGTAGGGAAAACCATGCGCTTCTCCTTAGCCTGTTCTTGACTATCAGACAGAAGATGCTCTGTTTGTGTATTCTGCTCTCCAGCACCTTAATTTGACAACCAATTTCCTGTTTCAAAGCAAAAAAGATCTTTCCATTCTTCTCCTTCAAAATACGAACTTCTGTAGGCCAGGCCACCTCATCGACAGGAAAAGCAGTGTCTGTTTTTCACCACCGTGGGCTTGTTAATCTCAAACATTCTAGCACGCTCTTGGGATTTCTTACTATATTCCTCAATGTTTGTCATGGCTTAATAAATGCAATTACATTTTTTAAACCAACTAAGATAAAAACAGACATTACAAACTTTTCCGAGGAGAGATTATGCCAATAATATTGGTTTTAACATATCATAGCAAATGTCCTGTGTCTGCAGCACTACATACATAATACACATTAGCTTTAAACAGGCTACGCTATGCACAATTCAAGCGATGTTTACTGATCTTTTGAAAACAGAGAGTAAATGTATTGAATCAGCGTCTTCCATGAATTCAGAGCATTGCCTGCAAAGTTTACAAAGATGATAAAACAGTGATAGATTAGGACTGGTGGGAAGGATTGAGACTAGTTTCTAATCCATCAGAGATTTAAAATAGTTTATGCAAATGTACAGTAGCACTTTTCAACTAGCGATACATGAAAATTGATTATGTGTAAAAATACATTGTTTCCAAAATCCTGAGCATACATAAGTAGTACCAGAAAACTCAAATTGGCTTAAACTTCAGTTTGTGAAAAAGACCATTTTATTTACCATAGGATTAAAAAAAACACATACAAAAATATTTAACAAGGTCTAAGAGATCTCATTCTCCCTAGGAAAGTAACGCATTCCACCACACACTATTTTTTAAATCAAAGAGCAATACTACACGTCTTTCATCCTTGTTATACTTTATTGCTGAGATGGAAAGGTCCTAAATTGAACCTACCCTGTAATTCACTAGGTGGCAGGTAGAGACTTGTTTTCTTGCAGCAAAATGTACTTTTATAGCATCTTGCAGAAGTCTAAAACTCTGTCCCCTCTTACTGAGCACTATTCACCTCTTCAGATATTACTACAGGTACAACTATATATCTAAGGCATGATTTCCAGTACGTCTACCTGATTTAGCACAGGATTTACCACTACTGAACCCACTACTGTTTTGTCCAATTTAGTTGTAATTGTCCCACATGAGACCATTTTCAAGAGCAATTATTCTTCTGAAACAATTCTTCCTCCACCTCCTTCCCCCTGCCAGCAGGGTACTTTTCTCCCAGTTGCAGGTCATCTTTTCCTCATCCCATTCCAGCACGCCGGGTTGTATTCTGTGGACACTGAAAGTAACCTCTCCTCTCACTCGCCATGTCGGAACCTGTCAGGCTACCTGCACCCATGCAGGCTCCCACAACCTCCCTCCCCACGAGTGTGTTTATGTCTCCTAAGTCTTGTTATTACTCTTTTAGCTTTTAATAACTCAGCTCAGACAGGCTGGGCCTAGGCCATGAGACCGCTAGACTGAGGCAGCGCCTCTCTTCGAGGATTTATGGTAGGCCACTGAGCTGTTTTTAAACCCGTGCTCAACACAACGCTCTATGGCAAGGAGCACCACGACCCAGAATGCAACAGGGAGCCATATGGAGGGCTTGTGTCACCCTCCCCACGTGTAATAAAGGCCCGACAACACGAGTGACACCGCACCGGCCTGTGAGGGTGCAGGGCTGCCTCCCCCAAAGCAGCAAACAGAAACCCACCGTCGGCGGGAGGCAGGCGGCACAGGCGGGGGGGGCCGCCCTGCCCTGACCCACAGCCCGCGTGGCGCTGGGCCCCCAGGACGCCGCCGCCAAACACTGCCGCGGGTGGCCGCCCCGGCGGGGCCGCGCACGGTGCGCGGAGGCGGGCGGGCAGCGAGTGCCCGACGCCGCCGCCGTCCCTGCGCACCGCGAGGGACCGGCCGCCGCGCGCCACCACCGCGGCGGCGCGCGCCCGAAGCAGCGAAAGGCGGGGCACGCTGAGCGCCAGCGCCGCGCTCCGCCCCGCCCCCCGCGTGCGTGCGTGCGCGCGCCCCGCGCCGTGACCCATTTCACCGAACAAAGGATTTTGCTGGAAATCTCCGCGCGAGGACCTAAAATGGCGCCGGCGCGCTCGCCCGCCCCCGCCCCCCACGGGCACCATAGAGATGGGGCGGGCCGCGGCGGGTAGAGCGGCCCCGCCTGGTGCCTTCTCTAGGCGGCCGCAGTCCGGCCTCGCTGGTGCGCGGCGGGGGTGGCGGCGCGGGCCGGGGAGGGCGCTGTCACATCATGGCGGACGAGGGCGACTCTGAGGCGGGGAAGGTAATGGAGGATGGGGGGGGCGGTGAGGCGCCCTTCCCGTCCCGCACGCGTCCGCAGCCCTCTCCTCTCATCGGAGCGCGCGGGGCGCTGTCCCCCGCCCCCCACCTCACCCCGGCCCGGCTTGAGGCGGGCGGCTGAGGGAGCCGTGCCCCTACGGAGCCGCCTCGCCTCGGGGAAGCCGCCGGAGCAGCGGCCAAGAGGCGTCCTCGGTGGGTGGCGGGGCCGGGCCGGGTCTGTGATCTGTCGCGCGTGTTAAGGTCTCGCCGCCCGCCCCGCTGAGGCGCAGCCGGGCGCGGGGAGGAGAAGGAGAAGGAGGAGGAGGAGTGCGGCCACCCGGCTGCCCGCGCCAGCAGAGGGGGAGCCCTGCGCTGGGGACACGAGGGGTCATCGCGGAGCGGCTGCGAACCCCGCTGGCTTTGCTCCGGGAGCACACGGGCAGCGACGGCCGAACTGCGGCTCTGTAGGGCCGGGTGTAGGGAGGGAGGCGGTTGCGTTTGTGTTTCCACGGACCCCTCGACGGGGCTTTTTCTTTGCGGGTGAAACACTGGCGTGACACTTGAGCCTTCGTCCCGCCAGCAGTTAGCAATGGTTAGAGTCATAACAAGCGATTTCAAGTATAACAACAGGTGAAGTGCTATTTTAGAAGGATGCATCATGCTGCATGGATGTGGCAGGGATACCTTCTTAGCCAACAACAGCCGCATATCAAGTGACTTCTTCCATATGAGAGGACTTGAAATTACTCATTAGGAGATTAGACCAAATCCTTTTTGTCTCACTTGTACACAGGGATTATGTGGAAACAGCTGATGGTTGTCCATGGGGAACATAGATAACATAATTGATGGGGATTTCCATACTTGCATACAAATCCAGCTGTTGTCAGATGCTTGCCATCCCTATTACCACAATCAGGCGTGCTTCAAAATGGCTTGTCTCGCAGAGTTGTCAGCCCTCCACAAATAGCTGACTGTAGTACTCCAAAATCTACTTTGGCCAAGTAGAATAGCTTTACAAAAAAAATAAAACCATTTAAAAGTCGTATTTCAAGATTTTGGTTGGTACGCTTGCACGCGTGGTATTTAATGGTCTAAGGATTTAAACACAATAGAATGGAGACAAATTCTCACACCATCCCTAACAAAAGAATTAATACGAGAAAGATGTGCAGATGTTAACTACAGTGCAGCCACCCCAACCCTGACCCATGTCATCCCAAGGCCTTTTTGTGTGTAGGTTCTCACTCCTGCTTGTGGCACCAGTGTGCGTTTGCAAGGATGTTTGTCAGGTGGGAAATATGAGTTGTCTTCAAGGTAGAAGACTTGGATTATGCAGAAGCCAGTGTGGGGATCTCTGAAATGAAAAACATATTTGTCAGTTTGCAGTTGGGTTTATGAATGCCACATGTAATTGCCATATGAAAATTCCATAGAAAACTGATAGATATAAGCTAGGGTAGGTTACAGATATGAGACAGAGTATGCAGTAGTTTGAATAATTTTTACCAGTAGGTTCATTTAAAAACTTATGCGTTGTATATAGAAGAACTTCCGTGCACAACCCCTGCCTATACATAGGATTAGGTTAAAAATTACTGGTTTATAAATGTTTTTATTCAATGTTCAGTTTCAGGTTCTCTACTACATGTGCATTCTCAAGTAATTTCACTTTTTTTAAAGCACATTCGCCTTTTCAGATATTAAAATTACATGGCATAACTAATTGAATGTAACTTTACCTGTTTGTTGTGTTGAGTGTTGTCTTTGAACAAAGATTGTTGATTCTTAAGGGGTTTCTCCCTTCCTTTTTTGGAGAATGTAAAGGAAAAAATGAAACAGTTCTTTTTATAATATTCCATAGAAAGGATGGGTCAACAGGTTTGTACAAAATGATGTTGCCTAAATCAATAGTTAATTCTTCCGAAACCATTCCTGACACAGCTGTGCATGTTCACTTTTGCTCAGATATAACCCTGGAAGTAGGAAATCCTCAAGTGATTATTTTTGACTACTAGGATAACAAGTCAGTTTTACAGTGGAGTTGGCATCATAGACTGCTACAAAAGTAATTTTTTAAATATGTGTTCTTTTTCGTACAGTCTTTTAAACTCCTAGGATTTCTTGATGTTAAAAGTGTCCCATGTGCACGAGAATCAGTGCTCTATGGCTCCCTGGGATCTTTCGTTGTGGGTCTTGGACATTTTGTAGCAACTAGTAAGTACTTATTCCTTCTGGTTTTTATTTATTTATTTGCAAGGGAAAATGAATTCCTGTTTGCTGTTAGGTTTTATTAATAATGGGAAGTCATCCAAGATTTTTTCTCTTAATTTTTTTGAGGATTTTTGTTTTTCTTTCAGGTAGAGTTAGAAGATCCTGTGACTTTGCAGTTGGTGGCTTTATTTGCACAATGTTAGGATACTGGTATGTAAAACGCTTCTTGAATTTTGAGAGACCTATGTTGGCTGCTTTGTACAACATGATCCCTGTGTGACCTTTCACAGTGTTTTTGAAACTCCATAAAAAACTTGCCTAGCAAAGTGTCCTCTTCCTTCTCCCTGAAATATTTCTTTTTTTAAGGGAAAAGAGTTCAATGCCTTTGAATTGTTATGTTAATGTATTTTTTTAAAACTTGCTATTGTTTCTTAAATCCTAAGGATCAAACAACCCAGTTATTCCTGTCTGTCTTAATTCTTTCTTTTTTCCTTCACATATGCCATCCTTCTGTCCTAATTATAAAAGGAGCATCTAAATGGTAATGAAATTAAGATCCAAATTATAGAAATCAGCATTTTCCATTGGACTTATATATTCCCCTCCTCAGTGGCTGCATAATGTTTGCCTTAAAGAAATAGCAGTTACCCTATTATTTTCATTATTCATAATTTCATAATGAATTTTACTAGCCTTATTATATGTGCTTTCAACTTTTCAACTGGCTGAATAAGTCCAGTTTGATACTGTCACTCATATAAAGCAGGGAATTGTGTTTTCTTCTCATCCCCTCTAGGTTTTACTGCAGGTACAATTTAGCCCAACACAGGATCCGGCAAAGAATGCTTAAAGAAGGAATGAGAAACAAACTTTTATTTGAAGGCAGTTCTCTTGATCCAGAAAGAAAACAAACTGGCAATGAAAGAAGCGATTCATAGTCTGCTGTAGAGGAGTCTGTGGTCTAATACAGCTTTGGGAGAAGGTGGTCCAAAAATGGCAGTCTTCCCTGTAGATGTGTGAGGTGCCTAAAAGTGATAAATCATGCTGGTTTTCCTAGCACATCTGAGCAAGAAATCCATAGCGAATCTGTTAAGTCAGTATACAAGCCTTTCTTTGTTTCATATATGTATGTATGTATATGATTATGTACACAGTTAGGAATGACCTCCTATTAAACATCAGGGAACTAATGTGTTCTATTACAGGGCCTCAGAGGATTAATGACAGTGGTTTGGGACTGCTTTAATTTCCGTTATAAACAGAATTATTTGTTTTAGCAAAGTTGTAATTACATCTCGTTTAAATACAGGGAAATATTTTCATCAGCTGTTCTCTGAGTAAATGTATCCTTCAGTGTTACTGTTAATTGTGCTGTTTGTAAAACAGGAATATTTAAACAGTAGGTGAAGACTTTGCTTGTGCAAGGTTGGTGATATCAGTAGCCTTTGTAAGATTTCAGCTGCAGAATAACGTCAGATGATTTATATACACTGTAAAGTTGAAGGATTTCCATTTTTGTTCTGTCTTTGTGAAACTGAGAATAAAATCACACTTCAGAAGCAGTCTAAGCTATGTAAGTAACTAATCGTTTTACTTGATTAAAACTCTTGCTCTTCTGTTTAAGACATTTCCTTACAATTGGTGGAATAATACTTTACATTATTTGTAAGCAGCAGTGGTCAGTAGTTTTTTTTAAAAAGGCATGTTCTACTTGTATATTTCACTGTAGAAGAAATATCACTATATAATTTGAAGGAAACCATCCTATAATGGAATACAGTGTTAGGTCTAATAGCATATTGGTAAAAAGATGAGTGATGGCATAATATTCTTGCTTGATTCTGTCTGCGCCAGTGACACAATGTGTTTTTTTCACAAAATAATTTATAGTGTATTATGCTGTAAGCACTTTTTGGTCTAAAGGCATTCCCTGAGCAAAAATAGTCCTTTCCGTCCACCCTGTACTTAGTCTGAGAGAGTTTGCGATCTGTTGTTAACTCAAGTAGGTGTGGGGAGGTTTGGGAATCCAGATGTAAACAGCAGCATTGCTCTGCTTACTTATTTAATTTGGAAATATGCATGAGAGCATTAAACAAACATGCTATTTACACTAAGATAATTAACCTTTTACCCCCTGTGGATTAGTCTCTTACAAGAAGAAAACAAACCTGTATACTGTTTCCTTTTTTTCCCTCTGTTCCTCCTGTTTCTTCTCGGAGGAAACAATAAAGAGAAATTTTATGGAGGACACTCAATAGTTTAATACTAAAAGTATCCAGAAAACTTGAGTTAGTGCAATGAAGCACTTTCTGTCCTCACTGCAGAATCTAATCTCAGAAGTTAAGTGGTAGCTAACTCTAATTCAGAAAAGAAAAATGTTTCCCCTGGTTCTGTGCTGAGGGGGAGGGAGGCGTCGCCTCTCAAAGCCCTTGGAGCGGCAGTGGGAAACGGAGTGAGCCGTGCGCAAGGACTTAGCAAGCTCCTATTTTAATACATGGTTGAGTTCTTTCCTATGTGACCTAAGAAAAGGAACTGCAGCCTAAGCAGGGGGTCTTTTGGCTGCGAGGTCATAGTTCAGCTGGGGAGTTAGGAAACAAAAGCATGCAGATGAAAATTTACTCTTTGGCAAAGAGCAGTTGCAGAGAAAGAAGAGAAAGCTGTTTTGTTCTGGTAGGAGAGAAGTTAGCATGTGCATAATGGCATCCTTCAAAATGCACAAGTACTGTGACTAGGTCGAGAAAAAAGCAGAAGCATCATGATACTGTGGAAATGAAAAAATTGGGGAAAACTGCAGCCTTAAATCCTCTCCGGTGTTAATTGGTGTTGGGTTAAGCTACTGCATTTAAGGGTATTAGCTCAATAGCATCTTAACTACAGTATTAGCAATTCTGGCCAATAACTGTGAAATTCTAGATGTACCTGCATGGCATAGATAACCGATCTAATACTTCTGCCTTGCTGTGCAAAATGTAAAATGAGAATGCCAGATGTTAACAGAAGAATGGGGAAAGAGGCAGTACGGAGGTAGTCTGGGCAACATGTTTGAGCTTCATTATCTAGTAAAAGTTGAGGAGGAATTGAGCTAACGAAAAGTCAAAGCCTTTGCTGAATGGGGTAGGGGGGGAAAGATAAGGAAGCTGTGAGCAATACTCAGTGTGAAAGGGGAGGGTCTGCAACAGCAGAGGGAAGAATGCTCATGGTTAAACATGCAGGGGGAAAAAAAAAGTCTGACATAATTCCTTGAAGTGCTGGCTGCAGCTGCCTCTGTGCCAGCTATGGAAAGTGGATTGAAAGTGACTGATGGGTTACAAACCGCTGTTGAAATGGTGAGGGACAGGACAAAAACCAAAAATCTCAACATTATTTGTTGAGATCCATGAATTAGGATACATTCTCAAGAAAATAAAAACTGTAGTAACTTAATAGAAGTAATTTTAACATTTGAAAATAATTTCCTAACTTTTTAAAATTAGTGATCCGTATCCCAATTAATGCTAATTTTTAAAATTTAAGTCATTGGTGGAAACACATAGCATCCATCTGTGTTTTATCATTGGACTTGATATCTTTGAGTATTGCTGCTAATGAGAGATGTGGTAGTTCTTTCTTTATCCAGGTTCAAAATATTTCTCAAATTAAAACTTTGCAGACAGAGAAAGGACGAGAAATAGTAATTTTGAAGATGTTTGGTTTTCAGCACTCTGAATAAGCCCTAAAAAGGAGAGAATGAAGTATAGCAGCTTTAAGCTATAAAGTTGCTAAAAGCCTGTTGATTTTACTGACAGTTACATTACTTGGTCACTGAACGGTGACCGACGCGCACACTGAGTTTTTATCCCTGAAGTTAGTAAAATCCTTCCTTAAAGCAATCTAAAACATCACCAAAAAAATGGATGGGTTTATGGCCCCATTCGCTCCTCCACACCGTGCTCTGCCTGCTGCCCGCAGCAGGGGTACTCTTGGGAAAAGGTGTTTGCCAGCCCCCTGGGCAGGAGCCCCTGCTCGGAGCTCCTGATGGAGCCCACCACACACAGGCGCATGGCCTCCCAGCCTTTCAGGAAGGAAAGTCACTGTCAAGGCAACAGGCAGGAACGCGGCAATCTGAGGTTAATTGCCAACTCTGTTATTAGAGGTGCGTGCGATCAGATTGCCTCTGCTCTTCAGTGCCTTTCACTGAAGCAAATGTAATGCCTCAGCCATTGACACCTGCAACAGGCTCAACACCCAAGGACTTTTCTGGAGTTGGCAGCAGAGGCAATTACAGCTGTCGTCCCAAACTCGTCATTTATGTCTTTATCTAAGCAGAGATTTTGGGGAGATGTTGGCTCTCGCTGCATTTTGCAGGCTTCCAGGCTATCGTGTGTGTGTCACCACCCACCCCGAGTCCTCGAGTGCTGCAAAGGAAGGGTCATCTCCTGTCATTAACAAACGAGTCTGGCTTTTGGTAGGGTGATTTTTTAGGCGGGGGGGGGGGGGGGGGGGGGGGGGGGCGGGGGCGGGGGAAGGGAAGTACGTTTGTTATTTCTGGTGTAAGCAACCCAGGTAACAATGAAGTACTGTGTGAACTCAGTTGCAATGAGCTTCCAAGTGAAAGATTTTCTCAGCTTAGCAGACTAATTCCCATACTTCTCTCATTACCATACTCAGGCATTTAGCTCAAGAGCTCAGTGGTTACCAGTGAACGTTGTTTGGTTTGCTCCATTTAAAGTTTGAGACAAATATGTCGTTATTGCCTTGGGAAACTGATCAAAACGAAGGTTTTACAGTATGTTCAGGTGATCAAGAAGATGATCCTTTGATGTTTTGGGGTTTTTTAAAATTGAAGAACCAAGAATTAATTAAACACAAGAAGTGGATCTGAATTTTAGTTAATGTGACTCAAGGCCTTGGAACATATATCCTTCTTAGGCTTAAAATGAAAATACTACACTAAGCAAGTATAGCTGCTAAACCTTCAAATGGAGGTGGGGGAGTGGGCTGGTGCAGAGAAGGTAGAGCCTTGGATGAGACATTTTGAGGAAAATGCAGGCTTTTACTCATGGCTAGCAGCACCCTGACTGAGACTGTCCGTAGGCCCCCATGTTTTCACATGTGCTCTGTTTTTTTCTGCATGGGCTCATAGTTTGCCCAAGAGCCATCCAGCAGCGGGTCTGCCTGCTCCTGTGGGAACACGTCACAGCATCCCTGTATCTGCTTGTTTTAAAGATTAAGAGCAGTTCGTTCTGAGGAGGATATTTTAATCCTTCCAGCTTATGTCACCTACCATGAGCAGGACTGCATCAGAGCCCTCAACTTTCCTGAACATGCCAGGAGTCCACTGGCAGCACCTAAAGTGCGCCATGGGAGCAGATAGTTCCCACTGCAGGGCTTTTTTTCTTTAGACTGGCCACAGCTCCAAAAATACCCAGCCTGCATATTGCGGTGATCTATTTAACAGAACCAAAGATTCCCCCGTCTGTCTTCACACTCTGGAGAAAAGGAAACACATGCTTTGCTTATTTTTTAACCTCCTTGTTTCTTTTGTCAAATGTGTTACAAAGAACAGCTCTCAGCCAGTGTGGCTTCTCTCCCCAGACAATAGATCCTCATCTCTCCTATTGATGGCAAACAGCTCCAGTGATCACGGTATGCATTGATCCATGAGGCATCTTGGCCTTCAGGCCTGCATGTATGTGCGTGGCAGGATTTTGGAGTTCACATACAAGCTTTACAAGTCTCTGATATTCATGCTTTTCATCATCCAGGTCAAGAGTTCTTACCACCTTTACCTTTGCGAGGTGGCCAAACCCAATGAGAAAGATCTTTTTCCACCACCTCATCACTGTGACACTGCACAGATGCTGCGGAAACAGGATGAGAGATCCAGCCAGCCCATTTGCCCATGGCTCCTTCTTCTGAGCAAATTCACAGTCAGGGTGCCCACGATCCCCACCAACAGAACATTTAGGATATGTTACTTAAGTGATTAAAGGGAAACTAACATCCCCTTCACTGTCGGGAAACATTCAGGCTCTGGCTGAGATGATAGTAGCAACATCGCTGATGATGAAAAGCCAATAAGTGGTTTATTATTGGGCAGATATATTATCACAAACGGCTGTTGCAGGAGTCCTTCAGAGAGAAAATACAGAGCAAAATTTTTTCCAGTGACCTCTTCCTCAAAATAGAGGGGATGATACTCTTTTCAGGCCCCCCAAAGGAATCTGGAACTACCACTGATTATCACATGCTGTGCTTGTAACGCTTTCAGCCAACATTTAAAGCCCTCGAGGGTCACCCTGAGGCAGCATTGGGAGGCTGTGACAGAACTTGTTTGACTCGATTTCTTAGCTCTGATAGTATCCAAGTGCCACGTTCTTCGGTAACCACCTACTCAGACTTCCAGATGGATAAAAAGACCTCAGCCCTTTCTTCCTAAACCTCACAAAGTCCCCTTGAACCACTACTGCAGTGGACTTCTTACTCCCGCTAACAAGCACGATGGTCCTCTCCATCCCAAAAGCCTGTTGCCATTCATTTATACTCACCATTTTCTGTGTCACAATCCATCCTTCTACTGGGCACACCATACCACAGTTTGTATGCCTCCGTCACCCACATGTGCACCCTCAAGATCATCTAAGAGATGCACACCAAGAGCATGTAAGAGGGTCACAGAGCGACCACCTACCACAGGGCCAGCAAGCTGCTCCCGCAGAATAACATTCAGTTCAAGCAGAGCGAAGGATGCCCCCGCGTGCACACATGTACATGGACACACACACGCAGCCACGCTCCCCATACTTCAGGAACGCTTGGAGAACTGTGAGACGCCACAAACCACAGCCCTGTATGAAATCTCATACTCCTGGTATGGCAGCAAACCTCACAAAATTCAGAGGAGTTCAGTTACTGATACATCAGCAACACCTTCCATCTACTGGTGATCTCCAGTGGGATCCATGCTAATTGGAACGCTCAAGATAGAGCCACCATTCAAGGAGGAGCCTGTGCACTCCCTTGCTTCCCCCAGCAGCCTTTCCGTTGCTTTCAGCAGTGTAATTTTCACTGGTTTGTTCTGGAGCTGGAGGAGGATACTTATACTTGGTACTTGCTGGATAATACACCTTTCAAGGCAGTAAATATCTATAAAAGCAAGATCATTCCTGAAAACTTCTCTCCTCTTTGTTTTCTGCACTAGTATCTGCTGAAAGAAACCGTTGGAGTCTCTCGTTTTCCTTCTGCGGGTGTTTCCTTAAAGGAAAAAAATAAAAAAGGACTGGCCAGCTGCCAAGCCATGGAGGCGCATAAATATCCCGGGGCTGTGCCAAGGCGGCTGCCAAAGCAGTAGCAGCAGCCCCCTCCCGAGAATGTCCAGGAGCTGCTGGGGACATACTGTTTTTTTGGAAGTGTCTCCCGGCCTCCACCTTCTCCACCGCTGAGCAGGCTGCAGAGTTTCCTCAGTGCCGAGCAGGGCTGGGCTCAGCATGCTGCCCTGCGGACTGGAGCACTGGGTCACAGCGATTCCTTCCACCTCCTCCTTTCTTTCAGAGAAAGCAGCTCCTACGGCAGCCACGTATGGGAGCCAGCCGGCGTGGCGCTCGGTGGCCCCTGCTCCGTGCAGGGGGTGATACCCTTGTAAAAAAGGGGCAGGCAAGTTCTTATGAAAGGTGTGACTGAAGGGGTGTCCTAGGCCTGGAAACCAAATGCATTTTGTGACATTTAAGTGTTACGTTTGCTGATATGTAAGTACTGAAATAGTTCTTACTGCACTATCACAGCCACTTTCTCTGAGGTCTCTCAGAGCAAACAGGGAGAATACACAAGACATTTAATTTGCACAAGTGATTTACATCTATTGTTTCTTTTTGAGGTGCTTGGCTTAGTATTTAACAATTTAATAAATTATATTTTAAAAATAATAATTGTTATTATTGTTATTATTATTGTTATTATTATTAATTATTACAAGGTAGCTGCTTACATAACAGAGTGTACCCTAGAGGCTGGGAAGCAGCTAGCCGAACAGCCGCCCTGCTGAAAAGAGTAGGACTTACAGTGGACGCCAAGTTGAACGTGGGCCAAGAGCATTCTCACTGCGAATAAGGCAAACCACAGTCTGGGCTCCATCAGGAAGTATGTGGCCAACAAATGAAGGAACGCACTTATCCCCCAGTACGTGACACTGCTGAGGCAGGGCGTCCAATATTGCTGTCCAGCTTTGGGCCTCTCAGTCAACAAGGATGTCAAAAAACTTTAGAAGCTCCAGTGAAGAGCTCCTGAGGTGTTTGGGGAGCTCACCACATGCCCTCTGGAAAAATGGTGGAAGGAGCTGGACTAGTCAGTCTGAGGAGGAGCAGGCTGTGGGGTGACATAATGACCACCTAATATTATCTGCAGGACAGTTACAAAGATGGAGCCAAACGCCTCTTGCTAGTTGCAGATGATGCAGCAGGGGCAATGGCAGCAAACTCTAGCTCGGGAGCTTCAGGCCAGGCAGCAGGACAAACTTTTACTACAAGGGCTGTGCAGCACTGGAATAGGTTGCCCAGAAAGGTCATGTAATTTCCACCCTTGCAGCTTTTCAAGCTTCAGCTAGACAAAGCCCCAGCTGACCTGAGTACTAGTGCCAGTCCTGCTGCAAGCAGGAGGATGGACTACATCTCCAGAGGGCCTTGCAAACAGCATTTCTGCCATTCTGCGACCTACTGAGAGACGAAGAATCTGCAAAACCCAAGGCAGAGAAAGCCCAGTGCGGTGCAGAGGACCACCCACTCAGTAAATTTGCTTTCAGGAATTGAATTCACTCCCTCCGATGAAGCGCTCCCAGGCTGGGCTGGAGGCCCCACAGCACCCCAGGTGCTCTGACCGCAGCAGGGAGCATGAAGCAGAGAAGACAAAGTGTGCACAGTGTGGAGGTGCCAGGCTTTGGGTATGTAGCTCTGCTGCTAGTAACCTGCACGCGATGCTGTATGTGGACTCACCTCTGCTAGCTCAACTATTTTGGAATCTTGTTTCTCAGCATGATGTGAGCAAACCCCATGTCATTTCTTTCAGAAAAAAAAATGACAGTAAATCCCTCCAACAAGGCTTACTCATTTCCTCTCACCCATCTCTTACTACCTTCTTACCACAAAGACAAAAGTCCTTTTATAACACTAGGGCTTATCTTATCTACTTGCTCAACAGCACCACAAAGCTGAAAGTTCAGCAGAGCCCGAACATGGCTCTAGGCTGTGCCTGAATAGGTTGCGTAGAGACTAAAAAAGAATCAAGCCTTTCTTACATCTCTCACCTTGTAAACAATCACTGGTATTTTAAGCATGCATTGACGTCCAGGGAGATCTTCAGTACTATTCTGGACCTTTTTGTTTTGCAACTCTCTTGGGCATCAGCACCGTTTCAGAACTCGTGCTCCATCAGTGCTCCTCGCCAGCACAGACCTCTCCATGTCTAAAGCAAACAAGTTTTTGTTAGAACTTGGGGGAAAACCTCCAGAGCACAGAGCAGCAGAAGAGTTAACGTAGGCTAATGTGACATAAACGAAGGCCACGCTCCGACCAGAAAACACGTACTTGCATTTTTGTGCCACATTAGTTATCAGAGGTGTCCCAGTAAGCAGCTATCTGAGCCTAGCTAAGGGAGAATTAACACTGAGAAAAACAAGTTCCCTTTCAATCGTTGTGTGCTAACCAGGCAGCAGATCCCCGACTCATTAGTGTAAATGGCATCTGCCCTTGACTACCAAGTCATCAACATTTTCTGAGCATGAAAAAGTTCGAGGGAAAAATGAGCTGTCTTACCCATCGGTTTGATTTCAGTAAATTCTAGGACCAAAATTACTCTGCAACTGCAAAGATCGTCTACTAAACCAGAAAAGAGAAAAAACTTGCTCTGAGGTAACACTTGTGTATCAAGTCACCCACATGAGTAATATTACTGGTGTTTTTACATTTGCCTTTGTTTTTTCTCTTTGGATGTTGACAATGTGTTAAGCATTTAGCATCTTTTTTAAGCTACAGCTGAGTTTACGCAGCAACTGATTCATTGCTGAATCTCCCTGCCGCTCCCAGGGCTGGCAGAAAGACAAACTAAGGCAGGAGTCACATCCAGATTAATTACTGGCCCAGTCCCGACTCCAGCCGATTCCCTGCAACGGCTAGCGAGATAAAGGCCTGCTGCACTGCAGGAGGCAGCTCCTGCCTTGGTCATGGAGCAAAGGAGAAAAGCTACACAAAACTCCTCACTGATCTGCTATTAAAATAAGGAGAGGCCTCCTCCCTCCACCTACACTGGGTGCCTTTGTCTAGGATGGGGTGTGCTGCTCTAGGTTCCCCACAGCCGGTTTGTTAAGACCGGTGTTACAAAGCTGCTCTTCTGAATTTCCGCTTTCCTCTCAGCAGCTTTTGGTGACATCCTGGAGCTCTCCCCATCCTCTGCAGCGCTTCAGGCTGAGACAGCTCCAGCCATACTTACTCCTACCTTACTAGTTCACAACTACAGTATATGCAGACTTCTTTGCTTGGGAGAGTCCAGCCTCTGACAGTTAAAACATCTGCAGAAGTATTAAAGTACCTCACATCTCTCTGTGACTCCATTTGATTTCTTGTGGCTTCATCTGAGGTTACACTTTTAGAAAGCACTGGCCTAGTTTTCCAAAAGGTTATGAACAAGGAAACCAATGAATCTTAAAAGATGACTTCATCACCTATTTCTATTAAAAACATTCATTGCTCAAGAGTGTTGTAAGAGATTTTAAAAACCCTAGTGGCTTACACCATGAAGAAGACAATTTTTTTAATGCAAGTGGCATGGACTGCACATGGCATTGCCAGAACACTGGTTTAATTCATTCCACTATGAGAAAAATTGGGCAGAATTTCTAAAAATGTCTTTGCTGATAAAGAATTACTCTGCAATAGGCACCAAAAGGAGTGTGTGTACAGGTGCCACTATACAGGAGCTCCTATACACACACGACAGCATTGCTCACGTACTCATTGTTCACAGTACTCCCCGTGCAGCGCAGGAGCAGGGCCAGCTCACAACTGCAGAGCCAGGGTTTGGGGACAGGGATCTCGTAAAGCACCCCAGAGTCAAAGCCAGGCCCTGATGTCCCACAGGTCACAGTCCATTTACTCTCAGGACACAGGCCCCTGCCAAAACTGCGGTGTGTGAGGGAAGCACCTCCATTTACACCGTGTGTATCCTAGTGACTGCTACTAGCAAAGGCAGAAATAAAAACAAAAAAATATTCCAGTTGTAAGCAGTTTATTCCTAAGCTATCCAGCACAGACCTGCCTTCAGTGTGCAGCTAAGCACGTGGCCCCATCATACAATGCAGAATGGCTATAACCTGTTGTAAGACGAGAGACATAAGCACCTTCAGCAGACAGGGCTGCAAGGAGAGTACCGCCAGCAGCAATGTTACTGCTACTGCTGCTAATAGCTGCACAGACATGTGCTGCGTTCCTGCTGCTACCGAACCAGGTCCCAGGCTCTCCAAGTGTGTGCGCCCCTTAAAAAAATAACCCCTCAATTAGAAAAAAGCAAACCCAGTTTGTACTCCAGGGGAAAAAAACACCCAAACCCCACACTGTATGTCACTAGCAGCTGCACTGCCACCATGAGCAGCGTGGCTGCTCTAACGCAGGTACTTTTCCTCATGTAAACAAGTCCTTATAAGCTGCAAGAGTTACTCAATGTGACAGCTGGCTCCGCCCTCTCACTGGGGGAACATACAGCTGTGCTTTCCTCACCTTTCTGTAGCCATCAGCTGAGTTTTCTATTGCCTTTTTTAAGCACAAACTGCAAATGTGTTTTAGTATCAGTGACTTTCTAGGTAATGGCTTTTCTATACAAGCCCTTTTCACACAGCAAAATAACCCCCTGCTCTAAGAGTAAATCAGAGCTACGATGGACAGAGGGAGTCTCTCCTCTGCCCGTGGGCCCAGACTGAACGAACATACAGCCTCTGCTCTACTGTGATAGAGCGGGGGAGTACTTAAGACTTCCGTATCCCCTTTCCGAATTACAGGCACCTCAGAGGTGTGGATGTTGAAGCTTTTCTGAATTCTGTACCTCAGAACACAGGCAAGCACAGACAGTGCTGAACTTACCAAAACAGCTTTTTTCATATAGGAGTATTTTTGATAAAAACAGATACTCCTCTTTCAAGTGTAAGACAGTTGAAGCACTTCCTCCCATGTGTAGCTTTTTTTTAAACATGATATATTGAAGAACTGAAAACAAAACATCCCAGACTTTTGAATTAAAATACAAGCTTTACAACCACATAGTAAGTGTAGGCTCTTATATTTCAGTTTAAGACTGTATCATTTTTATAGACTACCAAAATAAGCAAAGGATCAGCACTCCATACAAACTGTTAGTTCCTGTGAGGAGGGAGGGTAAAAGGGAGATGGGACTTTAATTACACTAAACTTCTTTTGCAAGTCTAAAGAAAATTCCATTTCAGCAAAACAGATTTGGGTTTAGATTCCCCATATTTCTAGTTCATTAAATAGTGTTTCTTTAAAGACAATTCACATTTTTCTTAAAGTAAAGGGATGATTTAAAGCACTATTAACAAGGAGGTGGTGCTGTTAATGTTTAATGTCAATACGCAACGTCACCTGCTATAAAGGCTAGAAGAGCAACACAACTTTACCTTTACTTCTGAAGACTATTAGAAATCGACTAACATTAGAGAAAAATTTCAAGCACTCTACTCCCGATTCTAGGTCGAGGCTGCTGCTGGCAAGCCTCTGCCAGCCTGTACACTGCCATGAGGAACTTGGCAGGCAAATCCCAACACCTGGATGCTGGCAGTGACATGTGTTTTCACACGTATACCACGAGTCCCGCTTACGACAGCGAGGTCTCTTCCCTGTCTTACAGCATTAAAATGCAAGGAAATTATTAGCTAACATTGCCACTACAATTTTACAAAAGCATAAATCTGAACAAAATAGCTGTTAAAACAAATTGAAGCTCTCTGTTCAACTCTAGGATTCACTCTCCATGACAACCTTCCTTTTCTGTCCTACTCCCTGTCCAGTTTCTTCCCCAGCTCCTTCCCTAATGTCTATTTTACAATAAATAGGTTAAGTGGGTTTACATGATGCAAGCGCAACTCAAGAGACTTTTGCCCTATACATAATAACCATGTTAAACTGTGAGATTATACACGTGATATATCTCTAACAGAGCAACCAGCAGTTTAGATTTTTGAAGAAACACAAGTATTTCAGCATGTACACAGTAATGAGTTTAAAACTGTCCAACATCATCGCTTTCATACATTCTCTTCCTCTTTATAGCCTTAAAGGGATTTTAGACCTTGATGGCGACAATCCCAAAACAAGAGTAAAATGAAATTTATTTTATTGCAAACAAATGTCTAGAGTTAAATTTCTCCACCCACTTTCTTTCAAGAGAAAAGGAATCAGCAGGCTAAGGAGATACACCCATTTGAGAATTGACATGATTAAAATTTAGATATAAAATGGGTGACTCACAGTTTCATTAGCTTACAAAATGGTGGAGCAACTACTACAAGCACACTAGGTATACAGTATTTCGTGGGGAAAGAGTTATACAGACACACAGCTAACTTTATATAGATCCCATTAGACAACTGGATTTACAACAAGTTTTGTTTAATAAGAAATGGGCAAAGCCAGCTTCTTTTCAGAATCAAAATGCAGAAGAAATGGAAAAGAAATTATGGTGTTGTACCTTCACAAGTTTGAGCCTCCACAAATAATGCAACCAAGTTTTACAACTTTAAGAGCTTCTACATATGCTCCACCTTCACTATTTAGCCCCAGGTTTCCTCTTTGCCCCCAACATCTTAGTGAGTTCCAAATGTTACAAAAAAAGTCCTAGTTATTGCCAGAAACTTTTACCTCCCCCTCCTCCCCTCCCCACCCAGAAGCTTCATAGAGAGGATGGAGCGTAATATGGAGCTTTACATGATCTCACGGTATTCACGAGGGCTAAGAAGCCGCCGTACAAGTCTGGTTGCTAACATCGCTATCATATTGTGACATGACTCACGACTGTTTCTTAGAAATTGGGGGATGGGGAAAAAGGAGAAAATTCTTTAATAAAAAGACACCAGGTACAAAGCAACGTTTTACTTTTGTTGTGGTAAAAAAAAAAGTCACATTTTACAGATAAAATGTAGAACCCTGAAATACTGACACATTCTCTGATCGTGCACAATGCTGACTGAGGTTCTCTTACGAATCACTTTAAAACTGCAATTAAAAATGTACAAAAAAAAGAAAAGAAAAAAATCAACCCACAAAGCTTCTAAAAAAGGAACCCGCAGGCACTTCCTCTTGTGGAATGTTTAAAAAGTTAGCCTACTAAAGAAAACAGTCGACTTCTTGTGAAGGTTTTGAAGAAATATGTATCAGTTCATTTATTTGGGTATTCAATAATATCCTTGGTGATAATGCTGACTCCATGGCTTCTGACCCCAGAATTGCTGCAATAAATGGATAAACAGTTAATTTTAACCTGTAATCACATAATGGTTACACTTCTTACGAAAAGTTTAACATCTAGTTCTGGAACTTGAAAAGATTAAAGTCCTCTCAAAGAACAGCAAGTTCCTAAACAACTGAAGGCAGTTAAATTCACTTCACAGCGGTAATGTGAAGCCAAATACTACATACCATTAAGACGGATAAGCCACAGCTGATATTTGATATATCAAGAGCATCAAGCCAGATTAATTTTTGCACAGAAAACTATTTATAGTGATATTACCTAGCATGAAAAGATTTTGCTATCCACTTTTGATGACACATCTGATTATTTCAGACAGCATTTTGAAACATTCACATTAACGATCAGTAAAAAGGTTTAAGTTATTACTACTTACACCCTGCTGCCACTGGTTGTAGCCCTGAGATTGGTTTTTGTAGCCACGATTATTTCCCCTTCCTCTGAAGTTCTGCAAGAGGACAGCAGTTTTTAACTACTTCATCTATATGGATTTTTCAGAAGTGTACTAATACCCATCTTTCTATTACCACCAAAACATCACATACCATATAGAATCTTTCAAATACAAGGTATCAGGCCTAGGTTAAAAAAAAAAAGAACAAAAACTCTCCCTGAAAAACACCAGAATACCAATAGCCTTCCCCTCTAAGCAACTGCTTCTTAAATATGGGGCAAGAACCTCAGAATTAATAACCCAGCTCAAACTGTTGTTGCCAGTGGTCTGGAAAGCTGGCTAATCCAGTTTTGACTCACCCTGTTTCCAGCTGCTAAACTGCACCAGGACAACTAAAAATACAAGAGCTTGCCTATTTTTAGTTAGGAAAGGCTGTAGTTGCTACAAGGATGTGTTATCTGATCAGACAAAAGGATACGGGTCATGCAACTGAAAATAGAAGAACTAGTCCACAAAACTTCAAATAAAGTTATGGTACAAAAAAGGGACACTGTTACCAGTAGATAAAATACTGCTTTTCCCCTGTTTGTGAGTATTAGACAAGCCTGAGCCATGTTTACTAGCTTGGGCTCCATCTGCTGGCTCTTCAGTAATCCAAATTATGTTTTCAAATACTTCCACTGATACTACCATCAGTGAAGACCTAGGCTAGTATGTCTTTACTAGTTGTTTGACACCAGACACCAAAACAAAGACTCTCTCCTGAGCTGTTTCCAGAAAGTTCCCTAAATGCTTGATAAAGATACACCTTGACCGTAAGGCCAAACAACGGTTACTACTACTTGGAGAAAAGAAAAAAAGTGGAAAAAGAAAAATCAAACACTAGCCTTCACACACATGCCCTAAAAATCTTCATCTTTAACAGAACAGAGGTACAGTCTTAACATGGAGCCCCCACATCAGCAACAGAACTTCTTACGTAACATCTGGAGCCCTGGGCACATACACTACACTAGAAAACCAGGCCTTTTAAGTGTAGGATTAGTGTAGTACCACAACCAAGTTTTTGGCTATTGACAGCCACCAAACCTTTCAAACATCATCCATAGTACTGCAGTTCAACTGATAAATTCCCCCAAAAGCATCACCTGGTTGTAGTTTCCCCTGTTGGGCATTCCACCTCTGTTATAATTCCCTCTGTTTGAGTAGCCACCTCTGCTTGGAAAGACAGGGCCACGAGGATATGGGTAGCCAATTGCACCGCTGCTGCCACCGCCACCACCGCCACCTCCACCACCTCGCTGAGGCATGTTGCCTCCCCTCCTGTTGTATCCACCACGATTGCCAGGGACTGCAGGGAGAGAGTTACTTCAATAAAGTAATTGTTCAGGCTGACAGATTCCTTATGTGAAGATTATTGTTCAAAATAACGATGGTATAGAAACAAAATGTCCAAATTCAGTGCAAAAATTTCAATGCAAAGATTAAGTCATCTGGTCATAATGACAAATGGCAATTTAACCATGCACTACCCCTCCAATAGTTTCGTACACAAGCAAACACCAAACCTAACATAAAAACTCAAAGCAGTGCCTCAAGCCACATAAGCAGTGTAATCCAGAATTCTGGCAATCCTCACGTTTAGAGATGGACAATTACCTTTGCACTAATACATTAAATTTGCTGAAGTTGAAATCAAGGTTCCCACTACATTATAGCTGCCACGCAAGTACTACAAGGTTTTGTGCCCTCTGGCAGCAACAACCTCCAAAATTTACAGGCTTATTTCTAGGCTCACCTCCTCCTCTGAAGTTGCCCCGCATGTTGAAGCCTCCACGACCTCTCTGACCCCTATTAAATTGATTTTTATTGCTCTTCTTGTTCTTCTTTGAGCCAGTGTTCTGTTTCTTTTCGGGCGGAAGAGATTTCTTACTTTCCTCTTTATATTGTTCCAAAAGCTTCTGAGCTTCTTCTTTTTGCAACTCTACATAGATTATTTCATCAAAACATTCTGCTACCTCTGGCAGTGTGAAGTTCCCTATAATTGCAAAAACACTGAGTATTCAGTACCAACATTCAGCCGCAATCAAAGCCATAATTTAACCACCTTTCTCCCATTCTTCCTCCCACCCCCTGCACTCCCTCAGTGTAGGGACAAAATTACATAATTTGAGCATTTAAGAAATATAACAGTGACAAAAGAAATAAACAGGTCTTCATGGAGTTGCCAGTACTGTTCCAAACCTTGAAAACATTCTGCCTAGATCTTTTTTTTTTTTTTTCTTTTATAAACCTCCACTCAGAACACCAGTTTCTGCCAAATATGTCACTTATATAGGGCACTTTATGCCAAGACAGCTTTGTGCATCTGCATGAAGCATATCAGCATAACTGAGTAGTGTTAAGGACTGCAGCAGAGGGAACACAATATAGTGTTGTCCTACGAGTTACAATAGTCTTCCAGTTTTGTATAAGTACAACTGTTTAAGATAAAGTGATGTTTTAGACTTCACGTTTACTTAATCCTTTAAACAGATACTCAGCATCCTAAAACACAGTATAGGATTATGTTCCATGCCTTTCATTTTGAGAACTGCATGCTCTGGAAGATCTTTTCCCTCCACCTCTGCCTTCTTTTGTGTTCTTTGCTTGTAGTCTTCATCTTTTGGGCAAACAACAACTGCTTTGCGCTGGAAGCCTGCAAACAGGCACATTTTTCTCCTCTGCGCAGCTGCAGACACATTTGTCTGAAAAAAATGCAGTAACTTACTACACGTAGCTGTCATTGTAAGAGTTAAGGAAGTCAACTTATGGTGTATAGACTTCACCTCTACAAGAGCTTGCAATGAAGTTTACAAACAACTGGACATAAAGATGCTGCATAGTGCAAAGTTACGAGCTCCACGTGTTAAAACACTATTCCTCCCACATCCCATAAATCCAGAAAAGTTCAGACAAGCATTTGTAGTAATATTTCAACTTTGTGTCCCCTGAACAAGTAGTACGTCAGTAAGTGAAACAGCTGCTATTACAATGTAACTTTAATCCCATTTAATTACTCCACTACAGCCTACAATGAATTTCCTTAATCATTTTTCACTGAAGGTTCTACCTGATCCAAAATGAAATTCCGCTTCTTACGAGCTGCAATCTCAATGAACTTTCCAAGACACTGTGGAGCTCTCTGCAACAGTGTGTTAAGCTTTCCGGTGTCCGCCATCTGCCGCTTAAAACCTGCAACCTACGGAGAGATTTCCCAGAGTTTAAGTAGGCCTCATACACATGGCTGACATTTCTCTTTGCTAAATGCTTTCACCTCGCTTCAAGGACTGTTCAATTCAAGGCCATGGCTACGAACTCCTAACTGAAATTCCCAAAGCCTCCATAAGACACAGAGCTTTATAAACAAAGAATCTAGGTGAATCAATACAGCTGAGTCTATAGTATACTCATCACATTACTAACTCAAAGCTGAATGTTCTATTCTGAGGACAGTGATATAAAGAGAAATAGGAATACTTCAACAGTCAACAACAGTTGGCTATTTCTTCTATAGTACCACAAAAACCTTCAGAATCCTGCTGTGCCATGTACAAGTAGCAGCTCAGCAAGATAAAAATCTTTCATGGTCACTAGCTAACCAGTAGCTGGTTTTTTAGATTTCTTCGATACAAAAGAACCCCATGGCAGCCAAAGACCTTGGATTTACAGCAAGTCTTTAACATATCAACAAATAAAATGTCATATTATCACTTACCATCATTTTGTCCATAATAGTATTTGTCCCAAGAATGTTGTATTTCCCAGGATTTGCTGCTGCATGTTTGGTAACCCATGTAGTCTTGCCAGCTCCAGGCAAGCCAATCATCATCACCACCTGTGATGACAAGTTCTATACTTGAGATACTAGTTCAGAGTTTTTCTTTAATATGCAACTTAGACCAGCAAGCCTAATGGAAACTGAGTGGGAGGTGTGGGGGTGCCAGGGGGGTTGAAAAGTCACTGGATACCAAGTATTAAAGCCCCCAAACAAAATGGTCACAGCATTGTATAAAAAGTCTGCTTAAAACTCCACCACTTCTGTTCATCTATCTTGACATCTGTGAGGTTATCAACATGAAACTTACCTCACAATCTTTCTTTTGGTCAGGTCCCTTTGGTCCTCGGACCCTATCCTCCAGGGGGACCTTCTGGATGAAGGTATACTCTTCAGGTACAGGAAAGTAAGGTTCCTCCTTCTGACCAAAGTTGAACTCAACTGCACAGTTATGGCAGAGAACATGTGGGAAGAGTGGCCGCCCATCAAGAACTTCCTTACTTATTTTGAATGCAACACCAAGCTCTTGTCCATTCTTGGAATATGAGAGTTCCACTTCATCACCATCAAAATTCTGGTTTTCAGACAAAGCATTAGTTTGAGTAAAGTTACTTACCGCACTCTATAAAGTTATATAAGTCATTTCACTATATTGACTATATTCAGTCAACTTCTGTAATGTATCATACAGGAACTACTTAAAAGTTTTCTCTTAAAGTGAGTTACTATCAATGATCACCTCATTTAAGATCTCATGATTTGTTTTTAAAGGCTTTAAAGACATTTGTCTGAATATTAAATCTTAACATGTTGGCAACAGTCACTGTTGATAATACCCGCTATTTCTCCCTCCTCCCTAGGTTAAACAATCTGTCCTGCTCCAAGTTTTTCCTGTATTTGGTTTATTGTTTCTCATATCAAAGCAGTCTTAAAAATTCAAGGATGTTTTTCCTCAAAAGAAATATAAGTGAAAACTTACAGCAAAACATCCAATCACATCATTTTCATCAAACTTCTCACCAAAGTCTTCAGTCTCACAATTGCATGTCTTTATTCCTTTTAGAGAATACCCATAAGAGAATTCTTCTTCACCTGAAGAAATAATTTAAACTTATTAAAAATAGGCATTTTCACCTAACCTTCTAGAAATGCAATCACTTTACAGCTACTTAAGTAAGCTGCTCTTCAGGATGTTTTTATTAATGCCAAAAAAAGCTATGACCCCCAAACAGCTACACCTCGTTCGTGTATTCAAGAATGCTCTCAATTGAGATGGAACAGCAGTTTCCCCCATCCCAGTTTTAAAAGCCTTATGCTGCTGGTTCCAGATTCACGTTGACATAAAGCTGAACCACCAGATAAAGACATGACCAAGTACTTTTAAACTCTGAAGACCTGATTATGCACTAGTGTACTTGTAATGCAGTTAGTCAGAAATGCTTTCTGAATTTAGTCCCCAGTAGCACTTACCCCTCCCCATTTTAAAGGGAGTTTGGCAGACATTCAGCCTATGCGACAGCTGAGGATGAAGCTGCAAGGAACAAGCTAACAGGAAGCGTCAAACACAAGGACTCAGGTGGAACTTCAGTACTTAACTAGAAAGCTGCTGCTGCTGTCAGAACATACCAATTCATATACATTTCTCAGAAAGATGTGTCTCAGCAGCAGGTATTAGTTATAAATACCATTATGATCAGTTCCCATATAGCTAATGAAGTTGTATTTCTTCCTTCCTAGCTACTTTCAGAAATCAGGCTTCTACCCCCAAGCCAAAAGAACAATAATGTAGTTATCCAGAAATTTTTATTCACTGGTTAAATCTTATACCATGCCCCACCCTTTAAAAAAAAAAAAAAAAAAAAAAAGGAACAAAACCCCCCTTTTCCTAATTATGACACTACGTGAAAAGGAGAAATCCTTCATCTTGTCAGGTCTTCAAGAACTTTCTCCACAACCCATACTTGACCACTGAAAGAATTAACTCTCAAATAACATAATCCTTACAGGTCTGAATATTTAACAATTTTATTTGATCCCAGTAATAAGCTTTCTTGCATCATGCTCAGTGAATGATTCAAGTTAAGACCACTTCTCAGAACACGTAAACTATACTCACTAAGCTTTTCCCATCTGATTAAGAAAAAATGACTTAAAACTTCAACCATGTACACAATAAGTAATACAGAAATAAACAAATGTTTAAGTCTTACCAAGCAACATTCCACTTGTGTTCAGTGACCAGCCAACTCGCACTTCATGTATGTCAATGTCTTTTGTATACAGGTGTTTAACAGGAATCTTTTCGGTAACCTATTTTTAAATTATTTATTAAAAGGTATGTAGTATTTGTTAAATGCTAACAAGATGAAAACACAAAGGTAACATCTGGAACCTTTACACTTTGGTTCAATCTTTGCTAAGTCTGAGTAATCTCCTTCTGCAAAAATAAAACATGCTTAAGTATGTGAAATCACGAGCCAATCACTACATAGTTACATCTCCTGACAGAGCAATGAAGATGCAAGATACCACATACCTTCAAAGCACTTAGTCAAAGCAGTCCCTCTCAGAGACCAAAAGCCTTAATCCTTTTGATAATTTATTAAAATCACAAAGAAGATGTATATATATTTCTAAAAAAATAATAGCTATAAACTTGGAATTAACAGTAAATTACTTTGCCAATAAAATGTGGTAATGGATAAAAAAATTGCTTTACACAGACTGGGGAAAATGTTACACTCATCCCTTTCCACAGTAAGCAGACTTCCTGGGCAAGTTGCCAGCTTCCCAATAACATAACCAGATTCAAAAAAACCCACCTCAAAGCACTGGAATCTGTAGGCAACCAGCTATTTTCTAACTGCCTTTACCAACTTCACCAAACTAAGCGGAAAAACTGATCAGTATCCTACCAGTTTCCACAACTATTTGAGTCAGGTGACCAAGGTGAAACTGATTTGAAAGTGAACATGGCAATAAATACTGACATCAGTTGCACTTCATTGGCCTTCCAAAGTTAGAGGTACCAACAGACACAGAAATCACTCAATGCAAGACCATGGAAAATGGTATCACTACCCACTCCTCATGGTAGTGGTTAGATTTGAAAGTACTAGAGGAAGAGAACAGAGTAAGCATTTATAGACATAGGCACATCATATGCAAAGAATCATTTAACATCGCTAAGTCAAAAAATTAAGCTTTGTGCCTCCAGTTATTCTTCCATCAACAAGCTGGAGAAATCAGTTTATTACAAGGCTGACTGCTCTTCCCCTTTCTTACCCTTTAGGAGAACTCTTGCTCTCAAAATTCAAATAGCTGCTAAATACATTCAATGCATACTCAAGTCAGAATTATTCAGGTTGGAAGAGACCTCTGGAGGTCAACTAGCCCAAATCCTTGCTTAGAGCAGGTCAAACTCAAATACTAAGTAGGAACAGAAAAAAGGGCTGCTGGGATAATTTATATCTTTTCAAAAAAAAAAAAAAAGCCACGCTTTCTGTAATCTTCAGAAAGTACAGGCAAACTTCTGACTAGCAAGTATCAAAATTCTACAAGCGTTGATGCATGAGGTGCCAAATAAAATTCTTGGTTCAAAACTGAGACTAGAAGTTACACTCTCAAGGTAAATGCAAGCCGCTTTTTTTTTTTTTGTCACGTGGAAGTTCTTATAAAAGAGGAAGCAGTTTTGCAACTTGAGCCACACTTTATCAAGAATCATTCTTCCACAGGCTTGTAAGAGAAGGCCTTCTAGAAGGTCTATTCAGCTGAATTAGTTTCAGCTAAGTACAAAAAAAACCTGGCAAGTATGAACAATACTATATTTAAGCATGCAAAACAGTCTCCCATAAAACATCAGTTTAACTCACCTTCATCTCAAAGCAGACTTTGCCTTTAGAAACTCCATAGGAGGCTCTCCCTCCAGCCCAAAGGAAAGCAAAGCTTTCCATGGTCAGAGAGGAAGCACTAAACCGGTCTCTTGAGATTTTAAAATGCAGGTCACAGTTATCTGTTAACATAAAAATCATTCTGTTTACTCTTATTACAAATAAAGTACAGCTGTCTAATTTTAGGCATTAAAGGTGATTTGAGCTTTCAAAGGTGATTTTCAAGACAAACTGCCAGCAAGTGCTCAGCATCTTTCAGGAAAGCAACTGAACGTACGCCTAGATAGGGCTGCAGGCTGAAGCTCAACCAAAAATCTAACAAAAACCTAGCTAACAAGAGTAATTTTCAAGATGCCATCCTCACTCCTGTCACGAAATTCCCTCTTATTTTTTTCCATCTGCTTAAGAACTTGAATTTTGTCTCATCTATTTCTTGGTTAGTTACCGGAGATATTTTCATCAATATAGAGTAAAGGAATCTGCACTCTGCTCTATGCATGATTCTCTAGATACCTTTTTTTTTTTTTAAGTCTTCTTACCCCTCATGCCCAAACCTAAGGGCAGCTGAGAACAGTAACACTAGTATTTTTGTTTAAGTACTGATAGTAGTACTGTCTTTGGTTAATGTAGTTATTTAGCAAGTCCAATTACATTAAGCCAATTAAAATAAAGTCAGTTAAGTCAAATGCAGATAGGTTAAGCACGCAGAATGTCATAAGAAAACCTACTTCAGCTAAGTAACACGATCTGCACTATGAATTAACCTATAACTCTAAGAACTTCAGTGGAACCTTTGTTTTACAGACATCTTCAGAGCTGCAGCACCATGAAATTTCAAATTCATCTTCTAGTAGGTTTCAAAAAGACAATGCAAAATGGTAACACGAGGTGCAGCATATAGCACTTGAATTCCCCAAAGCAAGGAATCCACAGAAGAAACTCCAAACCTATTTGACAGTTACAAGAAAGGAGCAGAATTAGCAAGCAGTGAGCTCTTCTGCCCTGGTATAAAATCTGCATGGTGCCTAAGGACACTAAAATGCAGTCTTCCCTGTATTACTGGTAACTTTCACACATGAGATCTTATTTTGTTTGCATAAAACCATCCCCAGTTGCAACTCCAATATCTGTGATCCAAGTGTCTTGTCAGTACACCTAACTTTTATTTGTTGCATGAAAACCAGATAAAAATCATACAGAAGAAACCCACATGTGTAGGCTACTTTTAGAACAACAAATGAGAACAGAATTTGAAAGTTACAGCTTCCTTGTAAGACAGGTAATAAAAAGCACTTAAGAGTGCTAAACCTCTTATGTGTCTGGATCATTATGGTCCAGAAAAGAGCGCCAAGTTGTTATACAATTCAGTCTTAAAGCTATGTTTGATTCTGATCTTCAAGCAGCATGTTGACACTTCAAACTAAATCACAAAGTTTGTCCAGTAAAAAACTTTATACTAAAAATAATAATAATGAAAAGTAGCTATTATTCAGTTATTGGGAAAATCAGAAGCTCCTACAAAGGTGGCTACTCACCAGGTTAGCTGCTAGAAACTTGAGATTCAGTTACAAAAATGTCAACGATGGCATATTCAGCAATTTACATGGCTGTAAACTAATACCTCCTTCCATTTCAAAACATTTCTCAGGAAAAAAAACACCTGGAACTACTAGCAAATATGCCAGATAATACCAAAATTTAAGCTTTCCTTCCATGGCACTTTAAGAACCCCAAAAGTTCAAGCATGACTTATTCAAGTTTTTTAATACTGCACAAAGTCCTTATACTTACCCTCAGGAATACAAATGTCAAGTTTGCCCCAGTCATGGTACATCACAATCACAGTAACATCTACAACCTGCCTCAAAAACCCCACTGTTTGTGGGTACTTGCCAATTTCTATGCTTTTCTGATCACTTCTGTCTGCCATCCCATCCGCACAGATCACACCCCCCTCTGCCCCACAAACTCCCTGTTTGCACGAATGGCTCCTTTTTCAGGTGCCCTTACCAGATTTTTTGGTTAGATTTATCAGAAAACATGAAAAAATACTCCACTGGTTGGTACACAAATAGGGTCTCGGCAAGTTATGCAGGAAGCTCAATTTGCAAATTGATTTACACTGTTGACTCTTTCTCTTTCTGAAGTGAAAAGCTCATTTGCTATATAATTAGTTTCTCAAGCTGTTTCTAGGGTGTTCCATGCTCACTCTACACTTGCCCAGCTTAGTCTCCATACTTGATTAGTGTTTTGAGTAATATTTCTTCAGATACTTGTACGATACCACAGATTTCATGGGAAAACTAAGCTTACTACTGCTAAAGACCCATACATCCTTCTGTTCTTTTGTATACTGAAAATGGGTGAAAACTCCATTTATAACTTTTTAAAGTTACTTGACAATGAAAGTCAGCAAATGTATTCACCCCACATTTCAGAAAGTGTGGTTTTAAGATTAAAAGCATAACACCACATCTTTCCAGAGTAAAGAAAAGCAAGTTTACTCACAAGTATCAAGACAAACCACTGTGTCATCAAAATGTTCATCTTCTTCTTCAACAGGTGGTTGAGGGGACTTGGCCCTGAATAAAACAAACAAAAAAAAGATTAAAGCTATGTGTATTTAAACAGTGTTAGAACAAGCATTTCTGTACCTTCTGATTCACAAAATGCCGCCCAGCACCAAAAGCTTATTTACCTGCTGTACTTATTTTCTTCAATGTATTCAAAATATCCACGGCCATGGTCTTCACGTGGTCTCTTCACTCCCCTCTTTTTCTCACCAGGTTTTTGTTCTGTTTTAGCATCTCCTGTAACACAATTAACGATTTAATTACACAAAGTAACTCTTTAATTGGGAATAAAATCCTATGCGATGGTTCCAACTTCGGAAGCTGTAAGAACCTACAGCAAGAGAAAAGCAATAGTACCCTGAAGAAGAATTTTTCTGTGTACTAAGATCAAAACCCGTATCTCAAATTTTTTCAGAAAACTCAGAACTTGTCTGCTAAATCATCTCAGATCCACGACAGCAGCGGCCACGCAGCAGCTGGTACCGCCCTCGATATGACGATCCCCACAGAAAAGCCAGGCCGCTCCCAAGCGGTGGGAAAAAAAAACCCCAATCGGACAAAAAAAACCCTCCCGCGCCGCCAGGCCCGCACCCCCCATCCCCCGCCAGCAGGACATTCCCGGCCGCTCGCAAGGACACCGAGCGCCCCGCACGACTGCGCCTCCTCTCGGCAGCGGGGCGCGGCGGGAGCCCCGCGCGGGGCCGCCCGGCTGCCTGCAGGGAAGGGATTCCGCCTCCTCCCGCCTCCATTGTACCAGGCCTTCCCAGCGCCATCCCGTGCGGCACCCAGGCCGGAAATGACGTCACGCCGCCGAGCGCTCCTCAGCACAATACAGCGCGCCCCAGCGGCCCCTCCGCCACCGCCCCTCCCCCCGCGGCCCGCCACCGCGGCCCCTTCCCCGCGCCTCCCCCCGCCACGGCCCCTCCTCCTCCGGCCCCGCGCAACGGCTCCCACGGGACCCCCGCCCGCGGCGCCGCGCGGTGGAACCCACCCACCCCCTCCTCGCGGGGGAGGCGCCGCCGTCGCGCCCGCTCCTGCGCGCGCCCCGGAAACCGCCCTCCTGGCCGTTGCCGCCGCCGCCCCCTCCCCCCCCCGCCGCGCGGGTTCCCGGGGGGGGGGATTAACGGTCTTCCCGCCGCGTACACTCACCCCCGGTGGCCTGAGCCCCGGGGCGGCCGCCGCCACCGCCACCTTCCGCTTTCTTCTGCTGCTGCTGCTGCTTGGCGGGGCCCGCCGGGCCAGAGGGGGCCGCCGCCGCCGCCGGGGACCCCGAGGTGCCGCCAGCGCTTTTGCCGGGGGCTTCCTTGGCGGCGCCGCGTGGCTGGAGGAGCGGCGGGGGCTGCTGCTGCTGTTGGGGCTGGGGCTGCGGCGGCTGCTGCTCCCCGTGCCCGTTGGCGTCCCCGGCCGCGGCCTCCTCCTCGTCGGCGAGCTCGTCCTCCCCCTCTTGGAAACCCTGGTCGTCTCCGTTCTCATCCTCCTCCTCCTCCTCTTCCTCCTCCTCGCCGCCCGCCTCCTCTTCCATGGGGCCGCCCCCGGCCCCCGCCCGCTCGCCGTTCTCCTCGCCCAGCTCCATGGCGTCGCCATCGGCGGCCTCCAGCCCTTCCTCGTCGTCGTCCTCCACGGTGGAGGCCGCGGCCTGGTCGGGGCCTCCTCCTTGGTGGAGCTGCGAGGCGCCCCCGCCGCTCTCGGCTGCCTCCCCCTCCATGCTGCCGTTGCCAGGCTCAACTGCGCTGCTGGCAGGGCCTCCCCCGCCGGCCTCCTCCTGGTCTAGCGCGGCCTGGAGCCGCTCCATGAGCTCGGCCTTGAGGCCCTTGTCGGACAGGCGCCGCTTTTTCAGCTCCTCCTTCAGCTCCGACACCTTCAGCTTCTTCACGTTCACGGGCGAGCAGCTCATGGCGGCGGCTCGATCCCTGGGCGGCTCTGGTCTGGGGCGGACGGCGGCGGCTGTGGGTCGAGGCCCCGGCGGGAGGCAGTGGGTGGGTGGCGCGGCTGGTGCGTGCGGCTGCGGCAGCTGCAGAGCGGACCCGCCTGGCGCCAAATCCTTTCACCGAGCTCGCGAGGGAGACGCGCCTCGCGGGGCCGAGCACGCAGCACTGCCCGCCCCGCCCCCGCGCACGTAGTCCCTCCTCCCCCAGCCCCCCCGCTACCGTAACGGCTGGCCGCGCGCGCCCGTACCGTAAATACCCGCCCGAGCGCAGCGGTTCCGCGTGGACCCTGCCGCCCTCACGCGTGGGGCTCCGGGCGCCGTCGCGGCCGCTCCTCCGGGCTTCCCCGCGGGGTGTGAGGGGAAGCGCAGCTCTCCCCGCCGGAACGCCCCGCTCCGCGCCCGCAGGGGTACCTGCGCCATGTTGGGCAGGCGGCAGCAGGAAGCGCGGCCGCACGCACCGGCACCGCTGTTGTCCCCTCTCCGATACACCCCTTCGGCAAAATAATCCACTCGGGACTGGAAGTCAGTCACCCGTGTCACTCCGTCCGCCCTTCTGGCGTGGATTAGATCCGAATAAGGTCCCAGCCCTTACACACACACACACGCACACCCCCCCCCAGCCCTGTTTCCAGTCCGCAGCCTCGCAGGCAGGGCAGGGCCTTCCCTCCCGTCGCTCCCGGGCGCCCATCTCGGGCCTAGTCGGCACAGTTCATTGCATAAAGGGTTTGGAAACGAACACTGCTGCTCAAAATAGTTAACCTGATACAACCTTGTTAACACAGTTACGTAAGGACAAAACTAGAGCTATATACCCATTTCTTCACAGGCTACAGCAGTAAGAGGCATGCATAGACCTGATCTTTAGACCAGGCTGGGGCTAACAAAGCCACAGGGCTAACAAAAGGTTTTTCAAGTGCATTAACTTTCCACTGGACAAGAAGGACTAGTCTGGAGCTCAGCACAGAGCCAATCAGCTAACCAAAGCTGCTCAGTTTTCCCCATCTTCACCTCTGCATAGTATTAATACAAGTCTCTCCTCAGCCACGAAGTTGTATGGTGGTTGAATTTTTCCAATTTGGTCAAAAGTTACTTGAAAACAAACAGGAGAGAGGGTTTCACATGAACAGAAAGGCAGCACTTATCTCTAAGTTTGCTTCCTTAGGGAGCCTGGATAAAAAGCTAATTTCCACTTGCAGAAAAAAAAAAGGCAAGTCAAACAAACTAGAAGATCAGTATAAAGTCCTGCTGAAGGAAAGGTGTGTTTGGCATGAAGTTGCCTTGTGTTGGTACAGGTCACATGGCCTTCTGAACCAGAACAAGTGACATTTATCTCCACTGAGGGGAAGGGAGGAGAGACGAGGAAGTCACCCTGTTCTAACTGCATGAGGAAAGGGCTCTTAAGCACATACACACACACTGCTCTGTCCTCAGTCAGGCTGGATCCATTTGGAGGAAACATGACTCAGTCGGCAAGGTTAGCTCAACCCATCACTACACAACAGCTTGCTGGAACAGAGACAGGGAAAGCTCCCTTGTGCAATACATACAGAGGACAAAAAGGTTGCCAGAACCTTTCCCTTACTATGAATGAAAGTTAGTAGATTTTATCTCAGCCTAGTAGGTCAGAGTCATCTCAACAGGGGAGGAAGAAGACAAGAGTGCATCAGTGCTAGGGAGAGGTCAGTGCATGATCAAGCTGCACCAATATAAATCATTACCTTTGTCCATTTCTTCATGAAAGAGCTATCTTAGCTAGCCTGCTGAGGTGCTCTTGATGTATACTCTGCTGCCAAGGTGGGAACAAAAGTAAACAGGGTTCACCTAATTCATATTGCAAGATGACTTACTGAAGCTTACAGACAGCTCTGCATTAATTTAGATGTTGTCTGCCTGTCCAACCTCCATTTTCTTTGTTTGAATTCTGAATGTAGAAATTTTAAAGAGAAGATACATCATTAAGTCTTCGTATCTGGACCTCAGACAGAGCCCTAAGTTCAGATCTTGATCTGGCACAGGCCTCATCACATATTGAGCCATGTTTCTGGAAGAGCTTCATCGACCTAATCATCTGATGATCCCTCTCACCACTGCAAACTTTATAGCCTGATACATTTTTTTAGGCCAGTTTTGGAACCCTAAGCCTTACCTTAAATCAGCACGTCTGCACACATTCACAGCATCTCTGTGTTAGAAAATGCCCTCATTTAGAATCACCCTAGAGCTGCAGTCCTCACATGTAATCCCATCCCTAAAGAATGTCATGTCTGCCTACTTCAGTAACATGCTCATACTGCTTTATACTCCTGTTACCATGGAGAAACAAAACAGCTAACAGCTTTGAGGCACATCAAGAGATTACTTACCCTAAAGCATTCAAGCCTGTATATAAAGGTGCAAGTACATAAAGTATGAATCATTTTTCCCCCTGGAAATTTACCACCACCAACCTGAGATTTTTTTTTTTTAAAGTTGCTAAGTCTACTTCTTCATTAAACCACTTAGAAGGCTGAACTTTTTTTATTTTTAAAAGGTTACTTCATACCATAGTAGTAAGGGTACTATCTAACCACTCAATTACACTACCAAACCAACACTCACAAGTGTAGTAGGACTGTGCTTTCAAACTACAGCATGCTGTTACCCATTGTTATAAAAGTGAGAAATCGTAGTTGTTTTCAGATGTCAGGTGATTTAATTGTGGTAAGAACATTTCTTATAAAGTTAAGTACATGAAACCTTAATGACAGTCTCTCAGTGTAAAAAAAAAAACCCAAACAAAAAACACATTGGCCTCTGGGATGAACTCTCTAAGAGAGCTCCCCTGTCCTCAGAGTCCTGTGTTTCAGGAATTTGCCTCTTCCCTATTCATACTTTGAAGTGGAAAAATAAGTTAAGGGGATATGTTCTCTTCACTGCTGTACCCTCTCTTAATTCAGATAGTAGATCCTTCAACTCAGTTTTTCCTAGATCATGCAGATGGATCACAGAATGTTTTGGTTTGGAAGCGACCTTAAAGATCATCCAGTTCCAACCCCCCTGCCATGGGCAGGGACACCTTTACACTAGACCAGGTTGCTCAAAGCCCCATCCAGCCTAGCCTTAAACACTGCCAGGGAGGGGCATCCACAACTTCTCTGGGCAACCTGTTCCAGTGTCTCATATCCTAAAAATGAGTGTTTTGTAATGTGAAAGCCTGAAACAAGAAAGTAACATATGAAAGCACTTTAGCTTTAATTTTCAAAGCTGCTACTTGTATGATAATGATGGCCACATGAAAAACAAAACATCATTGCTGATAACCACAACTACTCTTCCATTAATATTGCTCTTTCTTTGGTCTCAAAATTTATTAAAAAAAAAAAAAAAATCTTCCTTTCCATTTAAGTGGAAAGTGACATCTACCCTTACATAACAGATACAATTCTGTGCACTTTATTTATCCATCATATAATATTTTCCTCCTAACTGTGTTACTTTCTAACTTACGAGAATGTTTTTCTCTCCAAACCAGTCTCCCCGCTGAAAAGTAATTTGTGATTCTCCCTCTGGGATTTGGCCCTTCAACAGATCAGTTACTGTGGTTTCCCCACTTTTGTTTGTGCTCCTTTAGACTTTGATTAGTTTCTCTCCTCACCCCTAATGTTCTTTCCGTTATTCACCCTCAGTCTTTCCAAATCCCTCTCCTTCTCCTGTTTGCAAAGAGCAGTGACAAAAGGGTGACAAAAAGAGCAGCAGGCTTTCAGGAGGGGACTGGATAGTCTCAGAGGTCACATCCCACCTGGGCTTTGAGCCTTTTTTGAACCTTTCTGTACACCTTCAGTGTTGCAGGAGGACCTAGGCATTTATCTTTTCCTAGTTCTGCTCTTACAGCCTTGTCTCTCCTGTTCTGGCTGTTCTTCTCATGCTTTACTCTACGTCTGACCATCACAATATGCTCCTGGTCTCTTGTGTATGTCCTTAATCCATCTACCCTCAATTAATATTGCCTTCAGAGTTCCACATTCAACACACCATTACTTTAAAAGAGAATATAATTCTTGAAATACTCTGCTGCCTTTTATGACATCAGGGAGCATGTGGAGTGAGTCTCTTTCTTTCTGCCTTTCATGTCTCCTCATGAAATCCTCATTAATCATTATTAGAGCCAGTCAGAAATTTTCAGACATTTTTAAGGTGCTAATTTGTCACAAGTGAGGCTGCCTGACTAAGGGTCAGTTCTGATGATTTCTTAGCCCAAAGAACCCCCTATCTGTATATCTCTATAGATAGGCTCTATCTGTAGAGACTCTGCCAGGGGGCTGGGACTTTGTTTTGGAGAAATACCACTACACTGGCCCTGTGCTCCTCTCTTTCCCTAACATTAACTACTGCTCACTGTCAGAGTCAGGATGCTGAACTAGATTGACCTTGCCTTATCCTATCCATAATCTCTCCATGATATTTTAATATCAAATGAGGTCCAATTCATCTCAGAAACGAGGCAGTCATTTTCCATAAGGCCTATTATTGCACAGGAACTAAATCAGTTAGGTCCAAGGATGGTTTCAGACCTAAGGATGATTGGTGCCTGATTACAAGTAGAGCTAACAGCATTCAAGGGAGTGAAATTCAGGTTTCTGGCACCAGTTTGGTTAGCCAGTTCCTCTTCAGTAGCATCCTTCTCTTACTACACTTCTTCACAGCATTTCCCTTTCTGCCATAGTACCTTTTGGGCCTCCAGGCAGGTTGTCAGTCAAGGGTCAGTACACAAGGCCCTTTCAAGATCCTAATGCTATTTTGCTTTTCCTGTGCTGGATGAAAATAAAGTGCTTGAGCAATCCCACCAAGCAGAAAGAAGGGCTACAAAGCTACACTGGAACATCACAAATCAGCCACAACCTATGTTTGTCACCCTTTAAAGAGCAAGCACCCACTGACACCATAGCAACAAGAATGCCCCTTTCCCCATTTTCAAGAAGTAGCTTTTCTTGCTTCAAAAAGCAAAAAACCAAACCCATGAGTTTCTGAGAAACAGTTTCTCAATTCAGAGCATTCGAAGACTCACACAGCTTCCAAGCCTGGCCTTGGAAAAAACACTGCATCCTCCAACATTAAAACCAGGATTCATTTCGTCTTTATTCAGAGTCGTTCAGAAGTTTACTGACCACACACTTACTAAGTGTTACATATGAACTAGTTCATAAGAAGATACTCAGTTCTGGAAATCAGACATCTGCAGCTTCCTTAAATTTTTCTTGTAACCTGCCACATATACGCATTTACTATAGTGGGGCTGTGAACTCAGGAAAATTAGATAGTCTAAACCCCTCTGAATAGCAGTCAGTCTGTGAAAGAGGAGGTAGCATTGTGAATCAGCTTCAAAAAAATACTGTTTTCCTGCAAGAAGACAGTGTGAAACAACCATTTCAAGAGAGTATCAATTAATCTCTCCAAGGGACTATTAAGATAATCATAAGTAGCTTATAAAGTTGAGTATCAGCTCCAGTGTACCTTCCTGCTCATATACCAGAAGAAACATATGGTCAATATATGTAACTAAACCCAACTGATCTCAGAAGATAGATGCAAGAAGTGTGCATGGCAGGACAATTAACAACTGGCAGCCAACAGACCAGCTCTTGCCTAATGCAACTTTTCTGTTCAACCTGACTTTAAAAAAAAACCCAAACAAAACCCAAACAAAAAATGCAAAGAAACACAAGCAACACTCCCCCCAGACACACACACTTAATGTCCGGATTACCACCTTATCGGATTGTCTTTTCCTCCTGTTCTGATGGTCTGCACCCTCTATAGTTCACACAGTACCCTCCTGTCATCATTTTACTCTTTAAGCCTCTTCAATACTCCTTTCTCCTTCCCCTCTTGAGATGCTTGGTCAAAAACGGGGAAGCAGCCACACACCTTTTGGGTACCAGTGTGCTGCCAGCTCTTAGGCCATCTCCTCTGTCCCCTCTCCTCAGTTCACAAAGAATGGCTTCTACAGATTGGGAAGGCCTTGCCAAGCAAACCCACATAAACCACCTAAAACTTAAAAGAATACTATATGCTAACAAAAGGTACTGCCATGGTCCAACCGCATACCTTAAATCTGTGATGGGCAAAGCTGAGTAAGCAAACTATTTTTAAATATTCATTAATTCATGTTAGCATGCTTTCAAGATGGCCATTTTTGTAATGAGGGCATGCCACACTGCTGAAGCCCTGAGCATTCACAGATGTACACATCTGAGTAATAGGATGCTTATTTTTGACTTCCTGAAGCTGTTGGCTTATTTGTTTTTAAGTTCTACAGCCTCAGGAGAACTATATGCAGACAGAGGCAGTACCTCAAACTTCTCTGCTCTGGCAGTCCTACAAGGCTGTTACTACAAAATCCTGAGGTCTGCTAAGGTAGGTCCAGAAGACACCAAAGCATCAGAAAGCAACTTGGAAAGTGCAAAACTGCCTTTCCCCACAGTCTTGGTCTCAGATCTCTTCACTCTTACCTTTGGAAGCAGCATCCCAAAGTCTAACTACTTTTCTGTTAGGCCCCAGAACAAGTCAGCACAGAAAAGAAAAGGAAAACCCCTCCACACAGTTGGTGAGAGAAGGTAATAGCCTTTTCCCTTCTGCCCTCTTGCCTCCCATCACACATGCCTGGGCTCACAAAGCTATACAAAACCTAACTATGCACGAGCAAAACACAGCACAAGCATTAGCAACAAACTTAACTTTAAGACTGTACACTATACCATCTTTAAATCAAGAAACATAGAAAAGCAGGATAAAGAAATTAGATCAGAACTTTGGTTGGTTTTCTTTTTTTTTAGGAAACTGCATTTTATCCAATTAAGTTTACCTCCCTGTAGAATGCTCCCTGGAAAGAAAGCCATTTTGTCACAGACTGCTCTTTAACCCACTCTGCTGGAACAAATCTGCTCAGGCTGCCTTTATTTTCACGATGAGGAAAACCAGTATCATTTCATTTGACAGACTTAGCAGCAACAGAAACTCTTCTGGCAACACAATAAAGTAACTACTAGCAAATGGCTACAGGTAATTTCCTAGGAAAGCATCCAAAAACTCAGCAAGCCCCCTGCCAACTCTCTGAGAACAATTACTTGACAATAAGCATCAGAAGAAAAGCACTGTCACTTAACCTTGCTGTTCCACATCCATGGGCTAAGGATACTCCCAGGAGCGCACTCTTGCCAGAAGGCAGGCAGCCCTTCCAGCAGGTATTATAAACCACAACTAGGTATCCCATCAGGTCACGCTGCTTTAAAGGAACAGTGCCAGCAAAACCCGGGGGGAGGAGGGTCAGAAGTTTTCTAGGGGCTTTCTGCTGTAAGGTAGCTAATCCAAGAGTTAACAAGCTCTTAAACTATCCAGCTAAAATTTTCTGATAGTGAACAGAAAACAAGCCCTCCTTTTAAATAACATCAGACCAACATGTTTTGTGCAGTGCCCTGAATTATCAGTATTTGCAATCCAAGGCTCTCTATCCTGAAGCTTTTCCTATGTCCCGGGACCCCTGTGACTCTGCTGAGTTCATTACAGGGTCATGGCCTAAATGAGATTCTGGATTTTATGAGTTCTTTTTCATACAAAAGAAAACAGAACTGCCTGGCAGTTCCTCTATGAGATGAGGCATCTGCACTTGTTTCTCCCACTCCCTCCTGCTCCACTTACCAGCAAAGAGAGAGATCCCCAAAAGCAAAAATTAAAACAAGTAAGAAGCAAGGTGAGCACAGCATGCCAGTCATAACAAGGAACTGTTTTAACAATCCTATTATCATATACGGGACAGTGTTTCTGAAATAAAATAAAAGCTGGTTGCTAAGTGACAATAGTATGCTTGTCTATCATTTACAAACTCAAGAACTTAAAACCAAAAGTATTGTTAAAAAGGAATGAAAAAAAGATATGCACTCCAAGCACAAATCTCACACCTTCAAAACAGAGAAGAATCAAGATTGTCCACAATAGCTAGAAAGATTTTTTTATCGCCACTATGGTCCACATGGGAAAGGCTCAGATACTCTAGATATGGATAGCACTGTGAAATTCTAATATACTGACACACAAAAGGCAATTAAGAGCAAAAGTAAAAAACCAAAACAAAACATTTGAAAAAGAAGCAATTATGTGAGCAAATAATGTTATAACTGATCAGCTTTAAATGAAATGAATACACAGAAAATAATGTTATAACTGATCAGCCTTAAAGGAAGTGAAAGCAGAGCATTCAGATGGCAAATCTTTAAATGAATGCTTAAACCCAGTTGTTTTCCTTTATCCTCCATTTCTTCTCTGAAGCTGGTCTCATCACAAAAACCAACAGGTTTTTTTACCTCCATAGTAAATAACTCTAGCAATCCCTGTCCAAGTTCTTAGGCTTGACAATATGAGAGTCTGTACCTAATGCCATGGTTTAGCAACCAGCAATAAATCAGAAGCAAGCTTTAGGTCCACTGTTTATTTGAAGCACTCTTATTATGAGGAAATATTTCTGGAAATATTTCCTTTTGTTCCTTTGTACTTCTGCCTTACTGGTTTATAGCTTTCCCTATATTATCTCCCCCATTTGTCTGTATTTCAAATGCTTTCATATACTTGAAATATTTCATCACTTCGCTTTGCTGGAACATTGAAATGTCTGGCTTGAACATGACCTGCACTGGCAGTGGATCTCAGCATGCAGCAGCCCATGTGAAATGAGTTGAAGATCTCCGTCTGCTTCCAAGTGAACAAGGGCTGATTTGGAGAACGCTACCCCAGATAACCCCCAAACTGACAGCCTGTGAGGGAAGTGAATGGGCGTGGGTGCTGAGCCACTTTTCACTTGCATTGCTCTGAACAGGTAACAAATCCACAGAAGCCAATTTGGATACTCAGCAGCAAAACTTGTATAAGGGTGAAAATACTCCTCCTTCTCTCATGCCTTCCACCTCCTCCATGCCATGTTACTGGTGTGATGGGGACCACATAGGAAACTTGCACTTGCAGAGCCAGGGACAGAGCACTTCCCTTCGCCAGACAGCTGGTACCCTTCAGGAGCCAAGGGCTGGTATGCACTGATCACCCACAGCAAGCAGTGCCTTGGGCCCAGTCAGCTCGGGAGCAACCACCTGGAGGCCAAGGATACCTCTGAGCCAAGGCTGGAAAAAGTCTGCAGCCTGATGCAAGAAAGGGAAGAATTTGGTTAGGACGAGCTGTACGGCCTTACAGGGAGGCTGTGGCTTGCAGGCAGAGGGCAGGAAGAAAGAGCGTGAAGCGCAAGAGATGGAGCAGCCCACCCTGTACGGGCTGAAGCAGAAGGGCTGGTGGAGCAGCAGGGAGCCTGCCTGCCTAACAAGGGTGGGCTGTCAGCAGCCTCATGCTGGGATGCTACAGGGTGCTTTTTTGGGTGATATCCAGAACAGGTTTGAATAAAGCAAAGTTTAAAAAAACATTGAATAAATACCAGTGGTAAACACTGTGCTCTTCCAGTGTGTGCTCTGGATTTTAAGCAGTTTTGTTGAAATCTGAAGTTTGCTTTGCTGCTTTGGTCAAGTTCATTAAACTAATTTATTACTGCTTCTCCTGGAATTGCTTCAGAGATTCTGTTAATTCTAGAGAACAACAAAAATGAGAAAACTCCTTAGAATTAAGAAAAGGAAATTTATTTTCTTCAGCAGTATTTTAATCAGCAATAAAGTTGCTTGTTGCAGGGCACCAAGGTCTCTTAAAATCCTAACAGCCTATATTTTAAAATAAAAGCATTTAAAACTGAGTGATAGTATGTTAATTTTCCCCTTTCTGCGCTTTAGGTATATTTGGAGCCACATTGGTAACGATGAAGGAGAAGTATTTTCTTTCAGTACTTTTAACAGTCTGATGTTTTATCTGAATTGGAAATTGCATTTGATTTCTGTCTTCTTTTTTTCCAGTCTTTACTGTGGCTGCATCTGCTGAAACTGGGGGAGAAGTGTGATTTACACTGGTGGAGTTTACTGCTGAACTCCCTGGTATTACTTGTGTGAGGTAAAGCTAAGCACATGTATATGGCTTATGACTGGGATTGAGTATGAGTATATGCCTCAAGACTGTGATTTTTCCATTAGCCATTTAGATCTGATATTTTGGATCACTAGATCCTCCTCTCTCTTCTTTTTTTTTCAAAAGTTAAAAGATCCTTTATATATCATTCTGACAAATACAACTTTTCTATCTGATTATCTATATCCAGTTTTTCTTTCATCCTTTTGTTTTCTGATGCTTCTGTTTCAAGCATTTGACTGTTTTCTCACTTCTGTTTTTAGTTTTTGTTCTACTTTGAAATCCTCTCATTTACGTTTCATTCTAATTATTCTAACACTAACACATCACAGATCTTTTCTCTTCCTAGTGCATATTATCTGTCTTTCTCAGTAGATAACACTTATGCTCTCTCTCTCCAGCTTCCACATATTAGCACTTTTATTCTTGATTTCCAAGTGACAATGTGATTAATTCCATGCAATTATTTGTGATCACAAAGTTGATGCAAAAGAGCTCTTATAAGCTAGGTTTGTCTGTGAAACCTCATGCTTAATACAAAATCAACTCTTATCTGCTGCAATCCACCAGGCTATTGAAGGATGTCGGAAAGACGGACAAAAGAATTTGGTGATGGCTCTCTTAAAAGCAGAAGACATTTCCCTACCACCAACCATTAGGTTGCTGCTAATGGCACTGGCTCCTTCATAACCAACCACACCTTGTGTAGATCCGAATGGCAGGCCTGGAGCTTTGAGTGATCTGTGAATTTATGGAGCGCTTTCCCCCTGCCCCGCCTTTGTAACTGTGATATTACTGAAGATTGTCCCTTCTGAGAAAAAGAGATGGGTGTTTACTTCTTTCAAAGTCTAAAATAAGAGATTCTCCTCTGTGTTTCTCATTTCTCAAATCTATAGGGAAGCCAGTAGCTCTAGGCTGATAACTTTATGCATTCATATTTTATGGCAATGAATGTAGTTGGAAAGTGATAAAAACAGAGCCCTAAAAATCAGCTTCATCCTTCTACTATTGAATCAAAGTAATCTCACAAAGACAGAAAACCTCTTTTAGTCCTTTCTGGGACTGTGTCATATTTACTGAGGAGGTCTTCAGTCACTCTGGAAACTGGACTTGTGAAAATAGGCTGAAAATTTTGTCTGCAAGAGTTGTTTAGGAGAACAAGAGATTCTCAGACTTATGAAATTTTAGATCAGAAGAATCATGTGTATCTCCATGGCTACCAGATCAGTTTGTGAGCATCCTGGAAGATTTCTGGTAGCCATTTTGGAAGGTTTCATAGATAAACTCCTTAGTGAAAAGACTACTGTAGCCATGCAGGCTTGCTGGTGAGACCAAGGCTGTATATATTTGACCATCAGTCAGAAGGGAGGACATGTTACTGCACCACCTTGCTATTTGACCTTGTTAAACATGCTGGTGTCAGGGCTAGAGATAAACAAAGTGGCCTGTTCAGTGTCTTGTGATCTGGCGATCGTGGGCCTGTCTACATCTCCATGAAGTCTGGACTTCTAGCATGCAAATATTTCACTATGGGAAGAGGAGAAGTGGTGATGCCACTGAAGGGAAGGCTTCAAGGATGTATCTGCTTCCAGGAGCATCTTTGGATGTTTACAGAGGCACAAAGGACACAAAAGGAGAACCTTTTCAAAAGGCTCAGCACTTGGGTATGCCATCTGCCCTAGGTCCCCCATTCTTCCCACGTGCTTCCCTTCTTGCTATGTGCTCTGCATTTTCTTATTTTACGTTTTCTTATTTCTGCAAATTAACCTCAGCTTCACCTCTTTAATACTAAATTTTAGTTCTCTCTTCAATCATGTATCTTCAACATGTCTTGGATGCTCCACACTACGCCTAAGAGACAAACTACTTGCCAAGGGGATGGGGAGAAAGGTGCAAATACTGTCTTAAAGATATTCTATACTATCTGAAAGATATCCTAAAATAGACAAGACTAACACTTAGCCCAGATATATGATACAATATCACTTGTCAGCTAAGGCATTCTGAGCTTTTGGAGGTTTGTTCTTAATCCTGTAAATAACTACAGATGGAAAATCACTTACATGTGTTAGTGTTTGAAAAATGGGGGTTACAAGACTTATCCAGGGTCACAGCTGAGGTCTGGTAACAGAGAAACAACAGTTAATAACTGGCAGATTCTGTCTAGTTTAGCTACAGTGGTTTAAGATCTTACTGTCTTAGCAGCTGCACTGCTTGAGAAGTGATGAAATGGGATGTGTGATCACTCCATGGGTCACAGCTTTGTTTATCAATTTAAAGTATTAAATACACTGTGCTGAACAGCCAGGGTGAGGTGAAAGGAGGTGGAAGGAGTTGTATCGGGGCGTCCACACCCATTGCTATCTGATTTGTCTGTTACAGAGGGGGAGATGCCAGCTGGCATTGGAAGGTAAGGTCACCACAAGACAACAGCATTGCCTCAAATCACTGCAGCAAGGTTTGGTCATCAGGCTTCCAGATCTTGTGGTTTAGTTAAAAACTACCCTCCCTCTTAAACTCTGTGTTTGATTGAGTTAATGTAAACTCACAGTAACTATAGCTCTCAAGGTGGCTGTGATGTGTACAGCAATGCCAGTTCTGTATCATGAAAGTATATATAAAACAGATAAAAGTGTGTTCTGTTTTAATTATATCCTTCACTAAGCAATTATAAGAAAATAACTATCTCACACTGTAAATGATACCACTTTTAGGTTTATTTACATAGCTATCCAATTCCTGATGGTAAATCATGGTGCTAATGACATAGAACTGGGGAAGGGGTTACCTGTCGAGGGTTTAGTGATCCTCAGTTTCAGATGGATTATTAAACTTGTATTTCCACTTTGTAAAATTCATCTAGCAACTTAAAACTCGTGCATACATTAGGTAGCCCATTTTCAGTGTCCTGTATAATCTTAGCCATAACTTCCTTAAGTGAGCAGGTAATTGATCACAGCTTTCCTAATGCTGCAAATCTTTACATGTTAGGGTAATCTTACACACTGATCTGTGTATGACCAGGGTGTCTAATCAGCAACTGCCTGATCAGCAACCATGGCTTGAGCAGTTGTTGCTTCTTACATTATGCTGTGCAAGTATTTATGTGGCTATTCAGCAAATGAGAACTCATCTCGCGGAGAAAAAATCCATTAGTACTTTGTTGCCTATTTGTTTTTCCTGGGTTGTTTTTCATTTCCCTGGTGTGGTTCATTGCACAGCTTCATAAATGCTTAAGTGATACAGCTCTGAATGTCCAACCTTAAGACAATTTAAATGGTTTTATCAGGATATTTAAGGGCCTTTTCCTGTTAAGTCTCCTTTATCTTCATCTACCTACAGTATCTATTAGAATCAGTTTAGCATGTTGCAGTTTTCCCCACTCCTTAGGGCTCTGCATGTGATAACTGCTTGTCCTTCTGTCCCACAAGGCTAATGTCCTCATCATGTCTTCCTTTGCAAACACTCACCTCTACCTTGCAGGTACCAACCAGCCATTTCACTCCAATAGTCCAAATGATTTAACATAATAAAGGTAAATTTATTTGAAAATGATGGCTACTGTATTCTGTTGAAGGGATGCTTCTATTTCACAGCTGAAAAAGGGATCATATGTCCAAAACCAGTCTTTTTTTTTTTTTTTGCCACCTCTGTCAGATACTCTAATAAATGATGATGTTTCTCTTTTCAAGCCCTGCTTTTGCTTCCTCGGTGGGCCTCCATGTGAACAGAGCATGACTGAAGCTAGTTCAGGACAGCAGACATCTGAGTTGGGAGGAAGCAAGCCAGCGATGGACCAAAAGCCCCTTCTACCCACTGATGGAGGACTGTGCCAAAAGTCTCAGGCTAGTGCTTGGTGGCAGGTCTGTGTTTCCTCAGCCCTGGTCAGTTGTTCTTATGCTGTCCCTTCTGCTGTGCTAGCCCAGCTCACAACCTGGCAACCACAACAACAAAGGGGAGTATTTTTTAGTTGAATCAGTTTCCTGCTCAAATCCCTTTATGGCTGTGCCCTGTGGCACGGCAGAGGTGGTGATATAAAAGCAGGTGGTGCCTCTGCTTGCCCTGACACAGTGCCACTGAAAACTCTACCAATCCAAAGTATTTGTTACCCCTCTCAGCTTGAGTTGCTGTGTCTAAAAGGCTCAGTAGACAAATGCTTCCTATTTCTAGATTTATGACATATCTAAATAGACTGGCAAAATTTACAAGTGGAGGAGCATTTTGGTGGCTTATTTTTCCTGTTTCCTAGAATGAAGAATACAGCAAAATGTCAGGTCTTCCTGGTAAAATTGGCTAAACTTCAGCTTTTGACAGTGCAACAGTCTATTGTGGTATGAATATTTGACATTCATAGCCAACGCGCAAAGTCTCTGAGCACAGATTAGATTTTCATTAATACAGTTATCTATCTTCTGGCCACAGTGCATCAAAGTCCCCTATCCCTCATGAGGGAACCAAACAGGAGTTCAATTTCTTTCTTATTCCAAAGCTAGAGAAAATATTCCTGGGAAGTGTCTTAGTTCTGTTCCTTTTTTTCCCCTCTTACTGCAACAAAGCATATTTTTATTTCAAAGCAACTTTCATTTTACAATAGTAAGTCTCTACAGGAAAGTTTACAAAACATATTCTGTACAGTATCTCTAGTTAGGTCAGAGTTAACATTATTTAAATATGCAAATGAATTTAATCTCTGCAAAGTTAAAGCTTATTTTGAAGTAATAAGAAAATGTCATGAACCTGGAAAAACAAGCTAGCCATGCAATTAGCCCTTTGAATAAAAAAACACTGAGATGAATGAGCATTGAGGTGATGCTTATGCTATAACACCAGTCTTAATCCTGTGCCATTTGTGTCAGTGGAGATGAATAAATTGTAAATCAAATTAAGGTCAGTCCCACAGACTGTAACCTTATTCCCACTGAAATTCTGAAGCTAACATGAGCAGGTAGTGGGGTCAGACTTCTAAAGTGAAATGCTGAACACATTAAGTTAATGGGACTTGTTATAGAATATGATTTTCTCCCTTACTGTCCTACTGTAGATTTAAAAGGATAATGCTACATAAATTCTCCAGACATTATCTTCACAAGCAGATGGTCTAGAATTTTTTTTTAATAAATGAAAACTTGCATTCTGAAGAAAACAGAAAAATCTTAAGTGCTTAAATTGATGGGTTTTCTTACAAGCAGGTCCATTTTGATTTTGATTATTACTAACCTAGTGAGTGCAGCAATATCTCCATGCCCAAATAATCTTCGCACGTGATCTAAAAGAATGTAGTTCTGCTACTCATACACTAGGAGGATTTTCCTGAGTATTAAAAAGTACTATTATCATGTCCCATGTAAACTGATTAAGTGCCATATATGATCATTCAAATGTGTAGCCTTAGTTCCTCCTCTCATCCCAAAGCTAACTACTCCTGTGTCACAACTGATGGCTTTGTAAAATGTACTTTGGGCCAATTTACCCATGCTATGGCCTTTATGCCCTTAAATTGCATGTTATCATATAACAAACAATGAAATAAGAGCTTTTTTTAAAGGCTCGATTCACAATATTGGTACCATAAACATAATTCCAGTGTTCAATATTCACATTCAATTGTGATTGTCCAAATGTCAGTCTGAAACCTATGATTTTGTGTTTTTCTCATATATCTCTATTCTTACACACCTTCTGGATAACTACAATATTAGAGGGCCTGCCTTAATCATTAAACAACAACCAAAGAGTCTTTCACTTTTTTAAGAACACCAAAAGGAGCCTTCTGGCTCATATCAAAGGTCCATCTCTTTGAGCATCCTTTCTCCTAGTGAGGCCTAAAGCAGGAGCTCAGTGGAGAACCAGGCAAACAGATATCTTGAATACTCTCAGCCTCCTACAAATAGTTTGTGATTCAAGGACTTCCTGAGCTAGGGGCATTAGAGTATTTCCATGTATTCAGTACCACTCATGGGTTTTTCTTCTTTTCTTCCTAAGTAGGTAAATTCGGTGATTTGATAGTGTGTTATTTGGGGATTTTTTGCATGTGCAAAGAACTTTTTCAAAAGAAACAGAGAAGGGAAGAATGGAGTTTGCATTCATGTTGCCAATGTCATTGCCATTGTCTCTTGCCAGAGCAGTTCCACTGATGATGTCTTGCTGCTCCAGAAGTCCCTCATTACTGAGGGACTGCTGGCTGACACCTTCTAGGCTCCAGAGGAACACAGGTGCCTTGGATATGGAAACCAAGGTCTTCATTCGAGGAAGCAGGTTTTCTTTACTGGTATGGGGCCCCTGAACTTGGCTTGGTGTTCATTGGTGAGTCCCCACTGCCTGTGGAGCACGGGGAGAAGTACTCATGGCAACCTGTGTTGCTAGGCAGATGGATGATTGTGTTTTGATCCTGCCACCGTGTTCTCAGGGATCCTGGCTTCACTTCTAGATATAATTAATGGTAATAAAGTCTGAAGGTTAAAATATGTGGATCTCTAGGGTCGTTTCTGTGCCTGGGTGGAAGGGGAAACAGCATACTGGCACTTACATATAAAAGTGAGTGCTTTTTTCTGCTGCAGCTCTTTAGGCTTAGTCCCAGAGGCTACGCACTGCCAGTAGCTACTTGACATTGAGGAATATTGCTGAGGGAAAGAAATGCTTCCTTTTTCTTAGTAATTAATTTTTAATATATGTTCAGCCACTTTTCCTCAAATCCAACTTTGCTGAAGCCAGACAGGAGCAGCTAAAGATCCGTGGAGACCCTATAGCAGCCTTCCAGTACCTGAAGGGGGCCTATGGGAAAGCAGGAGAGGGACTTTTTACAAGGGCAAGTAGTGACAGGATGAGGGGGAACAGTTTTAAACTGAAAGAGGGTAGACATATTAGATATTAGGAAGAAATTCTTTACTGTGAAGGTGGTGAGACACTGGAACAGGTTGCCCAGAGAAGCTGTGGATGCCCCCTCCCTGGCAGTGTTCAAGGCCAGTTGGATGAGGCTTTGAGCAACCTGGTCTAGTGGAAGGTGTCCCTGCCCATGGCAGGGGGGTTGGGACTAGTTAATCTTTAAGGTCCTTTCCAACCCAAACCATTCTATGATTCTATGATTCTATGATCAGAGCTGTATATAAGCAGCATGAGATATTTGCCAGGACAGCTCCAATGCCATCCTGTGGACCGAGAAGGATTCGAGATGCTGCTATTATAACCGGCTTTCAAATCTATTTTTTTCCCTTTTTTCCCTCTTTCTGAGTTTTACTTACAGCCAGCCACTGAGCTTTTTCCCTCTAAAAGAACATCTCACCCTTCCTGCCTTCCTCGCTATTTCTCCCTCAGTTCTAATTGCATGGTCCAGCTTCCTGGCTGTGCTGATTCAAATGCTTGTCAGACCCTTTACCAAATTTCTTAACATGGCAGAAAACTATTCAGTTTTTGATGGATTGTTTTTCTACTAGTTTAGTGACTCATCTGCTCTCAGTGAATGGTGGAGTCAGCACAAGGTAGAAGGATGATGTGCAGCCCGCACTAGAGAAGGAAGGACAAGACTTGAAGAAAGACATTTTTCTGGCATTTTATTTAAATAAATAAATTTATTTTAGTTTTTATTTCAAAAAGAAAACAAAATGATAACAGATAAAATTAATATGAAAATACCAGCAGTCTAGAAGAGGTCAATGGCAGAGCCAATAATGGTGGGCATGCCTATTTGCCTGTTTCTGCCCACTCTGTTAGGCTTCTCTTCATCTGGTCCAAGCATAGGATCAAAGTCCGCAGTAACAAAGAAAACAAGGCAGAAGAGAAGCTGCCTTCCCTCCCACACATCAAGGAACAAGGTAGCTGCTCTCAGTGTAATTTACCCAAAATCTGAAGGGAAAGATACAGCATAGGCAAGGAATGATGGAGTCTTTTCTCATTTTTATCTGGTTGCTGTGTATCATTTGGGTGAGCAGATAATGTTTAGATAATACTCTGATTTGAAGAAGCTGTTTCTGAGTCACTGAAATCAGCGGCTGATCCCAGAGGTAGAGTGGAATGGAGATGCCAGATGCACTTGGGTCATTCATGTTATATTGGTGAAAAAGGGTACTGCGACATGGAAACACCTCCTGAGTGATGGGGCTGTACCCATTTAGCTACAGAGGACTTATAGGTAGACTCCTGTCACAGATTGTAGCTATTCATTTACTTTCTCTGTGAAGGGCAAATGCATATGCTTCTTCGTGCCTTCAGTGATATGGTCCCCAAGGACCCACGAGAGGAGTTCTGTACTGAAGGTCTTCAGCAAGTGTTCAGAGCAAAGATGTGTCCTAACGCTGAAATCTTGAAACCACAGGAGACTGCTTTGTAGGACGTCATTATACCTCCCTGAAATACTTTATCTTTTACATCATTTCTCCCACTTTAGAGCTGTTTTTTATTGCTGAACAAAATTTCTGAACATATGCATGGAAAATGTACAAAATGTGTGATAGGACCCTGATAGCTGAGAGGAATGTATGCGATGAAATTAGGTGCAGAGGCAAGGGTACCTTACGTCTGTTAGACTTCAGTGGATTCAGGCTTTATATCAACAATGCTGGTTTCTTTCATATTTTTCCCTGAGATATTTTCTGACATTTTAAAAATGAAATTAAAAGGGTATGTTCTCTTCAGAGGAGCTCTTTAAAGATCTTGCATGCAGCAGCTGATATTTCAAGCTGTTGAATTAGTAGTTCTGGGTTTCCTTTTGTACTTGCCTGTGCCAAAATGCGATTAGTTGTTTCAGCCCACTCATACCCTTGGTTTGAGATGTCTGCGCATTAAATTAGAAGGAAAACAGTCACATGGTTCAGGTCCAATATTTGATCTGCATTATAATTGTTAACATTTTTTTCCTACATAGATATTTCAATATGTGTTGCCAGGAAATTTTAAAGCAGCGAGTTCTCCTTTTGAAGTGCTTTCTCATTCCATATTTTGTTCTGCTCCTGGAGACAGGCAAGACACCAAACCCGTGTGTGTCAGGAATTGGGGGAAGAAGGGGAAACAGGTGCTGACACTTGGCTGAAAGCTATTCAAAGCAAAAGGAAACTCCAGGCTGGAGCAGGTGATGCAAACGAAGCACTTTGATTTACAGTAATTGTCTTGAGTGGAATCTCAACAACATAGGCAGGACAGCGCAAAATACTGTTTGCTGAAATTAGTATTAGCTATAAGTCACGAAAGATTTTGCAGCTGGGCTAAAGATATCAGACTTAACAAGTACAAACATACAGGTTTTGACCAATGCTTTTATGTCCTTGGAACAATGCTCTCCCCAAGGAGCTATTGTAGCAGCTCATGAGAGCTGGAGTCAGCTGCTACAATGGGACGTAGACATTGTGGCACACACAATGTGTCATAGCTGTTGTGCACTTCACAATTTCCCCTTTCTCGACTGGCTTCTACACACTGCTTTTGCTACCATCCCTCTTGGAGGAAACAAAGACAAGCGTGTGTCAAATAGGAAAGGGTGGTGAGGAAAGCCAAGCGCAAGCCCTGGTGAAATTGCTGGGAAGATGTTAAAATTAGTGGCCTGAGTGGAGTTACTGTCTTACCACGTCACATTTGCAGTGACTCACTTCAATTCAAAGGCTACTGTAAAACTGCAGGAATCTCAATAAATTTGCACGATAGGCAATATTTGTATCTATTTTAAAGCTGAATGTTGTTCATATTTTGGGTATGGATTTGGCATGAAAACCTGAATTACTAGAACAGGATTTTTTAAAGCTTTTATTAGGGAAAAGTGGTAAACACTTTGAATTAGCATAGCATTTGTAGAAGAGCTGTAAATGTCCTGTGATGAACCAGGTGATCTGGAAAAGACGTAAGAAATCTAATGCTGGGCACAACATCCAAGAACATGAAATCCCACATTTGGGGTAGGAAAGGGAAGAGATAAGAAAGCTCCGTCCTTGCCAAAACAATGTATTTCGCACTTTTCTTCAGTTTCAAACATGTGACTGATCCACCACCATAGATCTACAACCAGGAGAGACAAAGGTTTTCTGCGTGGAGGGGTTGAGGGAATAAGAAATGGAACCCCTGTAAGACTGAAAGGTAAGGGCCTCTCCTGCAGCTGCTGTTTCCATCCTCTTCTGCTGCTGTGCTGTTCTCACCAAAACTTCTGTTATCAATTTGAGAGGAGACAAATCCGTGCTATTCCTGTAGTCAAACATGTAATTTGAAATATTTAGTTATTTTAATAAACTGTTCAAGTCTGTAGATAACTGTTCAGAGGGATTAGCTTTGTTAGCATAATCAGCTGTTTTCCCAGCAGAGTAATGGTGTGTTCTCTTGGGTATCTATTATACCCTCTTTACTCTGAGCCACGTTCAATAAAAATGCAGAAATAAGTGGCTGAAAGGCAAATAGCAAATGTTATGTTATAAAAAAAGTAAGTGATTCTTTTAAAGCGAAGAAGCCCTATTTACCTTCAATGCCTTTTTTGAAATTTCAGGCTTCCATGAATACTGAGCACATCATACCTGTTTGTTTGAGAGGTGGAGATGAGTGTGTGAGGTGTCATCCACACAGGCTTTGCAAAAATTTAACATCTGACAAACAAGCACCTGCTGTGGCGAGGACCAGGTTTTAGCTCTAGGAATTTAATAAATATTTATTTTCTATGAATATACAGTTGCATCTTGCTGGAATATTAATATTTTCTCTACTTTCACTGTTGTTTTAGAGTCAGAAGAACCAGGCATTGCAAGCGTGTCTGCTAAAACACACAGCTAAATTTAAACTGCACAGTTGTATGTAATATTGCTAAGACAGAATATTTTAGCTGTTTCGGAGCAATGGTATTTAGAATAAAATGTTCTTTCCCTTTCTAAAGCTCAGATACGTGGAAATCTCTGCAATTGCTGGGAAAACTATTTTTAAGAGAAATGGAGTACTGTGAAGTGGCAGGTTTAAGGGGCTCACTCGGGGCCTGGCTGCAAGGACAGCGGCGTGCAGCGCTGTGCAGCACCGACCCCGCCTCACCGGCCAGATGGGGGTTTTGGCCACGTTTTCCCTCTCTTTAGCACAACGGGGAGTGACACCCTAACCCCCAGCATGGGGTGCTGCGGGGCCCTGGGAGCAGGCCGGGGCTGGGCCTCCGCACTGGGATCCACATTTTGGGCTTGATCGAGGTTTTGGTGCGGCTGCGGCCGTGGCTCCCTGCCCGGTGCAGTACTCGAGGCCCGGCACGCAGAGCCTCCAGCAGACCACTTCTGTCATCTTCCATGTGCTTTGTACGTTAGCAGGCCGCGAAGGCCGCAAGCGAAGAGCTTTCCAGGGCGGAGGGAAGGTGGCTGCTTTTGCCAGCCCGGCCCGCCTGGCAGGCCGCCGGCAGCTGGGGAGCCGCGGCGGCGGCGGGAGGAGAGGGCTCAGCCGAGCCCGGCCAGGCCCGCGTCGCCATGGCGACGGCTGCTGCCATGGCGGAGAAGGGGAGCGGCGAGGGTAAGGCCGGGCCGGGCCGAGTCGGGGCCTCCAGCCCTGCTGGGGCGTGCGGGAGGGCTGGCGGGGGGATCGGCCGCCACCGGGGGACGGGCCACCGTCGGGGACTGGCCGGGTGGGGCCCGCCCCGTGGTGGCCTTCGGCGGCGGGAGAGGCGGCGGCCGGCGAGGTCTACCCTGCCCGGGGCTGGTGCCAAGCTGGCAGGCGGACACGCGCTGAGAGACACAGGAGCATATATATATATATATTTATGTGTGTGTGTGCATGTATGTGCATATATATATGAATGCATACACACGTACATATTTACACACACGTATAAATACACCCTCTGCGCCCCCCCCCCCCCCGCCCTCCCGCCGCCCCAGGTGGCTGCACCACTGCCCCCGCCTCAGGCCTACCCCTGCCTCAGAGCGAGGGGCTTCTCCCCAGCACTCCCTGTCACGGGGGTTGCCTCCAGCCGCCCGCTGCGATGCCACCCGTGGCCAATGCCACCCGCGGGCCATGGCCACGGGTGCTGGCAGCCTTATGGTTGTACTACCACCACACAGGGTGGACCCGGAGTTGATGGCAGCAGGGCCGACCTCTTGGTCACAGCGTGGGGTCCCTTCCAGGGCAGCCGGGGCGGCTGAACCCGCTGCTGGAGCCAGTTGGTCATTGCCCCTTGCAGTCATTTCTGGCTGCATCGTGATTTCTCTGCCAGGAAAAAGTAATCTGTGCTGCTGATAGCACCATGGTTTATTTTTAGAGGCAAGCGTGTTCTACTTTAGGGAGTGTTGCCAGAAATTGTATTTTACAGGCTAAAGGTAATTCCCCCTGCAAGGATGTTCAAGTATCATTTCAAGGAAAATTACTTTCTGTAAAACTCACAATATTGTGACTTCTAAAATCCATCCTTTTCATAAGTAAACTTGTGTGTGTTATAATAGTTTGCAAATTCTGAACATTATATTTGAAATAATCTAAATAATGGATTATTTCATATTATTTAGGAAAAAACTAATATATTCCATAGAGAAGTCCTGTAGAAATAGTTGCTGTGGATGATGCTGAATGAGTAATTTGGTCTTGGTAGACATATTTCTAGCATGCACTTTACAGTATAGGTATCTTGCAGAAATTAAGAAATAAAGACTGATGTAGCTTCAATGAGGACTGTTCTAAAAGTATTATTTCTTTTATATTGTTTTTAATTTTTGTTTAGTCTTGTGAAAGCGTACTTTTTGCATCTTTCCAGTTTTGCAAATGAAGCTGAGGCACAGTGCTGGCAGAGGTGGATAGAGATGATAGGATAACAGCCTAGAAGTCTGCCGAACCATCTGAGGGAATCTGGTGTTCTGGCAAGCAAACTAATATTGGGAAGTTCTGTCTCCATGTATTTTGGGCACTTGTATGTATGATGTTTAGATTTTGTAGCATTTCGTTAATCCAAAGGCAGAAACTCTTGGAGAAGGAAGGTCATGGGTTTTTGATTGCTTGATTAATGGCTTTTAATGCCATTTTTGTAGTTTCAAAGTGAGAATCCTTTGTAAGAAGTTTAATTGATGTGTTACTGAAGACAGACTCTTGAGGTTTTTTTTTGCACTTCATGGTTTTTAACATCCTGTAAAACACTATTCCCAATAGAGTATGAGGTGTCCTCTTCTAGAGGAAAATTGTGCTGTCATCCTAAACGACCTTGACCCATAAACTCCATTCCTGGCCCTACAGACTTCCTGATGGATCATGGAAAGTGACATACTGGGCTTGGTTTCCTATCTGTAGAGTGAGGATGATAACCTGTATCATATGGACAAGGCATCTGACTTACCTTCCGTCACTCATGAGAATCAGTCTGTTATTAGGCAAACCAGTTGCTTATTGCCCTGTAAAGGTGTCTTATTATTATAAACACAGTTGAGGCAAGCTAACAGTCAGTGTCTCATTAAACTGCAGAAGCAATCCCATAAGAAAAGTCACTTACACCCATTTCAGAGTTGCTATTAGGCTTCTTGCAGGTAGCAATTAGGGAGTTAATAAGGATTCCCTGATTCCAGATTCATGCATTGATCGTGCTTTCTTCCAGCAAGCATTCCACATCTATGCAAAATGCAACTTTTACTTTATTATACTTCAAACAGAACAATAACATTAGTTGTATTGTCAAATAATTAGTCTTTAGGGTATTCCTCTCGGTTCTTTGTAGAACTACAGTTCCACCAGCTTTCATGGTAAAGGTTTCCCTTAGGTCCTATTATTTTCAAGTTTTGTCTTCTTCAAAGTTAAAATGCCTGCTTAAATGTTTTACAGATGTACACAAGGGAAAATGGTGAAAGGCCAAATCTTACAACCTCTTGTACATCGTGTTACTCACATGAGTATTACCCTCTTAACTTATGCAATTCTTGTGAAAAAAATCTTGTATGTGCATAAGTGTTAGTGGGATCATGCCCATCCTATCTGTAGCTACATGTTTTATGTATGAATTTATATCCCTACATTTGTACTTTCAATATTGTTTAATGTTTTTTTCTCCATACCCATCTGATTACGCTAGACTGCTTGCTTAATCTTTCTCTTCTGTATATTTGTCCATATCTTCCCTCCTATAATCGTTTCTTTCCCTTTTTCTGCTACTTAATTCGGTCTGTCTGTTCTTCCATTTGCTCTCAGATATGTTCTCTGTAATTTGACATAACATGTCAGATTTCCTAAGTTTTAATACCTCTGATCTCAATACTGATGTTACTGGAACCTGAAAGCAAAATGTCAGACCGGTGGTGCCTGAAGTAGAACTAGACAGAAGACAAGACATATTTTTCTCCAGCTGGGATTTAAGAAATCACATGAAAGTACATAAAGGAGAGAACACTTAGTGTTCCCGTATCATTATGGTAATATTATGTAATTGATCAGTATTAGAGTTTTTCTAAGACCATATTCTTTGTGCCAGTTAGCGCATATTTAAAATGCAATTAATAAGTCCTGAATTTTAATCCAAAAGGAAGTATATTAAATAGTCTGAGCTCCTGTTTCACCCACTTATGCCCATATGAAACCAAATAACTAGTTCTGGATAACAGACGTCCTCCAGAAAGATGCCTTATTCTGATGTGAAGACCTACGGAGGTGGAGAATAACCATTCTGCAATGATGGTTTTCTCTGGTAAATGGTTAGTAGTTGTTCTGGGTAGTTTGTGTTACAGCTGCAATATGTAATCAGGCCTCACAGATCCTCTTCCCCCCTTATGAAACAGTCACGTGGAGGTTGTTAGTGGAGATGGGAAAAGAGTTTTCGCCCCAATTTTAGTGCCTTATGTAAATACACTAACAGCGTGTTCAATCATACATATATATCTGCTCTTCAGCTGCCCCGGTTTGCTGCATGGCACGCTGGTGAAATCAGAGATTTACTGGAGTTTACATTTGGTAAGAACTAGCTACATATCCCATTCAACTACTACCTTCTTGCAAAGAAGCAGAGTTGCCCCTGCTTCATTTGCCCTGACGAATCCTCCCGCGTCTGGAGGTAGGATCTAAACCTTCCCTTGCCGTGTAACCTGGCTCCGCCTGGATTCTGTATCCCTAGAGATATTGAAAATGTGCTATCACTGCTCCTTCTGTTTTAATAAAGTTGCAAGTCCAAGCTCAGAGAGCCTAGTAGCTGCCACAAGCACCATAGGCAGTTGTAGCCATTAATTCTGCTCGGAACACGCTTAATTAACACGAGAGTTTCAAACCTGACACAGAAAAGCGCATAAGCTGTGTATGGCTTTGGGGAATCCCCCTGAGTGGGATAATATGATGCACATGATGCTTAAGCACATGAGTACGTTTAAGGGTCTTGCTATATTGAGGATTTTAAAATGTTTTTTTGAGGGTTTCAGAAATAAGTGTCGGTATTTGAAAGGTACAAAAGCTATGGATTAAACACTCGCAGTAAACCTTCAGGCTAAAATAGTCCATCAGACAAATTATCTCTGATTTTAAAAGTGGCAGTGTTACATTTATGGAAAAAAAACAGAAAATTAGTATGAGCTGTTAAAAGTAAGTAGCTTTCGTAGGGCTCAAGCAAGCAATATTTGAGCTCTAGAAGAAAATCTGAATTTATGAGATCACTTAGGAAATCAGTGTGCAGTTTTATTACAGTGGAGTTTACATATGAACACTATGAATATTTTTATATCCTCTTGTTGACATTGCTGTGAGAAATTACATGAGGAGAAAAGTTTATAGCTTTATTAGACTGTAATGCAATTTAACATGCACCTTGACATCAACCTGGGTTATGTTTTAATATTTGTACTTATTTGAGAGTGAAACAAAAAATAAATTATGTCCATCTCCCATGGACAAACACAGGCTGTAGATCTGATCCTCTTGGCTACACTCCTGCAGTAAAAGTTGATCTCAAATGGATGTGGAATAGGTAATTGCAGATTGACAGGTTTCTTGTTTCCATGGTGCATAAAATGGCAGAAGTTTTTCAGTTCGGCTCTACTTCTAGCTGGCTTATTGAGTAAAAAATTGGCTGGTGTGCAGAAAGGCTTTAAACTTTTTTGTCTTTTAAACAATGCCAACCTGCAGATACGCAGTGCAGACAGGGAGCTTGAGAACTCCCACAAATTATCTTTCCAACAATAGTTAACATGTTATTAAGAATTTCCATGTCTACATACTAATTATTCTGAGATCTGAGGGGTTGGGGGTTTTTTTTTCAGTTTAGGAGTGCCTTTATTTTGTGTGAACAGATACCACTTCGTTGCTGTTGGCAATAAAATATGGCAGGCTAAAGGTTGTGGAAGGGTGTCCTGGTTTCATTGGGATTTGGTTTCAGTTTGTGGCCAGCCATGGTAATCAAGGCCTTGACATCAAGTTCTCTATAAAAGGGAGGGCTTGTTGGGAAGAGGTGGGGCTCTTCCTACTCTCCTTGCCTCTCCTCCCTTCTCCCTCTTTTCCAGTGATTGTGATTCCTGGAGCAACTTGCTGATGCTCTGTAGATAAGTATAGTTTTGTCTCTTTTGTGTTGTCATTTATATTAATTTCTTTATTTCATTAAGTCTGTTTAACTTCAACCTACAGGTCTCCCTCCTTTTCCCAATTCCCTTCCTCATTTGGGGAAGGAACATTGGGTGAGAGAAAAACTGTTTATTGTTTAGCCCTGGGTGCAGGCTAAACAAGGACAAAGGGTCCTTTGGGTAACAGAGGTCTGATATGAACCTGTTGTCGAACGTGCTCAACATTTAGTCCCCAGGTGGAGGGTGGCCATGCAGATGGGGGTGCTGGTCACACCACTGCTCTGCCCCGGCCACATCCTGCCATGGGGTCCGGCTGCTGCTGCTGTTTCTGCCATGGGGGTGTGGTTGAGGTGGTGGGGGTGAAGATGAAAATAGCTCCTACACATCCTGCAAGGTATCCTGAGGGGAGAAGTAGCTATGGCAGCGATGTCCCAGCCCAGCCTGTGTGGAGGTGGGCCTCATGCCCACATGGCAGCGACATCGGGAAGGGCATGGGACAGTTGGATTTGGGGCTGAGGTGCCGCAGAAGGTGGCCAGAAGAGTGCGGAGCTCACTGCACAGAGCTCGCAGGTACCCGGGGTGGGGGTAAAAACCATTGGCATGGTAAGGGGCAGGAGGTCCCAAAACCTACTTCTGGCCCCCACAGTTTTTGAGGTTGGATTATGTGCTACTGGACAGGTCTTGGGAGATATTTTTATAAATTGTCTTTAATTGTAAATGTCCATCTTTAAGAAAATACAGACTCACAACTTTTTGGAAATGTGACATCCTTACTGTTCAATGTCACATAGGTGTGGGTAGGATGTGAAAGCCCCATGAACCTAAGATTGGAAGGGATTTCCTTGAGTCCAGCCTGGGGCTGTGTACAACCATAACTTTCAAAAGCTTACCAAGCTCCATCTTAAAAATGGTAAGGATTATTGTGCTGCTGGTGTAAGGTCACAGAAGGTTCTGGACCATTACTGCTGATGCTCAGGTTGAAAAACAGACATGAATTCTGAAATTTATCCGTGAACAGCTTGTATCTTTTTTTTCCCTGTTTGCCACCTTTCTCCTTTAGCTTAGCCTGCCTCAAATGCTTATAGAAATAAGTCTTATTCCCCATTGACGATAAATGTAAATGTCTTAAATTTGTCAGCTGAAATGCTGTTCAAATCCAGATTATTGCTCTTAGGCAAACAAAAAGAAAATTGGAGGCTAGTGTTCATTCACGATATGTAAAGAAAGTGATTTAGCACTGTAAGTGATACTTTCCAGACAGCTCCTTAAAAACAAGGAGCCGTGGCAAACCCCTGTAATCCCTTGCCGTTTTATTTCACTGTACCTGTCTTCCTTTGCTTGGTCAAAGCCCTCATGCCAGAGTAGTGCAGATAGAATTGCAACCAGTCTAGAAACTGTATGTTTTTTTAAACCCATTTGAGGCCCTGTCAGGCAAATTGAAGGCCTTGTGATACATTACATAATAACAGCACGTATTAAAAGTCGTATTTAAAACCCCTCATTCTCCTATTATACCATAGACAATTATGCTTCTTTCAAAAGAACAAAGTTTACAAACTGCTATATTCTAGCAGCGCTACTGTGGTGCTGTAGTTAAACTTTATAATGGCTTATGTTTAAAATGAATTAATTCTCAGAGCACTAATATCCACTTGATTCTGGTCCCTGCTTCCTGACCACTTCAGCAGTCAGTGTGCAGAGGCTGTTCAGTAGGCATATGTCCTGGTCTTGTAGGAATAAAATTTATAGAATCACTTTTCTGTTACATTTTGTTTCAGTTTGTGGCCAGCTGTGGTGTGGTGACCAAGGCCATTAGCAGTGAAAGCCAGGGCAGCTGACCCAGGCTGGCCCACAGGTGCATTCTATAGCATTAATATCAGGTTCACTATAAATGGGAAAGCTTGGGGGGATGGGGGGCCTCTTTTTGCTCTACTCTTCTTCTTTTTCATCTTCTTGATGATTGTGATCCCTGGAGGGACTTGCCACTGCTTTATGGGCTGAGTATAACTTTGTGCCTTTTGTATTAGTATTGATATGGGTTTCCTTATTTTATTAAATCTGTTTTAATTTCAACCCACGAGTCTCCCTCCTTTTCCCAATTCCCTTTCTCAGCTGGGGAGGGGAGATTGTGTGTTAGAACAACTGTTCTAATTGTTTAGCCCTGGGTGTGTGCTAGATGGAGACTGCATATTCAATTTATGAAGTGTTTAGTGCTGCCACATGTGCAATCAGATGTACGTGCACACCAGACAAGTGTTACGACCTGGTCGCAACTAGTTCATAAATCCCTTGGAGTAAATTAAGGTGAAACGACACCAAATAACTGGTATGAAATTAAGAACAGTTTATTAATACAGGGAAAGTTGCATGGTTGTAAGTGTCTTGGGTTTCTAAAGGCATTGAAAAAGGGAAAAGAGAAAGAGAATAGAGACTATGAGAGAGCGAGAAAGAGAGAGATCACCACCCTTGGATCCAGCGATGTACGTTGTCTGTAGAGTTGGTAAGTTGCTTGTAGAGTTGCTCCTCTGGTAAATCGCTTGCAGGATTAGTCCTCAGGTGGCAGGCGGGAGCGCGCACCAGCATCCCAAGCGAGAAGGTCTAAATACTTCAGGTCATTTGCATGTGAGATAGGAGAGGGTGGTAACATCCCTCTTGTCTCCCCCCCTCCGCTCGCTTCCCATGCTAATTGGGACGCCTGCGCTTTGTAGTCTTAGATTGTTCTCGAAATGAGTCTGTGGTCCCCCAAGGGGTGTCTGGTGGTCATGATCCCCGCTAGTTGTGGTGTCCGCTGTATGACCCCGCTTCTGCACAAGCGTGGTTGAGGCCTTGCAAAGTTGTTGCACATGTAGGCTGACCCCAAGGAAAAGATACCATCCTGCTTCCGCAGGATTTATCTCTTCCTTCAGCCAGAGTTGTAAATCACAACAATTAAGGCACAGCAGGGGTATTGTTCTGTTCCCAAGGCCCTTATCTCTTGCCAGACTTGCAGGCCTCTGTAGTACACATACCCTTCTCCAGCCAGAGTTGTCAAACAAGTTGTTTAAGGCGTACAAACTTTGTCTGTCACAACAAGTTACACAGTGCCCTGTTGGGGCCATCCCATGTCACTGTCAGAGTGAGCTGCTGTTGCTGCATTTTGGTGGAGCTTGGTGTGGTGCATTACTGTTGTAGGCTATGGGTGTAAGAGTTGTCCTTCATGGCTCTGCCATCTGCTTCTGGGGCCAGCACTGTGGAGAGTCCAAGAAAAATGGAGACAAATGCCTTCTGCGACCACATAGCTTAGCAGCATGGCTTGTGTCCTGCTGGTGTTGCAGCCTATGTAAGCTCTTCCTTTTCAGCAGCAGCTGGAGGTATAACTACTCTCAGCACCACCAGGAGAGCTATATATCCTCACAGGGCAGTTTACTGCTGGTGATGAAAGAGAATATAAGTATGGGCTAGACATAACTCTTTCATTATATCCCAGGTGTGTCTGAGATGAAAGATACGGAACAAATTGCATCAGTGGAGACTACTGTTTTTGTCAGCTCTGAGCTGCAACAGGAGTGCTGACTGGTACAACTGCCAGAGTTGGGATTTCAGGGATGTGCAAGACATCCCTAATGGAGATTTATGCTAAGCTTATCCCTCTCTTATGAAGAGGGAGACTGTGTGCAGCAGGTATTGACTTTAAAAAAAGTGTCACAATTATGTTTTGCAGGCTAACAAACATCAAGCGCTGGCATTTCTTTTACTTCACTGTAGGAAGGATAACATCATGACTTTACTCAAGAGAAGTATAAGATATTAATTGTATATTATCTGTGAATTACAGGCATACAGGAGGCAATTCAGATCTATGCATAGATGGGACTTCCTTACTTTCTTTGGATGACTGGAGGCATACCTGCGTATCCTCTGCTCAAAAGATCCTTATATCAAAAGGAAAGGATTTTCCCCCAGCATTCTGCAAGTTAGTGTGACAAAGCATGTTGTTTCACTGCCCTCAGTGTTGGTTGCATGCAATGGCAAGTATTTGGCAGCTTGTATGTGGTCACCAGCTAGCAGAAGGAGAGCTTTGCTGTTAAGAGCTGGACCTGTGCAAATGATTAGGGTGAGTGATGTTACTCAGAGCTTGCTGCTTTGGCTCATGAAGCTCCAGGCTTCATGAAGTCAGACTCAGCCACCACTTGAGTAGCTGCAAAATGATGTGCTTGGCTGGCTGAAATCTAGATTGTAATTGAGACCTGTTAGGTCCAATTTGGATATGTGTTTCTTCCTGAGAGTCCTTAGTGCATGCTGCTTCCAAAGTAATCTGCAACAGTTGTGAAGCCTGTGGAACTAAAGCAGCATGGCTATGGCCGACTGCTTGGGAAGACAGTCAGGGCCAAATCCTGAGAGCCATAGTTGAACATTTCATGCTGTGTCCTGATTGTTGCTCTAAAAACATTGCAGCTACTGCTGACATACGTAAAATGTTTGACAGCTTATCAAATGAAAATGCGTGTTGTTATGATCCAGGACTCAATAGCTTTTTCTGTCCTGTAAGGCCCCTGTAACTGTCCCATCCCAGAGTCTTGAGGCCCATCTCATCCAGCCCTTCCCTCCAGGAAGTGCAAAAAGGCAAAACAGGTTTGAGGAAAAAAAATATGTTTCAACACATGACCAAATATTTCTGCAAGGACTCTGCAACAACAAATGCACAAAGTCTGGGCAAACAGACTTGTGTGAAAGCTGGGAAGAGAGAAATTGCTATGGTCAGGGTAGATGCTGTTGTATTTTGAAATATGCTCAGGAGGACCACCAAGCATTTCTGCTGTAAGTAACAGTGACTCCAGATTCTTTCAAGCCCTAAGAGATTCCCCCTACTTTTTATCTGAGGTTTGGGCGTACACAGGGTGTACCCCACATGCATTCCTTCTGTTTCCCAGTGCTATGTATTCTCCAGAGGATATAGGCAATAAGCTGTATGTTACTGTTCACAGCATGACCCTGCACTATTTAATACAGGGGTGACAGTGGGTTAGGATGCAGGGAGTAAGGCGCTTAAGAAGGTCAGGTCAGGGCATTAGCTCTCACTATTGACCATTTAGAGCTCAGAGAGACTTTGTACTCAGGGTGATGAAAGTCTGTAAGCTGTAGCTATAGGGAAAGGTGCAAGACAGAGCTGTGACCTTGCACAGCAAGGTGCTTATCACTGGGTGCTAACTGCAGTACCCCCACAGCCGGGGGGACAGTGGGAGATGGCAGGAGGAGCTCAGGGTGGAGCTACACACAGTCCTTGGAGCAGCAGCAGAACAGTCAGTTGGGGCTGGAGGAGAGCTGGGTGCCAGGTGTTTGCTAGTGCGCTTCCCTGCTACTTACAGGTAGTAATCCTCCTGCACAGTATCATCCTGGCTGGTCAAAACAGAGAGCAGAAAACTTGCCTGTGATGCTATACATGTAGGAATCCAACTTGCATGGCCATCTCCTGATGGAAGGGCTTCTGCCTACCAGCACCAGTGAGGCAGGGGATGATGGCCTCCACTGGGCTGTTTTCCTTGCAGATCTAAAAGGAATGCTGTAGCATGGCTTACAAATTACTCACTAGAAAATGTCAGAATGTCTTGCAATTTTAACCTGAATTATGGCAACTTGTGGTTTTCTTTTCTGTTTTTTTTTTTGTTTTTTTTTCTGGGTGTGCTGCTAAGTCTGGAACACTTCCTCAGGAGGAGAATATAGTGCTGTAGCCAAGTCCTGGCCCCAGCCTGTCACCTGTATTTCCAAGGCCTGGACTAGCCCATCTCGGCTAGGTGCTGCTATGGGCTGCTGCCTGGGCTTGCAGCAGATCAGGAACACCTGCCAGGGTCTGTCTTGTTAATTGCTTTGAACTGGAACATGGTGCATGCTACATCCCAGATGCATGGTCATACCAACCAGCCAGTCACTGCACTTCCATTTCTCCTCTTTGGTAGATACAGACCAAATCACAAATTTGTTTTGTGCAGTGAAAGTAGGAAGGAATCCTTCCATACCATCCCACCAAAAAAAAAAAAAAAAAATATTGATCACTTATCAAACCTCAGCTAGTGCAGAGGTTTGAGAAAATTGAACTCTAGCTGAGTATAGCTAGTCAGTATTCCTTGATCATCTCCCAGGATTGTAGGCTTCTCTGCTGATGCATATGAAGACTGGTGCTTCAGTATATATAGATATATATGTAGCTATAGCATATCTCCACAGATTGTGTACAGTAAAAACATCAGGGCATATTTTGTTGAGCCTTTCCTGAGATGCATGAAGTGCTCTCACTGACATGGATTGATATGTGCCTGTGTTGCATCACTCAGACTAACTGCGTACAGGGAATGGAGTTTTCACTAGCAAACTGTGTGATTGTGGCATCCTTCCCTCATATATCACAGGATACTTTGCTTGCTCTCACCAACAAGCAGCTCAGGAAGTCTTTGAAGAGCAAGGAGGAAAGATTTTCTTGCCTGTAGGGCAGGGGAGAGACTAATCGTCTATTTCCTTTTCCTGAAAACAGTCTCATCACCTGGAGCTGGATCTGGACTGCCAAGGACACAGGCACACACGGCACCTGAAGAGATACGAAGATTATGATGGCAAAAGTGCAAAGCTGGGAGAGGAGTTTCAGGAGAGCAAAGGGGTGCTGTCCTGGAGGGAACAGTGCTCCAGGGCAAAGCGAGCAGAGTCGGCCGGCAGTGTCAGCCACCTCTGCCTGTGTGCATTTTTGTGTAAAGAGCTCAGCCAGGTAATAGGAAAGGCAGGCTCCTATCCCTTACCACATCCTCAGCATGTTCTGCTCCTTTTTTTTTTTTCAATGCCACCAAACTTCCATATGCCTTCCCCACCAGCAAATCTGCCACATGTCCAGCCCTGGAGAGCACTTGGTGGAGTTTTACAGAGCGTAGGAAGCACCGTACGACATTAGCAGAATTCCTGCTGCGACGCAGTCCCACTCAGTCACTCATAGCATTCAACTTTCCCTGCCCTTCTTCCCTTCACTTGCAAGTTCTGCTTGGTTATAAATAGTTTCAGTAAGTTTAGAGTAAGTTTGCTTTGCTTTTTATAAGTAGGAAGTCCTTATGCCTTTTATTTCTTTGACAAATTGCAATCCTCCTTTATGGGGCTCTCCAGAAAGAATTGGGTGGAACCAGGGAAATTAATGTCTCTGTTCTGTAAGCCTGGGCACAGGGAGGCTGTTAGGGTTGTAGTATAGGAAGTGGTGCAGAAAATAGTGGTTTATTGGTCCCCTCCAACATATGGACAATTTTGTGTTACAGCAAGCATCTGTCAAGGATTTTGCAGAGGTAGCAAGAGTATCCCTTGTAATTTGCCCTTCTCTATTCCCATAGGCAAATGCATTATCTGCAGCAAGCCCAGGCAGTGGTGGTAGTACTAGTGGGGCTTCATGCTCGCATACTTTGCCATCTGCATCCTCTGGCTTTAAGAAATACAGTGCAAGCTCTGGTCAGAGCAAGCAAACAGGATCCTGGTAAGGATGTGGGAGTGAGATTTAATGCAGCAGCTTTTCAGGCTGTTGTATCATTATGAATCAGGGCAGATAGGTATGAGTTACCAAGTACTGAGGATACAGACTGATCTCTGTGGACTGGTGTGGGAGCTGTTTTCCCAGTACAGACCAGGCAAAATAATGGCATCTTGCAAGATCAACCAGAAATGACAGCATTAAAATGGGTTTGATGACCTACAAGAATGTTGTCCTGGTTTCATTGGGATTTGGTTTCAGTTTGTGGCCAGCCATGGTGATCAGGGCCATTAGCAGTTAAATCCAGGGCAGCTGACCCAGGCTGGCCCACAGGTGTATTCTATATCATTGACATCAAGTTCACTATAAAAGGGAGGGATTGCTGGGGAGAGGGGGGGCTGTTTTTGCTCTCTTCTATTCTGGCCTCCTTTTTCCTTATTGCTGACAATGGGTATTTCTGGACAACCTGCTGCAACTCTGTAGCTAAGTATGCTTTTGTGTGTTTTGTCTTAGCATTTATATTGGTTTCTTTATTTTATTAATACTGTTTAATTTTAACCCATGAGTCTCCCTCTTCTTCCCATTTTCCTTCCTCGGTTGGGAAAGGGACATTGGGTGAGAGAAAAACTGCTATTGTTTAGTCCTGGGTGTGGGCTAAATGAAGACAAATGTGTACCGTGAGGGAAAGAAATATTTTTCCTGTTTATGAAGAACCATATTTAATCCAGAAGGGAGGGCAGTAGACAAGATTGACCATGACTCCAACACCTCTGGAGAGAGTTAACTGGGACAAGAACTTTGTGAAAGGTGGATATTCTATTTCAAATAAATGACACTTGAATATGAACTGTGTGTTGGAGGCAGTGTGAACTATGGATTTAAACACCTTTGGATATACTAGGTGATGAAAGGCATTGACTATGGCTTCTTTTCCAGATTGACATGGCATCCTCCATGGCCCTGTTTGTTATAGCATCAGTTAAAGAACTTTATGAGCAGCTAGAAGCTCGACTGCTTATCAAGGCAGCAATAGTTTCTATACTTTCTTTGTTTCTCAACAGTTGAATTAGTTTTAATTGCCCCATTAGTTTTGTTAGTTTTGGTTCCCCCATGTATTAAAACATTTGAATCTACGGTAGCTTAGAATGCCATGGCATTTAAAATACCATCTACTGAACAATCAAAACCTAGGATAATGTTCAGGATATCTTGTTTCATCAGGTAAAGTTACTGGCAACTTGTAGCTCCATTAGTTGCCACCAACTGATTATCACAAGCTGGATATATTTTGCATATTGGTCTATTGGTGTGTTTTTCAACTTTGAGGTTGCAATGCACAGTTATTATAAGCTTAAGTCTTTAATGGATTCGTCAACTTCTAACTGAAATAACCAAAATATTTCCATTGTGGTTGATCTGAACTCTTTTTATTTTTTTTTTTTATTTCTAGCATCGTTCTGTAAAATAATCTCATTTCAATAGCCAAAGCTGGAGTCAAGGTAGTGCTTAATTTTTTACATCACCTTATTATATATTTTGCCCATGTTACAATTGTCTTATGTAAAGAAGACAAAAAGGAAGAATTGTGTTTAATATTTTTGTGTCAGAATTTGAAGTAGCCTTTGCAGTTAACTTTGCCACAGCCTTTGTCAAACTGACAGCCTGTATTTTATTATCAGACATCAAATTAACTACCTGATTTTTCTAAAACCCTATTTGCTGCTGCTGGTTTTGTTCTCATGGTTGTCTGCACCACGTGCCATGGGGCTGTGCAAAAATTGTTCTTATTGCTCCACTCTGAGAGCTCTGTTTTGTGTATCTATTTTTAAATATAGGCCCTTTATTTTTATTCTCTCTTAGTTTTCCATAAGGCAGTTACTGTGATGGAAACAACCAGGTAATTTCTCAGCTCTCACATGTACTACCATTAGGAAAAGAGGTATGACAATAGGGTGAAGTCGTGCTCTTAACCCAAGGTTGATTGCACACACGATGATGTGTGTAGGGTTTTGATTTTGTTGATTCACACTGATAATGGGGTTTGCTTGATTATCTAGATACCACGTGGTATATGCTGTGACAAACATAAACAATAGGGAGCAATGATATGGCTAGTTCTTGACAATTCTGAAAAACATGAAACAAGAAAAAGCTTTTGCTGTTCTTGAGACTTCATTTTTGCTTCTTTGAGAATGCCTGAAAGTGACCTCTGCAGAAACCAGTTAAACTCTTATTCTTCTGCAGGAAACAGACTAAAATTCAGATGCCTAAGTATAATCTGTGATAACATGGGATGCTTCTCATCCGAGAAAGAAAGCATTATCCCTTTCCTGAGTCTGCAGGCCATAGCTTGGATCCCCAAATTGGAGTAGGTACCACTGTCAGTGAAGAACTCAGCCTGGTCATTTCTTGGGAACTGGCGTATACTAAATTTCATGCATCTTTTATCTTTTCATTCAATCTGAATGGCTAAACTCAGGTGACACATTTCTCATTGGTGCCATCAATACTCTGTGTCAACTTGTTTTCTTCAGGAGTTCAGGAATGGGTTTATCCCTTCTTTGGAGGAATCAAGCTGCTTTATAAACATGTTGTTTTTCTTCAGAATCTGCTTGATTTGCTTTCCAGAATGAAGACTCTTCAGTGAGCACATATCTTGAATTATTTCATTATGTATCACAAGATGCAAAGAGATAATATTGCATATTCTGCAAGCTTACAGCTTAATCGTGTTGTTCCCTTTCTTTTCTGGTATCTAATATATTAATAACATACCTGCTATAGGAGGTACAGAGTAGAGGAGAAAATATTTCTTTTGCCTTGATATTCTTAAAGCATGGCATACAATTACTGTTTCAGCATAGTAGGCTGACTGTACATTAAGCTTCCTCTGGAATTAAGAAGGTCACTAGAAAAATCTAATGCATGCCTTTCCTTCTACAGAGCAGAAAGTTCTAACCAATAAGTCAGATTCAGATCGCCTCAAGATTGTTTTCTCAGTGTTCCTTTTCCTCAGTAATTTCCTTAAAATAGAATTAGTTAAATGATGTACGGTTTTCTTTTTTTCGGGTGGGGCAAGGTTTCTGAATTAATTTTAAGTCAGTCAAGCTCCCCACACTTAACATGAAGGCAACACAAATGTTTGTGGCAGAATAATTTAAGGAGTTTTATACTTTGCTTTGGATTTGGGAAAGAGAAGCAGTAGCATGGGAACACCTTACGCTGATGTCATCACCAAGAATTCATCTTATGACACCACACTGGCTTTCCCTTTTTGTTCTGGAAACAGTGTCTTGATAAAACTGAGCTTATTTGAGGGTGTTTGAGATTTCATCTGTGCTGGTGATGCTGAGTACTGTGACTGCTTTTTAATATCTTGACCTAGGTGAAGGTCCAGGTAACACTTGCTTGAAAGCCTTTCCCAATTTTTCAACTAACAGGACCAAGGTTGCTGCCTATTTTTTTTGGTTGAAATAATGGCTAGTGGGAAAGAGAAGAAATGGTGCTGGGGTATGTAGCCACTGGTACAATTCTGTACTTCCTGCTGATAAGCCCCGATTAGTGGATGGGGAGATCTACAAAACAGCTGTTGATAACAACACTTTTCAATAAAACCAGGACAACATGTAAATGACTCTAAAACTAACTGTTACCGAGTTGGGGTTACCCAGTTGTGTCCCTTGTCCTTTCAGACTGACTAGTTCAGCGAGGCAGCCCCATGTGAGAAAGTGTTCCTGTCACCAGAGACCTCAGGGGTTTCCTCACACCTGCTGGTAACCATAACATAGTACCATGAAGAGAGGGTGGAGTAATTAATGAGGTGTCCACATGTATATAGGAGTTTAAGCATAAAATTGGCTATATTTGTTAAAATATACCTAGATTAATGTTTATAAAGATTAATGTTTCAGGTGTGTTGAGCACTAAGTAACAAAATCAAGTCCAGTGGTGCTTCTACAAATCAGCCCTTAATTTTACGCTTTACATAGCACGACAAGAGTTTCAGAGTATTGCATTGTGTAAGTAGGTTCATCAGGCTGCATTGGGACTAAATCTTTTCCTGTGAGCAGCAGACAGATGCTGCTCTCCAGCATTTTAGGTGGTTGTTTCATGTTGGCCTACCTGTTCTTTTGATACTGCTTTTTTTCTGCACATAATTCCTCTTCAGTGAAAGGAAGGGCTGGCTTTTTGAACCATCAGAGCAACTGGCCCTGAGGAAGAAAAGAAAGCAAGCTCATAGAGTTAAACGAATGGTAGAATCTATCAAATTGTATCAACTAGAAATCACTTTTTAAAATGCTCATTACTCAGGAGTCTGGCAGAGCCACATCTGTTTAATTGCTTCTGTTCCCCACAAAGACTGAAGCTGTGGTCTTTGAAGAAGAAATGTCAGAACTGAGGCAGTTGTGCTGCTTTAAGGGCTGGCTTCAAATGGGCCCCGGAGTGCAGGGGAACAGTCTGGACAAGCTGAAGAGGAACAATTCAATCTGAAAGAACCAGCAGAATTAGTGTGGGAGTCCCATCTCCCTGCCAGTCTTACTTAACTGGCAGCATCTAGAGCTTTATCTAGTTCATGCTAAACAAACTGGGACAATAGCAAAGGGTAGTACAGAAAAGGAAACTGATAGTGAATACACTTTTCAGTTAGTGTATCTGAGGGATGGATTTTAACACATTTTGTCTTATTTCATATGTGGTAGGAAAATAAATGAGAATAAGAAATTGAGAGAAAACAGACAAGTACCTGAAGCATTTTAGCAGCATGAAAATGGAAATAGTGTATCATCCCTACAGGACACATTTGAGGGAGTAAGTAGTTGTAGGTATTGGAATATTTTTTTGGCATGGTATGTTTCAGTATTTATTTAAGCCATTAGAAGTAGTCAGATAATCTTATCTTTGATATTATATATTGTTTTTCTAGTTAGTGGAATAAGTGAGTGAAATCTTTTATTCAATCAGAGCGTAGGTATTTCTGTCCTGAAAACTGCTAAAAAATTGCTCCACAGGGTAACATGAAGCTTTCATTGATCTACCTGTGGAGCAAAGTCTCCTTGTACAGAAAGATTTCAGTACATTAGAGCATCACATCTGCTGAGTTAACTGCATGTCTGATCTCTTGATGCCCTTCTTGAAGGTATAATTTTAAACCTTTATCCATTACTTATCCTAGAGCTGAAATCCATCTTTTTCTCCCTCCCAAAGAGATGTTGAGTGAATCATAGAAGTGTTCAGATAACTAGCTTTGCCATCCTCAACTATGTTGAACATCTTTGGGTCTCATTCCTGGAGGGATGATGAGATTTAGGCAATAGCTTATTAGGTGTTCAGTCATCTCAGAGTCTTTGAGAGGACTACAGTATATTATGTTTTTTCCATGGATATGGCTCTTAATCACAACTTCCTCTCAGTTCTTGGAAGAAATATAGATTATCGGTACCTAGATTAAATCATCAAGTTCATTTCATTTCAGGACCTTTCTTTGTCAGGCCTCTTGAAACAGGTAAGATTAATGTATACTGTTTTCATGGAAGGCAAAGCTTGAAAAGGCTGGATGGTTCCAGTACTGGAAATCTCTCCCTGCCTCCCCCTGGTTAATTTTTATTTCTACAGAAGGCTCACTCATCAAGCCAAGAACATACAGCTATAAATATTCCTTCAGCATTTCTCTACTGCAAGACATACTGTACAATTGAAGTGCCTGATCTGAAGAACTAAACTCCAACAGTCTACATGGGATCCAGGACTCTCAAGTCACTGGGAAAACTCCCATCAACTCTCTTTGTAAGAGAGCAAATGAAAAAAGGGGTTGTAGACTGCAGCCCCAAAGATTCCCGAACTATTGGGATTATAGAAAACTAGGTATGAGATTGTTATGCCTGTGGAAACAAGGTCCAGTGGTTTAGTGCTGGTCAGAGCTGCTCAACAACACTTAACACCAGATGAGCCTAAAGAAGAAAATAAATCAGTTCTAATAGAGGAGAGCTACATTTTAATTATTATGTTGAAAATACAGAAGAGAAGTGTGCAAATGAGAAAACAAGTGTACCTGATACCAATCTCATGTTCTGTCACACTAATTTTCCTTGGTGTCTCTGTGGAGGCCGTGAGGCTAGCTCACAAAATGCTGCCTCCTGAGAGCTGGTTTGCCAGCTGAAGTCTGGGGCTGTATTCAGCCACAGGAACCAAAAGGTCAAGTCCCTATCACTTTTCTTCCTATATTCTGTCTTTTGGATTTGAACTGTGGCATTAATAAATGGGCTAACCCGTTAACTCTCTATTTACCCTGGTTTCCTTGCCAGGGAGCTTTTTTTGAGATGAACCCCTTCCTCTCTTTACATTTTTCTTTTCAGAAATTATTTCCTGGTACTTCCCTTATCTTCAGAATGCAATTCCTGGCTTTAGATGAGATATAACTGTGATAATTTGTGGTTCTTCTTTCCCCATTCTTTGAGACTGAGATATGAAAAGGAAATGCAGCAAATTACTCCTTCCCCTTTGCTGAGATCGTCTTCCTTTCCAAACTGTTACAATAAATTATTTACCATGAGTCATATTCACTGTGCACATATCTTAGCTGTTTCTTTATTCCTGGTTCTCAGCTTTTCATACATTATAGCTAACTTAGTGGCCAGGAGAGCACTTATGTTTCCTTGGATGCAGGATGAAGAGACTCAGCCCCATCTCAGGGGAAGCTTGGGCCCATGTTCGCCTTGCTCGTACCACTGGCACCATGGTGTCCAGGAATGGCTCAGGCTCATGGTCCAGAAAGGAGCTGTGACACACTCTGGGCAGGGTCCACACCTGGACAGCTAGGTGATCATGCAGCTGAGACACACCATTACCACCAGACTTGATGCAGTGGCAGAGCCATAGCAAGGCCATATTACTAATGTAAATGACAGATTCTCCATTCAGAGTGGGTTTTTTTCAGAATAACTTCTGCTTTTTCAAAGTACCTTTCCTGGCTGCCCCTTTATCAGTTTTGGTGCTTCTTCTGTCACAGTTCTCAAACTGGAGATAAATCAGTTGCAACAGCTCAGTGATTCTTTCTTTTTCTTTTCTTGTGTTTCTTTTTGCAGATCACACAGTAGCTGAAATTGAGAAAAAGATTATAGAAGCTTTCGAGGTGTTTGACCATGAATGCAATAAAACTGTGGATGTCAGGTTTGTAAATATCTTCACACAGAAATATTACAGGATCTAGTACAGAGATAAATAACTCCCTAAACCTGTATCTGCTTTATCAGAAAGTGTAACTGAAACAGTCCTTTTGGCCCTGATCGGACCATTATGTCTTTGCTTGTTTAATAGACATATTGCATTGTTCAGTGGTTGAAGACTGAGACTGGCTTGAGAGAGGGATGCTGGGACTGATGGAGTCAAGAGGCAACTTCAGCTAGACAAGAAGCCTAAGGCTACAATTATTAATAGCAAATCTCTGATAGCTCATTTGGCACTGTAGATCCTGGATCCCGTATGGATCCCCTTGCTTTCGGGTTAGTCCCAGCACATGAAGGAGTGTCCCTGCCAGTGTGTGTTACAGTGACCTGCTCTCAGTGGGTGTCCCCAGCTGCAATACATCCTGCACATATCTCTTCCTCTTGGGTAATGGGGGAGGTGGATGTTGCTCTGACAGGGAGGGTTTTTTAGGAGACTTAGAAGAAAATTGCATATAATTTGGTTACAGAACATAATAATAACAACAACAACATAAAGATATTCATACATACTGCACCAAAAGTCCATTTAGCCCAGTACCCTCATCTGAGCTACTAGTAGATACTTCAGGGAGAAACATAAGGAATTGAGCAAATACGCAATATTTCTTCTTGTTTTTTGCACATCTGCCACATTATGATTTGAGTGGCGACTGTTTTTTTTTTCTCTTATGATAAATAGTGAACAATTGTTCTCTACTAATATTCTTGACACCATTAATGATTTCGTAGCTGTCTGCCACATCCCTCTTCCATCACAGTAGTTTAGGGCTGAAGAGTCTGATGTGTTTAATCTCTTAGGAGATGCCATTCCTTAGCTCTGGCCATTCTTTGTTGTACCTCTTCTTGTTCAGCCATCTCCTTTTTGGAATGGGATGACCAGAACTGGGCTAATGGGATACACAGATGGGAGACAGGACGGAGAGCTGCATGTTCTATACCTTTAGCGTGTGATGTTGTGGAAATATAAACAAAATATGTCTGAGGGAGTAAGAAAAAGTTAAGTTGAAGAAAAAAACATGGACTGTTAGACTGAGCAGGGCATAACTGGCTACAAGATACAGAGCTAAAGGAAGTCAAATTTAAAAATTCCCAAATAATCTTAATTCTGGTGTTTTTCAATTCTGGTATTTTTTAAGTTTGACTATTTGTCAGTGCTATTTTAACTTCATTTTAACATTAACATCCATACATAGAACAATGTGGCTTTTGTTATACAGAAAACACATGTTTGTGTCTCACTGAGCAGATTCTGAAGTTGTTACAACTGTTGTCATTACAGTTGACTGAAGTAATTTTTCATATTTCCAATTACTATTTTTACAAGAATATCACCAGAGCTTTTAATTATAAATCAATTATTGAGTATAAACACTACAAAGGAATGTGAGAACTGGAGAAATTGTTGTCATTAGACATTCCTCACAAAGCCAAATTGGAAAAGATCTTTAAAAGTTCCTAATATCTTTTCTACATTAAAAAACAGAGGCTAGAGAGATGCAAGGTATTTATGTGATGGTTTTAGCAATGCATGCTTACTAGTGCCTGTAAATTTAAGAAATTATGGGTACTTCATAGAAGTGAAATGATTTTTCAGTTATACTAGATAGGGAGAATTTCAGGGTACGTCTCCACACTTGGTACAATTGCTGTTCCCTCGCCCATAGGACTCTTTGGGAAGAGTGCTCACTTAAATCTCTTGGCTCATCCCCAGGGAGGTGCATGATGCCCGGGGCTGGGGCTGTGCCGGTGCCCCTGGCTGCTCTGCTCCTGGGTGGTGGGATGGGCTGTGGCTGCCTGGCCCTGCCCTGCCACCCCCCTGGGGAGCCCTTGCCACTAGCACTCCCCCAGCCTTGGGAAGCCCCTAGCCCTCACTGCACCATAACATACTAGTTGCTTATTTGTCATTTACATCTGCAGTCCTGGCTAAATATCTATAAAATTTGCTACACTCCTCACTCTATTATACAATGGATATAGAGCTTGATAAAATGTTACAACAATGAAATGATAGATAGACTTTTTCAAAAATTTGTTCATTCAGACAGTAAGTCATAACCTGTGAGAGGGGACATTCAGAAGTCTATTTAACATAGTAAATGCACAATTTCACATTAATTTTTTATCATAGTACAGTTACTGACAATGAACAATAATTATTGTCTAATTATTCCTAGGTTCATATTGCAGGGCTGTATTACAATAATGGTATTATTAATGGCTGATTGTCTTGTATCTCTTGTATCAGAAGGTGGCAGTACAGCACAATTCTTAACCACAATTGCAGATGTATGAATATTATTGCATGAAATGTCAGATACCTGTGAAGAATATGGAAAATTACCCTGGCCTGACACGCCAACACCAGTATTGCATGATACCTAATGCAAATGCAAGTTACTAAGAAATTAAGCATGAGGAAGGTGGTATTGTTTCGTGCTGCTTGCAACACACCCCCAGTCAAGGGCTTTCATGGTTTTGCAAATCTTGTCATTGAAAGTGTTATATCTAGGGTGAAAACCATGACCGAAAATTTTGTTGCATTTATGTTACAAAACCTGTATGGACATAAACTTGTTTTTAACCATCATTTTTGTATGCTAGAAACTACACAGCAGAAACTGCATGTGCTGAACTCTGTGAGAGGAAGTGGCTGGGAGGAAAATATGCTTTTCAATCTGGATCCTTTAAACTCCATGTCACTACCAAATGTGACATGACTTTCTTGACCACAGACACTTCAAACAATATCCTCATGCTGGCACACGCACAGACTGCCAGAAACAGCAGCCAGAAATGCCAGATTTTGCAAACTCTTTCAGGGCTTGGCTTACCTTAGTCACATTGTAGCTTTGCTGATGTGAGAGGTGAGGCAGGAGGTTGATGGCAGCCTTCACCTCTCTGGCAGTCTGTGAGAGTAGAAGTAGTGTGGGACAGCAGGGAGGCATGATTTGGGTTGGGTGTTTTACTGGGGGAGGCAGAGAACATTTACAAGTATCTTTTAGCTGGAAAAGACGAGGGAGTGCAGGAGTGAGCGCATCAAATACAGTAAATCCATCCTAGAAATAGAATGCATGGACAAGGATTATAAAAATAAGACTAAATGTATGACCTCATTGAGGCCAGTGGCCAAACTTCCATTCACGTCCACAGGGGGCAAGGTTTCACAGAGTCATTTGAGCAGATGGCTTCGTTTTGTAACAACTGTGTGTGTGGGACTGGGTTTTGTTTTGTAACTATTTTTGTGCAGCCAGCCTTTTCCTCTCTATTGTAGTGCTTCTCAAATGTTTTCAATCAGAACAGGAGCTCCTCAGGACCTGTCTGAGGCCAAAGACCGACCAATATAATTTTACATGTGCTTGATGTGCCACATTTGAGGCCTTACTGTTGTAAGATGATTATACAAAGGTCATTGCTTCTTGTATCTACCATTTTTATTAGGCAATCTATTTTTTTCCACTAGATGTACTGGTGAAGATGAGGAAACCACAGAGGTTTGAATCATGGAAACCACCAGCACTGTGGATACTTATTCAAATATGCTTGAATTTTTGTGTTGTAGAATAGCACTGAAAATCACAAGCAATATTGATGCTTCTGTTATTTTGTTTTCAATCATACCATAAATCTCATTAGTACTCTCTTTTAGAGCTTTTCAGTACTTTTGCATCTAGTCAGTGATGTTGTTCATCTTTAACTTTTTTGAGGCATTGCCACTTTGGTCAGAACTTTATTTAGCGCCTCAGAACAACTGCACCAGGTTCAGCAGTAAATGCAAGCTATGAATACATTTTGCAGCGTAAACAGGGTGGTGATAAGCCAGTGTGTTGGTCTGTTCGACTCTTTCAGAGCACAGCAGGGGCATAGCAGGGCTGCCTCCTTCCTGACCTTTTGTAATTGTTCTTTACTGCAGTTAGAATTTGTATCTCTATAGCATTTAATGTAAACATACAGGTTTCAAAGTGTTTTATTGACTATATAAATGTAGCCTTTACTGAAATTAAGCTTAACAATTAGAGGACAGCCGTTGGAAAGTAACCGGCACATGGTATGCTGCAACACAATGGTAAAGAAGAATTTTTGGGGGAAGTCCCAAGAACAATTATACTCTTCCAAAAAGCTCCAGAATATTTAATGTCTGTAAAAATAGACATTTCTTACTGAGACATCATCTTAAAAGTCCGCATACATGTGCTTGTACATGCGCACTCCTGTATGCAATCTCTGAATTGGTATCTGGATTCTCCACAGACACTCTTGCGTTGCAGATTTACTGACAAAGGCGTTCTTTCTTTCAGAGAGATTGCTTCAATTGTCAGGTCACTGGGTTGCTTCCCGACTGAGGCAGAACTTCATGAACTGCTTGCAAAGGTAAATGTTTAGATCTTTTGTATTTTTTTCAATCTGAAACTTGTACAAGTGTGGCCCTTCTGCCTTGCTGTGTGGGAAATCTAAGCTCTTTTCCCAGAGGTTCAAAGTGTCATGGAAGTGATTCGGGTAGGCAGGCAGTCTCTCAGGTTGCCCTGAAGCAAGCATTTAGGCTGATGAGGTAACAACATTGATGGATTAAAATGAGGAGTCTTTGACTGTCTTTTACCCCAGGAGGTCACTGTGACACTGTGCCAAGGTGGAGGGGCATTTATAGAAAATGGAGGAAAAATTGGTTTTGGCTGATGAAAAAGAATATCCTAAATCTCAGTCGGGTTAGGATATCCAAACCCCAACTGTCTCACTCTTCTGGATGTGTCATGGGCACACACTGATGATTAAGTAGTAAAAATTAGTTCTTGAGCAGGTGTTAATATTATACATCAAATTCCCAAAATACACAGAGGGAAGACCTGCTATGTTTTTTTCACTGGGTCCTGTTATTGCTATTTTATAACTAGACCTCTCAACTTTCTGTCCTTCCTGAGGTCTCTCCCAGTCTTGGGATTTCTCAGTTATAGACAAGTAACCTTTTCCTGCTTGATTACTTAAGCCTGTAAATCAGAATTTGGATGTAAAACCTCACAAGACCTAGCAGTCCTTCCATTCTCCCAGTGATACACAGGGGTAAGGAACTTCAATCACATTTTTCCAGTTTTTTCCTACACTCCACAGTTTTTTCCTACACTAAGTTTTGTCTCCTTACCTCATGCTTGTAATAGCAAGGACGGTGTGCTGGTGCCTTGGCAGGGTATGGTTAATAAATGGGACAAAGAAGAGGGAAAAAGGCTTCACATTCTTTTTGCAAATGGATATGCTGCCTTAAGGAATGGAAGATGCTGGGATACTGAGAATTGATCTCTCTCTTTTTTTCCTGTCCCCAAGAAAAATTTGGATGGTTGCAGTAGTAGTCTTTCCTCAGTAGCCTTGTCTGGTCTCTTGTAGATCAGAATTTAGTGTGAGAAATCTTGTGCTAAGTCTTGTGAAAATGATGCAGCTGCTTCAGATGAGGAAGCTCAAAGAACCATCAGAGGAGAAAAATCTTTTAACATGATACTGCAATCTGTCTGCACTGATTCTGTACTCTCATTACCAGATTGTCCCAGCTCCTGCTGACAAACAAGACAAAATGGAAAGAGAAATTATGGTGCTTAATATAGATGATATTTTTAGTGGCCCACAGAGATTTTTGTTTGCTAATCTGAGGGTTACTACAATGCCTGAGTTTGAAATCCCAGGTTCAGTGCACTGCTCTGCTACAGATCACCTGGATAACTCTGAAAGATGATTTTGTTTCGTTGTGACTCAAGTCCCCAAATGTGATGTGGACAATAATAGTATGGCTGTGAGAGTAGAGATATGAAACATGAGTGCTACAGTACAGTTGTTATGGGAGCTGTGGATGTACCCAAAGGAAAGAGAGCAAAATTCACAGAGTTTGAATAAGCAAATACTGTTAGTGTCACAGCCACTGTGAAAAGGGGAGGAATTACAGAAAAAGGAAAACATCAGTGGGAAATGAGGTATAGAATAGGAGTGAGCATGAGGAAGAGTAAAAGGATACATATCCCTGCAAAGCTGAATACTTACTGACTTAGGCGAGGTTAATATATTCAACTTACTCACATACCTATCCAATAATAGAAATAGCATTAATTTTGACGGTTCCAGATACTGCTGGACCTGTAGAGCCACTAAAATGGAAGCTGTTCTTTCCAGGTCAGAGGAAGCTGAGGTTGCTCATCACCTCCCAGGACTAGGTCCATTGTTAGGAAGGACACGTTTCTTCCACAGACTGTTTTCTAAAGGCAAAATACAAATAGCACACCAACAACAAGAGGCAAACCTGGATGATATTTGTCAGTGAGGGCTGATGTTTTCACAGGTGTGTGTTACATTGAGCTCTGAAGTGGTCATTGCTGGTGAATTCTTCTGGTATGAAAGGATGACCTCAACTGCTTGGATGAGCAGATCTAATGTTTTTTGGCTCTTAAACATGGTTTATATAACTTACCATCTTTATGGATGTTTTGGATCCTTGCTTTTGATTGTTCTGCTTAATATAAGACACATCTATCTATTTCTGATACATAGCTACCATATTTCTTTTTCTGTCTCTGTGGACTTCTGACCTAGTACTAGTTGAAGCACAGATGTTCCCTAAAACAGCCTATGTACTTATACATCTCAACATTTGTGATGCATGGAATAGTTCAGTGTATTTGCTAACTGTTATGTCATTGGAAAGAAGTTAAGTTTTGCCAGGTATTTTGTTACATCTTTTCAGTCAAGCAAGCAAGAAAGCAAATGATTCTATAATGGTAAAAGGTACCATTTGATTTAGCATGAAGCATGCAACAGCTTCATTTCCTTGCTAAAGATCCCTTCCGCTAGGCTTATCAATCAGAAGGGAAAAAGTGCTTTTTCAAGCCAATTTCCACTCTAAAACAGCAAGAGGTGGTGGCTGCCTGCTTTTAGCAACCAAAACACTTCAAGAACACTCGAAAAGAGCATGCAACAGCAGCAGCTGCAGCTCTCCATTTAAGCAACTGGATGTATGAGGCATCACCCCAGCTCCCAAGAGGAAGTTTTCTTACTTTGTCTTTTCCTGGCTTAGTTAGGAGATTTCAAATCAGTGCCTATTTGAGTCTTCTTTCAGTCTGAGCTGTGTCTTGGAGAGCCTAGCAGGGTGTCGCTGGTGCCATGTGAGACCACAAGGCATGCATCCAGTTTCAACACAGACAGGAACAGGCTGGCTCCATTAAGAGGGCTTCTTTTGGGAGTAAAACTTGAAATTTTCAGAGAAGGGATGCACCCTGATGACAGGGAGCAGTTTTTACCACATTGCTCATCTCCTGTGGAAGTACAGGAATGCAGTGAGAATGCTGCTAGAAGTCTCCAATGTTTTGGGACTAATCTGTTAATTTGAGAGGCAAAGGGAGGATTTTCTTTGTGTAGCATTTTATGGGCTGCTTTATGACTGTTTCAGACTGCCCTCACTCAGTCTGCCTGCCTCTCTGGTCCTTCCCCTGACAACTCTCTCTGGCTATGAAACATGTGGACGCAACAAATTCCATCCTTAAGGTGTACTAGACTGGGGCTATGTCCAAACTAGCACATTAAATGTACCCAGAAACATCCTTGGGTGTTGAAGCCAGCTGGCACAGAGCAGCTCATGTCTACCCTGGTAAATGTTTTATGTGGAGTGGCTGCATGAAGCAGCCTGCTGGAGAACAGTCCCTAAGGCCCGAGCCAGGCCTGGTGAATGCTGCGGGGAGCGTTAGGTGACACAGGCCAAAATCATGCCAGGGAACGTGCTAATGGTTTGCTGTTATGGGTGGTCACATTACACTGCTGGGGGATGTTCCAGGTCCTGCATGACTTTACTAGTTTGAATGCAGTCTGAATGTTTAAACCTCTGGTAGGTTATTGTGGAAGATAAGATCAGTTACTAGGCATTCAGTTCCTTTGTGTGAATGGTCTCTAAGCACAAGAGGGCAATATTGAGTTGTTGAAAGTGTCTATAATAGCAAGCCTGTATTTTGCCTGGGATATTATTTCTTCCTCTAATTTCTTTCTATTTGATCACAAGCATTTCACTCAGATGTTATGGTGCCATGTGATATTAGAAACCTGATATAAATATTCAAAGTCTAACTCTGTAGTTTTAATTCAGGAACCACCCCAATTTTCTGGTTTTTGTATTAGTTTGCAAATGAGTCATATAACCTGCCATACTCAAGTTTTATTTTTAGGTAGAAGAAGAAGAACTGACCGGATACGTTCATCTGGAAAAGTTTCTTCCAGTGATGACAAAAGTACTACTCGACAGAAGGTAATGGAAAGTGGATTTTCTGTGTCTGGAGTTTATTCCATATTGACAGGGTTGATTCTGAATAAATATATCTACAGTACTTTTATGTAACTGGAAGGAGTACAGATTTTTTTTTTTTGTTATTTAAACTCAGTTTACATTAGCTTGATAGATTTTGTTTCAAAATTACTTTGTATAAAATTATGTTGTACGGATGATATAAATAATAACAGCTTATAACCATGAATTGTGATAATGTGTAGCTTTTGTATTTTTAATGTGAATCAGAATTAACTTGCTATTCAACATGTTTTGTGCATCTCTGAAATATTTTATATGCAAATTAAGGTCATAAACATTACTTTCTCTGAACATATGAGTTACAGTTACTGAGAAGCACAGTCTGTTACAGTGTATTTTTAATAAGTTGTATAAATCAACTTCATATTCATGTCTCAGAATGACTGCCAGGTACAGTTGAATGTACATGACTAACAGTCTAAAAGACTGCTGAGCTGAAATTATATCTTGCTGCTCTGGGCTCTCTTTTCTTCCTCCACACTCCCCCCACACACTCCCTGCACACACACACACAGAGGAAAAAAAACCACCCCACACACTTTCCCCAGGCTAGTGCAGACTTGTCCAGACTGACTTTATCTTTTGGGGCACTGTGTCCATAGTTCACTTATCCAAGGGCACATGAGATTTGGATCACAAAAAAAACCAAGGCCTCTTCTTAGCACATTTGATTTTTAGATAGTAAAAGAGCGAGGTGGGTCTGGACAAAACAAACAAGCAGTAAGAACCATCCTGGCTTCAACGTCTTCTCTTTAGTATTCTTGGGGTGTTGGTGAGAGTCTGCTGGGATATGGAAGGTCTCCATTTCTGCACAGGGTTTCCTTCCCAGCTCTGAAATCAGGCACATGTATGCACACATGCATGTGCCCAGTTCTCATGTCTCTCTGAACTTTTTAGAGACAGACCTTTTCTTTTATAGCTACCAGCCTCCTTTGCTCATCATCAGCTCATTAGGCTGTCAAAGTCCCACTAGGTGATCTGTTGCCTAGCTACCACTGTACCTGGACAAACCTTTACTTTCTTGGTTTGGTCATCTTCTGTTCAGTGCGTTGGCTGAGTGGAATGATTCAGCTATTATTGATTCCTACTAACCCACCCAGCCAGCCCAGACATGCTGAAGCCATTCATCTGGCTCCTTAGCACATGGAAAATTAAACAGGAGTACAATAAAAACCATAAGAGGTAAAGATATGGACAGTTCCAAAAAGTCAAGCTGAAATGAGATGTTTGGTAGACAAACTTAGTGAATTCTCACAGGAAATAAGTTTTCCCTTTCCTTTGGTACTCATATTTTATTCTTTCAGAATAGTACAGCAGCCTGGCAAACAGTGACTTAACTTTTCTGATTCAATGGTTTCAGCTACCCGCCTATTCCAGAAGATGTTCTTCTACATGCATTTGAGGTCTGTAACTAAATATTCAGGTACCTAATTACTGGAAAGAAATTGCTGATTCTTAATTCAATATGGTTAAAACCATAAGCTTTATTCTTTTTCTTTAAAGGCTTTGGATGAGAATAAGTGTGGATATATTACTAAAGAGGAGCTGGTCAGATATTTGACTGAAGAAGGTAACATGACTTCTTGTAATATCAGTATTTAAGTAAATAAACATTATATGTGTATATGGCACCTTGAGGTCTTCATTCTGCATGCCAAAACTTGCAGTGGTAGATACCTTGCCTTCAAACAATACTGTTGCCATGATGAGTGGCTGCAGACTAGAACATTTCACTAGTGAATAATGCAGGGAAAGAACATTTATCTGCCTTGTTGCAGACATTATAAGATAAGATTATTATTGTTAAGAGTCATAATTCAATCTTATGTGGATATTTTATGATTCTGTGCACATCTCTGTGCTTCCTAAGGATGTGACTCTTTTTGTGTCTTCCTGTAAAATTCTAATTTAGATTTCCAGATGTTTCAGGTAGTTTCAGTGCTCATTCATTCCTACATTATCTTGATCTTAATTCTACTGCCGTACGCAAACAAAGAGATTCAAAGACCAGATTTAAGTTGTATATCATGTAATCCTCAATATTCCTTGAAGAGCCTGCTTTTCTTGCATGGCTGACTCATGCGTGCCCGCCTCCAGTACAAAACCACATGCAGGCTTTGCGCAAGACCTATCCTCAGTTGGGGACTTTGTTCTCAAAGAGGGCTGCAGTAGGCCATCAGAAGCTTTGAAGCTCCTAAAAGAGAAAAACGAGAAGCCTTTCCTGATGTAAATACAAGTGAAAGCATAGCCAAATGAGAGAGAATAATTCTAATGTACATGTTAGAAGAATTCGTTCTTACAAAAATGGTTGTTTTGAAATCCCTGTGGCAGAGAGGAACAGGCTGTTTTGGAGTCTGTGAGCTAGGAGATCAGAAGATCCAGGTCCTCTGTCTCCTGTCCCTTAGACCAGCTCACTTGGTGTGCAGGACTTAATTGGTAAAAGTGAAGGAATCGGATCCTTAGTATTTCTCCTTTTCTCCTCTGTGTGAGGACCAAAAGGAGATCCTAGCAAGAGAAAAGCGGTGTCATTTGCCAGCCCTGAAAAGAACACTTACCAAGACAAAGTGTTGTTCTCTGCTGTCTTTCAGGTGAGCCCTTTACTCAGGAAGAAATGGAAGACATGCTCTCCACTGCTCTAGATCCAGAAACAAATAGTGTTCGCTACAGAGACTACATTTCAATGTTGATAGTAGATGAAAGTTAAGATCTTCCTCTTTAGTGTTTGAGATGCATTTTGGTAACAGCAGTGTAGCTTGGCAGTTAGTTGAAACATGTATTTTAAAGTATAACAAAGCTCAGCTTGTGACCTTGTGCTTGTAATTAAAATAAAATCTGTGTAGCTGTATTTTCTTGAGTTGTGTATACATATTGAAATATATTCACACCTGGAAGAAGAGCTCTTGACAGAAATACTGTGTAAGGTCTGGAAAAGAAATCATGGAATTTGGTTTGAAAAATAACAGGAAAAATAATGTTAATGGAGTCGAGAAATGACTTTACGATTGCCTCTGAAAAACTAATGGAAAATGAGACCTGTGAAAGCGGCTAATAAGTAGGTGAGTGAATACCTTAAGGTGACTAAAATTGTGAAGGCATGCTACTAAGATAAAGCTTTTATATTTAAATGTAATCCCTGTTTGTGTTTAACTAATAAGGCACCAGGTAGGTTACTACTTTTGTAATAATATAATAGATCAAATAAACTTTCTACAATTTCTAGTTTTTGTCAAATATTTGTGCTTTGTTTACCATAGGCAATTAAACTGGACCAGTAAGTTCCATTTTATGTTACTTATCCATTGACATATGGTATTTGGTTCCATTTTAAACATGCAGGTAACACTCAAACCATTGCCATAGTCAAATTTACAAGTAATCCTTGGGAACATTTCTGTTACTATAGGCAATAAACAGTTCCCCTTTCATAACTAGTTTGAAAGTCAGGAGCTAAAACTGTTCAAAACTTAGGCTCATAGGACTGGAATATGATTTTCATAAACTGAAGAAGCACCGTTTTTTGAAAGATGTTAATGTAAGAGTATGTCTTAGCTACCGTTGCTAGAAGACCACTGCAGACCTCACTGCTCTTCTCATTTCAAGCTTAATCACTTTCTTGACTGTTATTGTACAGTTGTCCTTTAACTTGAGTTTGAGCTCTTTCCCCTTGAGTTCTTGCCTTGTACATCATCTTCTAACAAGTGACCAGTGGTTGCCCTCAGCTGAGGAGGTCTCAGCTTATAGGAATATATTCTGTGGTCTGGTCCCCAAGGGCACCATCTTGCACTTTGTGCTCCATGCCTTTGACCCTATTTTTGTTTTTCTACTCTCTATCAAGTTTGGTTTCCTCCTGTACAGTGTCCTACCATTCCTCTGTCTTAACTGCATATCCTAGCTCTGTGTCAGCAACAGACTTCATCACCTGATGAAATCCAGGGAAGACTGACACACAGAGGCATTGAATGCCTTACCCCCTGTCATGCCCTTCTAGTGGCAGAGCTGAAAACAGAGCACGGGACTCCTCAGGTCAGGTCTTTTGCTCTACCCATTTGTTTCACTTGAACTGGAAGCTCAGAGGAGCTGTTTTCATACCCAGCTGCAAGGGAGCTGCTGTGCCTCACAAAGAAGAGATTAGCATGATCTAAATGTGGTGATGGAAGCAATCTGAAGGAGACTATTTTTTAATTAGCTTTTTACTTCTCTAACCCAAGTCGTCTTTCACTCATATTTTCTTAAACAGTAAGGCAACAAAGAGTTAATGCAGGTAAACAACATTTGCCTAGTTCTAAACTGGGTTTCCATCTGGAAACCACTGTTGCACTGGTCCTAAGGCTGCAATGTACTCTTGTTAACACATTTACTGTGTATTTCATTTCTTTGTTAGTAAGAATGAAAAACAAAGGTAATCATTAGTGTTATAATGTGTGAAGATAGAGATTTTTGAAGATTAAAGCAAGAGCAACAAAGGCCCATTAAGAAAATATATTTTTATTAGTCTTCTTTAGACTCTCTTTGGAAGCTGAAATTATTTTCCCTAGATTAATCCTTCTTCCATTTGATATACAGTGTGTTGTACTGGATCTCTAACACAGCTGCTGTGAATACAAGTTTCATTCATATTCTGCAGTCTGGGAGCCACTGTCAGCCTCATCTTGGATGTCAGCAGGAAGATGCTTATTTCAGGAAATCATTTCATAGCTCACAGTGCTCCAGAGAGAGCACAATTTGTTTCTACTGGTGCTACCCCAGAGGCAGCCTCAGCTACTGTTGTATCAAATCAGGACACCCATGTATAACACAGTTACAATTCATAGTGCAGATAGGATCTTAACATACATCCTTTGATGGTATATATAATTTTTTACCCTACAGTCCTCGAATGCAAGGGAAGAGGGTATTCTGGCAAGTAAAAAGTGGGATTGTGTCTGAATTTATCACACAGTTACTCTTCCAGCCCCATCTTCTGTCCCCAAGAAAGATACATGCAAATAGGACAGATAAAAGGAAGTTGCAGTCATCACTTTGGGCATAAGCAACCAAATTCCATTGTCTAGAGAGTTTCCAAATTGGGGGTGAAGGAAGTGTCAAGAACCAATCTCAGAGTCTGTAGGATTCTAAAAGCTGAGTGCTCCCAGCCAGCTAGGATCACGTATCAGTGATCTGACCAGCTTCTGAAGGAGCTGCCCCGTGGGTCCTCCAGGAAGCAGCTGAGAAGTGCATGCAACTGTTCCATTGCCCTTGTCTTTCATGATTTGCCAGCCCATGCCCTGGTGGTGGGCTGTGTAAGGGGACTTTTCGAAGCTCCCCAGGATGGGCTCTCTGAGCACTTTGCATCTCTGTGCTCCCTGGGGAGCATGGTCCTATACCCTAGGGGGAGGAGAGGAGACTTAGGGAACCATTTTGCTATAACTAAAAAGCCCTCTCTGTTTCTAAATTTGAAGGGAAAAATACATTACTTTGTCCTCATCTTTGAGGTGGACGAATTGATCTTTGTCTATGCTGCTGAGTGGTCTTGAGCTGTCTCTTGCTACATGCCTCTCCTTGCTGTGGCTGTTTTGCCTCTTCCCTCAAGATCAGGAACCAAGATAAAGGAGCGGATTGCACTGGGAAGCCTCTAGGGAGGAACCAGCCTAGCACCTGGACTGAATCCGGACAGGGAGGCAGAGCCAAGGCTTTGAAGAAGTCAGAGGGTTTTTGACCTAGTTGAAGGAGGGAGAGGGAAGGGAACTCATTACCCAGGCATAAAAACCAGAAAGAAAATGAAGAAATCAAAGAAGCAAACACTGGAAACCATCTACAACTGAATCAGTAGGCTGTTTACATCACTGCTGCAAGTTGTAGGCTGGGCAAGACTTTACTTGTTTAAAACTTTAAGTAGGTTCAGCTGTGTCAGGGCAGAGCTGGTATATAGTGGAGACCTTCTCCTCAGTCTTGTTGATACTGTGGAGAAATTCTTCCAGCTGATGAACTTGTGTTTGTGAGTCCTGTTGCTTGTATTCCAGGTAATACATTGCTTTTTATGTTTCCCTCATGACCTTTGGAGCTGCTTCTTGAAAACACTTTTCTGTCTGATAGTGATAGTCCCATATATATTTGCACCTGAAGGCTTCAACATTTTCCCATTGCAGTGCTTACTAACCTGGTATTTACAGTTCTTTTAGACTCTCCAGTGAGTGTGGGCAGAAGCAGAAGTTGCAGGACTTCCTCCACCAAAACACTAAAGGGCCAGCATCAGACCTGGGACTTGAGGAAAGGAACTGGGCTGTTTACCTATGCACCTCCACCCATGTTTTCACAGAGGTAAGATCCTGCAAAATGTTCCCCAAGTTACTGCTGTGTCAAGAAACTTGAACTTAACTAGTCCAGGTCTTCTTATGGCCTTGCAGATTTTAGTTCAAGAGAGGCATGCTCAATATAACTGTGCCCTTCCCAGGTGCCTTTGGTGCTGCAGAGGATGGTCAAGGATTGACCGTGGCAGTCACATCTGCAGGTACCACATTAACTAAAGGCTGAAGGTCCATCTACTATAGGGTCCAGACAGGACCAGTTAGGGCCGCGAGGCACAGCAGGTAGCTTTTGTGGAAGGGGAGGCATGTCTCCTGGCATCCTGGCTCCAGCAAGGGAGAGAAAATGAGATTAAGGGTGTTTCTGGAGAGGAACAGCAGGAGATAGAGGTCTCAGGAGACAAAGATGATTATCTGCTGTTAAATTAGCGGAGACTGTAGAAAAGACAAGATATAACAGCAGTTATTTTGGAGACCTCCACTGAGTCTTGGGTGAAAAGCTCCGTTAGCCTGCACAGTCAGCTCCCGGAGCCAGTGGTCCTGCCTCCTCTTCAAAACTTCTCACAAACTCATCACAAAACGTCTTTTCTCCCCACTGCCGGAGAGGCTGACGTTACCCATCATCCCAGTGTCGAGCACTGTGTCCCTGCTTTCTCCCCCAGCCTGCTTGTTGCGACAGCTGCCTCTGAAAGGCAGAAAGCCTGGCAAAGGTTGGCATTATAAATGTGGACAACTTATGGAGAAGTCCTATTCCTCAGCAGTTTCAGCGATTCACTCAAGGGCAGGGCTGCCATCAGGAGAGACTCACACAGGCTGGAGGAACGGCCGAATGGGAACCTTACAAAATTCAGAAAGGGCAGATGCAGAGCCCTGCCCCTGGGCAGGATGAAGCCCTTGTGTCACAGCAGGCTGGGCCCTGGCTGCCTGGGGACCAGTTCTGCAGAAAAGAATCATAGAATCATAGAATGGTTTGGGTTGGAAGGGACCTTAAAGATCATCTAGTTCCAACCCCGCTGCCACAGGCAGGGATGCCTTTACACTAGACCAGGTTGCTCAAAGCCCCATCCAACCTGGCCTTGAACACTGCCAGGGAGGGGGCATCCACAGCTTCTCTGGGCAACCTGTTCCAGTTTCTCACCACCCTCACAGTAAAGAATTTCTTCCTAATAACTAATCTAAATCTACCCTGTTTCAGTTTAAAACCATTACCCCTCGTCCTAACACTACATGCCCTTGTAAAAAGTACCTCTCACGCTTTCTTGTAGGCCCCCTTCAGATACTGGAAGGCTTCTATAAAGAACCTGGGGTCCTGCTGGGCAGTGAGCAGGCACAACCTGAAGTGTGCCCTGGCAGGGAGGGAGGGCACCAGTGTCCCGGGCTGTACTGACAGGAGCAGAGCTGCAGGTTGAGGGAAGTCATTATCCCCCTCAGCTCAGCACTTGTTAAGACTATGTCTGGATGCTATGTCCAGCTTGGGGCCTCCCAGTGCAAGAAACATGGACAAGCTGGATGGAGCTCAGTGGAGACCACCAAGATGGTCGGGGCTGAAGCACTCGCCCTGCAAGGAAAGGCCAGGGGAGCTGGGCTCCTTTAGCCTGGAAAAGGGGAGGCTTTGGGGTGCCTAGCAGCAGCCCCCTAGTTGCTATGAGGAGGGTACTATCAGTACAGTTGAGTGAATAGACAATGCATTTTGAAGAACTCCATTTATTCTGCTTTTATCTCTCTTTCCCAGCCCGTTGCTAAGGAAAAATCATGACTTTTCCCTGACAGAATGATTCCTATAACTTTTCCCTCACAAAAATGCCTAACTAACACCTCCTAAAATTTCTCTTCCTACACCACAAAATATTGATGCCACCACCAGGACAGTTTCCATTAATCACAGCATCCCAGGACCAGAGATCCTCCCCATCTTTCACCCATTTCACCATCTTATGAATGGGGAATTTCTTCTGCCTGCATGGCTGGACTGAAAACCCATCTTTGGCCCATTCAACCGACCTGTGTCTCACAGGAGAGCAAAGGAGCCTAATGCTGGTCAAGACCTTTCTCAGGCAACAAGAAAGTGAAATATTTTTCCTTCTTTCTCTTGTTCTCTTATACCTTGTTTCATTAATTCAGTTGTGTGATAACCTGTGAGGGTTGAAAACATGAGACTGTTGTGCTCTGCCCCACACTGCTGATGTCCTGCTGCTTGCTCTGACAGCGGTTACTAAGGCAGTATCAGCTGATTGTATCAGGGTGTCATTTATCACCAGATCTAGACTTGCTGCCACTGAAATCAGCACTGGCAAAACTCTCATCACAGGTAACGGGAAGGACCTAGGCCTTCAGTTTCAGTGGGGAAGGCGTCCGGAGATGCTGGAGTCCAGCCAAGGCTGGAACTGGAAAGGGAAGCTATGATTTTTTAAGTAAGTCCTGTAAAATACTGTTATCGTTGTGTAAAAGGGGGAACGTAGTCTCGACAGCAAGGCACCAGGCTGGCAGTTAGATTTCATTCTAGACTTTGAGAGGTGTTGGGTAAGTCACATAACCTCTCCCTAGTTGAACTTTCCATCTATAAAGTCAGAGTAATTATAAGGAATAGGAGACAGGGAGTATCTGTCTTGCCTACCCAGACTATCGACTTTTTGTATCACTAACTCTGATATTTGCACAGTGTCTGGTGCTATGATGTTCTGATCAAAATCAGTGCCTACAGACCTCCCCGTCACATAATTAATAAAGTTCTGAGCCTTCAAGTCTTTTGTTTCAGACTGTACATCCAGGTCGCAACTTCTCAACAGGTCAGTCTACAGCAAGTATGTTTGTTTTTCATTGAACACAACTCTGTTTCATAGAGTCTCATGCCGTGATAGGTTTGATTGTAAAACTAACTATTGAAACATCTGGTCTTATTATTGGAGGGTTTTTTAAGGCGCATCAGTACTAGGCATGGGGACTATGCTGATTTAAAAGCTAAATAAAGATGTAGGTTGAAACAAAGCAGATTCTCCTATTTAACCCATTTTGAATCCCTGGGGCTACTATTTGGCTTAGTATAGTTCTGAAAGCCAAGAAAATGTTATTCATTGTGCTCAAAAGATTGATCACAGCATTTATATCCTGAGGCCCAAATCTTGAAGCCCTTATTCAGACAGAACTCCCATTGACTTCAAAGAGAGTTCTGGCTGCAGAAGAGCTTCAGAAATAGTGGTGTACTGGCTCACAAGGCACTGTAAAAACCTTTCAGTCTCTTTAAACGAAGCCTCATCTGTGGGAGATCTAAGAGAGATGTACAACCAGCGTGCAAGTTCTGTCATTGAAATGACCATAAAACCATGGGAGTAGGTAGTTAATTCTTGTCTACAGTAATGCAAGCAAGCAAGATTCAACAAGAGTCAGCAGACAGAACTTTTCCATATTGTTCAGAGTACAGAAAGTAAAATCTAGGGATGCTACTGCATGGAGGCTTAAAATTACCTCTTCCTGCCATTATCCTGGAAACACTGCAGCCTTAAAAACACACACGTGTTGCTTCTGTGATTTCCTGTACTAAAACAATTCCTTTTATCCTGGATGCTAACTATTCCTTTTAGAAGCCCTTTTAGAACAGACTTTCCTGTTCCAAATACCTGCCTAAATGATGGCATAAAAGGAAAGAATAAGATGCAGAGGATAAGCGTTTGAATATTTCCTGCCAAAAGTAGTCTCTTTCCTGCCAAGATAATAGCCTCCTTCAGTGCAGAATGGGTCCTGTGCTTTGTGTTGTGGTATGCCGCCATGTCTTCCCCTAGACACCAGCCTAGTGATTAAAATAACCAGAGTGGAATTCTCAGGATTTCTAGAGGTGTGATTTTTGAGCTGATAATGCAAAAATTTGAAGCTATCTGAGGCCTTCCACATGTACAAGTTGTCCAAGTTTTATGCATTACAATAGTTTAGGTTTTGCAGTGATGGAATACTAAGGCTATGGTACAGTCCAGATGGAAACTAGTTGCAAAGGCTGAAATTTAGCTTGATTTTAATTTATAGTAACACAGCCAAGAAAACCTCAGTAGTTCAACTTTAAGGACATCTTTGAAATATCTGTTTATATGGTGAAGATGCACTCAATATTGCAGAGACAAAACTAAAAAACCCACCAGTAGCCAGTTTTCATATGGTGCTAAGCTGTTGCCTTGAGAAGCGATGCCATTCTTCAGAGCTCCCATAAACACAGAGGTGCATTCAAATTCAACTCAAAGTTAATGGAAAACTGAGAACCTGTCTCTAGTTCTTTGGGCTTCATCAAAGTTGCAGAGATAGTTTGTTAAGCTAAATATGGTATTTTACCATCAGCTGTTGAGATCAGTAAGGGAGAACTTCCTGAAGAAGTTGTATGACTAGGAGTGGGAAGAAGACGACTCTAAATACAGGGCCCTTGACTCAACCCATTCCTAGAAAGAAAGAAAGAGAAAAAGAAAGAAGAGCTCCGTTGTGCCACCAGAGCCAGCGTTCATTGACCTTCAGGATACATTATAAGACATGTCTATTTGCTCAAGATAGCTATTATTCAGTTTACAGAGGCTGGCGTGACTCTGAGGTCTAGCTGTTTGAATGTAGTTTGTTTTCATTGGTAGTTTCCTCTGGTGCCTCATCTGGAGGCACAATGCAGTGCTGCTGTCATTCACCTTTTTATTACAGTAGCTCTACGAAGCTCAAATTGGGAATAGTGCACACTCTAAAAAAACCCAACTATCTAATCTAAGAATATCTATGATGAAAAGCAGGGGACACACACAATAAAACCAGTTACATACTCTTTTTATAGTTTTTTATTTAATGATAATGTTTTACGGTTTATATAAACGAGCTATGAGTTTTCTCTGTTGCTCCTTTGCTGAGACAGGTTTCTTTTTGATGTCACACCAAAGTACATATCCTGAAAGCATCTGATTTAGCAAAACACACTGAGAGGATGAGCCCCAGGAAATTCAGAAGGGAGAGGAAGAAATGATAACTCGAGAACCCGTTCAGAGGCAAAAATACATGTATTGCCCTCTCCAGAGATGCTTGTGGTACAAACGTTTTTTATTTTTAAACAAAATATGTTCTCACTGACATCTATGAGAAACTATTTGGCACAAAGGTTTTTATAGAGTTGTCACATTTCTGCATTTGTGAAGGCCCTGGCTTTATAAGCTTATGGTCAAACTCACTCTCAGTTTTCATTTAAACAAGAAATAGGAAATAATCTGCCTTCCTCACTTCTGGCAATAACTTCAAAAGTAATAAAAATAATTGGTAAGTAAATAGCTCTGGAAGATTACAACATGCCTTTCTAACTTGTACTTAGTGTGTATTGTGCTGTCCTTTGTTGGAAGTCAAATTCTGATTAATGCTGTTCAAATATTATTATTTCTATGATCAGTGAGGTCTATGAGGTACACCATCAGAAACTACAGGTAAATAGTGGTGGGAAAAAGACAAGAGTGTTCTCTCTCACACACACAGAAGGCTTGCCTGGCCTTTCAAACAGCTGGCTGAGAACCAGATCTATGCATCAGCTAATGAACATATCTCAAGAAGCAAGAGAAGAAACAATGCATTCATCACTGCTAAAATTTAACTTTGTAACTTACCTTTCGGCAATGAAAATTCATAACAAGGATAATAAAAAGGGCAACAGAGGAACATTCTTCCCCTTTCTCTATCGGAATTGCCTGTTGTTTGTCCAGCACTCATGTGCACCCAGACGAGACCAGCAAGTTCACTTTCCTTTTGTTATGCTCTGAACCAGATAAAAACCATAAGGTAAAACTCTTGCACTAAACTTCTGCTCTGCCGATGAAATCTTTAAGCCTTACAATAGTTGTTTAAGAACAACAGGTAAGATTCTGTTTGCAGGGCATTTTTAGATAGTAGGTGAATTAAATAATTTGTTCAGAAATGGCCATCCTCAGTCCCTGCTGATCAATGAGTGTTCCTCTGAACAGTGGCATTTACAGACCGTCACTGTTCCCCACCTGGGGAGAAAGCCTTGCTCTGTCCCCCTTACAGCTCCATTACAGCTGCCCCAGCAGACTCCCATTGCTGAAAGCAGTCCCCAACTTTCACACTGCCACTGTGACTTCACTGACAATAGAAACATGAACTATATCAAAGAAATGACATTAATGACAGGCCAGGTTGTGGAAAGTCACACTCCTCTCACTCAGGATTGTAAAAATAAGATAAACTCTCCACATTCATTGCTAACTTTGTGTTACCAATAATGTCATTCATCTGCTGCACACTTCATAAGGGGCCAGCTTTACTGTCCATTAAGCGTCCATCTCACAGAGATGGTACAGTGTTTTTCATCATCCTTGACCCTGATACTGAGGTTATGTACTTCAAACAGATGTAGAGGTACCTCTGGAGATGCCAGGAAGGGGTCACAATGTTCCCATCTCCCAGGTCTTTGTCAGAGGGGCTCACAATTAACACAATCATATTCAGCAAACTCTATATCTTCTGTGTTCCCATCATAGACTATTTTCATAGAGTCTATGTTTTCATAGCAGTCATGTTGAGAAGCAATTGGTCTCTTTGAAAACTGTGTATAACTAAGCTACAGTTACAGAGTATTATTTGTACAAGTAAATACTTTCTGGCCCATTAATACCTGTACTGCTGTATGCAGAAGTAAGCTGTTGCTGAAGGAACCTGTATGTTATGGTACCTACACCACTTTAGTTGTTGTACTCATGTCTCTAACCAACATCAATGTGCACAAGTGCAAATTAAGGACCACAAGGTGTTTATCTTGGAGTCTAATCTAATGGGTTGTTGTAAAGTCTGTGCTTTGCTAGAGCTGTTTACTGGAGACAAAAACTGTACCAGAGGCAAACTAGGGGAATATGGTTAACCTACCCAGTTTCATGGTGTTGTGTAGATATCACTCATTCTCTCTGACCCTTCTAAATACTGCAACCCTTAGTACTTCCTTTGAGTTGTCTTTGCCTATATTGATTCCTGGAATGTGCCAGACACATGCTGTCAGGGAACCAACAGTGCCAAACTGCTCTGTCATCTTCTCCTACCTGTCCTCACACTGGTGCATCCAAAGGACATCATTATTTCCTACACTGAAAGTTCAGGGTGTAAGCTGTGCCTTCTTCAGCGATACTGGGATGGGTCAAAAGTTCATATGCAAGAGCATACTTTGACTGCCATCTTCCTCCTCCTGGAGAGAATGCCTCATTCTGCAGGGGTTCTGGTGTCGTGAACAGCATATTTTGGATGCCTGCTAGTTACAGAAATCTGTAGATCCGCCACGCACTGCTACATTCACAGATTAGAAATGGTTTCCATTTTTGTAGAGCAGCCCTTCAATTACTCATTAATTGGGGCTCCTTGTTCCACTTTCCTGCATGGCCTGTGCTTGCTAATCTAGTCCATGGGTCAAAGGAAGTTATTTCCTTGTAAGCAGAGTTCATTAAGACAGATTCTTCGTATTTATTTCCCTTACTGACATCTTCAAGGCCCTAAAAAGAGGTTGGGCCTGAGAAGGAAGAGAGGTAGCCTGGGCCTTTTCTTGCAATAGATGTGATGTCAAGGTGCACCAGCAAACAAGTCTCATTAAGATGCCACATCCTGGCACCAACCACTTGGTAGGTATCGTGAATAAGAAAATGCAGACCCTGTTTAAAAGTAAGGAACTTCTTACCTGCTTGAAGATGGCATACAGAAGAATTTCAGGATTAGTCTCATGCTCCGTGAAAAAAAAAAGTGGTTGTGATGTACGCAAGTTATCCTCATTTATGAAGACAAGAGCTGTAAGGTTCTTGAGTTTTAAGGGTTGCTGTTGTCAGTATTTCATGTGGCTAAAGCTTGGAGAGCAATCTTGAATATACAGGATGTTGGGTTTAGTTAGCAAACTGACTTCATTTGTGTAATCCATTAAAAAACACCTCCTTGGCCTGTTTGCTCAAAGGAATGTGAATTGACCATTATTCAAGACTGGTTTACAGAACCATTACTGGTAATGCTTATAATTAAGATACATGTAACTACTGTAAGGAACTAAAATGATTTCTTGTTTCACTTCTTAAAGTTTTGATATCTCCTTAGTAAGTCTGAATACAACTCTAATGCCTAATTAACCCCAGTTTTGTTTCGTTAGTATGCTTTAAACAAAAAGAGCAACAGGTGTCTAGGCAGGTAGGTAGCCTTTATAGTATACAGTTCATTTTAGGTGGAGACATATGTGTTTTTCTTTCAACACAGAAAATGGTAAACACAGAGTCACACAAAGAAACACGCACACTTACCCTTTGCCAGACTCCTGAATGTCGTCAGGACCTTCCCCTGAAGGAGCCTACAAGCTGGTAGCCTTCATTTTATTGTTATTTGCATGGTAATTAGTAATTCTGAAGTTGCCATATGGCTGTAGCTGCCAATTCTTTTCCAGATTGACTTGAATTATATGTAGCAATTTTTTCTTCCTGGTTTGCCAGAAACTCATTCAACAAAGCCTCTTCAATGCTCGTGGACCCCCCACTGCTTAGTTAGCATCTGAGCAGCTTCCTAAAACACTTCCTAAAAAGGTTACAACCTTCCTTTTGAAGTCTAAGAAAATTTGTTCCAGTCAAGCATGCAAAAGAATGTGAACAACTGGACAAACCTGACACACACAGGAAAAAACGGTCAGTCAGTCATCTATATTTGTCAGCCAAAGATGTTTGCTTTCCAGTTAATTCTGAGAACCACCTTCCTGAGACATCAGCCTTTGCAAGTGGGAACAGGGTGGCTGACTGGCAGGTTAGGCTGTATCTCCATACAGGTTTTCTGAATGCGACTTCACAGCTGTGTGCCATGCAATAGGACAGTTTCAACTTTAGAAATTTTGGCAATACTCTTTCCGATCCCTCTGGAGCTTTCTCTATACATTTTAGCAATGAAAATGTTTTTTCTGTGATAAATACATCAGCTTGAAGCCCAAATAAGATGAAGATTCTCTGAATGATACCACCTTACATACATTCCTCTCCAGAGGGTGATCCTTATTACATCAACTCTAGTCACCACCCTGAGGCAGAGTGCAGCTTTTCCTAGAAAAAAATGTCAGAATCACTCCACTCTTCCTTTTCTGTTTCAAGCAGGCCTAATGCTACAGAAACACTTCATTTCTCTTGAGATCTTCTACTCACTCCTACTCATGTGTTTATTTGTTTGTGTGTAAACAACCTTAAAAGAACACGCCTCCCAGGCTTGCAGTATCTCCTCTACCTAGCAAAGACACCATCATCATACAGACTAACGTATAAGTAACATTGGAGCGAACACCAGCCTCCCACTGCCAAGAAGAACACAGATCAATACAAAATCACCCCAGCGTTTGGGATCCAAAAGGCATCCTCTCCTCAGGCTGCCTCCCCAGCACCGCTCTGCGCCTCTTAGTGAATAATGAGGCCTCGGCTGCTCCCGGCAGTGCAGGACCGCATCCTGTCCACATTCACAGAGATTTGCCAGCTCTGGGGCACAGATTCCAAACCTTTTGGACCAAAGGCCTGTTTCAGTTTGCAGTCTCATTAGAGAAGTAACTGTGTGAACATACTGGCACCCAAGGCTTCTCAGTAAACATTACAATAATTAAGAACCACCCTCACCCAGCAATGTTCATCCCAGATTATTGGTCTGTACTTTCAGACAGGACCAGCCTCACACCGCATTTTCATACCAAATACCTGACTGCTGTCCAAAACTCCTTGGTCACAGAATGACAGTGTGACTCTCCTACAGCATCAACCACTTTCCAGACTCTCACCCTGCCTGTGCCAGGAGATTTGGACCAAGTTAATTACTGCAAATTGATGTTGTTGCATCACTGCAGATCAGATATGATGCAGTGAATACAGTGGTGAGGCTAGCACTGGTTAAAATGCTCAATAAGGCTAATTGCATGGGTGCATGTTTCTTTCATATGGACAAGGCTAAATAACCAAATTAAAATGTAGGCAATTATAAATACTCTGAAGCCTTGTCTATGCATAAAGAGACATCCTTATGAGTCTGAAGAGAGGCAGTAAGGAGCATTGGGGGCAGACTAAGAGTGCTAACCTCCTCCTCCACCAGCACAGTTGTTTGCAAAGTACTTATCTTTCTACAGTGCAGTTATGGCTGTTACATTAAATTAGCTTTGTCAAACTGTTGCAGCTTTATGTCTGAACGTTGCTACCAGCTTAAAGCTGTCTCTCTCCAGTTCAACTTGCACCTGCTCACACGGGTACAAGCTAAATGGGTGTAACCAGTAAAAGGAGCTTTAAATCTGAACAAATAATCATCCAAGATGGTCACGGCGATTAAGGCAATTTAAACTTCCATTTATGTTAAATTGTTAAAACTTTGACAAGCAGACAAGCCCACCCTAAAGAACAGAAGAACCCAGTTCTGCTGAACTTGGTAACATGGGGTAATGCGTTCCACTCTGCCAAAGCTTTCCAGCAGTACGAAGAAATGCCCATCAATTGCTGCCAGCCCACCTCTGAAACTGTGTTTGTGTTGCTAGCTGCTAAGGTATGGGATTGTTTTCCCTCTGTCACAGTGTTTGACAGAAAAGTTATGGTTCAGAAAAGAGCCACATCATTAAGGCAGTGGGTGGGGACATGCTGCTGAGCACAGCTGCCCCTTGCTTGTGTTGCTTCCAGGGGCAGCGCACAGTTTGTGGGGACAGACAGAGACTCTCCTAAACTGTGAGTACGCCTGCCCTGAAACTGTGCAGCAATACTTTGCCCAAGCCTGCCTGGGCACACAGACAGGCTGTTGGAGCCATCTCCCCGGTGCTGACTTCTGTGCTCAGTGGCTAGACTGCTCATTTGTTTAAACCTGAAAGAAGTTCCTGTGCACAGCAAATCATCTCATCCAGAGCACCGGCCTCACAGTGTCCCTTGAGGAACAGGTATGCCTTACTCATCCCCTGCTCTGAGCACTCCAGAGCTGTGCTGCTAAGTCTGAACATCCCTTGGCGGACAGACACAAAAACTGCAGTCATCTGGGTCCAGTCACAAATCCTCCCAGCCTCCCCTGGTGGGTTATGCATGTAGTCAGAGCAGAGCATGAATAAGCTGGAGGGAAACTCACTGTGGTAGACAGGGAAGGGCAAAGACAGCAGCTCTCTGTACCTTTCTTGGGCACTGACCTGCATCCACAGGACGTGCCAGTCTAGCCATGGCTCTGCCTCCCCAGCTGCCAGCGAGCTGATGAAGAGAGGGATACAGGGACCAAACTGTGACTTTCAAGGCAATGACAAACCAGAGGCAGGTAACAAAGAGGTATGAGGGAAATGGCAGGCAGATAAGCCAGCCATCAGCCCTCTGCAGTTGCTTTATAAAGAATACGATCAGCATGGAATGATGTACAGCGAAGAGAAAAAGGGAGCATTAAAATTTTTGGAAATCTGCATGCTGAAAGGTTCACTTTTAACCCTAAACTTGGTGATAAAAGAAATGTATCAAATGTTTGAAAATGAGTTGAAAAAGAGTTTCAGATGAAACAGATGCTCACAGATGTGGAGTGCCTACTGTTACGAAAATCTCGGGAACGTATGGGGTGAGACCTCTGATGTAGCTTATCATGAAAGTAATTCTCTGTTTGAGCACTGAGTTGAATTTGTTCACCTCAGGTGAGCTGAGGGGCAGAAAAGAAGAGCCTGCTGCCTTTTATATAGTGTTTCATTTAAGGCATTTACACATTCAAGACTATGATAGACTAGTGCCTGTGATGCCAGCTCTGTTGTTGATCTGTACTGCTATAAATTACTCCTGCAACAAGAAAGGATGCAGCATAAAAATGTGATGATATAAATGCTTCACTGTTTGTTTCTCCGAGCTGCCTGTTCACTTCGCTGTGTTGTCTCTGCTTATTCCCTTCCACGCCGTCTGCACTGCTTGCCTGTGTCCCTGGCTCCTAGGGCGAAGCGAGCATGCCCACTGGCTTTGCGCTTGCTACCCTCCAGCAGCCACTTTGCCTGTTTTCTAACTTTGGCACATGCTGGCTTATATTCCTCCTGTTAATGCCGTTATTTGTTAATACCATTAATACCATCTTCTCCCGTCTCCTATCCAAAGAAGATTACTGAGAATAATTCTTTTGGAAGACATGTTTTTCCTTGGCCCCTGAGGTAGTTAGGAGAGTCTTAGAAGAATGTTTAAAAGGAATCCTTTGCCCTCTAATACCTCTAGCTGGTGTCCCTGCGCTCAGGGAGAATCACTAGCAGTGTGCCAGAGCCAGGTCCTAGCAGTTCAGGCTGCCATGGGCCCCCTCAGCATGGCTCCGCTGGCCGAGGCAGCCAGCAGATGCTTTCACTGGGGGCTTCCGTCACAACCCCACAGATGCCGGGTGCTGCTGCAGCATTACCCTGGATGTGGCTCCACCAAGCCCGGCACAGCAAGCAGTCGATGGGCTTTTCCATGTGCCCACAGAGGCAACCAGGGTTTCTAGACAAGAAGCACAGAATCACACAGAATCACAGAATCAATCAGGTTGGAAGAGACCTCTGGGATCATCGAGTCCAACCATTGCCCTGACACCACCATGTCAACTAGACCATGGCACTAAGTGCCATGTCCAGTCTTTTCTTAAACACATCCAGAGACGGTGACTCCACCACCTCCCTGGGCAGCCCGTTCCAATGTCTAATGACCCTTTCTGAGTCGAAATGCTTCTTAATGTCTAACCTGAACCTCCCCTGGTGAAGCTTGAGGCTATGTCCTCTTGTCCTATCACTAGTTGCCTGGGAGAAGAGGCCAACTCCCACTCTGCTACAGCCTCCCTTCAGGTAGTTGTAGACTGCAATAAGGTCACCTCTGAGCCTCCTCTTCTCCAGGCTAAACAACCCCAGCTCCCTCAGCCGTTCCTCATAGGTCAGACCCTCCAGACCCTTCACCAGCTTGGTCACCCTCCTCTGGACTCGCTCCAACACCTCAATATCTTTCTTGAAGTGCGGGGCCCAGAACTGGACACAGTATTCAAGGTGCGGCCTCACCAGTGCCGAGTAGAGAGGGATGATCACTTCCCTAGACCGGCTGGCTACACTATTCCTAATAGAGGCCAGGATGCCATTGGCCTTCTTGGCCACCTGGGCACACTGCTGGCTCATGTTTATCTGGCTGTTGATCAGCACCCCCAGGTCTCTTTCTGACAGGCCGCAGCTCGCATCTTTCTCCTTCAGAGCCTGTGACTCCAATATTTTCTTGCTCTGTTGCTGTTCTGTGTAAAATATGCATTGCCTGGGCTTGGCGCTTTGGGATTCACAGGTACTCCTTCTTTGTTCAGTTTTTCAGGCTTGTCTTTAGTTCTGGAGTTGCAATGAATGCTTATTGTGCCTGAGTAACAGAAAATTGGATTCTGTCAAATTTCAGTATTTGAATTTGTGAACTTAACCGAAACTGGCTGCAGACTTGTCATTGCAATGCATCCCACTGCAGAAAACGACTGTTAAACTGCTCCATGCAACCCTGCTCTGTGAGTATATGTATGTGCATGACACCACATCCTTTATTACTTATGAAACACACATCAATATTGTATTAATAAGTAGGCATTGATTTTTACTGAGAACATAAAGATTTATGAAAGTAGGCAGTGTTGTGTGGCAGAACTATGAAAGCAATTTCTAGAAAATCTATGAAATATTTTACATTTGAGATACAGAAAAATTTTCCATTCAAAATAAATCCTAATAGACAGCCCTTCATGGAAAATAGATTGCTTTTGGTATTGGGCAAGGGCAAAAATTAAAGGCAACTGTTTTGCAACAGAATGAGGCTCTGTCCAATTTTGAACACAAATGGCTTCCTTTTATATTAGAGAGAGATTCAGGGAGGCTCTCAGTGAAGCAAGGAAAGTACAGGCTAAACACCTGTGCAATGGCCCTGAGGCAAAAGGGCTAAGCTAAGCAGACAGAGAGACATACCCCTGTCAGGCTGACAGTAAAATTCTGTTGTTGCTTGGAGTAGGGAAAAGTGTATTTAAAGTGTACTGATGCAGATCTGCTGGTAACAGCAAGAAGTAGAAGCTGTAATGAGGACCACTTAGAGAGTTCCCTGTCCATGTTACACCACCCAGAACCAGGGACTGCAGTGGTGCATAAGCACACCTTTTCCAGTGTCAGTCTTTGTTTTATGCTGACACACAAGGTAAATCTTGGGACTGAGTTAGAAATTGTGCTACAGCAAATACCTCAGAAGCCAGCTCATACAGAGGAAATGCCCAATCTTAATTCTCCATGGTATCATACTCAACAATTGTCAAGAGCAAGTAGAAAAACATGCTTCAGAGCATAGTATATCCCAGGTACTATAGAAGGAGCATTACCTACAACATCAGAAGTACAAATGCAGTCTATACAGCTGATATCTTCTTGTACTGCAAACTCCTAAGCCCTGCAGATTACTCGGGCTGTGGATATGTGTATTTCTGCTGATGTGTGTGCTATACAAAAGAATAAGGGACTTAATGTGCTCTTAACAGAGCTTTTTGCTGAAACGATCCTTTGGCGAGAGGATGAGAACAAGGACTGGAAAGGTTTTAGAGAAGAAATACATCAACCTGGAAAAGTTCTGGTGATTTTATGTGTGGCTCTTAATAATCAGCTGTTTCTATCTTTACAATTAATTCTTTGTCACTATTACTACAAATGCCTTCAATTTCCTCCCTGTGCCCCAATGGACTCCAGCTCATTAATATGCAGTTCTAAGCAAGTATCAGAGCTGTCATGCATTTCAAATCTCCCCAAGGAAGCTTTTTAAATTGTAAGTAAGACCCAATACTGAGACTTATTAGCACCAAACTTGAAACAAAGCTTCTGTGCAGGCAGTGATGACTCTTCAAGTTACAGTTGCTGTCACTTTCTTTATCCTGAGATTTATTATAAATGTGAATACCTCAAAGGATTTCTTTGATGCAACCAACATTTCCGGCTCTCATAAACTGCTGTTTATTGATAGAACTGTGCTTGTGCCAGTATCTCAGATTTGAGTGATGAAGTTGAACTTCTAGGTCAGATTTAATTGCACACACACTGAGATATACTCAGAAGAAATCCACTGAAAGCAGCAGAGGGATAGTACACCACCTCAAATGCACTGCGGTGTGATGGAGAAAGTGGAAGTTTGTATACTAGATAAAAGATCACAACAGTCCATGGAGGTGCAATATGTAGATTGAGATCAAAGTCCATCCTCGGTGCTTTGAGACCAGCTGTTGCCCGAACCTCTGTCTGATACTTATGCCTGCATCCAAGGCTTTGCCTCCTGTCCTCTTGCTTATAAATATCTGAACAGCCCCATTTTTTCAGTTCTGTCTGGAATTAAGAACAACAATTAGTCTAACTTCTGAACTGTTAGCATAAATGATTTGCCAGGACTAAGGTTAAGGCAGATTCCCATGACGGGTACAATAATAGAAGAAATGTGTAAACTTGAAATTGGGAGGTAGCTGTGGAGCTGCCTGTCATTGGCATGTTGGTGATTCTGCTAACTCATTGTCTTTCATTAGTGACACAGGGAGCAGGAAGGGTTGTAAGAGGAAACCTTATCAACTTTCACACAAGGGAGCCTAAAGAGAGGGAGAAAGCTATACCTCAGTGCTCCTCAGAGAGGAAGGTGTTAGCCCAGAGAAAGGGTTCCTAGCAGAGCTTCTTGCTGGAGTGATAGCATAGTGTCCTATACTTTGGCCAGCACAAAATAACACGAACTGGAAATATTTTAGCAGCGGAATACCTCCAAGTGGAGAATTTGGAATATCTCAGCTTCTAAAAATTCTCATAATTCAATAAAGCTTTTCTTGACTGACTGAAAATGTCAGTAAATACTGACACCTGTCAGGATGGAGAGATGACCCAACAAAGCAGTGAGCCATCACCCAGGCTTGGCCAATAAAATCGTGCGAGTTTGCAAGTTGCAAGAGGAGCTCTTTCAGTGCCACCTTCTTTACAGTTCCCCCAAACCCGAGAAGCGAGAAAATGGAAATTCGTTACTGAGACTCTTCAGACTAAAATGATAATTTCACCGCTTCTTGAGGTCCTAATTCTCTGAATTGAGGTGTTCTTTCTCTTCACTGGTCACAACTCTACTACTTCATCTCCAACCAACCTTAGCCATCAGCTAAGGACTGAGAAAGCTGTGGACATCCTCCTCAAGGTCCTGCCATGCTGATGGGATCCATTTCTTCCCGTGGGCTACTCCATCTGCTCCACTGCCCCTTTGCCAAAGATCACGTCCCCTTCAGCCACCCTGCTGGCAGGCACCCAGGCTGCCAGTGCCTCCCAAAGCCCTGGGTATGAACCCAGCTCATTTAGGCCACTGCTGGAGCCCTCACCCAGCCGGGCAGCAGGCGGGAACAAAGGGAAAGTGATGCCGGGCAGGCAGGAGCTGGCTGAGATCAGGCAGCCCACCGCAGGCCCAGCTCTGGGGGAGCACGGCACAGGCCGGCACACCGGCAGGATCTGACCCCCTCTCCGGGAGCAGTGGGCAGAGGAACCGTGTAACCGTGCCCTGCCAGGGAGGCAACATCTCCTATCCTAAAAACCCTCGGAGGAGTCCAACCCTGGACAAAGGCCCGCTCTGACAGCCCTTTGCTCCGCGCCCGCAGGAGCCCGATCTCTCCGCCCCAGGGACGGCAGGCATTGCCCTGAAGGAGGGACAGCTCTGCTCGCCGCGGGCACCCCGGTACGGATCCCGTGCCCCGGCGGAGCTGGCTGCTCGCCCGCTGGCACCCGAGCGGGGCCGGGGGAGCGGTGGCCGCCTGCTTCCCCGCACCTCCTCACACGGCTCGGCCACAGTCACGGCCACCGCCGCGCCCGCCCAACCGCCGGGCACCAACGGCCGCCGCTGCCCGACCGCCCCCGCGGCAGCCGCCGCCCGCCGCCGGCAGAGGGCGCCCGCCGCCCGCCAACGCCGCGGGACCGCGCGCCCCGCCCCTCCCGGCCGCGCCCCCGCAGCCCCCCAGCGCCGGCGGCGCCGCTCGCCTGCGGGTCACACGGCATTGCCCCCCCCCCTCCCGGCCGGGTGGGCCCATACATCGGCGGTTTAACGGTCAGCCCCGCTGCTTGCCCCACGGCGGGCACCGTCTGTGGCGCGGCGGCGGCTCTGGGGACTCGGCGGGCGGCAGCAGCCCCGAGCCTGCCGAGGAGCGCGGTCACTCACAGCCCGCCTAGCCTCCCGCGGGCCGGTCCCTTCCCTCCGCTCTCCCCCTGCCAGGCTGATGGGAACCACGCACCCCTTAAACGCCGCTTTGTTCCCCGTGCCCCACCAGCCTGCTGCAAGGTGCTGCCTCACTGACCCTGCCTGAACCGTCGGGGGGTCCGTGCACTACCCCGGCCCCGAGGGTCTGTGGAGGAAGCGGAGGCCGGGGTGCTGGCAGAGCTCGGCCTCCCGGTCCCGACCGGGCCCTGGTCTGCGGTTTGGAAGTTGTCAGCATGCTCATCAAGCTGCTGCCCCTTGCCCCCAGGATAGCCATCGTCTCCCGAGACAGGCATGGTGTGGTGCACAGCATGGCGATCACTGACAGGGCACATGGGGTTAGGCAGGCACAGCTAGCAGCTTGGTAATTAAAGGTTTGCTGAAAAACAAAGCAAATCTGCCAGTTCGCCACCAGAATCGCTGAGCCCAGAAAATGAGCAGTTACACACCGTGGTGTAAGTGGCACGTGGCTGCCTACAGTCAGTGTCTTGGGGCCTACAGAGTATACCTGCTCTGCACTGCTGTACACTTGCATGGCATTCTCCTGGTTTGCCTTGTCATCCCTATCACGTCTGTCTACAGAGCAAACCACGGGATCTCTGCATGCGGATTTATGTGAAACCCATTCACATACAGTAGGGTGCATCTCCTTTGTTTGCCCGTTTGGTCAGCTTTTTGGAGGCACCTGTGTAAATGCACAAGGCACTACTGATGTAGCCTGGCTACCTTGAGCAGTATCGCTTTTGTCAGCTTTAGATTAAAGCTTCTTAATCAGATCAGGAATGGCTGCTCTGCTCTAAGGGTGATAACCTAGTCAAGTTAAAACACAGCAGAGCATCTTATACACCTTTGCTAATGGCAGAGTGTCTGAAAACAGAAAGGCGCTGGGACATTCCTTGCTCAGTGATGCAGTGGGCTGGTTTTGTTTCCTCATGGCTGTTACAGCCCAGGTACATTAGGGATGCTGGAAGGATGCATTTATATGGAAGTAACAATAGGAGGGTGGAAAGGTGGATGCAAGTCCCCTGTGTGTTCTGCCTTCTCAATTGCATCAACTCATCCGTGTTATGACCCTATCAGGGGATCTGGCATTTAGCTCTCTATTGCATCCATTTCTGAGAAAATCAGCAACTTGTTCTGAGGAGGAAGATTTATTAGAGATGATTGTGCTATCTGCAGGATTTGCAATAAAAAGGGATCCGTAACCAGATACACATAACCCGCAAAAAGAAATCATAACTAGGAGGGAAAGATTAATAGGGACACAAGTAGAATTTCATTGTTAAGAGATCAATTTATTATGCCCTTGACTGGAAGTTAAATTAATACACGTAAAATTACAACATGGAAAAGAGATGCCAGTGACTGTCATAAATACAGCTTGCTTTTCTTTACTAGTTATTTAGGGAGGATCGTGAACACTTGTGAAATCATGTTCATTAAAGCCCGGAACAGAGGCAACTAACCAATAAGTGCGGTGGAAGCAACAAGGTTCCCCCCCGCCCGCCCTTTTCAAGGAGAGGGGGGGGAATCACGGACGTCAGTCAAGAAATACTGCAAAATAAAATGGACCCTCCCGGCAACCGAGGCACGGCGCAGACCTGGGGGGAGGCTCCGGCAGTCTGCTTACGGCCGCCAGCCCTGCAGCTCCGCCGCTGACCGGGCAGCGCACGGGGCTCCGCAGCCCGGCTCTTCCTTCCCTTCCCTTGCAAAACTGTCAGGCACAAATGGGCAGGAGGATATTGGCTGCAAGGGACGCGGAGGCTCCTCCCAGAGCCTGGATCCCGATATTTTTGGAGGATTTCTTTTAACTCAGTTACAAACCTTGGCGAAGGAAACAAGTTGCCGCTATAGCGGAGGCAGAAGGCGCCGGTGCCGGGGTGAGCGCGGCTCCCGCTCTCTCCTTCACCTTCCTAAAGCTCCCTTGGATGCTTCGCCTCGCTGGCGGAGGAGAGCTGTGCTGCCTGCCGGGGGGAACGCTCCTGCTCTGGGTGTTGCTGTTTCTGTGAAAACCAGGGTTGTAAGGGAAGGAGAGGGAAGACAATGAGGAAAAACCGACCGGGAGAAAACCCCAGCCCCAAGCGTTTTCCCGAGAACTGACGGTGTTTTGGGGCTGAGCGATCCCGGGCGAAGGGAGCAAGCAGCTTGCCCGCTCCACGGGGGACTTCCCGGGACCGGCTCTTCCCTTCGGATGCGGAGTGGGAAACCTGTAGGCAATTCTCCCGCCGCGCTGAGAAGCCACCATGAATTCAGTGGCTGGAAATAAGGAGAGGATCGCGGTCACGGCGCGGAGCAGAAAATACGGGGTAAGTTGTCGGCGGAGGGGCGGCTCGGAGCGGTGGCCGCCGCCGCGCCGGGGTTCCCTCTCCCCTCGCCCGGCGGTTACCGGCGCCGCCGGCTATCGCCCTCCCGGCCCCGCGCAACTTGCCCGGCGCGGGGCAGTGCGGGGCGGCGGCTCTGGGCGACCCGCGGGGGCCGCCGCGGGCGCGGAGCGTCCGAGCGAAACTTGCCGGCGTCGCCGGGCCTCCCTGCCTGACCCGCTGCTCCTTCTCCCGCTCCAGGTGACCGACCCCTGCTCGCCCACCAAGCCCGCCGCCCCCTTCTCCCCCGAGAGCTGGTACCGGAAGGCGTACGAGGAGTCCCGGGCGGGGAGTCGCCCGGCCCCGGAGGGAGCCGGTTCTGCCCTGGGCTCCTCCGGCACCCCGTCCCCCGGCTCTGGCACCTCCTCGCCGGGCTCCTTCAGCGGCTCGCCGGGACCCGCCTCGCCCGGCATCGGTACCAGCTCCCCCGGCTCGCTGGGTGGCTCGCCGGGCTTCGGCACCGGCTCGCCGGGCTCCGGCAGCGGCGGCGGCTCCTCGCCGGGCTCCGACCGCGGCGTCTGGTGCGAGCACTGCAGCGCCCGCCTGGCGGAGCTGAAGAGGCAGGCGCTGAAGCTCCTCATCCCCGGGCCCGTCAGCAGCAAGGTGAGCGGGGGGCCGGGGCGGAGCGGAGCGGGGGGATCCGTGTGCCGCCCGGCGGGGCCGCAGCCGCCGGGGACAGCCCCCCACAGCCGGTGGGGCTGCGGGCCGGCTCACCGTGAGGCTGCCGGCCACCTGGGCTCTCCTCTGCCGCTGTCACCCTTGAGGGTTTTAGGGTTTATTTGGGTTTGCCCCTTCTTGGTCATGTTCCCTTTTCCTATCCCCTCGTCCTGCTTCCCGGGGAGCGGGGCACCTCCATCTCCGGAGGGCTGCCAGGTTTCAGGGGCGGGGGGGGGGGGGAAATGTGTCTCTGTGACAGTCCCTCAAGCTTGCTCCTTGCATCCCTATTTCATTGTGTTGATGGTGGTTTTGTGTTGCTATTTCCCGTGTACTTGTTCTTGTTCCCAGTGAGGGGCAAGCAAGGGTGGGAATGCCACAGGGGAGTCATTGGTCCCTTCCCCTTTTGCTGTCTTTGATCCCTACATGATAGATTTACAAAATATCCTGAGACTTGGCAGCCAACTTAGTGGCAAGGTGTGTACGGTCTGATGCACATGGTTTGCACTTCCATTGCGGGGCCAGGTGCAGCAGAGACCCTCCTATAGCTCCAGGTCCAGGTGAGGCACTGAAATGCTGTGTGAGCCCAAAGGTCACCCAGGGAGGCTGTGGCAGACCGTGGCGTTGAGCCCATCTCTCTACGGTGTCATTAACACAAGGACAACTTGGTGTTGCTTTTCTCTTACAGTGAAGCACTAGATTTTTTTTTTTTTTTTTTTTTAAATAAGATTTAAAAATCATTGAAGCTGCTGGACCCTGAGTATTGGGTTGAATAATCCTGGGCCTAAAGAGCATGCAAGCATTTCTGAAATCTGGCCTCAGGTTTTACGAGCTGACTGATCATGGATAGAGTTGGAAGTCTGCTTTCTGCTTCTGTTGGGGAATCTGGTGGCTCCAAAGGCATATTCTGAAATTTCTTGGTTTTGTTTTGTTTGGCATTGTTTTTTGTTTTCCCTGTTTGTTGTGCATGTAAAGATTAAGGCTAACAGCTCCAAAACAGTGACTGGCAGCCCTTGGCTGACCCCATGCTACTAAAATAGTAAGCACTGGGTTCCTCCATAGCAACCCTGTAAGCGTTGTATTGTGAATGGGTCTGCAGCTCCCAGAACGTAATACAATGCAATTTTGTTTGCAGTGTTGGGTCCCAGGTACTATCAAATGATAATATTTACTCTTCCACTTCAAAGAGTTTTCATTAATGGTTAAGATAAAGAGGTATCATGGAAAAAAGCCGACTACTGAGAAAGGGTCCCTAGTATTGTTGTTGTGTTGTACTCTCCATTATATATTTGTGCTGTTTGAGAGGGAGTTGGTGCTCTCCTGAACAAAAGTCTCAAGCGCTGGTTGTTACCTTGTCTCAAGAGCTGGCTTAACCAAATTATTCATGAAAAGGGAAAGGTGGGAACCACCAAAATTAACAGTCAATTTAACCATATTAATACATGGTTGATTCCCTGGGAAGTGGCCCTGTACCAAAATCCTAGCAAATTTCAGGCTGTGTGATTTGGCAGTGATTACCAGCTGTGGGTATAGGTGGGAAATTCCTGATACAGATACGGGAGCCATCAGAATAACTGAGATGGGGGATGGAGGGAGGATCAAATGTAATCATCAAGGCTTTGTATCCCTTGCACAGTATTAAATAGAAACTGACGGATTTTGCAGTCCTGTAAAGATTTGGACAGGCTTCTCTTGTTGTGGTAGTTGTTGCCTATCCTAGCCTTCCTGAGATTTTACCCTCGTGTTGCTATTTGTTCTGTTGTTAACATAGTTTAGCTGATGGTGTTGTACAGGTCAATCTTTATTCATGTCAGTAGTAAGCTTTACTTCTATGTTTTTAGCCCCCTTACCTATAGTATTTTCTTTTTCTTCTTACACCTCCTTTCCAAACCTTCCAGTCTGTAGGAGTGCCACTTACAGAACCATTACTATCAAATGTGTGCATTTAGGGGGAAGGAAGGAGGCACAAGGTGGTCTTTGCAGGCTATGGTGACCCTCTGCCCTACTCGCTATGCTTAATAGTACTTGCAGGCTCAGTCCTGTTGAGGCACTCCAGCCTTTTGCACATAGTTCCCTTCCATGGATGGGCACTATCTGGCTGTGGCTATTTGCAGAAGCATCCCTTTCTTTCATCCTTTCTGGCTTATTTACAACTGTTAAGAACTTTCTGGGCTTGTGATTTCTGGCTTCAGCAGATTCTGCCCAGCACAGTGGAGCTTTGGTCTAGGTTATATAGGATACAAATATCATGGCTAGTGCCATTGACTTCTGTGGACTGGGTGTGCTGTGCTGGTCTCACAAGTTCATTGTTGCTGACATCCACTGGGTAGTCTGATGAGTGCCTGCTTAGAGGAAAGCAGGGTGTTGGCGTGGGTTCTGCCATCTCAGCCAGGGCCTGAGAGCTGCCTTTGTAGGTGTGTCCCACAGTAATGCTTTGGGGTTGCCCTCTGAAGGTGAGATGTACAGGGTCTCTTGACAGGTTTCCACATTCTTGCATGTGTCTGGGGAAAACTGGGATCGAGGCTGGAGTCTACCCTACTGTGTTAATGTAGCTGGCATTTTTCAGGGCCCTGTGAAGTCTGCGCTTGATTGCTGCTATGGGAATAGGTTTCTGGGGGGCTAGAATTGATCCCACCACTGAGTTCAGTGAAAAGAGCAGATCATGTTCCTGGTTCCAGGTATTCCCTCAGAACTTGCAAAGTATCTTACAATTCAAGACTGTGGTGCCCAGTAGGACACAGCTAATTAGCAATATGCCTTTATTAGAACGATTAAATGGAGCACTTAAAATGTATCAGTGATCTTCTAGTCAGCTAGATATAGCTGACGTACTATAATTTTTGTTGGTGCTGTTGAAGACAGCTTAGAAATTTCATTAGCATTATAAATATAGTCTGTGGCACCTGTTTCACATTTGTACGGTATTTAGAAATGCATGTAACCCTGGGTATTGTGTATTGCAGAACAAGCAGAATATGAGGCTATCTGTTTTGACATGTATCTAGTAGCAGATACTGGAATCTGCAATAACTTATCCGAATGTGAACCTGCACTGATGTTTTCTACAGTGTGTAATCATGTAAAGGTTTGTGTATATCTGCAAAGTGTAATAGTATACTTAATTGCTGCATAAACAGACCAGGCTTTATGCATGAAGCTATGTACTGAAGCATTTCATTTGATACAGAAAAAGCCACACTTAACCTAGAGCAAACTGCTTCTGACTAGCTCATTGTTAGCGTTGAGCTTTCAGTTTTAAATAGCAGCATTCTCTCCTAATATGTCAACAGGATGAAAACTTGGGGTTTTTTTGGTGAGGCTCAAAGGTGAGGAATATGTACATGTAGTTGTGCTACTTTAATTTACCCATTTAAAATGCCAGGTTCCCTGCCAATTACAAGAAGAAAAATGCTAGAAGCTTGTTTCTTTTCCTCTCCTGTGATACAGATGTGACTTAATGATGTACAGCAATTATCTACATACAAGGGGTTATGTTTTATGAGAATGAAATCTTATTGTAACCCCCGTGTGAAGCATGCCCATGGGAAATGACTAGCGCAAGTGGTTGTTATAGTTGCACATTGCAGTTTGTAACTGAAAGGATCGTGAAGCATTTGATGTGCCATTGTTTGTGGGGTTTTTGTTAGTGTCAAACGTTTGCATGATGATAAGGGTTGTCTCAAAAATTACTAATATTTTTTTTAACTTTACATTTTTCTTAGGCTACATATTTCAGAAGGGCATCAGGCAAAGTTGTAACATGGAGGTTTATGACGTCACTCTCCCTATTTATTAGAATTTGTGTGCAATCTAGTTCCTTGAGTTCAAACCTGTGATATCCTCTGGCTTTGATGGAACACTAACCTCTCAGGCATCTGACAAAAAAAATCATTAAATCTAGCAACTCTTCAATTAAACTTATGTCTATCAAATTATATTGTGTGTAAATAGTCAATTGAATGGTAATAAGAATAGTCTCAAGCTGGTGATTATAGCTTTGTTAGCATGGGATTCCAAAAATCCTGAGTACAGCCTTTAAAACAAGAGGTAATTTGAATGTGTAGACATGAATATCTACTTGGGCATGTTGTGATTGGGTCAGGAAGTAAGCATACTATTTTAAAGGCTAGAGATGGATAGCACTGATGTTGTTGGGTGGCTTATATTCTGGACTGTCCCCTAGCTAAGAAGTCTGTGCTTCTGAGCATAGGAATTGGGTAAATTCTGGTTTAGTACAGTGTGTCTGTGAAGGGGGAAGGAAAGAACTTGCATTCAGGGTACAGTTTTTTGCTTTCCTTTTTCACATATTTACTGACACTCTTATCTCATTTTTTTTTGCTTGCATATTGTTGAATTAGCCTTTTCTATTCCAGAGGTGTTGAGTAGTCAAAGACTTGACTAATAATTATTAATAATGAAGAAAGCCCTGAAGCTGATCTAATGAAAAATAGGTTCCTGTTAGCTTGTAGCTACTTTGGAAACATTCCCAGTAGAGACAGGACAGTAATGAACCTTTCCTCAAAGCTTAGCAAGTGGCACAATAATGGAATTTCATTTCCGTCCAGACCTTTAATTTGTGAACAAGCGTGGCCAGTCTGTATGGTGACTTAATTCACTGTGCAAAAATCTGAGGCACCTAATCATTTCATCCCAACTCATTGTAATGCAGATAGGATTATTGCATTAGAAATGTGATTTTAAACGTCCTGAGGCAGTAATTTGTCAGCATTTGGAAGGATTAACTCCATTAAAGTGTAGGCAACAACAACCATTCTTTTGTGTTGCATCACAGGTCACAATACCAAACATTTAGCATAACTCATCTGCAAATCTTCTTACAATTGTATGTTTCCTGGCAAGTTGGGAAACCACGAGTTACTTCACTTGCCCTGAAACTACAGCTGCTTACAGAGGTCCAGAGGAGACAAACGGATATGCCTTCACCTCTGATGAATTATTGTAAACCCTTTTCTTGGAGCAGCTGGAAGTCTTGCTGTCTTGCTGCCACAATCCACAGTGTCAACACGTGAAATGATATAAATGTTTCTTTCAAGCTTGCAAATGTCTTTGAGGTAAGGGTGAAGATACTGTGTATGAAAGACAGCTTTTTGGGAAGCTGTCAAAACTGTTAGCTCTGCAGCTTTCTCCATGGGATCAAAAAGGCTCACCGTTATTAAGTGGCCTGGAAATTAGGAACAGGCTTATGATTATATTTAGTGAATTGAGACTATGCTGTGTTTCCTATCAGAAAAGAAAATACTTTTAGGAGACCATAGACAGAGCTGTTGGTGGGGTGGGGAAAGTACTGACATTTAATCTGAAGCAAATCTCTAGGGAGGAGCAAAATTTTGATCAAATTGTTTTTTTTATAGAGACTTGGCTGTGCATCTGAAAACATTGCGTTCAGAAATACACAGTCAATGCTTAGTCTGTAGCTGGCCTCTTCATGCTGGTCTGTTATCAAGTGACAAGTGCTTTATACATGCCATGAACACTGCACCCTTCTCTAAAATCATCTTGTATCTTTACATAGTCTTATTATTTTCCTAGAAGTAAATGTTGCAACATCTGTAGTGATGTTGTATATCAAGCATAGGATTTTGGCTTATAATTTTGGATTAGGAAGAGGAAGAAAGGTGGTCTCTGCTGAATTCCCCAGACAGTGTTAGAAAAAATGTCACGCATTACCAGTATGGGCTGCCGGCATGTAATGGGATTCACGCCTGCGTCAGCAGATTATTAGAACGTTGCAGTGCTGTGTATGTAGGGTTGAAAGACATTTGCAGTTTTGCCACATCAGCAGCACATAGCCTTTGACATCATATAATTGGGGTGCTTCCAAGCACTGAACTTGCAGCCTGCCACCGCAATAAACTTGACTGTCATGCTCTAATGATGTAGTAGGAACTGCAGTATTTTGTGACATGTGCTCTGCATGTCAAAAGCGTGAGAGATGTACTGAGTTAAATTGCTAGCTTAGATCTTAGCAATGTGTCATGCTGCAGCTTGAGAGGCATGTATGTTAATAAAATGTTAGGAATACAAGTATGCAGGCTTCCCCCTGTCATTGGATAAATAATTCCTAGTCCACGTTACTTGTTGCTGAAGCTGCAGTTCAAGAACCATCCCTGACTGCAGATAAGGAGATTGCACACTTACTTTGAATTAAGGCAAGCTGTAGCGTGTAACAACACCTTGATAAACAAAGTAGTATCCCAAGAGTGGAATGTTCTAAAAGTGTCTTCCACAGTCTTTTCAATTATTGGACCAGATTTTGGCTGCACTGTGACACTGATAGAAGTCACAACAATTATTTAAGTATTGCTCTTCTAGAAAGCAGTGGTAAAGCAACAACTGCAGTCTGCTGCAGTCACGCACTGCAACACTGCTTTTCTTTGGAAGCTTCAGCTTGTGCGTTTGAAAGACATGGCAACATTTCATCAGTTTCTGTTAACGTGGGGTGGTCACTGGAGCAAGGTTGTTTTAGATGATCATACAATGGTTGCATCCTTATTCATAGGCTTATGGAACTGAAATCCCTGGTGACTTATGTTGCCTGGTTTCATTTTCAATTGCCTTCTATGCAACCTTCCTATGTTACACTAGAGGGTTTGTTTTTTTTATTTTTTTAAAAAATAACTATGAGCATAATTAAGCTGGTAAGTACTATGTTTAGATCTCTGGTTTTGAAACCTGAAATATATAATGAAACACCTTCTTGGCACAGTTGTAATATCTTGTAGCATCTACAACCAGAATGTGCATTTGCTTATGCTTCTTTTCCCTCCACTCTCCTCTTTAGATGATATTACAGTGTAGCTTAGTATTGTTTTGATGAAAGCGTTTTTGAGGTTCTCAAAGTAAAAGCACAGACCAACACAAGACACTTAACAGGGCAGGGGAACGTTGACTGGACCGTTCTGAGCTTTGGATGGATGCTGTTCAAAAGATCCTGCAAGAAATGTCAAATGTTGAAAACTCTTTTCTTTGTGTAACATGAACTGTTGCTGGTTACTTATAAAAACAGCAAAGAAGTGGGGAGGGAGGGGGGGGGGGGAGAGAGAGAGAGAGAGAGAGAGAGAGAGAGAGAGATGATGTCCGGGTCTGAACCTTGTCAGTCTATTGACTTACATTACCTTTGTACTAGTGACAAGATTCTGACATCAGCGAGACGAGCAGAATTCCGTTTAGGCCACAGCTCTCCCTGTCATACACCTCTAACCAGGGAGTACTTGCATGCATTTAAAGCAGCAGTCAGACATGCTGCTCGGGCTGAGCAGGGCTAAGACATCCTGGCCTGCCACGGGCTTCCCAATGTGTCTTTTCTTTCTCCTCTCCTTACGAAGGTCATAAGTTAGCATCCCCACAGGTCTCCTGTGTGAATACATGGTGGTTGCTTCCTGCCTTAGTTCTTATCAAAATGACAGTTCAAATGCTTTCCATAGCGCTGCTTTCCAAACTCAGATCTTTCGGATTGAAAGGTCAGGGAGTAACTAGATGTGCTATTATAACAGCAGATGTGAGGAGGCAGTGATCTCTGAGAAAGGTACTGATGAGAGCAGCACAATGCATCCAACCGTAACCTCAGCTGTAACTAGTACAGAATATAGGGATTACTTCTTAATTACTTCACGAAAGAGAAAGTAAAGGAAAACATGATAGCAGCTACACAATCAGTTTTAAGAAATTGGCGTGTTCAATTGCAGCTTGGATTTATTGTTGTGGTATGAGAATTCAATTTATTTTATTTGAAATAATATAGTGTAGTAAGGCTATTAAAAGCTACTTACCATTCCAGCATTGGTGTGCTGCTTAAAACTTTATTTTATTCTGCTGTGTTTACTTTTAGTTGTCATTAAGACCTGCTATTCTTTTCAATCAGTACTATTACATCATATAGTCTCTGGCTGGTCTTGCATTTCTTATATATTATAAATATTCTATGTTTTCTGTGAGGCGAAAAAAAAAATTTCAGTCTAAAGAAACATTCAGACTGGTTTCTGCTGCTTGGCTTTCCTCTGAAACTGTATTCAGTAGTAGTCTGTGCAAAAAAACAAAAAAAAACAAAAAAAACAAACAAAAAACCCAAACAAACAAAAAAAACCCCCCAAAACCAAACCAAAAAAACCCAACCAAACCATCACTAAGGAAGTTCTGTTTGAGAGACCTGAGGGAACTGATGGAGTATTAAATTGGACTTGGTTTACAGTTTGTGATGAAAACAAGAGACTTCTCTCTCTTTAGAAGGAATTGGACACTTCTAGATTCACATAAGTAAATCCTGTGTTGGTATAAGATTTTTGTACTGCATATTTAAACTTCTTGTGCTTTCCTGTTAAACAAAGTATGGCTGAGTCTGCTCACTTTGTTGCCCTACAAGTAGGAGAACTTAAATTACAGGCCCTATGGTATCTGCTTTGTTAGTGGCTGGTCAATGATCTTATTCAGTGTATTTGGTGGCTCAGGTAAAGAGCGTCAAATGCCTCTTAAAAGTTATTCTAGTAAAAAAATACTGTAAGCCAATGTCATTGTGGCTCTGGAAAACAACTTAAATTTCTTGCTGGTGGTGTATGTCAGAGGAACTGTGTATGCTGGAGACAGGATATCTGCATCCAGTGTAATATGACTGATGTAAAGCACCCATCCAGATCTAGTGTCTCTAGGGAAGTCTTAAATTGGGAATACAGTCTAAGTGTTTTGGCTTCCAAATCACCTTCAAGTAGAACTTGCTTTATATGTATTTGTTTTTTACAAATGTGTTTCTAACTGCAGATTTTCTGTGATCTATTAATAACAAACCTCTACTAACTTATGTTTCACCATGCCCCCTAAATCATAAATACTTTGACACAATCATTTATTTACACCTGAATATTCACAACAGCTTCTCTGTTCCATGGACTTCCACAGGAACAAAATTCTACTCACATGAATGTTTGGGGAAAAGCAAATGAACGGAGACTTTGACATCTACAACAGTAAATATTTTCTTTTTTCTGAAGAAAAAGTGAAAATTCACAGTGGTTTAGGTGTTTCAACTTTATTCAGAACTGTCTGAGCAGACCTGCATCAGCAGTGGAATTAGTTTTCCCAAAGTTAGCATGTTTCATTCCGTCTTTCTCTTCTACTCTCATTCACTGAAGATAAATGAGGATTCAGGAATACAACCCCTCAATTTTTGTGGGCTGCAGTGTGGCTCTGTTAAGAGTTGCTCATGCCTTTTATGACAGGTGTACTTGAAGATATGAGAGAGATTCCTGCAGTGCTGAAGAAGATGGTAGCTCTGGAGTTCTTTGCTGAAAGTGGGGCAGAACTTGGCCTTTGCATGTTTCTGGCCTGGCTCCTGTAAGAGTCACTTGGGCAAACTTCTGTTTTACCAAAGCCAAACTTGGACTTGATTATGCTAAAGTTATTCAGGAGAGTGGGCTTTGCCACCTTAACCGATAGCCTGAATGATTGTGTGCTACTATTTCAATTGGACAGTTTATTTTTCTGTGCCTCTTAGCTAAATGAACCCATGACTTGCTAAGTGCCAAATGCTGAAAGAATTACCCGTTTACTCCATCCACCTGATGGAGTCCAGCAGAAAGCCTAGTGAGCAATAAGGCAGTCTTGGCTTTAAGCAGGTGCTGAACAGCAAGAATAGAAGTCATTACTCTTCATTTCTCTATTAGTTTCACTGCTCATTTAATAGTGCTGGGCAAAAAAACCCCATTAATATCCTATTCAACAGCCAAATGCACCAAACTGGGAGTTGACTCGTGTGTTTTCCTCTTTTCTAATGGTATCATTAAAATTTAACAAGTCCTCTAAATCTTGTTAGTATTCCCAGGGTTAATATTGCTGAAATTGCTGGCAGTATTCCCACAGGAAGAGTTAACAGTGGCTGAGGCTGTGTGGCTGGCATTTGTTGCTCAGAGGGAGGTGTTGGGACTGGACAAGCCTTGGCACCAGAAAGGCACAATGAAGTCTGGTGACAGGGGGCATTTGCAATACACATACATATTCTTTCCTATTCACCTCTCCCTTTTCACTCCCTCCCCCCTTTTCTCTCCCTGCTAGTCCTAAAGCTGTCATTTCAGCTCATACTCGTTAGATTTCTAATGGAAATTCTTGACAATAAGCCTGCATACGTGAACCTAGCAGGAAGATGTGCTAGTGTGCTAGTTGGTGCAAGTGTCAGATTTAAGAGATTGTTAGACTGTAGATGGCTTTTACTGGAGGCCAAGAAGGCTAACAAAGTGGGAGATGCAATTAAAATGGTATTTGTTACAAAGGAATAGCTAGCTGTCTGGGCAGACTGAACATGGGGAAATGATGGGTAGCTGGAAGGCCATTAGTGATGGCTTTGTAAGCAGTTCTGCAGCATGGGTGGTAAGCCTAAATCCAGAGCTGTTCTTTTAGCATGCCTGATAAGAGTTCCTTTTTTTCATGTGTGTCAAATCCATTTTTGAATAATGGATTTGACAAAAATTCTGTGGATTATGGTTTAGGTGTAGAGGTGGGAGAAAGAAGTTATGGTGGGTGGGGTGGGTAAGAGAAGAAACTGGCCTAAGGGAGCTTTTGGGTCCACTCCCCCATCACCATGAAAACAAGGCTCCGCAAGATTTTGCAAAGTTGGTTTTTGTAAAGTCACTGATTCAGTGTTACTGCAAAGAGACTGTTTGAGGAACATGAGATGGGACAGGCAGCTCATTGAAATGCCTTCCCATTTTAAATGAATAATTGGGATCTTGTTCTTACAAGTTCTTGATGAGAGCTCTGATATTAAAAAAAAAAAAACCCTTTTCAGAATTGCTTTCCCCACTGCAGTCATCTTTAATTGTTAGAGGTATTTGATCACATCTCTCCTTTATCTTTTTCTTGACTGGTGAACTGTTGAGTGTTTGGCTTCACCATCACTGTCAACCATTTTTAAAGTTGCAAGGGATGGGGGCAGGCACAGCAAATTGGCCAATACATTTTGGTGTCCTAAAAGACATAAGCTGCTGTGAGAATAGGAAAGGTCCACTTCAAGGAGAAGTACAGGGCTTTGAGAGGAAGAAGACAGGCTATGGAGACAGAAATGCAGTGGGGAATGAAGTGTGCCTTGGTTGGTCCAGGCAGTAAAGGAACAGTGCTTCCATGGGAAAGGTGGCACACTGGGGAAGCAGGGAGAAATGGGTAATAAACCCAAGTTCTTTTAAAGACACTGGTAGTGTGCTCAGCCTTTTAAGCTCTACAGAAATAATTCATATGAAAGTTGTGTTTTGGTTTGGGTGGGTTTGGTTTTGGTTTTTTTTGTTTTTTTTTAAAAAAACATCCCTATAATTTTTCATCTTCCCCACCCCCCCTGAAACCAGCGAGAAGCCAGAAGAGTAGAAGGCAATTAAACCAAAGTTGTGTTTGGTTTAATGCACTTCAGTATTTTTTATTCTGAAATTAGGTTTTCCAAAGACTAAGGTACTGGTGCATCCTGTGATCTAGGGATGTAACTAGATTTTTTTCCTTACATCTCATTAATTTGTTTCTCTTTTGTTTACCAGTCACAAAGACCTATTCATTCCATACTGTCAAATTGAGACTTGATATAAAATAGGAACTCAACCCGTTGCACACAACATAGCAAATAAATGATGTATATTTTAGTGCATCAGCAATAGTTATGAATTCAGCCTGGCTTCTTCTTTCCCTGTGCCTGTCTCTGAAGGAAAAAAAAACGTTTGATTTCCAGATTAATTTGAATTCTTACAGTGTTAAACTTACTAATTCTGTAGTATTATTATACTAGACACTCTAAGGGCATGCTATTAAGTAGCAGTACTTGTTCAAAATACTTTAAAAGCAGAATGGAAAAGACTTAAGGTGTGAGAGGAGAGCTAAAGATGGGGGAGTATACATGAGGGCTGAATGCACTGGCACTGATGGCTCTAAATGAAGCACTTTACAGACTGAAGTGCTTTAAATTGCCAACCTTCTTTGTCAGTCTTAGTTACTTAGTTCTTTCTAGCTTGGTCTGCCACTGTCTTGTCTGTTTAATATTCCACTTAAGTATAACAAGAGATGAAACATTCAAGATGCCTGTATCTTCCAGGAGTCGGCTCTACTGATGTGAATACTTGTGTTAGCTGTTTATAAGCAATGAGTGAACAGGGGTATAACGAGGAGGGAAAGAAGGGGAAGGAAAACTCTTGTGACTTCTCTTAATTTGCTGTTCTTTTTATCAGCAAAGGAAATAAATTCTGTCGCTTTCCTACTCCAAACGCATGCACTTTGGATAATAGGAATCGTTTCAATAAGCACACACTGCTAAGGCCCAGATAAGAGCTATTTCTGTGCCTGAAGTATCAAGGACCAGAGTGTGCTGTGTGGGAAGCTGGTGTGGAATCATGCTGCTGAGGAAGCAGTGTGTAGTAATGCGCATGGGTGACACTGATAAATAGCTCCTCTAAGCAAGCATCTGCAGCAAATTGTCAGACTGAGACTTCCCAGGGTACCCTAGACCTCTGCATGAATGAAATCTCTGTTGTGCCATTATTTACCCACCTCCATATGAAATGAGAGGACAGGATTCATTGCTTCAGTGCAGTTTTTGTGTTTGCTCTCTTTATGTACATATGTATGTGTATGTGTGTATTTATTTCTTGTTCTGCACTGCTTTCTGCAGCAATGGCTGCAGAACTCCCAGTGTCCTCTCACTGATCAGCCATACAGCTTTCTGAAATGGGACAAAATGGCTTTCAGGGTAAAGGACAGGTCTTTTACTTCTGGAAACCAAAAATGAAATGTGTTCCAGGTATTCTGTTCTCTGGCTAGACACATGTATAATTAAGGTAAGCAATAAGCCTGGTTTGTTTTTTGTTGCTTTATTTTGTTGTGATTGTTTTAGTAGAGGTTGTGATGGCTGGGAAAGAAAAGGGAAAGGTCTTGGATTCTTCCTTTTCCTTTTTGAAGAATCATTATTACTGTCTTCAAAAGGCAGTGAAACAGCCTGCAAATCTATTTTGCACTGAGTAAAGCCTCTTATCTTTTCCTTGTTACCACTGGACATCACTGATACATGAAAAGAATTGGACTTGCTCTTTGCCTTTCTTCAATACATATTTTTTTTTTTTACTTCTTTGAGGTGATTTTCTAGAATAACTTGTAATTGATACTGAAACTCTAGTAATTTAAGCTTTGATGGAAAGGTCTCTTGAGATCAGGCTAGACTTTATGGCCAACCTAGAAAAAAACCCAATGTTTGATAGTTAGCATATACTCCAAGTACATAAAGATCCAGATAAGTTCCTTGCTCTTCTTAATTCCAGCCAGTATGCGAAACCTCAGGGCTCTGAGAAATGAACTTCTGTGGGTTTAGCTGCAAGCATATAAAATGGTAACCTCTGGGAGAGCAACAGAAAGGTAAAACTGTGTCAGGGTGGAAGGACTTAGCACGCACATGTAATTTAGTTTCCAGATTACACTAACAAGCATCTTAGCTGAAGTTTGCCTTCACTGGCAATGTAAATAAATCTGAGGAGGAATTTGGGTGCAGCTCAGGTGAGGATAGGTCCTGTCCCACCACCCTGCTGTGGTGTTGATGGCTGTCCCCAGCTGTCTGCTCCACCCTGCTGCTGCAGCTCTCAAATTGTTGCTTGACTATTGGAGCCCTCAACTTCTTGCTATCTTAGCCTTTGCCCTCAGGCTATTTCTGTCTGTCTTGCTGGCTTTTTGTAAAAAGTTAGTATTTGCTCATGATGTGGAGTGGGACTTTCCCCGCAGAATCTTCCATAGAAAAAGACCTTTTTTAATCACTCAATGGAAGACGATGGGTGCTCCTAGAGGTAGAGTCAAGTGGTTTGCAACACTTGGAAGTCACAGGGCTTCACACAGTTGCAAATATTCACATCAATGTGCCCATTACTGAAGTACGTGTGTAGATCTCATCTCAGTAAAGTATCTTCTCCTTCTGTTTTTACAGATGAGGAGAGGAGATACAGAGCAACTTGGTGAACTAATTAGTTGTGTAAAATGGAGTCCAGGTTTATTGCATGCTTATGCTCTTGACTAATGAGCTTTTTCCTTTCTTGCTAATGTTGCCTATCTCATTCTGCAGCAGCCCTTGTATGCTGGCTCAGCATTGGCTCTTCTGACTCTGTACAGAGAGGAAGAAAGGAGTTGTGGTTTGCATTTCAAAGCAGTTGGCCTTAAGGGATTGGAATATGTCAGTTGAATATAAGGTAACTAATTACCCAGTTATGACAAAAAGTCTTTTAGAAAGACCTTGACTTCTGATTCTCTGATTGGTACCAGAAGATGGCTGCTAGTTTAACAAAAAAAAAAAAAAAGAAATTGCTAATGGGGTTGGGTGGGGTTTTTTGGTGATTTTTCAAGAGAGTGTTTACTAATTCTTTCTTTTTTCTTCTACCTTGGACAGTTCATATCTATGAATAATTTAATTGTCCTTGGCTGTCTGCTATTGTGAATGGCATGCTGTTAGGTGTTCTGTATTCACATGGTATTTGTTAATGTTTGTTTTGTATTCTGTCTGCCTATCTGCTTTCCAGAGATCAAACAGATGATCCAAGGCTTGACAACATATAAATGCTGTTAAACTGTATTTGAAAGAACAGAAACGGGGCCTTTGTCATTTCATTAGTTAGAACATTAATTGGAATATTGTTCAGTGTTTTTCTCACCAGTGGAAAAGTAAATGTTTATGAAAGCGTTGTTCTACTTTTTGAAAAGCTTGCCTTGAGAATATATCTAGAATTTATAAGTAACAATTTGTACTGGCTTACATGGTATCTCAAATATGTTCCCTCTATGTGTTTCCTATCCCTAGACATTCTTTGTTGCGGTCATTATTCACAAGATTTAAACTGCAGAAATACCAGTTTTCAGATTTTAATTCTCTTCCTTTTCATTGAGGGTTATATTGCTTCAACTGCTCTTGTCATGATACTTTTCAAGCAAAGAAAAGCATCAGTAACTTTTTTCTTATTACATCCTTTCTGATCCAAACATAAGCATTGTTATTAGTATTCCAAACATTTACTTAGATCCTGTCTGTAATCTTCATGACCCTCAGGTTGAGAACCTGAGAACAGCGAGCAGAAAGCACACCCCAAGGTACTCTGTGGTCTGCAGATTTGCCAGGTGAATGGAAAATCAGGCTAATGCTCTACTGCAGTTCTATAGAGTGATCTTGGGGTGAATGTCCCTTTGAGGAAAGCTTCATCCTTCAGAAAAAACATGCTGAGAACAAGAAATAATAACATTTACTATCATGGGTTAATCACTTAATGCCTGCTTTCCTGCTGGCTATTACATTAATAGTAACTTTTTAAGGTAACATTGAAATTTTTGATCATTCACAATTAAAGAGTATTTGAGTGTATGCTGCTTCTCTAACAGCCTCCACTTTTGCAGATATTTTGACCAAGTTCCTCAAAGTCTCTCAGCTGCTCTTTATCTTCTTGTGTTTCTTGTGGTACCTACCAGAGCCTGCTACATGTTTCTAGGTTTCATAAAACTGCTGCATAGCCCTGTAGGCAGCTGAGGGTCTTTTGAAGTGCTTCTGATGCTGGGTGCACCTAATGCAGAGGAAAGTAACTTTCTATAAAGCTGACCCCACTGTTGCTGGACAGCTGGATTGCAGGTACATGCTTCCTTCACTTGGACAATGCCTTAAGAGTTCAGTCCTGTAGCTCTTATTCCTGGATGTCAGCCAAGTGGCTGTGGTAGGTTCTGAGACTGGGCATCAGCGCTGAAATGTCTCTGGAGGCACGCATGTTTGGAGACACTGTTCTCGCTGTGGGCAGCGCTGGATGTGCTGCCTCTTTGTCTGTGGAATGGCTTGTTAGGCTGCATTTAATTTGAACCATCTGTGGCAACCTGCATGCTCTGTTATAACACTATTTTTATGACAGACCTCCAGCGGCATGCTGTGAGTGAGCTGGAGACCAGCATAGGAATTAGGGTAGAAAACCCACTGGAAACATATTGCAGTGCATGTAAAACTAACTGGAAAATAATTATGTTCATTGTAAACTGTACATACAGCCCAGACTTTTTTTTATTCTGACAGCTGCAGTGACTCTAGTGAAATTACAGGGTGTAAAAGGAGGGTGAAATTATCTGTAGCTGTTCCCTTGTTTTTTAGAGGCATCCCCTGTGTTGGGTGAAGCAGTATTAGAGTTTGTGCTTCCCTTCATCACTGTCTGCTGAAGGATCCTGTCAGGAAGTCTGAGGCTTGTTAGAGCACCCAAAACATGGAGTTGCTAATTGGCTACAACTCTGTGCTTTCTTTACATACTGCTGTTTCTCTTCCTGGAACCAACAAACACACTGTATACCTCTTTCCTTTAAAAGAAAAAATTTCTGTGCTGTTTTAACCTCTCTACCCCATTTTCTGCTCTCTTGATAATTTTCTTTTTCCTAACTAATGACTCACCTGGATAGGATTGCTGCCTGCTCTGTGATTATAGCAATTAACTCTAACCCTAAGGAAATGGCTTACTGTGTTGCCTGGCAGCCAGGATCTACAGGAGTTCATAAGACAGAATGGATCAGGCTTTACTTTTCCTTCATTTTAATATTGTTACTGATTTGCAAGGAAAGCAACTTACTGTGAAAGGTCTTGTAAATTTTCAGGTTGGCTAAGATATTCCAAAATCTGTTGCCTTGTGTTTCAGAGTTGCTGTGAATTCCTTATAGCTTCTAGCAAACAGCAAAGGCTTTGGTGGTTCTGTGAACAAGGCTTCTTAAGCCTGGCTTAAAGGAATTGAGAACTACAACTGGAATCACTGTCATAACAATTTTTTCTTTTGCATGTTAGGCTTGATTTTATAGTGGTATTTAGCCAAGCCTTAGTGTTGTCTTTTATTTGGTGGTAGAGAATAATGAAAATACAGTTTCAAGTTAAGTTAGAGCCTAGGGAATACATTACTGTCTTTAGCAAGCTTGCTCACACATTAATAACTAAAAGCAGATGTGTAAGCAAGAGTCTTAGACATTGAACAAAATGGGGGCAAGCAGTGTGTATGTAGGTATCTCAAAGCAGGTCTCACTCTGGATACCAGGTGTTATCAAAGAGCACCTCTCAACTAACATCAGAGGTGATAATGTGAACAAGCTGTCTAAATTAGGGTGACATGGCACAATTAAATCTTTATACGGCTAACTGCAGCCTGCTGAATTGGCTGTGAGAGGAAAGGTAGATCTGCCCACAAACAAACACAGGTCTAATAAAGCTACAATTTGTTTTTGTACCCCCATCACCCCTTTAATAATTATTTTACCAAATGTCAGCACAGATGGAAAATTCAAACCAAGCTTACAGATCCAATTCTGTGGAATTGGCAAGGTGCATAGTACACCAGTGCAGCTCCTCTGGGCTGGAGTGCTGCCAGGCTTGATGGTAGACATTTTAGGTGAGAAAGGACTCTTGGAAGTTACATAGTCCAGCCTCCTCTTCAAAGCAGGGTGGACTTCAGTGTTAGATCAGTTTGTTCAGGGGCTTGTGCAGTGAAATTATGAGCATCTCCAAGGCCAGAGATTGTACAGCCTCTCTGGGCCCCTGTTGCCTTGCGTCTGCATTCCTGTCCTCTCAAGTGCAGATTCTTGCCCTGGCTCTTGTGCCAGAACTTACTTTTCTGACCTCATGGTGAGCTTGTTAGGGAGCTAACCTGGCAAAACCGACCCCCTCCCCAAACCCCTGGTACTACCAAAAAGGGGACTCAATGCATGAAATGTTACTCAGTAAATCAGACCTTGTTTCACCTATGTTCTCCTTCTGTCTGGAGGTATTTGTGTTTTCTAGAGCCAAATATCTACACCCAGCTGAGTGATTAAGATATGAACTGCTCATCTGACATCAGAATATTTGTAAATACTATGACTACATACAGCCACAGGCAAATGATTTTTTTTTTTTACCCACAGTTTGACTGCATGATGAAAAAACGTAGTCATAACTAGAAGAAAAAATAAGCCAGCCTTTTCAGATATGACTTAGTTATTACACTTTTGTTAGCATTCCCCATATTTTTTTTTTTTTTGGTAGGTGGTAGAAAAATGGGCAGAGATGCCAATTTTATTGACAGAATGCCTACCCTTAGAATTGGCCTGAGGGCAGTGAATTTAGTATGGCAGTGCAAGAAGACAGACAAGTACAGTATTGACAGTAGTAACAGTCTAAATATAGTGTTTCATGCACTATTTGTGTGGCCATGAGTGACCACTTGCAGTGACAAATAGTGGATTAAATACCATCTAATCGAAGAAGGCCTATAAGAAGGGGAAAGGTGCTTGAAAACCATAAATGCATCTTAGACACGTCTGTGTTCCACTTGTGGAGGATATGAAAAGATGTGATTTAACCCTACTGAGACTGAGGTGTTTGTGCTGGGCTGTCCTGGTGTCTGTCTCCTTAATGGTCAGTCCAATGCAGAAAGCTTATTTTCTGGAGCTGTGCAACATGGACATCTTCCACCTTGAGCTGTTTGTCCTAAGTGGCAAAACAGTCTATTGCAGGGTTCTGCCTTTGGGAGGGAGTCTGACACCAAATACATGGGGCTCTTCTTGGTTCTGTACTTCTAGTCAGCACAGGCAGTGAGCTGTTAAGCTCCTCTCAGACACATGCCTTAAGCTTCAGTATTCTCCTTTGCCCCTGCTATGCTGTGCCTGTGAGCAAAGAGCAGTATCTGTCTAATGAATCAAACACTGCATCTGCATTGCAACAGAATGAATTCATATTTGACTGAGTGCTTGCAATTATAACAGAAATTCAGCATAACTTAATCGTCAGTCACTGAAAATTTCTGCCTTATCCCTCTGGAGTTCAGCAAGGCTAAAACCTGTGAGGTCTGAATTGATAACTGGAAAGTATCAATGGCTCAGCAATTTATGTTCAAAACACAGATGGACATGTATTGTGAAAGTTGAGGACTTTTGCTAAAGCACCATGAGATTTATTTAACTCATCTGCATTTTAATTACAGGAGGGGTTACTGAAAAAACAACCTATTAGCCACAGAATAACACATCCTGGTAATACCAGCTTCTCCCTGGTTGTGAATTTATGTGGGTTACCACTGCACTTCTCAAAATTATATCCTGGGCACTTTACTGTGCTTCAAAACTTAATTTTGTTATAGCTGTCCAGTGGCCACAGACCTTAAGCTGATCTTGTGGTCCTGTAGTCTAAGATTTCTCTACTGAAGCTCATGGTATTCCACTGATGCGGGGAGTAGATGGGAAGAGAAATTGGATTTCTGTCTTTTTGTGGCTGTTGTGCTGTTAATTCACTTTCTCTTCATTCAGCTGTGGTTGGAAAAAAAGAACTAATTGCATGTTCCCTGGCGGTGACTGCTGATCATACTTTGGGGTTTAATACAAATACAGGGCTGCTTCTACCTATTAGAGGTATTTCAACAAGTTCAAGGAACCCTAGGAGTAGAGTAAACATTGCTCTATTTCTCTTGCGTCATCCACTACCCTTTTGTTAACGCTTCTGCCCCATATACTCAGTAACTCTGTCTCAGTCCTTTTTGGAATTGTAGCTGTTTTGACAGCTTACAAACAAAACCCAAGTTCATTTGCAGAAGATTCTTGGAAAAATAAACCCATACCTCTAACAGTCAAATCTTAAAGAAATAGTGGGACTAATCTCAGACCTGGGTGCCAGACACCAAGCAAGCGTGCTTTTGAATTCATGTGATTCTGAGCTTGCTCGACCCCAATCCATTCCAAGGAGCAAATCCGAAAGCTCGCTTATTGCAACTGTCTCTTGGACCAAGATAGTGACTATGGACTGGCAAGGTAGAAATGAGCCCTGACAATGGCTTTCCCTCTGAGGGGAGATGGATGTGCCTGCAGTGGTGGGAGCACTGATGTGGTAGAGGAATATGGGTGCTAGATACCCATGTTCCCACCTGGGCAAATCCTCTAGAGGCTGGTCACCTGGGTTTGCTGGCTGGCAGAATTTACTAGTGTTGTTCTGGTTTCACAGGTGGTTGCTGCCCTGCACTGTGGGAGCTTGCCAAGCATGAGTGATGGGAAGAGAAAAGGCCAGGGAAGAGGAAGGGAAAAAAAACAAAACAAAACATTTTTTTTTCATTGCTGTGAGTTTCTAATGTCCTCTGAGCTGCCTGTTTGTACCAATGAGAATCATACTTAATAGGAACCTTCCCATGTTCAGACAATTTAATTATTCAGAACACATTAAGCCTTTTTTAATATCTGGACTTAGTTTTAATGATAAATACATTAGTTCAGTTTTGAAAATGCACTCAAGTAATTCACAAGTATTAATGAATTATTCTCCAGCCTTTTGTGTGCCCTGGGGGATGTACAACTAGAGATCAAAGGTATGGAGGAGTGAAATGACTTGTCGCAGTCACAGGAAGCTTGATAGTTTGATTCCCAGGACCCGTGTTTTAATGACAGAAAGCAATGTGACACAGTGAATAGTTGCTAACCTTCTATGTGGAAGCTGGAATTCTTTCTTGCAGTAGCATAGACAAATCATATGGCCTTGAACAAACTGTGCTACCTACAAGTTATTTCTATCTTTGTTTCTTTGCCCTGACTCCTTTCTCTCTCTACTAAGACTACAAATTCTCATTGGGAAAAAGCTGTCTGTCTTTGTACAGCATAAAGGATCTTGATAATTTTTTTAGTTTTTTTTAGCTGTTGCCTGTAAGTGCTACCAAAATACGAAATATAAAACAATAAATGTAGAAACATATTTTTTGTGTTACATTCTTTCATGTTTTAGTTTCTTTAGTGTATTTTTGCATTGATGCTTTAGCTCTGTGGATGTCCATAGTGCTCTAGATTGCCATAAACCTTTATATTCTACATAGCAGCAACTAGAGTGGAGAAAGTAATTTTGTATGCAGGTATTTTACAAATTAAATGCTCAAACAGCAGTCTCTTCCACCCTCTCTTGCTTACCTTCCTCTTATTTTGGATAGAAGAACCAGGTAAATTCTGTTTTGCTAGTCCTGCTCTGTTTGGTTTTTTTTTTTTTACACACTGCATATAAATACATTGGCAAATTGAAATTAACCTCCACTGTAATTTACTGTCAGACCAGGACTGCCTCCATCCTACTGTATCTTTTTAAAGAAGTGTGTGTTAATGTCACAAACACATCTCTAAAGGCTCTGTAGTTTTAAGCAGCCTGGCTGCCTATGTAATGCTTGCTGACACTCAGAACTTTGTTGTCTAATTGTAGCAGGGGAAAATACAACCCCTGTCGGAGTCAGTGGTGGGTCAATGGAGAACAAAGGCAGTAATCAATCCAAGGCCTAATTAAAGGCAGTGGTGCCAGGAAATGATAGGGAATTCAACAGCCTGACACTCAAACTTCCCTAATTGGACTAGTGTTCTTTATAACTGCCCTGTGCCCCACTCCACGTTGCCCCAGCTATGATAGCAGTATCTCACTCTGTGTTCAGTGTTTTGCTTTGCTCTCAAGTTCAAAGCAGAGATGGATAGAGGGATCCATTAGCAGTGATTGCTGTAGCTTTATATTCTTTCACTTCACTTTTTTTTTTGTAGAAGTTCAGTTACTGAATGATGGTTATGAGCAAGTTGATGCTCTATCATAGTTGATACTCTCATAAAAAGAGAGAGTATGGCTGAGAGAGGAACATGCTGAGGCTGCTGCTGTTCTCATGTTCCTCAAATGAGAGAGCAAATAAGGAAAATAGTACTTTTGGATGGAGGGGATGACTTTGGTTCATTAACGATTTCGTTTGAAGTCTTGTGGTTTCTACTTCTTCATGAGATGAAAAAGGACCTCCCTCTGAAGAACTTCAGGCTGGAAGAGGAGCTTAAACAGCAAGTATTTGTGACCAAGAAAGAAAATTGCTTTCTACATCCTGTAACTGTATGATGAAGTATAGCAGTTACTGCAGGAATCTGAAAAAAATCCTACAAACCAGTCAGGAGTTCTCTGTAAGTGTAAGTACAATAAATATCTGCTAGCTTGAGCTGTGCAGTATTTTCTAGTTAAATAACATTTAACTAAAGTTCTGTCACTTCTGAAGGAAAGGATCCTGCAGAGCATCTTAAGTGCAGAAAACAAATCCTGGTGGAGTCTTCAGTAGCTTTGGAGAGAAATGTGTTTTGAGCATCAGACTAATTTGTTGTACTTCTGTGGAAATTTCCCTGCCCACACTTGATATTTTCCTGTCTATTGGAGGTTTCTGTACAATAGTGAGAAACAGTTAATTCTTCACGTTGAGGAAAAAACTGCTTGGAAATGAAGTGGAATGAGTGTCTGGAAAAAGAATAGCAAGATCTAGCTCTTTTTTTTTTTTTTTTTTGAAATGAAGATCTACATCTGGGGACAGGGAGAAGAGAAGATTGTGGGTGGTAAATTGCAGCATGACAAAGAGTTGACATATAGTTGATAGCACCATGCAGGATTTGATTCTGAATTTTTGCAGCTGTATCACTCTTGTCATTCCCTCCTCAGCTATATAATAAAATGTCGTAGTACAAGCTAGTCAACCATAAGTAATTTCATGGACTTCAATGGAATGTTGCCTGTGTAACATATACCAACATATGTTTGAAGGGCTGGGCCGTAGGTTAGGCTGTGGCATTAGTGTGTGCTGGGTAGCAGGGTGGTGAGACAGAAGCTTCCCTGTGTGCCAGCTGCCCATCAGAATCGGTGAAACATGTGCCCATTCAGTTTACTTAGTAATGTGAATGCCATGTATAGTGAAGACAGAAGTGTTTCCCTGTAAACATAATGAATTGAGATATTTTTTTTTCTTTTCAGAGAAATTGCAGGAATATAACCGCATCTATCTAGTTACTCACTGGCATAGTTAAGTGAGCTACCCCTATGACTCTTATTCTCAAGTATTTTTTAATTGAGAGTTGGATGTCACTGAGTAAAGGGATTCTCCACTGTGAAGTGGAAAGACCATTATAAAACAGTATCTAAAACACAGAGAAATGCAAGATATGCTAATTTTTCATCCCAGAGCCTTATAAATGTTTCAAGAATAATTTAATTTTGTATGTAGGTGAAACCGATCTGAGGAACTAGGTAGTCTCTGGATACAAATGAAGCCAGGTTTCTAGTCTTTTTGCCATGTCCACCACACCTGACTGCACAATGAGCTCTGTAGATGAAACGGTATTGAAGGAAATACCGAATAACTTTTTTTTTTTTTTCTCCTGGTAACAACTGGTGTTGATGACACTTCTAAACACTTCTAAGTTTTGCGAATCTGAAAGCAACAGAGCAATTGTTACATATACCAACAAATATGAGCGGAGTTGTTCTCTAGTACCTAATCACAATAATGAAAGTTAATGAGTTTGAACTTCAAACTGTTTGAAGAATAACTAATAAACACAGCTAAGAGTGGGCTTTCTGTATATATTAGAAACAGTGTTTCTTTGTATGTTGCTTTAAAAACTTGGAAATGTCTCAGTTCTCTGCTGTAAGAGGGGTGGAAAACTCTCCACAGACTTGCCTGTCTCCTGAGCTGCCCAGCCTCCTGCAAATTATGTACCTTGCAGAGAAGCATTATTAATTCCAGTGGACTGGCCTGTGGCACAGTCCAAATCTGTTTATAATCTTTCAGCACTCTGATATTGCCTACACCGTTAACAAGAAGGATCAGAGGTATGCAGAGGGGGAGAGATGGACCCACATTTCAGTGTGGTAAGTACTTTGAAAAAAGAACAGCAACTGTTTCCTGTTGAACCTCTGTTTAACTCAGTCTAGTGGTATAGGAGTCTTATCATTTTTCGCAAGTAAAAAATCTGAATAAGCAGATCTACCCAACCAGCCAGTTCTTAAGATATGGGATGCAGTTTTTTTGGATCTACAGGGTATTCTGGTGCACTAAGTTCTTCTTCAGATCCTTTTACTAAAGAACAGTAAAGGATTATAGGGGGGAAACCAACCCCAAAATGTAATGAAATCATAATGTTGTATCCCAGGCTGCTGTCAAAGGCTGGTGCATCATTGTTTATCCTCTTAGACTGATGAGTTTTAGTATCCTTTTGTGTGCTCTAACAGGTTGCCATGTACTGGGACTTAATAGCATATTTGTGCTGCCAGCAAGATATTTAGCTACAGATCTAGCTGAGTAGAAAGTTTCTTTGAGCAGAAGGACCAGCTAAGTTCAGGACTCTTTCTAGCTGGCAGGTCAATAATACAAGTCTGCTTCTATCTGGCAAGATAAGTTTTCCCAGCCTCATTCTGATTTTCTTTAGTGCAGTGTGTAGCAGATGGATTTGAATCATGAGGTTGGCTGATGTACCATATAGACTGCAGCACAAATACTTAAACAAGTGTTTAAGTTCTCCTAAACTTGGTGCGGAGAATAATGCTGACTGGAGGAAAACAGGATGAGCAGTTTTTTTGATAGACTTTAGAGGGTTTGTCAATGGCAAATGGAGACTTTTCTCTGGCTTTTGAGTGGATAGAGTACTTCAATTGCAACTGAGTTTCTCCGATATAGTGGTTCAAAGGCATCCATATTATGATTAAGTGCTTGTTATTACTTATAATCTTTACATGTGAATTAAATCAGAAAGCCTTCTGATGGAGTGATGATTTGTCATCAACAGTCTGCATCTGAGAGTCATGCACAATATTTGTTTGATAGCTGCTATTGTTTGGTGGCATTAGGAAGACCTGCTGTTGCAGAGACCATATTGCTTTCTGCTGTTGCAAAGAGTCACCAGTTGCATTTCAATTTGCACTTTCACTATTTATGTGAAAAGTTTGTGTTGTAAGTGAATTTTCTGTGTGCTAGTGGCTGCTTACCTCCTTTCTGGCCCTGAGTGAAAGTGGACAAGTAAGCAGTTTTCAGTGGCAGAATGTGTCAGGTGAAATGCAGCACAGGACCTGTGCATGCCAGGGCTTGACCTCATGATGGACTTACAGATTGGAATGACATTCACGCAGGGCTATTAACTTACATCTACCTTCTTCTGAAATCTTCTTTTTGAACTGGCATAACTGACAAAATTAATATCTTCTTTCTCATGTGTATTCAGATTTCCACTACGTGCCTTCAAACCCGTAGCCATTGCTGAGCTTTCAAGCTCATCTGATTCCAATAATGTTTCTCCTTTCATTTGTGTTTGCTGTTAAAAATCAGTATATGCTGACACCTACCCAACATTCAAAACTGAAGTTCACTGGTGTGAGCTATGAATACTTGCTGTCTGTCAGACACAGTAGGGTGTTAATTAAAGGGAAATGACAGACTCCTTAACAATGTTGTTGTATTTTCAAGGCTAAGCTTAATGTTAGCTAGTGTGTTACATGAGATTATGACATATTCATAATAGGGCAGGTTAGGAGCAGAAAAAATACAGCTCATGGAAATTGTTTACAGAAGTTTGTACACAATGTCATGTTCTTTCTTGCTTCATTAGTACTGTTTGAGTCGTCTCCTGCTTTGTTTTACCTTTTCACGCCTTTCAGACAGACTTCATGTTGGTTGTATTTCATTATTTGCATCTCATGCTAGATGCTAAGTATCAGTGGAAAGCAGGGTCCTATTATGTTGTGCACTGTGTACACAAAAGAAAGGACTGGTCTCTCTGCTCTTAAACAATAGCAACAACATTTAAAGTAAGCAGAAAACCTGAGGGTGTCGCTCTGTGTATATATTCTCTTGCTTGTGACATGGGAATACTGATTCATCATGTTACATCAGTAGTCATCCACCTAGACAGCCTTCTGTTCTGAAAGATTAGGATTATATTTCTAACATTTCTACATGCTGTGTAGCCCTAGAGAAGGGGTTACCCAACCCAGGATATGGTTTCTCCCTATGGTTCCAGAGCATGCAAGAAGACCCGTAGAAGGATTTTAGGACTGAGGCCATGAGATGGAGATGCAAGTTTCACAGACTTGCCATGTAACTCTCTGCAAATTCAAATGCCTGAGCTTCACTGTCTGAAGCACTACAACCAAAGGACCCATTATACAAGGGCCACAGGAAACTTTAGCAGTTATGTTTTCTACAGAAATCTTCAGATGAAAGGTAGAACTTCCATGTGCTGTGGTTAAACAGTATTATCCCTCTAACTTATCACTGCAATTGTAAGAGCGTAAATGGATTTGATGATTAAATCACTGTGAATAATTTGACATAGTAATAAAAAAATAAATTCTAAGTTGCAAACTGCAAACACAGCTGCTTATTCTGCTTTTATTGTAGAAGCAAATGAGGGATAAAATGTTATATTTATATAAACTTTCCCCAAAGTCCCTCAGCTTCCAATGGGTAAGGTATTGGAGGGAAAGAAAATGTTTCCTCAAACATCTCCACTCCTTTTTCTCTTCCTGTAGGCAGCTGTTTTTATGACCATGGGGAAATTTTACCCTGCAAGGGTTATTCACCACCTGGATCACTATAACACTAACTTTTAGGATGTTTCTACCCGGAGGCAAAAGGAGGTAACTTTGGTAAATGGCCTATAATTCTAGGTCTTGCATCTTTCACCCTGCCCTGTGCTTAATGTTCTCCTCTGTAGATGTGAGTGGGGAGAAGCCATTGGACTGAGGAATCAAAAGTGATGAAATGCTCTCGCAGGTTGTTACCTTGCTTTCAGATTAGCTAAAAGTGGCACCACAATCAAACCCTTGTGTTTATATTGTGACAGCGTTTTTCTGAGGATTATTCTTCAGTAAATAGTCAGTGTATATGGCTATAGCTCTGATCCTGCAAGTGATTGAACTGGCAGACTGATTCTGTGCCAATGTGTCTGCAAAGGTCTGTAATGGTTCCTGAGTGTAGATAAGTGGTTCTCATGCTGTAAGTGTGACTGCCAGCTTGACGTGCCAGCAAGCACTTTATCTGGCCTTCCCCCTTCCTTGCTGCGGTGCCTGAGGCTTACACAATTAGTGCAGTGTACTTCTCTTGTAGCAGTTCCACCATTCTTGCTGGCTCTGGGCTAACTGTAATATAAGGGCTTCCCCATGAAGCACTGTGCGGCTGGTCTGTATCCACATACGTATGCCAACTTGGTACCCTGTGTTCAGAGGCAGCGTAGCGTTGTGGCATCTGTTTTGTTGTTTGGTATGTCAGTAAGGTACGTGGTGTATGTATGACGCTAATGCACAAGCCCCCTCTCCTGCTTCTTTCTTTTGTGTGAACCAGTGCATGGCATTTCAGGTAAATTCTGTACTGTGGTCATAGGAGCATGCCTCTCTTCAGTCTTAAAATCTGTGGTATGATGACTATGTGAGGGAACCCTTGATTTGTGAATCAGAACAGCTTTTCTAGACTCAGGCACAGCTTGATTCTTAATTCTCTGTGGTCACTTAGGCTAGAGCAAAATGAGTGCAAAAGAGTTGAAAGCATGATTCCGTGTTTTGTTTGACGCAGTCTGGTCCTACTGAAAATGTGTAATGTGCAAGGCAGCAGGGAGCATGGGATGCTCTCAATTTGAGCTGATTCTGTCATCAATGGTGTCATATAATTACATCTGATTTTAATATTCAGACCTGCTGGATTTTCTGTGTTATTTTCTTTGAAATACCTACAGAATAGAGCCTTTTTTTGCCTGGAATCGGCACTGTGCTGAGCGTAACATCTAGCCTGCTGTTCAAATAATGTCTGGAGAAATTCTTAGGGCTTCAAAATAAGTTTTGCTTGGATGAGGATATCAGCATTTAGTGTGGTGGATATAGCTATAAAAGAAATACATTGGAGGAAAAGTCATGTGAGCAGGGGATGAGTTGCCTTTGCCTGTGCTGTTTAAAAGACTATTTCAGATACAGTATATTATCTGTGTTGAAAACAGCATTAAGAGCTTTATTGCTGTTACGGTGTGGGCAGTAGTAGAAAGGGAATTACACAGACTGGTAGAAGTGAGCTTTGGCTTGGCTTGCTGTGAATCACTAATCAGGTGTTGAGTGTGGGACTAAATATGAACACCTTTCAGGACACTAAGCACTTAAACTCTGCCTTGAATTCCTGTAAAGGTACTTGGCATGGAGAAGCAGAAGCAATTTGTTATCAGAGTAGGCATGCATTTGAAAAGGGTTCGTTGATTCGAGAGGCAATTCCTAATCAGGCCAAATGGTGAGCTAAATTTCCAGTTCAAGTGCAACTGTATGTCAGTAATATGTGCAAATGCTGTTTTCTGCATGTTTGAAAGGAGTAGGTGATCAAATTGTACATGCACCCCACTTCCAGTCTTCCCTGGCCATTAGAACTGACACCTAGCAAGCCCCTCAGCAGTGGGCTGACCCCTGCTGGATGGTAAGTCCCCAATCCCTTGTTCGCCCCCCTCCAGTGGTGTAAGGATGAGAATCGAAGGGCAAAAGCAAGAGGAAAACCCTCACGGGCTGAGAAGGACAGTTGTGAAGTAAAGAAAAAAAGGCCCCCCCTGATCTCCACCCCAAAAAACAAGCGATGCAAAAGCAATTACTCACCACCAGCAGACCAATGCCCAGCCAGTCTCTAAGCAACATCTACTTTAGAAAACCTCCCTCCCCCAGTTTTACTGCTGAGTGTGATGTTATGTGGTCTGGAACATCCCTTTGGTCAGTTGGGGTCAGCTGTCCTGGGGCTGTGTCCCTTCCCAACCTCTTCTCAACCCCCAGCCTGCTCACTGGGACAGCAGAGTGAGAAACAGAGAAAGCCTTGGGGCTGCCCAGCAATAGCTAAAACATTGTTGTGTTACCAGCACTGTTTTGGTCAGCCATCTAAAACACATATAGGCTTCTGTGAAGAAAATTATCTCGACCTCAGCTAAATCCAGTACACCCTCCCAGTTAACAAGTGAAACACTAGATTTCAGAGTGCAGTAACCTGATGGTTTAGCTGAAACCCATCTTGGGAAGAAGGAAAAAATCTTCAACGGTCAAGATTGCCAGCCTGTCCAAAGCAATGCACTGTTAAGAACCCAATTCTCCCTTTTCTTTTTGTATGTCTGGTGGTTTTTTGTTAGTTTGTTTTCATTTAAGTTAGCAAAACAGAGGAAATAATGTACCAAATCCCTAAACAGATGTAGGAGATGGGAAGAAAAGGACGCAAAGCTCTATGTTGTGAGGTTTGTTTTTGTTTTGTTTTGTTTTTTTTTGTAGTATGTTTTATTTGAGGTTGCTTGTGGATACAGATTATAGATACCTGGTTTGTACAGAAAGTAAAGGCAGAAAGCACATCTCCATCTCTTTCTCATCTCCCCTTTCAAATATTAGTTTGTGACTTACCCTTTACTTCTTCCTTATTTTAAGTCTTGTAACTCAAGTAGCTCCCATCACATTTCTAACCCTCATTGTTGAATGGCAACTGAAGAACTTGGTACAGATAGCTATCTTGATCTGTCCGTCTGCTCAGGTACCACTATTTGTGGAAAAAATAAAGCGTATGAACACCTATATTTGGAGGCACAATTTTACTTTTATTGCCAAACCTATGTGAACAAGTAAAAGTAAAAAAACAAGGCTGAAGTCCACACTCTGTTAACTTACTTATCCCAAGTGGCTTAAAGCATCTATTTTGGGCGAAGTTCTAGACCCACTCTCACTTTAGTCCTAAGCTTGAAAAATGTATGAATAACAGAACTAATTGCCATTCTTCCTGATAACAGAGAACTAGCTGCAATTGCATAGAAAATATTGAGTGTGCCTGTGGGCTTTCTCAACATGCAAAATAATCTGAAACTATAGCCTGCCTTTAAAAACATCAAATACTATTACTGGAGAGCCTATATTCTTTAGAATAAGCAAGAGGGCGTAGGAAAGGAAGAAAAGGGTCAAATTGCCTACAGCAAGTCTTGTGCTTTAGGTAGTGATGGACTGGCAGGTTGTCAAAACAGAGACAGACACTTCTGTAATGTATGAACAACACAGCAGCAGAATGAATGAACAGTGTTCTGCTTTTCCAGCCTCCTTCCGCCCCCGTCGCGTTATTAGCTGCATTGCATAATTTGTGTGTGTGAAACTTTTTATAAAGTCAGTATGGTGCTTGTCAAACTACCTGTCATTATCCCCCTTGTAAAGCAGTTATTCTGTCTGCTCTTGCTTTGGTCTGCTCTCCTCCCCTAGGGAGATGCAGCACAGCTGACTTGGGTTTCAGTTTCAACTGCTGCTTAAAATTGTCCCTTCTGAGAAGCATTGATTGACCTTTGGTGGGAGCATCATTTGTAGAGCTGGAGGTAGATCTATTGATAAGCCAAGACTTAGGTGCTTTTGGACCAGTGAGAGAACGTGGGTCATGTTTTCTCCTTCACTTGAATGAGTATTAATTTCATTGAGTTAATTGAGTGCTGACAGGAGAGATGAATCTGTCCCTTGATTTCATATGTCCTTTTAAATTTTGTTGTTTATTTTTATATCTTTAATTTTTTCAGTTCTCAAAAAGTACCGTACATTTTATGCTTTTGGTCTCCTTATTAGGAAATCCTGTTGAATGTGTTTGTTTTTTTTAAAAGTATTTAGACTTATGCTTGCAAAGACAAATTCTCATCACTCTTAAAATTTATAAGACCAGATTTTTATCTTGCAAAATTAGCAAGTGACGGTTGAGGAAAACTCCCCACATTCTTTCATGTGTCAGGTTGTATCTCTGTGGAGGGAATGGATGGCAAAGGCTGGGAGGTTTTACTGGTGACAAAGTTAGAGACAGAAGGTGAGTTTTCAGGTAATGTTTACTGAGTGTTCTAGGACCTCACTTAAAAACTTGAGGGCGTTTGGTTGCAAATATATTTCATTCATCTATTCTCCTATAAATTACAACTATATCTAAATAGCAAAATATTTTTACTTTCTCCTGAAAGTAAAATGCAGCTGTTTAATTCAGGGTGGCCTGAAGTTGCAGTTCTGAACTGCACAGATGGGCAGATTGTATTGTAAAGACTAAAAGATACAGCAAGACACACACACAAAAATGTAGGCAAAATTAAGTCCCAAATAAATATTTGCCAGGTGTAGTTACCTCCATCTTTCCACTCTGACAGTTTTCATATGGCCTGCAATGTCACAGGCATTCGAGAATAGTTCTTGCCAGTGATGTGGGCAAGCCTGTGTGTGTGTGTGTGTGCCCATGTATGTGCTGAAGATGAAGAAGTAGCCAGCTGCTCTCATTTGAGCTCATGCTTATGCAAGGAGTAATGGTTTTAAACTGAAAGAGGGTAGGTTTAGATTAGATATTAGGAAGAAATTCTTTACTGTGAGGGTGGTGAGACACTGGAAGAGGTTGCCCAGAGAAGTTGTGGATGCCCCCTCCCTGGCAGTGTTTAAGGCCAACTTGGATGAGGCTTTGAGCAACCTGGTCTAGTGGAAGGTGTCCCTGCCTTGGACAAGCACTGTCTGTGGCGCAGCCTCCACAGTAATCAAGGAAACAGTGCTTGATCTTGTTGGGTAACTGAAGTGTGCTAGGTTGCAAGAGAGCCAGTTGTTGCTTATAAGATGAAGTGCTGTCCCTCCAAACATGCCATTACAGGGACTGAGCAGTTGGGGCTAGTTATTGTCTTGTGCTGCCATGGAACTAGTGTTTTACTTTCCTGTTGTAGAGCAGTGTGCCAAGGTAATTCACAAATGGGTGTGCTGTGCTCAATATTATAAACCAAACCAGAAGATTAAAGTTTAGGTACAGGTGTTCTTGAGAGTAAAACCCAGTTAAAATAAACCTCTAAAGTGAAAACAAGGCCTGGAAGATGCATTTCTAGACCTGCTAAAATCAGTTTATGAAGGTGGCCCATCACTCTACTGTGCTTGGTCTTTCAAGAACATTTTCTAGTCTTCTCTAGCAGCAAGTTCATCTCCAGACTAACATTTCCTTTTGCTAACACATTTCTGTGTTAGTGTGGTACGGTTCCAGTTCTCTCCTACAGACAGGATGATTTTCTTGGCGATCTGTGATACAATTATATGTTGAAGCATGCAGTGAGGGACTATTTTTGGCCAGTGATAAAATGACAATGATTGCACATAATTGCTGAAAACAATTTTGAATTTTATTAATGAGATATTCCAAACAACATCTTGTAGACTATTGTCTCAGTTAACAGCCAATTTGTAAGATTTAAGTGTTGTATAATTTGCATTTATTTCCCCTATTTATATTGAAATGACACTTGCTGTCCATAATTATCCATCCTCCACATACAAGTTGTTGCTTTTTATTTGTTGTCTCCTTTAAAAGAAGTGGAAATAAACACAATTCAGAGTTGTATTGATTAGTCTAATCCAGGGTATAAGCATAGTTTTTACTATGCATCTTTTTCCCTACATTTTGGGAAGGGTAGCTGCAGGCACTGAGGATAATCTAATAAAGATTTAAAACGTGCTAAGGCTGATCACAGGAAGTGTTTTTTAAATAGCATGAAACGGTGGTAGGGATATCTCTGGTCCTGATCCATCAAAGATTTACATATTTAACTTTATATGTTGTGCTATCATTGGGACTAATTAGAGTAAAGAAAAATGAGTAAATGTGCAATAAAGACAATGAAGGGAACAAATCTTAGCAAAAAGGGAAATTCTAAATTATCATGTTGATTTAGGGTGTGGTTTGGCTCTACTCATAGGAGGGACAAGCAAGTGTGTGACAGTTACAATGAGGTTGTTGGAGTTCTTAATCTGGCTGCTTGCATATAAGGTAAAGTCAAGAACATCTAACTATCAAAAATCTGTCAAGGATTAAAAAATTTAGTTGCATGTCCTGCATGTAAGGAACAATTTCTCCCCAAACTCGTAATGGCTTTACTGTTTACTTTCAGGGTGGGGCAGAAGGATAACTGCTGCTGATTCTTCACATGTGGCCTAATTTCAGGTAGAAGGGCTCATCAGCACCCCCAACCCCTCTTTTTTTTTTTTTTTTCTTCCCTTCTATCTTCCTTGCAGGGAAGGTATGGATGTACTATCCTCAGGGGTGCTTGGTCCAAATTGGTGTGAGAAATGCTCCTCAGTGATAATGAAATCAGCTCAGCTGAGTGTATTCAGATCATCTGGCTCTGCTTTGCAAAGGAGGTTGGATCTGAGGCTTCTTTCAGTCTGAGGGGTCCTGCGATCCTACTCTGTGATTACTGTGTGTGTGTTACCCTCATGTTCTAGTGATGCTGAATCCAATCCGAGGAATAGGATTTATCTACCAGGTTATATGTATTGTTTCCCTTTTTTTTGTAGCATTGCTTTAGGAAGTTTATTTTAGGTTGAAGTCCTGGTAGTCATCTGGGATCAAAATGCTAGGAAAAGCAGTTCTCCAGCGATCAATAGAGAAGGCTTTTATGTGCATCACTTCTTCCCATAAATATTTCAAAATATTATGGGTGTGAGGAAATAGTCTATTGCAGAAAAATGGAGGGAAGATGAACATTTTTACCTTTTTTTTGGCTTTGATCATCAATACTCTTTGTTTCAGGATAGAGGAAACACTGAGGTAAACTTACTGTTTTGGGCTCACCTCCCCCACCCCGTTGTTACAGATTGAATAGAAATGCATATGATTGAGAGATTTCTAGTTTGGTTTTGTCCCTCTTTCTATCAAATAGCTTATCTACTTGGGGAGGTATTTCTGCCAGTTTCCTGCAGGTGGTGGTAAGTGTTGTGTAATGATGATTTATCTGACTGCAGGGGAGAATGAAGAGGAATTTCAATTAAGTAATTAATTTTTCTGTTGTGAAATCCTAATGCTAACAGATACCTATCCAGAACTAGAGGAACTGCATCCACAGTCTTGATATTACCCTCTACAGGGAAAGAGCATGCAGTAAACTTCTGACACAGATGGGTCTCAATTACTGAGCTTTCTTCAGATTTCTGAGTCTCTTGGTAACTAAAGTTGTGTATACTTCTACAAATCATATGTGTCTAAATAGTACCATAAGGAGTGGTTTATGGACTAGTCCAACTATTTGCTTAATAAAATAAGTGATTATGTTCAAAGATTTTTTTCAGAGGAAATGCTGTAGTCTTCTAATTCCCCAACCTCTGCAGGAGGAGTTGATACTTAATTGCTGTAGAATTCCTAAGCTAGGTAGTATAGGCTGAGGAAAAAGAAATAGCATCTTTCTCACTTTCTTCAATGAGGTGCAAATAGGATGTGTCACACTGTGGTTCTGGTGAACTGCTGTGCAGAGAGTTGAATTTCTTGCTTATCTGATGAACTACAGAATGTTTCTACAGATGCTACTCAATGCAATTAAATATGGAAGGTATATCTCTCTCCCCTTTCTTTCCACTCTCCCTTTGCTGCTGCTAGCTTTGCCTTTGTGCTGACTTGCTCAGGAGAAGCAGAAATACAGGGTTCAGAAACGCATTGCTCAAAATGAAAGTGTTCTGTGTAGCTGTTACATCTTTGAAGCTGATGATAAAAGATTTGCTGTGACTTTTTTTTTTTGCTCATGAATGTATGAATATATTTGCTAATGAATTTTTTGCTTGTGATGTCTCCTAACAGTGGGTTTAACAGCTCTTGGCCCTTCCCCTCTCCTTTAAACAGGACTTCAAGAGCAAGTAAATCTTGAAAGAGCAAAAATGCAGCTCTTGTGGGGGGCTGAACTGGTGGAAAGAATGCACAAAAAGCTTGCAAGTCTGACAATAGGGATCAGTTGATCAAACTTTGGACTTACTAATTTAATCATGGTTTCCTTTAGCTTTTCCAGAAGGCTGCAGTAATCATAAAAAAAGGATTTCTTTCAATTTTGTGGGTAGCAACACTGGAAACACTTTAGTTCATTGGGTCAGCTTTGAAGAAACAATGCTGTTAAACAGGCCTGTAATCAAACAGACCTGCAAATAGTAATCACTAGGTAAGAAATTATGGTCTCTTGCAGGCACAGGGAATATCTAATTAATCCCTGAAGCTATGGGTGGGCTAGAACACGCCTGCTGTGATGTCTGGAAGATGACACCTTAGGTGTAAAGGGGCAGAAGAACAGGGGGGTTAATCCTCTAAAAAAAAAAAAAAAAAACCCACAAAAAAACAACCAAACAAAAAAAAAACCCACCACACAAACAAAAAACCCCAAACACAACAAAACTCAAAAACCAAACAAACAAACTCCCCCCCCCCCCCCCCCCCCCCCAATAAAATACAAACCATAGTATTTATTTTTCTCCAAGTTCATTGTAGAATTCTCATTTTTCTTTTGCAAAAGTCTTTCTGTAAAGGTCTGTGTTTGTTTTTCAGGGGAGGATCAGACCCAAATGCTAACATCCACAGCTTAAATACCTGTCTATCAAGCAGGCCTTAAATTATTTTTATTAATAGACATTAAGGGCTATACATAGTAAGCACACAGTTATTGGTACTTGCAGGGGAAAATGGTATTCTTGTGCACAAGGGACCTCTTTGATGCACTTACCTTACTGTGAAGTATGGGTTGGAGCCTTTCAATCTGTGGACTAGTTTTGACTTCTAAATAGACATGTGTATGCTTATCCCTTTTTTTTTTCTTCCGCCTCCCCAGTCTTTATTATGAGTATTCTCAGGAGGTCTGCAGATGCCAAAATTTCTTGTGTCAAACAGGAGTTAACTAATGTGTAAAACATGGGTCTATGCCTTTTCATAGAAAATCTTAGTTTTTCTCTTTCCAAAAATAACATTCTTGAGCTCATCCGGTGTAATGTCTCCTTGTCAAAGTTGGAAAGTGTTTCATTATTAAAGATAGAAACATCTTTTTATTTGTGTCACCGAAATCGGGAATAAAACCTCTTAACACCAATGTAGTGTTAAGAAGCAGGCACACCTTTATTGCAGTGCTGGGGACATGGGATAGCTCCACCTTACATGTCCACCTTAGCATCAAAATTTAAGGATTTTTATACACTTTTTCAGTCAAGTCATTGTTACATAACCTCTACATTGATTGGCTTCACCAATCATATGATCACATCAATATTCCAGTCTTACTATAATCATTGGTTAGCTCTCCATCACATGATCACATCAATATTTTAATTTTATTATAATCATTGGTTAGCTCTACTGGCCGATATCCTTAATATTTAAATCAAGATAGGAAGGGTAAGGGGATTTCCAAGTAGCATTACTGGTGTTCATTGTGTTTAACTAGCATCCGTGTTGGTCTCCTAACAAAACAAAAAGTCCAGTAACTTACCTAGTGGGGTGTCTATGGTTACCCGTTTGAAATTTAACAATCCTATACCTAACTCTATAGATTCTAAAGCAGAACACAGCACTTCTATTGTTATATCTATTCTATTAAACTTATATTCTTATGATTTTAAATTAAATTTCATTTAATTTCAAATATTTATAATATTTGCAAGATTATTTCAGCTGTACTTGTGGTTGGATGTGAATGTGAGATAAATTAGAAATAAGGAGGAATTTAATTCCTTTTGGGCACATATGCACTATTCATTCTGTGGTATACACCTTACCTTTTTTGTGCCTGCGTGTTGAGTGTTTAAAACAGTTCTTTGGGTGCTCAGATTTGTAAGTTGAGCCATTTCCAATGTAGGTATGAATTGGGAGTGAAGTAGGAAGGTGAACAGGGGAACTGGGATTCACGGGGATATATTCTCCTTAGTCTTTGTACTGTCTCACACAGACACTTCTGAAAAGCAAGATTTTCTCTCAGATAATCCTGTTGTTCTCTTTTGCTTGGGAGAACAATTGGTGGCTTGTAAACAAGTATTAGTGTGCTGATATTTCTTAAGTTTGCAATAGTTACATGCTCTATAAAGTTTAAAAAGGTTGGCACTGAGTAGGAGGGTACAGCATCTGAAAACAAAGGAACAGCCCTGGATAGAAGCCCCATCGAAATCTCCTATTCCAAAAAAGGGCTGGTCCCAAGAAACGAAGAAGTTGTAGGATGAGCAGTAAGATATCTGAGCAGTATAAAATAAGAGTTTAATTTCAAAAGCTTTATTCTCACTTTTTTTGCTATATAGTCTGTGGGTTTTTTTCCTTATTTTATAGATAACCACACACCAAACCTCAATAGCTTTTTCCTCAAACTGCAGGTTCTGTGAAGGCTTGGGATTACTATCATGAAGTAGTATGTCCCTTCCATAAAATCTTGAATCACAGATCTTAAAGAGCCTAATTCTGTAGTGGAATTGACAATTTGTAAATCAGTTCTCCTTTTACTTATTGAAATAGTGTTATGTATTTGTCTTATAGCTGTGAGGTTGCATACAGAGTGCCTTTTCTTCCCTTCTTCCTCTGCTTTATTTGCTGCCCCAAGGGAGACAACGGACCTTGAAAAAGAGGATTTGATTACATGAGCAAAGGAGAACCTGACCTTCGGATGTTGTACCCTCTGTAACTGGTGGGGTATAATGGTTTAAGCATGTAGTTGATGGAAGAGAGATGTGCAAATCTTAGGAAGGCAAAACTCTTGTGCTCGGTTACCATTTTACCTGAAAGAAGCTTGATGGTTTTGTCCCTGCTGTTTCATTTCAGGAACAGTAACTGATGGTGGACAGAGTAATAGGGAAGAAATCCTTACAAAATCTTTCCAGATGCTGACATTTCATACTGGGCTTTTTTTTATCTGGTAGCAGCTGGTTTCTCAGCTTGCAATCTTGAGCTATGTGTATTGCAGCAACCACCTTCTTTCCAAAACACATCCTTTTATTCTGCCTCATCTCCTCTGGCTGATGATGTGTTTCTTGAGGTACAGGAGTGCTTATGGTTGCTGCTAATGGGTGAGATGTTTGCAGGGTGCTAGCTGTTATCTAGACACAGTTGATGCTTGAAATGGAGCTTTGTGACGTCAACTCCAAGTGGTCATTAATCTCTGTGAGGTAATCCTCTTTGCCCCAGGTCACCATTGTTTATGTGAAAATGAGCACATAAAAGTTAGTTTTGCAAGCCCTTTTATGTGCCCTTCAGAGCTGTTTTGATGCCAGTTTCAACCACTTCATGACACTTAAGGTCTAGATGTCTGTGGAGACTTGAAACCCTCATGATATCAAAAGCATGATGGAACTATTTATGTCTGAGTATTTCTGTTCAGCCTGATGGCAGCTCTCTTAACGTGTTTGGGCCTAGGCAGTTAATCTATTTGCCAATACAAGGATCAGCTATTGTTAACTTTCTGAAACTTATATACTCAAACTTTCATAATAAACCATGACTCAGTAAAGTTAGGTTGCTGTTACTGTTGCCTGACAGAATGATTTCCAAACTTGAGCCTATCAAACATTGTGCTTCTTGGAGACAGCAGCTTGAAGAACAGCATCAAACCAGCAGGATGAGAGTGCTATAAAGTGTTAGATGCTTTCTTTTCTAAATACTGGAAGGCTACTGCTCAAGCACTTGTATCCCTTCTTGAATCTGAGGGCTTTCTTTTTCCATTTACTGGATCAATCACTCTTGGTTGGAGAAATAATGAAATGTCTTTATTTGGAAATGGAAAAATGGTGTTGCATGTTAGTCCTGTCCTTTAAGTGCCTATAATGCTTCTCCCAGACTGGCAAGTTCCACAAAAGGTGCAAGTGCGCTCAGTCTTTCATCAAGTCACTGTTAAAAAGATTGTGTAGTACTGGACGCTGAGAGTAAACCCTTGTAGTGCCATGCTTCACACTTTCCTAGCTTGACAGTGAATTACCAAGAACGATTGATCAAGAATGTCTTTTCAGCCAGCTGTGTGCTGCTTTAGCTGTAATTTGATATAAACCATATTTCCTTAGTCTACTAATGAAATATCATGTGGTATAGCTCAATTATATTAAGACAGTTAAGTTGCATATCTACTACTTTTTCACCATCTTTTAAGTCATATATTGACTTGACATTATTTGCTCTCTGACTGTTGTTATTCCTTACATGATTCTTTTTTCATTTCAGTATCTTTATGGGTATCAAAGCTATACTGACCATGCCTTCTTATAGCTTCCTTTCTACAGCTAGTAATTTGGTTTGTCCTTTTAGGATTCTACCTATCCTGTATGAATTCTTAAAAACTACTTTATTCTTTAAGTGTTCTTGGTACATCTCATGAAACCATGCCAGCCTAAATATATTTTGTGTACCTACCTGTATTATTTTATCTTTTTTTCTATTTTTTCCTATTTTACAATTCCTAGTTGTTAATTCTGATCAAAAATAGTGTGAAGCCTAAGTAAAAGTAATTCAGTCTGTGCTGTGCCATCGGGTATTTCTCCACGTTCTCTGTTGGTTAACAGTAATGAATCTGTCTATTCTACATCCTTTCACTTCTAGTTATTAATCTAGCTTCCTTATTGTCATTTATTTCCCTTGGTAGTTGTGACTCATAGTGTGCCTGTGCCTTAGCATTTCTGACTTTTGTCTCTCGCTGCTTGTACTAGTCTCTTTATACTCACCCTTATCAATGTATCTTTGTTTACATTTTTGTACCACTCCTTTTTTGACTTTTAAGATCGTGAAAGAGCTCTTGATGAAGCCTCATTGAGCTCCTGTTAAATATCTTGACTTTCATCCTCAGAAGAACATTTTGCTGTTGGGCCTTTTAATGCTACCCTCCTATAGAAAAGAGCAGCTTTTCATTTTTCCCTTCTGAGTTGCTTCCTATGGGATCACAAACTCCCTCGCATCTTCTCCCCGCCCCCCTCCCCCCCCCCTCCTTGTTATACTCACTGTTGCGGGATCACTTCAATCTAAAATGCCTTTAATGCTTAGAGTCTGGCAACTAGAGGTGTTTGTTGCAAAGGGGATTACAGATGTGATCACTAATTTGATATAATTGACAAACTAGGGTCACTAGAGGCTGAGGGAAACTTGAGCCTGGAAGGGCTGATGTTACTGAAAATCAGATTAAATATCTAGAAGGGGAGAAACTCTCATGCATCAGGGCACAAACGAACCCCTAAATGAATTGGTATAGAAGAGATGGATGGATGATTACTGTGATCAGCTATTTCTGTGCTTTGCTGATAACCTGAGGGATGGCAGATTGGTGTATGGTCTGCCAGAAAGAGGGGAGAAAAAAATTGCTTCTTCTACTGTCTGTCAATATGTGTGTTTTTTTTGGGTTTAGGATTAAATAATCATAATACAAATCAGTATTGCTACTGGCTGTGATAGGGAATTATTTCATTTGGGTATGTGTGAGCTGTGTGGGGGATCAGATGCCAGTATCTCTAATGATGGTGTCTGTAGAGAGGAATTTCTTTCAAGGCTGGTAGCATTAATTTAAATGTACCCTTGTAACAGTTCATTTGGCTTATAAATGAGATATATGAAGCTGTATCTAGAAAATACGTATGTGTGGGGACAGATAGTTAAAGATGCAGTAATTTTCATGTTGCAGTCAGTCTGTGGCACATTCCTGTGTTTGCCAGCAGGATTGGCTTCATGCCTGTTGTCTATTCTATGATATTCATGTCACAGATACCTGCAGGTGCATGTCTACTTGGAGCATGGAGAAGCTGAGCCTTCTCAATTGATGCTATTTGTATGTTTATCAGGAGTATGGCAAATAGGTGGCAGCTTCAGCCATAATATTGCTCTGAAGTTCATTATTTTGTCAAACTCTTTTCCGCTTAAAAAAAGTAACAACAGTCCTTCAGCTGCTTGCTTGTTTGTTTTTTTAACTGTTTAAGTCATGTTCCCATAATACCTAAAATCTTTTTTTTTCTTTTTTTTTTCCTTTTTTAAATCTGTCACTTGGTATATAGTACATCACAAACTTAGGAAACCAGGAAGTCACTTTCCATGGAGAACTTTTTTGTTTTGGGATTTCTGTTTGATTTCCTTACCAATTACCTATGTTTTTAAGGGCATTGCTGTGGATGAAGGGGTGTTATGCTTTTTAAGCATGGTCTACTGTGAGACAGACAGACCACCCATTTTCAAAATGTTCCAGAGAACAAAAGACATTCATACTGACAGATCATATGTTCTGTCATTGTAACACCAACCTACTAAGTAAAACTGTCCCCCAAGGCAAAGCATTTCATTTATTTTCCTTTGAATGAGTAACTTGTTTATTAAGATGTACTAAGTAGCTAAATCCAGATTGTGCGGCAGGTAAGGAAAATTGATTTATCACAGCTCTTTGGTATTGAATGTTTTATATTTAGTGGAATTATCTTTAGTTTTCGATTAAGGAGCATATTTTGATAGGAGTGACTGGGTGAAGTATCAAATCCTGCTCTAGAATACGCAATGCGTTGTTTTAAATCTTTCACTTAAGAAGTTGTGGTGGTGACTGATGGGAGATTCTAACAATGGATACTTGCAGGAGTGAGCAAGACACATGAGCAGCATCTGTCTCCATTAGAGCACTTACACTGAGTAAGAAAAAAACTTGGTGTTTTTACACAGGCACTGGATCTTTTGGGGAATGAAGACAGGCGTGGTCATGCTTATGTACTCTCAGTAGGGGTCATCTGATCATTAGAAGAAATGACATTACTTTTCTTGAACTGATATTAGTTGTCTGAGAGGACAGAAGAGATGAGGGGCAGACAGGGTGAACTGAAGAAGGCAAAGAAAGGAATTCTGCATAAGGCATGGAAGTGTTTGAGAAATTATGTGCTTGTGAGTGATTGTGGAGGTGGGAAGCAAAAATGTTCTCAGTGTCTGCATTTATGTCTACACATGGGATCTCAATCTGGCAGAAGAAGGAACTGAAGCTCAGGGAGGCAGTGGGTACACAAGAATTAGTAGCAACAGTTAAAATCAAAAGAAAGCAAAAACCCAGCACCAGATGGTCTAACCTTGTGCAGTGCTACTCAGTCATCTCGTGGGGCCACATGGTGCTGATTAGGCTTAAAACTGCAAATAATGATGTAAATTAGCTGGCTAGTGGTAGACTGTTTATGATCCCTAGCTTTGCAAGATTTTGTTACCTCATCTGAAAAACATCAACTCAGACAATCATGTCTAAAGCTTTCGAGAAAGGGTTTAAGGAGAGCCAGTGGTAACATTGCTGATGATTTCTCCTCCGCACCCGCAGACCCCTCCAGTCTTCCCCTTTCTTTCCCTTAATTCTCCTCTGTTACACTCACATGTACTGTAGCTCTTGGCATGCTGGAACTGCTCATGGGTTTTCATTCCATCTGTGGACTTGGGCTCTGTCCTCTGGACTTTGAGTTTGGTTTGTGCTATGCCACAGAGATTCAGCAGTAAAACCTTCTCTGACAGGCTGTGAAGCTGAGAAAGCCACAGTGATGCTCAGCCTCATTTCCTCCATCTGTGAAAAGCTGAAAAAATGGTGGAATGAAGTATTACCTGTCTTGTTTTACAGGGATTGCAAGCTGCCTAAGGAAGGGGTAGTCTTCAGTTGAGCACTTGAACAGTACGTAGCACATGTGCCTCTGACTTCAGCTAATTTCTCTAAACAGTAATAAAACTGATGATGATGGTTTGTATCCCTTGGTTCTAATCTAGCAACAAGGGTTATCTAGGAAGGGATGAGGTTTAGAAGTCCCTGTTTGCAGACAGTTGATACAGCCACCTCAAGTATTGTTGTAAGATCTTTCTAAAACTTGGACTAAAGTTGACACCCTAGCTCAGCTGCATGCTATATGTTGGAGCCTGTTAATTCTGACCTATATGTGCTGGGTATTTTGCTCTATAATCCCGACAGACACCTGTCCAGAGATGAAATCATCTGATTTCAGCCCAAATCATCTGGCTGACCAGGAATGTCGACAGCAATTGTGTAGAAATCAGGAACACACTTGTCAGTGAATACTAGTAGGTTACAGCTTATCTTCCTATCCTAGACATTTCTCTGTAGCCCACATGTAATTTAGCTTTCTCATTTGTGCCTTTGAGGGGAGCAGCAATAATCTACAGAGCCTTTTAAACCATTTTTTTTTTTTTTTTTCCCCTTCAAAAGTATTATTTCCCCAGTAGATGCAGATACAGCTGTGTGGTCTAACTACAAAATAGATTGTAGTCAATTCTGCCATCTGCTGATGATCCCTTCTGGCTGCTTGCCACATTGCTTGTGATATGTGGCTAAATCCAAATCAGTTGAGGACATTAGTAGGATTCAGCCTGTGCTATAGGTAAAGAGAGACAAAACATGGCCTGGCTTTTGATAAAACAATGATTTTTGCATTACTAATATTATTCTTCATGTTCTGAATCAGGATTCACAGGCAAGAATTGTATGTGTTCCTGTTGCAGCTTTATTAACTATGTGATGTAAATATGTTCATTACTGCTGACTGCAAAAAATGGAAACTGGCCAGTGTTTTGAATCTGAATATCCTCAGTTGCTGGGGAATATAGGCAGTAAGAGGGGATTAATTTGTAAGGGAATTAAACCTTGCCCGTATTGGTCTTAGGACATACTAAATTTGCTTCTAGTGCAGTTTGTATACAGCTAAAATTTCAGCAATGTAGTTTTGTGTGTTGATGATTTGGTGAGGGAGCTTTCCAGAAACAGGGGATCTTTCAGTATTTGTTTTTTTTTGTGGGAAAAGTAAAGAACAGAGTGGAACTGTATCCAGCTGTTGATTTGTATCTGCATTCCTAGTTCTTGCCTTGCCCTGGGTCCCCAGTGCTTTTCCAAATGTGTCCCAGCACCAAAGCCTACCTCACAGGCCAGTCTCTCCCGAGCCATTGAACCATGAAGGGGACAAAAATGAGAGGAAGCCTACGATAAGCCTGCAGTAGATGACTTGCAGCACCTGCTATAAAGATACAATACTGAAACAATCTCTGAAGCTACACCTCCTTCATTTTTTTTAGTTTTTGTATTCATTTTTCTTGTAAAAGAAACTGTTACTGTGGCTGCAGTAGTCAGGATGGAAATGGTCTCAAATCTGCTACATTATGTCAGTCCCCATTTTTTAGGACAGACTGGTCACCAGTCTAGAGGAAGAAGTAACTTCTGGTATATTGCACATCAGGCTACGTTTCAAGGGTTTCGCATCTTCCTCAAGAAGACTTGGTTAGAGCAGAAGTTCTAGCTGGGCTGTGTTTCTGGTGTAGCATTTCTTACATGGTATTTCTAATGCTGTATTTTAACTCTTTTTCAGTGTCTGAATCTGTATAGAGCATACAGGAAACAAAGGAATGTCCACTGGAATATTTAAAACATATACACTCACAAGTAGGGTGTGAGAAGGATTTCAAAGTAATGGGGAGTATGGTGATGTTTTAATAACAAACTATACCCAAGGAGTATGCTTATTGAGGAATCTATCCATGGGATCTGCTTAGAAAGTGATATCTTTTAGTCTTGAATTCCCATATCTTGTCTTGCTGCTATGTTATTCTTTAAAGCATTGCTGATAACTGCAGGTAACTCCCGTCTTTGGAGAGTTAAGGCTAAGACATGCTCCTCGATGCTTTTTCTGTCTCTTACACACTGCAGTTTTCCAGCAGAGACACCTGGAAACTCAATGATGGCCTGGCAGATTTTCTTTCCTCTGGATTCCCCTGGAAGTTTTACTGTGGCTTGGCTGCAATTTCTACCAGGCATGCCTTAGGTAAAACTACCAAAGATTAGTGTAAAAGCATAAGGAAGGCTAGAGAAAGATCTGAGTAGGCATCAGATAACGACACAATCATTAGAAATTTTAGCCTCCAATCCTGGAAGTACTTAAGCACATGCTTTATTTTTATGCACCATGACTAATTGTAAGAAAAGCAGTTGGAGCTACAGAGACCCTTATGCAGTGCAAGGGAGAGACATTGCATAGCTTCCATCTGTAGTATGATTTTGATGTGTTAAATGGCATCTACTTTGCAAAAAGGTTCTCCACCTTCTTGCATTGCACCATGCTGTTCCCTTTGTGTTTTAATTGAAATTCAAAGAGGACCTGGAAGTTGAGGAAATACAAAGAGGGGGAGTGTTTCTCCCCAACTATGGCTTTACAAATACACTTTGTGCTTATTGCTTTCTAGTTCTAGATACTCCCCTTCTTCCCCCTTCTTGACTGGAGAAGCAGAAAGTTACCCTTTTATTAACAGTTCACACTCCCAGTAAAAAGACCAGATACAAGTTGGGATAAGGGAAGAGAGGGGAGAGAGTGAGTGGGTGTGAACTGAAGAGGTTCTTGGGCTTTGCAGTAATTGAAACTTTGGCTTGGATTACTGCCAGCCACCGGAGGTGACAATGCTGTGGGAGGAGAAAAGGGGTAGGTATACAGATTTATTTTTTATTTAGCAGTTAATTCAAGTGGCTTGTAAGCTGTTGAATGGTGAGCAATCAGCCCAGTAGGGGAGCTCTTCCACTGTGTCCTGTGATGCGTGCTTGCTATTAAGTGTTTATAACAGAATGAAAGCATGTTGTGTTAAAACACTGTGTACTTAACAAGCAGCATACCTCTTAGCTAATCTAACAGACATCCTGTATTTGGTTGGAGAAGTATAAGAGGTCAGCATGGCCTTTGTGTGGTGTTTTTTTAATAATGTTGTTTAAATTCTTGTTGACCTCCATCTTCTTACGAAATAAGTGAAAAGTTAAACCCACCAATTCAGCAGCTTTTCTTAAAACCTTAAGTGGTTCACTGACAGAGACGTTGAGAAAGAGGGCATCAGTGTCTACTTATCATGCCAGAATGCCAGCCAGTATGCATAGCTTTTTATTTGAACAAGCTTCTAAACATAGAATAGAGTTGAGAGTTTGTGGGTGTGAATTAAGGGGCAGGCTGGCAGGGGTGATACTGTTGTGGGTGTCTATTACAGGCCACCGGATCAGGATGAGGAGGGTGATGAGGCCTTCTACAGGCAGCTGAGAGCAGTCTCTCAATTACAGGGCCTGGCTGTCGTGGGGGATTTCAACTACCCTGATATTTGCTGGGAGGCCTACTCAGCCAGCCATCCTCAGTCCAGGAGGTTCCTCCAGTGCATTGATGATAACTTTCTGATGCAAATGGTGGATGAGCCAACTAGGAGAGGAGCGCTGCTGGATCTGATCCTCACTAACAAGGAGGGTCTGGTTGAAGAGGTGAAGGTTGAGGGCAGCCTTGGTTGTAGTGACCATGAGATGGTAGAGTTCAGGATCTCATGTGGCAGGAACAGAATAGCTAGCAGAATCACAACCCTGGACTTCAGGAGGGCCAACTTTGGCCTTTTCAAGCAATTGCTAGGGGAAATCCCATGGGACAGGGTACTAGAAGGTAAGGGGGCCCAAGATAGTTAGTTAGCATTCAAGGACTGCTTCTGCCGAGCTCAAGATCAGAGCATCCCAACAGGTAGGAAGTCAATGAAGGGTACCAGGAGACCTGCATGGTTAAACAGGGAACTGCTGGGCAAACTCAAGTGGAAGAGGAGGGTGTACAGGTCATGGAAGGAGGGGCTGGCCACTTGGGAGGAATATAAGTCTGTTGTCAGAGGATGTGGGGAGGCAACTAGGAAAGCTAAGGCCTCCTTGGAATTAAACCTTGCAAGAGAGGTCAAGGACAACAGAAAGGGCTTCTTCAAATACATTGAAGGTAAAGCCAACACTAGAGGCAATGTAGGCCCACTGATGAATGAGGTGGGGGCCCTGGAGACAGAGGATAAAAAGAAGGCGGAGTTACTGAATGCCTTCTTTGCCTCTGTCTATACTGTTGGAGGCTGTCCTGAGGAGCCCCGGACCCCTGAGGCCCCAGAAGAAGTCGGGATAGAGGAGGAATCTGTCTTGGTTGATGAGGGCTGGGTCAGGGACCAATTAAGCAACCTGGACGTCCGTAAATCCATGGGCCCTGATGGGATGCACCCGCAGGTGCTGAGGGAGCTGGCGGAAGTCATTGCTAGGCCACTCTCCATCATCTTTGCTAAGTCGTGGGCAACGGGAGAGGTGCCTGAGGACTGGAGGAAAGCGAATGTCACTCCAGTCTTCAAAAAGGGCAAGAAGGAGGACCTGGGTAACTACAGACCGGTCAGCCTCGCCTCCATCCCCGGAAAGGTGATGGAACAACTTGTTCTTGGTGCTGTCTCTAGGCACATCAAGGATAGGGGGATCATTAGGGGCACTCAACATGGCTTCACCAAGGGGAAATCATGCTTAACCAACTTGATAGCCTTTTATGAGGACATAACCCGGTGGATAGATGATGGTGAAGCTGTGGATGTGGTCTATCTCGATTTCAGTAAAGCGTTTGACACGGTCTCCCACAGCATCCTCGCAGCTAAACTGAGGAAGTGTGGTCTGGATGATCGGGTAGTGAGGTGGATTGTGAACTGGCTGAAGGAAAGAAGCCAGAGAGTGGTGGTCAATGGGACAGAGTCCAGCTGGAGGTCTGTGTCTAGCGGAGTCCCGCAAGGGTCGGTACTGGGACCAGTACTATTCAATATATTCATTAATGACTTGGATGAGGGATTAGAGTGCGCTGTCAGCAAGTTCGCTGATGACACAAAACTGGGAGGAGTGGCTGATGTGCCGGAAGGCTGCGCAGCCATTCAGAAGGACCTGGACAGGCTGGAGAGCTGGGCGGGGAGAAAGTTAATGAAATATAACAAGGGCAAGTGTAGAGTCCTGCATCTGGGCAAGAACAACCCCATGTACCAGTACAAGTTGGGGACAGACCTGTTGGAGAGCAGCGTAGGGGAAAGGGACCTGGGGGTCCTAGTGGACAGCAGGATGACCATGAGCCAGCAGTGTGCCCTTGTGGCCAAGAAGGCAAATGGCATGCTGGGGTGTATTAGAAGGGGTGTGGTCAGCAGGTCGAGAGAGGTTCTCCTCCCCCTCTACTCTGCCCTGGTGAGGCCGCATCTGGAATATTGTGTCCAGTTCTGGGCACCTCAGTTCAAGAAGGACAGGGAACTGCTAGAGAGAGTCCAGTGCAGAGCCACGAAGATGATTAAGGGAGTGGAACACCTCCCTTATGAGGAGAGGCTGAGGGAGCTGGGTCTCTTTAGCTTGGAGAAGAGGAGACTGAGGGGTGACCTCATTAATGTTTATAAATATGTAAAGGGCAAGTGTCATGAGGATGGAGCCAGGCTCTTCTCAGTGACATCCCTTGACAGGACAAGGGGCAATGGGTGCAAGCTGGAACACAGGAGGTTCCACATAAATATGAGGAAAAACTTCTTTACGGTGAGGGTGACCGAACACTGGAACAGGCTGCCCAGAGAGGTTGTGGAGTCTCCTTCTCTGGAGACATTCAAAACCCGCCTGGACGCGTTCCTGTGTGATATGGTCTAGGCAATCCTGCCCCGGCAGGGGGATTGAACTAGATGATCTTTCAAGGTCCCTTCCAATCCCTAACATTCTGTGATTCTGTAATAGATTTTAAAAGTGACCTTTAAATAACTGGAACTTGTGTCTTTTCATTATTACTTATTTATTTCTGTTTTCAAGTACAAACTTCTACACTTGCCATATTTTCTTCTGTGCCCATACTCTGGGGTTGTATCAGGAATATCAAGTTTATGAGCTGTCTTATCAAAGCCAAGCTTGGGGATGTATGATCTGGAGTGGCAACAGGACACATTAACTGAAGGTATTAAATCTTAGCCAAAGGTGCCTTCTCTAAAACTTTAGTTGTACAGTCATATTAAATGAATGTAAATAATACACAATGTCTTCTAAAGTAGACATCTTGACAGATGTCTATGGCTGTCAGGTTAGGTGGTGGCAAGAGGTGCACTTGAGATGTAGTGGGCTTTATGAAGTATTTTAGTGGTGAAGTGAGTAGGTGAGGTGCTATAGAATCATACGTTCCCAAAGGTGGTTGATATATAAGCTCGGAGACACGGGGTAACAGGAAGAGTTCTCTAACTACGAACTTAAAAGGTATAGCGCTAGATGCGACCAAAGAGTTGGAAAATAGTAACTGGATTTTTGCTGGTTTGTTTGTCTTGTCCTGCTACATACTGTGGGCTTTTTCCTGCTATAAGCAAGTTCTACAGAAGAAAGAATAGCGGTCAGCCCACCGTACATCTCTGGTGCTCAGATGGGGAGTTTCAAACTATTTTCCTAGACTTTCATGTGGTTGGCTGTGGGCACAAAGCAATTCTTTAGCTGCAAGACTGGTGTTTAAGGACTGGGGAGGGGGAAGGGGCTGAGCTTCTGGGAAGAGGAGGGACCTCTGCAGAGGAGTTGCTCCAGCACAAGCTGGTCTTCCAGCTGTGCAGCTGCCAGGATTTGTGTGTGTTGTGAATGAGGAAAGAGAGGCTGACATCTCCTGACGCAAGATGGCCAGTTTCTGTTTTGCTGTGGGAACTTGCTGACAGGTCCTGAAAAAGTGCAAGTCCCTGCCCAGAGGGTCACCTTCATTTCTGGGACCATGGCTGCAGCAGAGTCTCTGTCACCTGGTGCAGGTAAGAATTGCATTTGACACAAATCTTTGGAAAGCTCTACTCCCACTTCAGTGAATACTTTGTGAAATCTGTTTTGGTTTAGATGAGATGTATGAGGGAAATGGCTTTTTCTTGCAGCCCTTCATTTTGTTCCCCATGCAGCAAATGTGTATGTTCCTACTAAATGCTAACAGCTGTTGATAATAGACAGGTATCAAGCCTTTCACAGGTATGTTCAAGGCTGCCACACCAAAGCACCAACCATACTGTAAAATATTTACTCCTTCCAGCTGTGTTTTTTTAAGAAGTATCTACTTTTGCCTTCAGAATCTGTCTTTCCATCATAGTGAATTGAATGTTTCATAGAATTAAAAAAAAAAAGAAAAAGCTGTTTCAATACAGCTTTTCCAAACAAGCCCACTCCTTCTTTTATCTGTAATACTGAATTACCTTCTACAAGTCATTGGTGCCAGTCATGTCTTTGCACTCTTTAGCCTCTGGAGAGGTTATTATTAAAAGTCTTTTCAGTAGACATGGCAGCAGCTGTTATAGTGTGCTTTTCTTACAGGTAAATGAATGTTTACCTGTGAGAAAGTCAGTCCAGCATTTCTGAGCCACAAGAGTCTTGGGTGTTAATAGCAAGAGTTGTGAAACATGCAGCCCATCTCTGAAATAATTCCAGATCAAGGCTGAACATATTGAACACTGTATGTAAACAACAGTATTTGTGTTGGAGCTGGATCAAAGCTCTCTTTTCTTCTGTTTTAAATGGCTAAAGAATGAACAGGTTAGTGACTAGAGATTAACACTCATTTTACTCATTTTGGGTCTGCCTTATCAGCAGTGGGCCTCTTTCCAGCCTTCACCTGTTTCATGTAGGGTTACCAAACTGCAGGGCCTGTAGGTTCTGCAGTGGAGTTTTCAGGGTAGCAAAAGACAGCATTCAGCAAATATGATTCTGTGGATTAACTTGCAGGAAAATATACTTTAAAATAAGCCAAAGTACTTCTTCAAAACTTACAGCTGATCTTTTGCTGTGCTGAAGAACTGGCTCCTTATTTTTTGCCTTCTTTTTGTCTCTTGGCTCACTGCTGATCCAAGATATTTTACGACTTACTCAATGATTTAGGTTTTTTTAACAACATTTGCTAGGGAACTTGCCTGACTGTTTTTAGAAATAGAAATAAATGAGAAATTGCTTGCAATTCATTCACTATTTACATGTTGAGGAACTTGAATAGATGGTGATAGTAGGCCTTGCATGGTCTATATTGACAAGCATGTTATACTGTGTGGCTTTTCCTGTAGTCTTCCTCCTGCTACAGAATACATGGTAATGGCATACACTTGGATTCAGCAAACCAGTGAGAAATGTTTTCATATGTGAGTGGAGACCTCCACACTGGTGGAGGCTGCTAGCAGAAGGTATTTCCATGTTTATCTGCCTTGATCTGAGGTATTTGGGCTGGGGAGGTGTGTGGTGCAGCTTCCCATTGCTGAGGCTCAGGGTGAGCCTGTCAGTAGAATGGAAGCTATGAAAGTCACGTAGCACCTATGGCACACCTATGGATAATGCCACACAGAGTCAGCATCAAAACTGGGACTAGAACTTGGGATAATGTGTGAAACCTGCAGTGGTCCCTGAGGTAAAGCTTTGTGCATTGATTTTTGTTTCCATGTTCATAAGGAATGGAAGTAGGACATGTGATAGGTTAAACTGCACACAGTAACTCCACTGTAGAGTTCCTTCTAGACTAAACATTGGCTTTACCCGCACTTTCTACTTCCTAAATCATTCTGGCATTGGGTCCCCCTTCAGAGAGAGATTGCTCTCCTTCAGTCAAGCCCCAGAACTACCATAGCACTGATCATAGATCTGTTTTTACATTTTTTTTTTTCCCCTCAGCTTTTCCTTTCTTAAAGTTACAAAAAAAGGAAAACAAACTATGCCAAACAACAAGAGAAAAAAATAAACACAAACCACAGCTGGGTTTGTTGGCCCTTTTTCTGAAGCAAACTTGGCATGCCTTCTGCCTTTGAGAAATCTACATGTCCTGCAGAAGTGGTTAGAAGGGGTGTGGTTAGCAGGTCAAGAGAGGTTCTCCTCCCCCTCTACTCTGCCCTGGTGAGGCCGCATCTGGAATATTGTGTCCAGTTCTGGGCACCTCAGTTCAAGAAGGACAGGGAACTGCTAGAGAGAGTCCAGCGCAGAGCCACGAAGATGATTAAGGGAGTGGAACATCTCCCTTATGAGGAGAGGCTGAGGGAGCTGGGTCTCTTTAGCTTGGAGAAGAGGAGACTGAGGGGTGACCTCATTAATGTTTATAAATATGTAAAGGGCAAGTGTCATGAGGATGGAGCCAGGCTCTTCTCAGTGACATCCCTTGACAGGACAAGGGACAATGGGTGCAAGCTGGAACACAGGAGGTTCCACTTAAATATGAGGAAAAACTTCTTTACGGTGAGGGTGACCGAACACTGGAACAGGCTGCCCAGAGAGGTTGTGGAGTCTCCTTCTCTGGAGACATTCAAAACCCGCCTGGACGCGTTCCTGTGTGATATGGTCTAGGCAATCCTGCTCCGGCAGGGGGATTGGACTAGATGATCTTTCGAGGTCCCTTCCAGTCCCTAACATTCTGTGATTCTGTGAAGTCTAGGTTACAGATTTTATTTTTTTTTATCAGCAAGATTTACTGTGGTATTGTAACCTGTTGGTGCTAAATATAGATACTAATGATCAGTTAGTTGTTGATTATACAGAACAAGATTTAGTCCCTCCTGTGTTAGGAACATAGGTATTGACTGCTAGGCAGAAATATTTTTTTGATGTGATGATTTAAAAACAAACAAACAAAAAACAACCACCACAAAGCCCAACCAAAAACAAAACAAAACAAACCAAACAAACCCCCCAAAAAAACAGAACCCAAACCAGTCTCTGTCCTTAACCCATCCTCTGTTACTAGATATATCACTGGGGAGCATCAGGAACTAGTTAGTATCCCAAAGACTTGCCTGCTGGCATTTGAAAAAGCAAACCACTCTGCAACAGTTATCATACTTCTAAAGTAAATAAGATAGTTTGGCTTTCATCAGCAGATATAGGGAAAGGTCATAATGGAAGTGATAAAGGGGTGGTTTTTAATGGATTTTCTTTCACTGATACAGTTCTATATATATGTTTTTAGAAAGGAGAGAAGAGGAATACTATAAGTCAACTATAGCTACCAGGTTGTAATTTGGTGGGAAATGCTGCTGACGGATCTATTTCCTTACACTCATACTCTTTGCTTGGAACGAATCCTGAAGATAAATTTGGCTTCCTGAAGGGAAGTGTAAAGATCTGAGGGCCAATTTAAAGGGCAGCCATAAAATACTTGAGCTTCTGGGGTTTTAAGTGTACTCACAGTTGTTCAGAGATATCTGCCAGGTGGTGGCAATGTCTTACATTGATAAGAACTAGCCAATTAAAAATGTGACTCATAGTAATCCATAAGATATTCATATTTGTTTAGAAGAGTTACTGTTTGTAAGCTTTCACAGAAGACATCAGGAGAAGGAAGTAAAAGAAAATGTGTTGGAGGTCTGATGTTTCATCTAAGTTGTACCTGTGAGTTTTATGTATGTTTTTTAAAAACAGAGAGCACACTGAAGGTGTTATGTTGTTTACAGACAATATGAATGCCCACTTGCATGGAGCTTTCTGTTAGATCTCTTTGATAATTAGTTAGTTTTGTGCCTTTCAGTACTGACTCTTCTCAACGTAACTGCTGGGATGTGAGAAAGAGGATAATGTAAGTTGTTCTGAAGTAAGTTATTTGAAAATATGTTCTGTTTCTTTCCATAAGGTTCAAGAGTTCAGAGCATTCTTGAGATAAGTGTAATACAAGCAAGATACGTTGTACATAAATGTGCTGTTAAAATGCTCTACCAAATATTGTAAGTAACAAGCTGGAGCAGAAGAGATAGGAAGTAGCTTGGAAAACGTCATTTAAATATTCAAAGAAAATTTATGAGAAGTTCTGGTCGCAAAGTGTAGAAGGAAGTATTTTTACTGGATGTTCGTTTGAAGATAGTGTTAATTTATAGCACTTAACTTTTACCTCATCAGAAGAACTGGCATTGTATTCTTCATAGAACGAGAGGAATTCTGATGGAGCATGTTGTCTTACAAGGGAGAAACTCGCATGTAATGAATTGAGCATGTGCAAGGAAAGGTCTCATCTAGTTGCAATGCTAAGTCTGCTCAAGCTTTTTATAATGGATTCAGAAAGGTATATAGGCATCTAATTCTCTGAAAACCAATGGATCTTGGGTGTTTGTATGCTGGCAGTGTTAATGGGGGATCTGTATTAGAGGACTGAGCAGACTTTGGGTTTGAAACCCACCCTTGTGGCTTGTCCTCTTTTCATTGGAGGTAACAAGCAAGGAGCTGCCTGCACCAGCGTGGTGAGAGGGGGAGGTGTAGGTCCTCTAAAGATCATGTACAAGAAACTGCATCTTGTAGTAGTCTCTTATCACTCAGAAAGCTGTTCTAGATTTTTGCTTTAAGCTCTGGGTACAGTCTCTTAGTATAGTAAAATCTTTGAGGAGAACAAAGAGAAACCTCCAAACTAGCAAGACTTTTTCTGCTTAGAAATAAGATTTCTTCTGTGTTATGATTCAATTGATTTAGCTCCTGCTCCACACAATAGATCATTTGAACACTTTGTGCAGAAGAAAACTGTTTCCTAGGTGAAACCTCAAATGTACGAGTTAAGATGCCTTGCTTTTTCTTGTAGAAAGCCTTCAGTTCCACATCTCAATATTAGTGATCCCAGTTGATACCAAAGTCTTCAGCACATTAATAAGTTACTACATGTCATCTGCTCTGCAGTGATTTTGCACATGTTCTTATCCATGCATCTGTCTTGTGAGACATGCAGATAGGGGATGAGTGAAACCTGGCAGTGTGCAGTACTCCCATGAAGAGAGGTCACAGGAGAGCTGATTTGTGGTCACTTTAGGCCTGTGCTTTAGCAGCTTTCCCCCTTCTCCAGTAATTTGTGATAATATGGTCTTGTATGTGGGTAAAAATCTGGACAGAACAAAATATTAAACCTGAAAAAAAATTACTTAACTGATGGTTCCAATGTCTCTTCTGGAGTTTTCTGATCATATCTGGAAATGTTTGGCAAGATTGGATTTCTAACATTCCTGCTTTAGTGGTTCAAAGTCTTTGAACTATTTATTGGTGGTTTCTTGTCCTAAACAGGATGGTCCACAAGTGACTGTTTATTGCAGGGACCTACGGTGTCTCCTGGCTTGTGCTTTCCCAGGTTGCTGTGACTTCTGCTTCCAAGCTCTGAATCCCTGTTTTGGGTGTACCAGGCAAGTTCCATTCTGAACTTTTGTTTGAATCTTAGCGTTTCACTTGATGGGCTTCCAAACTGATTTTTGGGATATGTCTGAAGTCCCCTGGTTGGGATAGCAAGCCTGAGGGAGGGGACCCTACCATGAGAATCCAGTCAGGATCATTTTTGGCAGAAGGTGCCTGTAGATGCACTCTGCATGCATGGTAGAAAAAATACGAAAACCTTAGCAAAGAATTCTACTGAGTTGTTATTATAATGGCTTTGGTAGATTTAACCTTGAAATTTTGTGTCTGAGAATGTAAGGCTAATTTGTAGGACTGAGAGAGACTTCAATGACTCCTATCTTAACTCAGCTGTCAGAAAGACAAATTTACCCCTTTCCAAAATCTTTCTTATCATTCATCACTTCTGGTTTAGTCTGAGAGCTCAATGACTCACTTTCAGTTGCCTACAAACACACTGCCTGTGTATGATAAGGAGGCATTTGCTAAATCATTTTGGGAAATGAAAACTAGAGAGATAAGTTAATTTTGGTAGCTTTTTGGTTAGTTTTACAATCGAGCATCTCTCCCCGCCCCGCGCCCCCGCCTCCCCCCCCCCCCCCCCCCCCCCCCCCCCAAATTACAAGTCACTTACAATGCACTGGTTTAGTTAAGTTGCATTAGTTCTTAACCTGAATGAAATATATGTCAAACTAAATTAAATTTAATCTTTGGAGATTGTAAGCCCATACCTATTTCTTCAGAACCTAAGTCTAGTAATAGACCTCGGAGTAGAAATAACTTGTGAAGTCCCGTAGCTGGTTGAGTGTCCAGCATTGGTCACTACAGGCTTTTGTTGATTAGTTCTTTTGTCTGAAGTGGGGAAAAATAATTCCATTGTATGTAACTTTCCCACTTCCTGTTTCTCCCTTATTGGGAATTAGCTGCATTCAAGAACAGTTCTTATTTAGGGGCTGCGTACTGCTTAGGTTTCGCATGGAGCAGAAGCTGGTAGAGGTGGGTGTTTTGTTTGTTTTTTAACTATGAGACATCTTTTAGTACTGGATAAATTTACACTTTCAGATTAATTTCTAGCAGAGTATTAGATGTTAGTTTAGATCTCCCTGTTACTACAGGCTGCTGCTTAGTCTTTTTACATTTTAATAGTGTATATGAAGGTATAGTTCTATTTTCTTGCTCCTCCGGTAAGGAGGCAGCCTGAGAGTTGCTTTGTTCTTTGCTGTAGTCTTTGTCTGTTTCTGAGCTAATAGACAAGGAAGCTGGAAGCAACAAAGTTTAAGTGTGTGGAGAATTTTACCACATTAAAACCTGCGTGTGAAGAAAGTCTCAAACTTAGCATGTGAGTATATTTGTTTCTAACTTGAGTAGTGAGAGTGTGGTTCGGGCAAATTAATTTCTATGCTCATGCATTGCTCTTTTGATGCATCAGAACAGAAGCTCAGAAAGACAGTTTAGAAGAAAAGTGAGATTTTTCAAGTTTGAAAAGGAAGGTGGTGTCAGGAAAAATGATTCTAAGAGCAGTTCAAGGAAAAAAAATACCAAAGAATGAAATATTACTGAATTATAGTGCTGTAATTTTTTTAACCTACTGCCACAGACAGCATTTCAGTCTTTGTGCATAAATTTTAGTAGAGCACTCTTCATATCATTTATGCAGACAGCTTTTCAGTCACCCAAATTGATTTCATTATCGTGGGATAACACTCTTGGTTTGTTCCACTCCCAAATATTCCTTTTTAAAGTTCCACTTAGCCTTACAGGTAAACAGCAAACTATGTTTCACGATATCTCTTGCATGCTTCATGCTATACTGATTTCATTGAATCTGCTTGCACAGATAAGTACTTGTCAGTACTACAGTACTTGCTGTAGGTAAGCCCAGAGCATTTGGCATTTCAGGCTTCAGACCTCAGACTTCCTCTGATGTACTTATTTGGATGTGAATATGAAGTTTTGAAGTCAATAAGCATTCTGGATGTGGTTTAAAAAAAAAAAAAGAAAAAGTGAGAACTCCTGCTCCTAAGTTTGAGAACATTTTAGAAAAAACCCTGAACTCCTCTATTTTAGAGGGCATGGTGTGTTCTCAGAGACTATTGGCACAGTAAAGATGCAAAGCTCAAACTCCTCTGTTAGAAGACAGACAGGAGACAATGTCTGTGCAAATGGACAATTGAGAGAGCTTGCATGGGACAAAACTTCTTCCCTGACTCTGTTATTGAAGGTCATAAGTTGTTTAATCACTTTTGCACAGTGTCCAAACATGTAACATGAATGAGAGAACAAATAATGTCAAGAGCTGCTGCACCAATGACTTGATTGCTTCTCCATAGTTCCATGCAATTGCTTTTGGGTTTGTTTTTATTTTTCATTGTTTCTCTTTTTTAGTATTTGAATACACGAGCTTGTTCTGTTTATAAACTCTTGGATTTGGAAAATATCCTATATCATAGTTCAGAGGCCCTAACTTGTAGCTGACAGAAATTTAAGACTAAAGGAGAAATAATTCCTTCAGTTTTGCAAAAAGAGAAATATTCTGGGCTATTATTGACGGAGGCTTATCTCAGGAAATTGTTACTGGAAGAAGTTTTAAAGTAGACAAAATCTTTCCACAGCATGATGTCATGATGACAAGTACAAAAGTAGCCAAGTCTTCAACAATCAAACAGCTGACACCATGAATACCTAAATCTATAATATGACACTTCAGTTTTTAAAAATCTCTTTTAAATTTTGCAGTTTATTGGTGCCTGTGTGTGTGAGGAGGAGATGTGACTATAGTGTTTAGCTCTTCTGGAAGTTGGGTACGGTGACTCTGAAATAGCTCTTACCACCTCCTGGTAGTGTCACCATGTTAGCCCCTCACAAGCTCTAACAAATGTTGTTCTCCCCTGCAGCCTTCCCAGAGCTTGTTGAGATCTCAGGAGGGATGAGCAGACACTGGTGGTTCCTCCTCTGGCAAATGACAAGGCTGAAGGGAATAGTCTCCAGGCCATCTTCCTTGTCCTGCTTCTTCTGGCCTGCTCTGCTGGGCGGAGAAGAGGAGAGCATGTTCTCTCCTCCAGCAAGAAGGGGAAAATGCACTTCTCAAAACCTTGATGAACAGTCAAGTTCTGCTGGATCAAGTGTGTTTAGGGGATCTTTCTTTCTCTTTTTTTTTTTTTTGAGGGGAAAGTTAACAATGTGAGTGCTTGAAAGAATAAAATAGCTTTAAAAAATCGGAGGACAATTTTGCCAAAGAAGTCTGACAGCAGCTAGAGCACTGATGTACTTTCCTTTATGGTTACATCAGAGGTTGTTCCTTGGTGGCTTGCTCTGGTTTCATGATTAGGAGGCTATTAAATGATTGTATAGTGCCTTTTAAGGATTATCTGGTCTCTGGTCAAATTGACATTAAAAAACCAGAACAAAGCAAACCCTCCAAACAAAAAAAAACCCCAACAAACCCACAAACAACACTTTCTGTTCACAAAGAAATGAGTCTGTTCTATAATGAACCATTTTTAATTTGTTACTTTCAAAAGTAATTTTTCTGCTTTTTAATTTATCTATCTTTGATTTTGTAGGTTAAAAGCAATGTAATGATTGTAGCCAAGACAGTTTAACCAGGCTTGCTTGAGCAGTGAGATGATTCATTCATAAGTAGATGGGCTAGAGAGTCGGAAAGCTACTAGGGGAATGGGCAAGGACCTGAAGAATACCAAAACAAATCTTTGCTTATTAACGTCAGATGAGAGAAAGGGAAATCAGTTTCTGAAGAAGCAGTTCCTTCTTAGGCCCTAGGTTTATTTTTGCCTCTTACTCCCTGGAGAGGGTAATTAACCCAGTCTAAGGACAGAAGTCATCAGATCTATCAGAGAAATGGGTTTCTCTTTGTCCATGTCAGTCCACATACAGGAAACACAAGATCTCATGAAGCATTAAGAAATGATTGTTTGCAGGATGCTTCTGGATTTCCCTGCAACTCCAATTTCTAGGGCCAGAATGTTTTAAAGTTATGAGCCGGCATGTGCTGGAGCTAGCCAGGGGAATTTTGTAGTAGATGTTCTGAAAAATGGTGTTTTTTCAGTGGAAAACGTTGCTGGAATATTTTTCCCTATTGGACATATTCCTGTCGAATACCTAATCATCCTAAATAATATAAGTGTGAGCACTTTGTTCTAGGCAGGTATGTCAGAATCTGTCTCACCTTCTGGGAACTAGTGGAAGTCTCCATTGCACACTCTGCTTGGGCCATCTTCTATATTGCCCCATGGTTTCTTAAGTGCCTGAATAAACCTGGTGCATTAGACTGTCCCAAGACAACTGGGCACCTTTAGCCTGTTCAGTGAGTCCAGCCCATACAGATAATTTAAAGGAACAAGAGAAATCAAAATAGCCATGTTTCCCTTGGGATATAAATTCTGAACCTGAATTTTCCATCAACTCCTAAGCATTGGTGTGCATATGTGTACGTACTGCTTGTGTCTTGGTTTATGTGTGTGTTTTTAAAATTATCAGATGGATAACAACAAGAATATATATATTTGTACTCTGAGCAGAATTAGCCACAAATGGAAGATCTGTGTTTTTTTTCCCTATTTGTTTGCCATTAGTGGGTGTTTTCAAGAAAATACTGTGTTCTAATGAAAACCTAGCAGTGAGTTTTTCATATGCATACACATAATCCACTCAAGCTATTCCCTGTTCACCTCATCCAACTTTGTTCCCTTCTTCCATTTAGGAAATTCAGTGTTCTCTAAAGCCCAGATAAGGGTTATCAATCATGCTCAATATTAGGTTACTTGCAGAAGAGAGTCATTACCTTTAATGTGTAATAACTGTGCCATGAAGATAATACAATAAAATCCAAGAAATGTAATTTAAAAAGGCTTCCTGCTCAAGCTTGAAAAAAATATGTTATAATCCCATCCTTAGGGTCACAGAAAATCTTGTTTATTTTATTTCTTCTACTTTGTTTGTGCCTTTTGGGGCTTCTTGCAGTGTAATGCATCATCTGCCTGGGATGGTTCTCAGTGTGGGTCTGCTGCATTCAGCTGTTTCATAGAATGGTTTGGGTTGGAAGGGACCTTAAAGACCATCTAGTTCCAACCCCCCTGCCATGGGTAGGGATACCTTCCTCTAGACCAGGTTGCTCAAAGCCCCATCCAAACTGGCCTTTAACATTCCCAGGGAGGGGGACACCCACAACTTCTCTGGGTAGCCTTTTCCAGTGTCTCACCACCCTCACAGTAAAGAATTTCTTCCTAAGATCTAATCTAAATCTACCCTCTTTCAGTTTAAAACCGTTACCCCTCATCCTATCACTACATGCCCTTGTAAAAAGTCCCTCTCCAGCTTTCCTGTAGGCCCCCTTCAGGTACTGGTCTCCTGGACCCTTCTCTTCTCCAGGCTGAACAAGCCCAACTCTCTCAGCCTCTCCTCATAGGAGAGGTACTCCAGCCCTCTGATCATCTTCATGGCCCTCCTCTGGACTTGTTCCAACAAGTCCATATCCTTCTTATGTTGGGAGCCCTAGAGCTGGATGCAGTACTCCAGGTGGGGTCTCACGAGAGCGGAGTAGAGGGGCAGAATCGCCTCCTTTGACCTGCTGGCCATGCTTCTTTCGATGCAGCCGAGGATACAGTTGGCTTTCTGGGCTGCAAGTGCACATTGTCGGCTTATGTGGAGCTTCTCGTCAACCATCACCCCAAGTCCTTCTCCTCAGGGCTGCTCTCAATCCATTCTCTGTCCAGCCTGTATTTGTGCTTGGGGTTGCCCTGACCCACATGCAGGACCTTACACTTGTCCTTGTTGAACTTCATGCAGTTCGCACAGGCCCATTTCCTAAGTCTATCAAGGTCCCTCTGGATGGCATCCCTTCCCTCCAGTGTGTCAACCGCACCACACAGCTTGGTGTTGTCAGCAAACTTGCTCAGGGTGCACTCCATCCCACTGTCCATGTTGCCAACGAAGATGTTAAAACAGCACCGGTCCCAATACTGATCCCTGAGGAGCGCCACTCGTCACTGGTCTCCACTTGAGCATTGAGCTGTTGACCATAACTCTTTGAGTGTACCAATCCAGCCAATTCCTTATCCACTGAGTGGTCCATCCATCAAGTCCATGTCTCTCCAGTTTAGACACAAGGATGTCACGTGGGACAGTGTCAAATGCTTTGCACAAGTCCAGGTAGATGACATCAGTTGCTCTTCCTCTATCCATCAATGCCATAACCCCATCATAGAAGGCCCAAGACTTGTCAGGCATGGTTCGCCCTTAGTGAAGCCATGCTGGCTTTCTATAGGAACACCCAATACTTTCTGTTATAGTATAGCTGCTGTGCTAAGGGCTGCTGCAGTGCAGAGAGCAACTGTTGTGTTGGATTGTGATTGTAATGGTCCTGCTAAAAATCTTATGATTTAATGAATTACAGGAAATAAGACTACACTGTACTTTTGATGTGGGAGTGAATGATGCCCAAGTGGAGATACTGGAAACTTGGAAAAATAAAGCTTTTTCTGTTCAAACATGTCCCCCAGGAAGCAAATGGCTGTGGTTTTTTTTTTTTTTTTGGAGTGACTTCAGTGGGAGGGGAGGGTCAGGGTGTGGAGCTGCTGTTACTGCTTTTGTACCTTTTCCTTTGGCTTTCTTCTCCAGCACTGGCACACTAGTGTGCCTGGCTATCCCACCAGAAGGGAGCAAGATAGTGTCAGCTTTAGAAGGTGGAAGAGTAATGAGGAGATAAGTAGCAAAGGAGACTTGTCATAAGCCTCTTTATATTGGGAAAGACAGTGTAGCCTAGTCATTTCAGCCCGTCTTTTATGAGAGATTCCCAGCTCTGACTGGATTTTGCAGGAATAGTTTAATGCAGTGGTTAAAAAAAAAAAAAGTTGTTTGTTTTTTTTTTTTAAAGCAGCAGTGGCAATGGCAGTTTCTAGCTCTGTGGTTTTAGACTTTAACAGTGTTTTTCCGCTCCTACAGATATGGCTGGTAGGTGTCCTTAAATGAGGGGATTATTCCTTTTTTTTTTTTTCCTCAGCACCTTGGAGTAATATTTTGACTCAGCTGTCAGAATTCTCCCTCTGTTTGCTTTATTGACAAATGTTTACATTTTCAAAACGTTGGTAAACTGTTGATTTTAATTTTATTTCACTGTTTCTCCCTCTTTTGGGTACCTCCCCACTAGGCTATATGGCATTCTACTTACTGTAATCCAAATCTGAGCAACAGCAGTTTCTGCTAATTTGCTAAATTCAGTTTTCTGGGGGGAAGCTTTCAATAGGACTAGGGCTTCCAGGAACTGTTCTGTCTATAATTAAAGACTGTAGTCTCCAGTTAGCATGTGTGTCTTTGCTGTGATTATTTTGATGTTAAGCTTTTAATGGGGATTGTACTCTTTTCTGTTGGAGTGTGTTTCCTCCTGCTGTTGTCTCCAATTGTAGACATCTTGGAGAGCAAAGCAGCCTTGTTAGGTAATGATGATCTTTGGACTTACTCCTTCATTCCTTTTAGGTGCATACTTATAAGTGAGGAGCCATGTGAAGTAATAAAATCAGTCAACTGAACTCAAGTTTCTTTAGAGCTAAAATTATAACTAAGCAGTTAATGGAGTTTGCAGTACTGGTCCTCTGTATTATTAGCAGAGGTAATGATCAAAGTTTGAGAGGGAAATCTAAACACGAACTGGAGTACTACTGGGAAAACTTGGTTGAGGATTTTATTCTAGAGGAGGACAACAGAAAGTATGACAGCTAAACAGGCTTCTGACCTGTTCCTACACAAAGGCTTTGGTCAGGTTATGTGGTACCAAGGGGCCTGAGGTAGGTCCCACAGGGAAGGAGTGGACTGGTGGTAAAGCTTTTAACAGTGTTTTGCCACTTCAGCTCACTTAATATTTGACCCTGACATTTGATGTTTCAGCAGGTAATATTAGGAATTCTGCTTCTTTAACAGTCTCACTTCAGTACAGTGGTATGAGCTTGTAGTTTCACTGGATGTTTCTTTATGTAAATAGTTTGAGAGAAAACTGAAAGAATTTGGATTCTCTCTATGGGAAATGTGTCTGTCCCTCAAAGCCCTGGAAAAAATAGGTATCAGTTAAAAATAGAGGCAGATGAATATACAGAAATCTCCCTTCTTCCTAAGTTGTATTTCTTCCCACATGTGCAGCCAAAACTTGAAATGAACTTGCTCTTAACTGTTCTCATGATATCGATGTTGCATTGTCCCTGGACACTGAAATAATCCAGTAAATGTGCTCTCTGCTTAAGTGCAACTTTAATTTGAAAATCACATCCATAGCAGTTCTCAGAAATCCTATTTGAAATTACTAAGCATGATTGCTCATGCTGGAAATGCTTTAAAAATCAGTCCCGTCAGACACCAGAAGCTATTTCAAGTGACTTTTCTAGCCAATCTTTGCTACCTAGCATGGGTCAGAATTAATCTCTGCGCATCAAATATAGTCAACACACTGTAATTATGCTGTGGAGTAAGAACCTTGACAAAGCACTATAGAATAAATTCTAAAAGAAATTATAGTTGATATACCCTAGAAAAATGTGAAGTAGATTTGTCAAATTATCTGTTGTGAATTAACATCTTGGCTTGAATTAATAAGAGAAAATTATCTAGAGAGTATTACCTGGATGAAACTTGTTGATGCAATGTCATATTTGATCTATTAAATATCTTTTTCCTAAAACTGCATCTATTGCTCATCAGCACTAGTTAGATATTTCTTATTTTTCTAGCCTCAATTTTCTCTGAAACTTCAAGGGCCAAACTTTGCTTCTCACTGTAATGAAGTAAATGTTGCATAAATGAGAGAGTAAATCTGCTGTCTATATATACTCTTGTGGTTGGCTATCAGATTTTGCTTAACTGGAAGCTGCGTCTGAGTAAGGGCACTAGTGTTTGGAAAGATGTCTCACTGTGATGGATCCTGATCCAGTACTGGGGAGGGAAGCATGTGCGTGTGTGGATGGACAAATCGAGATAGCTCTATTTTGCAGCAAGTTGAACAGGGCTTTGACTAAGTCTATATTTCCTTTAAAGATGTTCTGAAATTTGTCTTAACTGCTTGTTTATATCCACTTTCTTACTTGTCATGAAACCAGGACACCATAGCCTTAGTCACAAATCATTTCAGTTTGTCCTGGGCTTTGCCTGTGGATGAGTCATAAAAGAAGATGCCATCTAGTGTATCCTGCAGCTGTTTGGACTAGCATTGATTTAACTGCTGTGTCCATGCCCCATCTTTAAAATTTCTTATCTTTCATGTTAAGTTGTCAACCAGCTGAGATAACTCATCTTTCTCACAATAAGTCTCTGCTGAACTGTTTGGAGATCCCAGTGTTTAGATGGGTGTCTGGTACTCAGGTTCCCAACAGACAGCTTGAATGGGAAGCAAAAAACCTTCAGTGAAGCTACAAGTTGGTGGGAGGTGGTGTGAAAAAGTTTGAGTAAATCATGCAGCCAAGCATGCAACTTTCTGCATCTTGATTTCTGGCTCATAGCATCTTCCTGTGGAAGTATTCTATAAGCCATGAGTCCTTTGAGGAGACTGAACATAATCACAGACAGCAAATGATTATTAGCGCTGCAATTTAGGAGTAACATCTCTCACTTCAGTACTCCTCTTTCGAGAGAATGAAGTTCTAAAGTGAGATACACTGTAGGAATACCCTTGAATTGTAGTGGTGACTGGAGATCGTTGCTCTACTGACACCCATTTTAGCTCTGACTTTAATTAGGGCTAGGAAAGAAGATGGATGTAACCAGTTTAGATCTTAAATCATTAATAACAAGAATGAGATTAACTGTGCTTTGTTCAAGAATGCTGGTCTGGAGGTTTGCCATTTTGTGTGTTGTTGGAGAATTTGCCCACTCTAGTTTGAAAATTAGTCTGCTGTGGTTTTAGTTTTTAAAATTAAAATAGCTTGTTGCAAAAATTATTTTTAAGGCAAACCTTGTAAATAACTTTCTTTAAAGGAATATGTCTCTTGTTTTCTTCAGGCTGCTGCCTGTCATTTTAAAACTGCATAGCAGTGGATAGTGTGCCTTTTCTTAAGTTTTTAATTTTTGTGGGATTTTACTTATTGTGTATAAACCTGCAAAACAAAACGAAGACTCATGTAAAACTAGGTAGCCCTGGTGTCTGTGAGTTTTTGTGGTTTCCTCTGAAATGGAAACTGGATGTAGAAGTGTATGCTCTACTTCTATATCTTGGCAGCAGGGTGTCAGGCAGGAGAGCCTGTGAAACTGGGAAATAAATTTTTTCTACGAAGGGAGAATAATAATAATAACATTCTGCTTTTGTTTTGCTTTAAGAAAATAATTCTGTGGTCTGTTTACTGTGGCCCGAACCTCAAGCAAAGAGAGATGGAGGACTAGTAAAACATCCACCTGTCTGGTGCTCACAAACACAGTCTGTTTGGATTTGTGATAAAACTAAAATGACACAAATCATAAATCTTAAAAGTACATTTACTCAAAGAGGATGGCTTGTACTTTGAACTCTTAATGGAACTGCAATGGCTTGAGCAAAACTGATTTAGTTCCATAGTTTAACCTTGTCTCCACACCTTACGGTTTCTTTTAGCTTTGGGTTTTGCTGCGATAGTTTTGCACGATGATAGTCAAGATCTGTACTTGGGATAATGGGAATGGAGGCATCAGTAGTGTCAGGAGATGTGGGTGCAACACAATCTAAGGTAGCCAAAGAAATGTTAAGTTGAGCTGGTTGGTTGCCTGATTTTTATGTTAGATATCCGTGGTTAGACTTCTGTCAAATATATACACACACAAAGTGATTCTGCGGAGTTGAGTTTATTGTTTTTATGCAGGTCTATGTAATGTGTTAGTTCATTGTCTTAAGATCACAGGAGATCTTAAACATATGGAGCATGCTTAGAATGACAGAATAGTGTTAAATTCTTTTATTTTGCTTTTGTTAGGTTTAAATTTGACATTAGTTCCTGAGTTGTGGCTCACAGCGTACTTATTAGTGGTTAGAGGGGAGCGGTATAGTTTTGTGGCACTGACTGTCTCCAGCTGCCGTTCACATTAAAAGAAAGCCACACACATGATGTGCTTGCCTAATGTCAATCTGTGGTTCCCATCCTCTTTGGGCTGTTTACAAAACTATGGCTTGGAGTTGTAGATTTTGTGCAATAGGAACTGATAGGGACTGTGTCTTCAAGATCCTTCCAGTAAGCCATGGACTGTCAGTGAAAGCCTTTTGGAAGCTTTGAATTACCGCATTTTTTTCTTATGATATGGAGTTTTAAAAAAAATTATTCCTGTGAGTTTCACCACAAGATTTATTTGAGCCGTTAACTGCTGTGATGAAGGTGATCCCTGAAGTCTTCAGCACAAGCCTGGTAACAGATGACTTTGTCAGGATGGCATATTGGATCTGTTACAAGCAAATGATATATGACTTGAACAGATCGGGTTTGTCTTGGATTTTTGTTCTCTTGTAGTGGAAATTTTGTTGCACAGTCCTTCACCTGATTATTTAATAAGGACAGATACACTGGAAGTATGTGCAACACATCCACTAGTGTGCAACAAACATTAAAGGCTTGAATTTTTCTAATTTAAATCTAGATTTTCATTTAAATATATTAACAAAGGAGTTCTTGACTGGGAGATGGAAACAGACTTGCAATGCATTTGATACTGCTTTTAGTAAAGCCCTGCTGTCCCATTGGGCTGATTGATCCATTTCTTCCAAAGAATAGGAAATGGAATGGGCCAGGGCTCCTTGCTCTGTTTTGCAGTGGTGACTGTCTTCTCTTTCTCATTGAAGGGAGCTGGGGTGTTGGAGTGGGCACTGCTTTGTTTCTTTGTTACATTTAAAAATTACACCAAAACAATAAAGAAATACCAATTTTCGTATTCCTCTTAAAAAAGTGTTGTTTTCTTTGTTCATGTGGCTAGTCCAAGGGAAAACAGCAGGACAGTGTTTGTTCATCTTACTTGATGAAGCAAAGCTTGGAGCAAACACATGGGAGTTTTCCCAAAAGTATTATGGGAACTGGAATGAATATAGCTTTTGGTAGGAACCAAATGAACTTGTAGCCTTTCTTTTCTGTTATTATTTTAATTCTCAGTATTGCATTCAGGGAACAAAATGGGTCTTCCTGTGGGTTATTCATCACCTGTAATTTTCCATAAGTGTTTCTCAAAGTCTCCTGGAGTAACTGTTTTGTTTCACATATCAAAGGAAGTGATATCAAATCCTGTTATGGTGTTCTTTTCCACCAGGTTAGCTGAGTTCTCTCATTTTAGAATAAACTTTTTGTGGGGGATGGGCCAAAAAAATAATATCCAATCAACAATTGTTTTCATCTTAAATAGTCCAAAGAAAACTGCATCTTGCTAACATGAAATAAGAACAGAAATCTTAGAGAAGATTAGATATGAAAGACATCCCACAAATATTATGTGCATGTAAATGTGCTCCATGTGAACATTGCCATCAGTTGGCTCAAAGAAAGAACCTTGCCTGTGCAATAGTGCATAGGTTCTCACTCTAGTCCTTAAATTGTCCATTATAGAAGAAACTCTATTGTTTCGGTAGACAAGAGAGGACAAATTGCTCATGCACAACCCGTCTGGCCCCTGACTACCTGGGACTGCTGATTTCCTTCACCCCTTCCCTGTACAGTCATAAGTGTCAAGTGACTTTTTTTTTTGAGCAGACTTTTTTGGGGATAGTGCATCATCAGAGCAAACTTGCTGTGGAAAGTTTCCCCTCCATGGGGAAAATGTTTTCCTGGAGTCTGAGGTGCAACATCTGGGAAAAATGAGAAGAGATCCTAAAGAATGAAACATGTTGTCAGGGTATTTGGGTAAGTATGTTCATAACAAACATAGGTTCAAGTCACCTAGCCTGAGTGAGGCAGAGTGCCCACCACCAGACTTAGGAGAAAGCTTGCCCTTTTAGAGGCATTCTCCTGGAGCAAGTGAGCAACAGAGTGTATTGCTTGGTGGTTCGGACAGTGGTATTCTGCATAAGAGTATGATGGTAGAAAACAGCATCTGTTACCTATGCCTTATACAAACGCCCAGATTATTGGGGGTGGCACAGAAGACAGAAGCAAAATACTTTCATATGCATGTAATTTAAAAAAAAAAAAATCTGACATTCTTATCAAATTCTGCAGAGATATTCTCGTTTCATCCAATTAGCAGTGGCATAAAGATATTCTCTAGACTAGCAGGCCAGATTTTCGTGTCTGAAACTGTAGTTTTCGGAACGGCACTCACTGTGGAACCTGCAGCTCTGTAACTGGGGTTGCAAGCTCAGCTCTTCTGCATTTGTCCTCCAAGTGCATGTCTTGTATGGAAAAGTGTTGGGTAGGCTTTTTTGCTGGGTGTGTTACAGATATTGATTGCAGAAGCTCACTATCAGGAGGAAGCCATGGAAGAAGAGATTTTGGGAAGGGTGTGTGTTGCATCTGAAGAAAAGTAAGGTGAGAATTTCAGTGTTGACCGAATGAACTCTTCGGTCATTGACATCAATGTGAATTTTATCACTGTCTCAATTTGCTGTGTCCTCTTGAAAGTTCCATTCTCGAGAGAAGCACAGCAGCCTTGTCTCTGGCTCTGGTCACTTGTGTACTGTTCTTGTGACACGTAGCTGTGAGCCAAGTTTAATTGGCTAGTAAAATTGAGTTTACAGCTGTGTTGTTGAGTGGGTGATGTGCTAGCAAGGATGCCTAAAATATAGTCAAAGTTGTTCCTTTTCTTCTACGGCTTGTTCAGAGAGAGCGTTTGAGAAATATTTAGTGAATACTTGGAAGGCACATGACAAAGTAGCGCTGTACCTGTTTCTTTAAAGCTCCCCCCTTTTCCCCCTGTCTCTGATCTGTCCTTGTGTTTTGTGGATTAGAATTTTGCTCCTCATTACTGAGAGTTTATCTTTAAATTTTAATCTGGTGAATGTGTTCTAAGAACAACTAGTCTGATACCCCGTTGCATCGTGCCTGCACATCATAAGCTGATTGTTACAGTTGTTCTGTTTTGAGAGAAGCCAAAGGGCCAGATCAGAACATGTGAAGTAGAAATGTAGGCACAATTTTAAAGGAGCTATGGCTGAATACTGAGATGTATGTAGAGTGGTGGTGGTGGGGATGAAATTGCAGCTGAACGAACTGTGGGAATCTTGTTGGATTTTTCACAATGATTTGACAACTGTCTGCTGTCCCGGAGCTCGGACAAGACCGGTCCACAGGTATTCTGTCTGTGTGGCAGAAAACAGATTGTGTGAATTCTCAGTGCTGCTTGCAAAGTACCTACTTTAACTCAAAGTTGTTGGTAATTCATTGCTGTTTGAAGTAGAAGTCTTGCCAGTTAAGTTTACAAGAAAAAAAAAACTTGGAGACTGGCTGTCAGTTAAATCCCTTACAAAACCCCACCATTTTGGAGTTGATCTTTCTGTTTCAGAGGCATGTTTCTGTGCCCATTCTTTCTCCCACTTGAGAGACAGTCAGTAGCTGTAGCTGCCAGATGCTAAAAAAATTGTAAGGGATGGAGATGCTGAAATGGCATCCCTTTGGTACAACTAGTGCATTCCAGGGGCAGCCATAAATGCCATCTATCAGAGGCAGGGAGCCATTTCACTCTAGCACAGCCGGTGTAGTGTAGCTGGAAGAGAGGAGGGGGAGGATAAATCCCACCTCACGGCCAGCAGGGGAATTGTGAGCATTGCAACCTTCCAGTTAGGATACAGGATAGGGCAACTCGAGAGAGATGTGACCTGCCACAAATAATGCATCTAGACTTTAGGTGAAATTTATAGCTGTGTATTTGTCTGCCTGGGTATATGATGTTCAATGTAACTGTGGGAGACAATGTGTCGCTTGGCTGTGCCACTTGCTCAGCTTTCATAGCAAAACCCCCAAACAAACCAAAAAACCACCACCACCAAGAAACTTCCCTTTTTGGCCACGTGCCAGGCATAACAACCAGGCATGAAAGCTGCTTGGCACCAAGGACTGAGGGTTTTTTCTCTCCCCTCAACCCATGCATTTTGATGATTTACTATAAGGTCTTTTGTACTCTGTAAGATAATTACTATGCTAACTTTGTTAAAAAAGAAACAAAACAAAAAAGGGAAATTGACACAGTGACTCCTTTTAACAGGATTATAAGGAGCAAGAATGCTTCCTTCTTGTGCCTGAAAATACTCTTTTTAGCCTGCTTCTCTGCCCACATGGAGAGGACAAATTAAAGAACACCTACAAGGCTCCATGCACCCTTCCCAGATCTAATTCTTGAGACCTCTCTCATGACCTCCTGTGGAGGGGCATCCTGCTGAGGGGGAGCCTGATTGCTCTGCAGAAATTGTTTCATGCTTCCGAAGTCAGGTGCTAAGTCTCCACTACTGTGGGAGTAGACAACTTAAAAACAAATGAGTTTTTAGTGATGAATGATAGAGACCAGGCTGGTGGGTTTCCATTTTTATCCCCACATTTCTCCCTCCCTTTCCCCAAATTTTTGCTGTCATCATCACCACATCCAGCTGGGATTTGTGAACGATTTGGCTGGCTCTCAGCTCACTGTGGTAGGTACTGCTGAAGCCAAGAGGAAAGACTTGAGAAGAGGTGCAACAAGAGGAGAGGCTAATGTGTATAGAGGTATTTTTCCAGTGGAATCTATTTCTCCTCTGCTTCTTTCTTGTACCCTCTTCCATACTTCTCTTATTTTTGTTACCTAGAGACCTATGTCTTTAAAGCCACGCACAAACATGGACAGCCACTCTACTCCAGTAGCAATTCATCATGGCCCTTTTCATATGCTTTTTACAATTCTGTAGATAAATGCCTCAATTAATTTTCCATTTCAGAATTTCAACTGAGCTGCAGCTGGGTATAGAGGTAGTGGCCTACTTGGCAACAATTTTCCTTCATCCTCTTACACACCAGAGCCACTCTTATCTTCATTTAACTTTGCCATGTTTTATTTAGACTGCAGCCTAACCCTGCAAATCCCATGAAACAGGCATGTCTTATTAACCTCGTGTACTACTAGATGCTGCATTTTCGCTAGTGGTAACTGTGTAGTACTGCTAAGAAAGCAGGGCAGTGGAGAAACTTGATGAGAGTGTGCGGATAAGGTCACAGACAGGGTGGACACATAGGCTGGTTGAAAGAGTATATTTTTGTTGTTTAATTTTAACTTCTTGTTTTCAAGTGTGTAGGGCTGTGTATCAAGTACTCAACTAGCAGAGCTACTATTATGGCCAAACTCAACTGACTTTTCAAGATAAGAGTTGGAACGTTCATTGTATTCAGCTGTAGAAGTAGTGTGCCTCCTGACCTCCATCCTCTGTTTTTTGGGGTAGCTGAGCTTTGCTGGGGAAGGGCCCAGGGTTACAGGTATTATGCTGCTCAGATGTAGAGGGGAGCTCTGCAAGTTAAACATGGGGGACATGAGACCTTGGGCTGCTGAGCTGGCGGTAAAACTGTCCCTTAGGAAAGTGGTGCAGGTTGCTTCTTTCTGACTTGTAGTACCTCTTCCTTACCCTTCTCAGCACCATGCAGGTTGCCCTGGTGACACATTTGAAGAAATGTGGGGGATGGATAGCATTTTTAACTTCCTGCCTTTTCTGACCATGCTATCTGTCCATAAAGACCTGAAGATCAGTAGAATCTTGATTCTTAATGTTGCTGTGGGTCATACTGCTGCTCCTTAATGCTGCTTTTCCTGCTCTAGTGTGGCAAAGATGATGAGCTCAGGTTGTAACATGTCTGAGAGTGCAATGCTCAGCTCCCTATAGCTAAATATGCCATTACACACAGACAATTTCAGTTTAGTTCCTGTTCATCAGATCTTCAGTGGTGGCCCAATATTCAGTAGTGTGGTTGGTGGTTTGTTGGGTTTTTTTGGTTTTTTTTTTGTTTTTTTTCTTCAGTACCTTGGATTCCCAGATTACTTCTCATCCAAGCACTAGCTAGGCCTCCTCTATTTCTAAAATCAGATAAGTTGGTGTAATTTTCCCAGCTGTAGGCAGCACTGGGTTGTAGACTTTATATAAAGATGCTTATTAAATGCCATTTTTTCCCATTTCCAAATGTATTCCACTGTGAAGTTGAATTATTGAAGAGCTACATATAGTCTGAGAAATAACACCCAAACTGTAGAAACAAAACATGGAAGAGATGTAGGCCAAATTTCATCAGTACAGCATTTTTAACATGAGGATATTGTGTCACTGTAAAAAGACTGAGTGGCTATTCCTTTCAGTTAATATCAGCTTCATATTAGGGAATTGTTACCAGTATAATGCTGTCTTGTTCTTCAGAAGGTGTCTAGTGAGAAATGTATTAGCTGGGAGCTATACATACTTGTTGAAAGAATCTGACTTAGTCTTGCAGAATGCATGTGCATGTTTTTGTAATGAAGGGCTGAGTGGGTCCTCAGAATTGCTTTGGGATATGGGAGGGCTTGTTTGCTTTACATCTCTGTGGGGCAGGTCATTTAAAACTGAGTTTTAATTGAAGCTATACCAGCTTACCCAGGCAGGAGCTCCCCCTCCTGCCACATACTTAATAAAAATGAAGCTTGACTGTTTTACATCACATGCAGTTACCGATATCTATATTAGATTTGCACCAAAGGGTGACAGTGTTTCTAAATCAGAGCGGGAATATGAAGAATCTGCCTTGTCAGTCAATACAAAGGTGCCTAGAGACACTAAAAAGCCTAATGTTGCCCAAAAAGTGTTTTGTGTATTCAGAAGCTGATAAAGAAGTTGCCATGAATTGGCAGCTACTGAGCAGAAATGGGAAATGCCAGTATCAGTCAGAAATGTGATGTCAGACAGGAGCATGGATGAATTTTTAGACCTAGTTATTTATGCCTCTCCCTTCATTCCCTTGATGTTAAATTGAGGCTTGGTCTTACTCTGATCTCTCCTGTCATGTGGATTCCTGCTTTGGCATCCTGCCTTTTGATGGTGATCTAATCTTCCCATGACCTAAACTTTCCTCTAAACTGTATCAGCACTGTAGGTGTCAGAAATGTGTGGTTGCCCATCTTTTAGAAAGCTTTTGAGATTAGGATCCAAGCCTCTCATCCGAAGGACATCAGCACTTGGTGCTATCCCTGCAGCACGGGCACAGGAGTGCTGGCATCCGCTTGTGAGATTCATGGGCCATGTGGCTCCCAGTCACACTTGCAGGTTCAGTAACCACACTGAGAGCAGGCAGTGATGTGCAGTAACACAGAGAGGGGCAGGCTGGCTGCACCTTTGGCTTTTTTCTCTGCCTGGGTACTACTTAAACTGCAACAAGGGACCAAATGTATTAGGCCAAGCTAGGACTGTGACTGTACGGTCAAATAAAGGGCTGGCTGTACCAGAAATGGTGTACCTGCATTGACTTTGAGATAACTAGTCTGGAAAATAACCAAGGAGAAGTAATAGTGTGGACTTCAGAGATAACTGCCCAAAGATGTGGGGGATCCTGGTACATGCTTGGCCTTGTAACCCTGATTAAACACTGCAGGTCCATTAATCATACTAATTTGAGGTACATAACTGAATTCTGTGCCTGCATTAGTACAGTCTTCTCACTGGCTTTCTACAGTTAGGAGGGAATAGCATGTCTGTTGGATAACTGAGTTTAAGGCGCCTCCTGAAAATGATTCAGAAGACCTCACATCTCGATGGGCAGTTTGGGGAGCCTGGAATGATGTACTTCAGTGCTCACATCCAAATTTGACAAGATGAGCTTTAACTGAAATTTGTGCTGCTGCATCTATGTCACAGTGAAGGCCTGTGCTGTTAGCATCAGGACAACATAAATACCTCATCTTTGTTGCTTTGAGCCACTGTGAATAGTAAGTGGGGTACGTATGTTATGAAATAGAGCTGCCTACATTTTTATCAAATGTTTTATGAACGGCCTCACTTTTTACAACTGGGACAGGAAGTCGGAGGTGGCTGCGAAATATGTGTGTGCAAGTTTGGTGAGGACAAGAAGGTGATACCTGAATTTCAGATCAAAATGCTAGTCTTTCTCTTTTCTGTAAGTAGATACTGAAGTCCCAACCTTTGTAAGGGCCCATCCTGTGAATGATGCTAAAGCTGAAGCAGTTTCATTGTGCTGAAGAACCATGATAAGGTGTTAATCCACTGCTCTTGAGGACAGGAATGAGAGAGACCCATTCAGGAAGACATATTACTTTTGAGGATAAGCCCTAAGAAAATCAATCCACAGCCAGCAGAAAAGGCCACTTCCATGTTGGTTGGAACTGCATTTATCCCAGGAATTTTAGCCACACTGGTCTGTAAATTGCCATAAATTTTCAGGTTTATAGTGGTGCTCTTTATACACTAGTGCCGTTTACTTTATTGTTTGATTATTGTGAGGGGTTTTGTCCTATGGGAGTGTGTGTGAGGTGTGTGTGTTGGGGTGTTGTTTTTTTTTCTTCTATGCTCCTATGTAACACCTATATTATTTGGTATCATGCTTCCATATCTCGGGGAACCATCAACGTTTCATACATCAGATTTGCTGCAAGACTATTGTTCATTTCAGAATTCAGAAATCTATATTTAATTTTAAAGTATTTACTGTTTTCATAGTAATTATGTCCTTTTAGTAAATTAAATGGCTTTAATGTTAATGAACAGCAAATTAAGAGAGGACAAAGAACAGAAACACTCAATTTCCTGGTTGTTCAGTATTAACAGAATAATCCTGAAGGCATTCTCCTAGTTCAGCTGATAACAATTGATGACCTTGTATAGGATTGGGAATATATGGGTTTTGTTCCTGACTCTGTACATGCTCTCAGTTTAATCTGACTGTGATCTCTAGATATTTCTTGGATATAAATAATGCTGCCACAGCAGTAGGGAGTTCATCCTCTCATGACAGAGACTGTGTTCCTTCTCTGGTACCTGTCACTACTTACTTGGACCAGAGGAGCAGGGATGCCTGACTGTGCTTTATTTTCTAAACTTTTGCCAATGGTAAGTCCAAGGTTGATATTCAACATGCCCCAATTGAGAGGTTGCTATTCATGAGCTGTTTTAAAGAAGTGGACACTGAGGAAACAAAGTGGATGGTGTTAATTTTCTCAGATATCTGATCAAAGGTTCCTTATGTAAGGAGAACATGGTAAAAGAGAGGACCCCAGGAATTTGCTTTTCTGTTTGTTCTTTTGGAAAGGGAAAGTGAAATGCTCCACGAACCTAATTTTTCCTTATTTAAACTTCTCTAATTTTAAATGAGAACATGATTTTCTCCATTTTGCAGCGGAAGTGGAAAGGGAGTTAATTCTCAGCATGCAGCAATCTTCTAGCATTTCCTCAGTGGTAACTGTTGTGTGCTACATTGACTGATAATAGTTTGAAGTGCCATATACAAAGCAATCGTGTTTTATGGGAGGTTTGGTTTTTTTAAATTCACAAAAGACTGGAAAAAAGTAAAGTTGTTGCATATTTGTGCAGTACTTTACAGAAGAGTGGAGAAGTAAAGAAAAACTTGAGGACTTTGTGAGAAGAAAAATGGAAAGAGATGCAGTCCTGGAATTTGGTCCTAATGGAATTAGTGTGAGCAAGACCAGGACCTGAGTATTTCAAAAGATATAGAGCACTTTAAAGACCTGCTCTTGTTGTCTGACTGCAATACAAGTTGTTCATAGTTAAAGGCAGAAAATTAGCTTTTTTCTAACTCTTGCAAGATTTAGTTACTTTCGGTTAGTATTTTACGTTAAAAAAGCCTAATGTGTTTCAAATTAGGGTAAATTGAGGTTTTGGATAGGAGCTCTCTAATAAACATAATCAAGAAAAGATGTTTCATGGAGTAAGTCGCATAATATATGGATTTGTTACTGTGCTTTTCTTCCTTGTCTCCCCCACCCAACCAATATTAGAATAGTCGAGTTATTTTTAGCTTTATAGGGTTTCTATTTTATTTTAGTTTTTTTAGCCACTTACATATTGGAGTGGTATCTTGACTTCTGAAAAGTTCCTGGTAGCTGGAAACCCTGGTGAGCTCAGAGGGGCAAGGAAGTGTTGGGGGCGGAGGGGGAGTGAAGGGAAAGGAGAGTGCTCGGCACCCACTGCTGTTGGTCTGCATGATGCCTCTGTGCTCTGTGAGAGCAGAATTTGAGAGAATGGTATAACAGATATCTTTTGAAAACTGCATTTTGTACTGGTGTCAAGGCTCGGGTATTCAAGTCAGGGAGCTCCACAGCTGTGAACGGGGTGCCGTGGGTCTGCTGCGCGGGTATGTGGGCACGATGTTTGTTGGCCAAGCCTTTCCACAGCTCAGTGGTAGATATGACTTCCATTTCTCTCCAGTGGGATTTTCCACACACAGGACTGCTATGATGCAACTTAAAATTATCATCTTGGCAGTTTCTTATGCTATTTACTTCTGTTTATGGACTTGTTTAACATGAAATGGAATAGGCCTTTGCAGAAGACAAAGGGGCGAAATTTCTGTAGGTTACTGCTTTTACAGCTAAAATACATCCCTGTGGAAGCGTTCTGCAGCCTTGTATGGCTATGTGAGGAATCACCAGATTGCAGACTACTTGCTTAACCGTAAAAAATCCTTTCTGTTTTAGACATTGTACCTAGTGGCCTAGGCAACCTGTTTCTTGGATTCATCTCATGAGTGATGTGCTAAAAGCTGCAAATGAAATATGACATAGAAATTACTTTCTGGGATGAGACCTGAAAGGCATTTTAATGTGTTGAATCAAGAACAGGCTTAAGCCTTAAATCCAGTGGAATCTGTCAGCAGAATGATGGCTGCTTCCCACCCAGGCAGAGTATTTACCAAAGGGCTGCACTGCACCAGTTTGCACATTTGGTCCTGTTTTGGAGTGTGCCACAATGTATTTGACAGTAGACAGGATCATGTGTGTTCTGAGCCCAGTTTGTACAGGTACAGTAGGTGATCTTCTGCTCTGTCACTGTAAAGGGAGCCTGAGGATTTCCTCTTCTGAGGAAGGAAGGGAGAATGACTTTTAATAGTGTTGCAACAGTAGTTGCTGTGATGGGTCTTCACATTGGCCTCTCCGGTGCCAAGATAGCAAGTGGGCCTAAACACGGGGAAGACTTAGGAATCAAGCCCCAAGTGGTGGTTTGAACTCTGCCTGGGTTTTACACCCTGCTCAGTCTGCTGCATCTGTTCTGCCAGGTACAAGAGCTTGCACAGAGATCTGGATTGCTCCAAAAGAAATGAGGAAAAAGTGTTTAGGAGGTTCTGTCTGAACATCAGGAAACGTTTTCACTGTGAGGGTGACTGAGCACTGGCACAGGTTGCCCAGAGAGGTTGTGGAGTTTCCCACCTTGGAGATACTCAAAAGCTAGCTAGATGTGGTTCTGGGCAGCCTGCCCTAGGTGGCCCAGCTTGAGCAGGACCAGATGACCTCCAGAGCTCCTTTCCAACCTCAACCATTCTGTGATTCTGTTGCTTCGTTTCCCTCACCCAGATTCTACCAAGCACTCTTGGCTCTGCCAGAACTGGACACTCAGACAAGGAGAGCATAGGGAGTGCATGTGTTTGTTTTCTGTTTGTGTCTGAAGTTGCCAGGAAGGAGTCAGAGTTATTTATCCATTGAACTGCAAATCCCCTTCTTGAAGTTAAACACGTTTCTAATTGTGATTAAGAGGAATGACTTGTACCGTCTTCAAACCTCTGAGATTTATTTTTGCATTGTCCTCTGAAAGTTGACTTTATATGTTATTAAGTAGCAAAGGAGATGTTCTGTGTCAAATTTTTTAATATGAACATGAGGAAAATAGCCATAACAAAATTCAGAACAGAGACATTTCAGTGCTTATTTGTGTGTAAGAGCACTGGGAACACCTTACACATCTGACATTGCTGCCAAGAATAAATGTGAAAACAATTGCATATAAAGCCTGGCTGGCAGGGGTTAGCGTGGGGAATCAGAGGTTCACATTTATTCTGGAAGATGGTGTGAAGTTCTAGCTGTGCAGGTATAACTCTCCCTAGAAACAAAATGACCTTAATATGTAGTAGTGTGTTCAATGTTTAATTTAAAAAAAAAGCCATAAAACCTCTGAATGTATATACATACATCAAACTTCGTTATAGTTACAATTGCACTGGATACCAAGTGGTGTCTCTAATCCTTCTCTTTCTGTGTCCCTTAAGTTTTGCATAATAAATTCACAAAATGCTATAGAAGTGGATGCCAAAAAAGATCTCTGGTGGAATTTTGTAAGCATGCCAGAAAACATTCTATGGATAGTAACATGGGAGAGTGAATTAAATTACAATACTAAATGCAGGGTTTAGTTGAGAACACCAAAAGCATTTCAAGTTGTGGGAGAAGAGGAGGGAGGGGTAGTTGGGCTTCCCAGTAATGCCAGACTACCATTCCCTGTGGTAATCAGTGGAGTCCTCAATGCAGACTCTGTAAACATTAATAAAACAAAAAGATTCCAGTGTTCTAATATTACTTCTGGAAAAGCCTTGAAGACCTTACATGTAGGTTGTGTAGTGTTGATAAAATACATGAAATAATTTCAGACAGATACTAAGAGCTGGAGCCACAGTTTTGGTTATTAATATCAAACTGTACAAATGGTTGCTGAAATGCTTGTAATTAAAAATATAGCAAGTGATTTGATTGTGACTTACAACTATATTTTCACCTGTAAACTTGAAGTATGGGTAACAAAAATAATGTTCCACTTTAAACATGCTAAGTGGGACCACTGTATGCTTCCAAAACGGTCTGTTGGCATATAGGAATTGGGCCCTTACATACAGCTCCCAGTTCGCAAGCACAGTTTGTTTTCCCTATGGGACATATCTAGTGGTATTGCTAGCCTGAGCAGTGCAATGTCCTAGGGCTCTTGTGCCTGTGTTACTCTGCTCATAAGAAAGTAAATACAAAGTAATGAGTGGATTATTGTCTGTGCCCCACCTGCTTCAGAGAAGAACCAAGCAACCTCTGAAGGAACTGTCCAGATCTGTGTGAGTCAGGAGTAGAGATATGCATGAGAGGTAAATAGAGACTAATACTGAATTTAAATTAATGAGACCCAGACTGTGGAAATGAAACTAAGGAAAATAAAGTAATGCAGTGGTAGGAGAGCTTTCTATCTCACAACTGAAGTTGGATTTCTTTACTCTTTATGGATATGCAGCTTTCAGCTATTCAAACAAAAATAAATTTAAGCAGTACAATAACAAGTCCTTGTTTCTTCCTTCCCTGCGCTGTTTTTCCTTGAAGCGTCTTTCCAGGGTAATGTTTTTTTTTCTGAATTGAAATCCAGATGTCAGCTTGTCTATCAATAAATAACAAAAAGTAGATTTTTTTTTTCCAAGTTGCATGAATTATGCAGGTATGTAGAGTTTATAACATGTTTACTTAATCCTCGGTTGCTGAAATTCTTACAAGGTGTTTTAGGAGGCCACTGGCTTACTCTACTGATCATAAATAATTCTTTTTTAAGGAGGTATGTCTAGGTTTTCTTAAATTGGGTTTGATTTCTGAATCTATAGAGCTGAATCAGTAGTGGAGAACCTGGAGCCTGAGTTTACAGAGAGTTGCTCTGTAGATTAATTGCGGGAGGTGTCCTTGGTTAGGGGGAGAGGGTGGGTAGCCTTAAGTGTATTTCAAGAGCAGTGCCATAGTGGCAGTGGCTACCTCTGGAACCAACAGCTTCATCCTTTCAGATGCCATTCCCATTTCCCTATTGATGATGCTGTGACTGGGTACACAAGGAGCCGTGTATTAGTCTGAAGTCATGATCAGTGTCTTTAATCTTTGCAAAGGTTGGAAGTCCATTCTCCTCCCTGCTGGTTAGAGAGCTTTTCAGCTGATGCTGTAACCTGAGGAACATTGTATTTTGTTTTGAGGCTGGCTAATGTTACCAGGCTCTACTAGAAGCTTTTTCTCCCCTCTTCCCCCTCTCTGCTTTTTTTTTTTGTATGTCTCACTTTACAAATCTTTTTCCAAATAGTCCCAATCTTAGCCCTCATCAGACCACACAAGTCAAGAGGCTGATTCCCTCTTGGGCTTGTCAGCAGTCAGCTTATTCAGGACAGAATGTGAGCTGTGACAAGAGTGGGGGAGGCACGTTTTTAGCCCACACTTGTAGATCGGTGTCATGGGGGGCCAGCAACACCATGCTGTTTGGCAGTGAGGGCTCATTATGTGCCTGTCCCCTGTGGTCCCGCAGCAACGGCTTGAGGCTTCTGTTCACAGTGAATGCATTCAGGGAGGGGAGCGCAGCGCTTGGCATCATTCAGCTCTGAATGCTTTCATTGAAACCTTAGTGAGAATGCTTTCCAACTGAGCCCTGTCGCATCCTCCATTTGAATTTCTTGGGATTTTGTGAGGGTGTGGAGGGTGGGATACAGGCTGTGACAGCCTAGGGTTGCACAGTGTGAGTACTTTTGAACAAATCCAATAGTCCTGAACAGAAACAATGCCTGCTTTTTGAGTTTGGGATGTTCTATTTTTAATAGGTGACAACAACAAAAGAGGTTATTAGCTATACTTCAAAGCTCCCCTAATGTCACAAATCTGACTGTAAAGATATGTATTGAAACAGAGCATTTACCAGCCTGGAGAAGTGCCATGGTAAATGTTAGACCATGTTGCTTGCTCCTGGCTGTAAATGTTCAGAAGCAGCAGTGTTCCCAGGGGGCTGAGGCTGATCAAGGCCCACAGAATTGTATTGTACTCCATACCAACTTCAGTTGGCTTCAGATCCATGAGGGTTTCTGCTATACCCACATCACCAGTTGCCTGGCAGTCAAGTGACCCATCAGCCTCTGGACCCAAGCCAGTACCTTCCCTCAGAACAACTTTGCAATGTGCAGCTGTATCAGCTTGAGCTAGTGCTGGTGTGGTAGGTGCCTTTTGGATCACCTTGTGAGGGAGCAGCCAAAAGCAGGTCCTTTGGCATCTGCGAAAGCCACAGTGAGTGGAGTTGGAGCTCTTTTCTTCTCACGTAAAGCTACACTCAGCAGTCCAACAGCTTCCATCCTGACCACAGCTTCCTATCTTCCCCATGCATCTTCCTGCACTCACCACCCCCTCAAACCCAGTCTCTTGTCACCTACCCTTGGTGCAAAATACCAAATCCTGGGCAATCCCTGCCTCAGCCAATGCAGACAGAGTCTGTTGAACTGGAGGTGTAGCGTATGCTGAAGTATACAGATTCATTTATAGTTTGTGTAGAAAGACAGACACACAAATGCAGAGTTTAATGAAATTTAGCAGGTACGTTTGCAGCAGACTTAAGAGAAAAAGGCTGTGTATTACAGGCTTGTCATAACACACATTCTTCCACTTGAGCTGTGTTGGCATAGTTAAACAGTGCAACTGCCCCAAGGCTGGAGAAGAGAGGTTTGCCTAGCGAAAAGGTGTCCCATGCACTGCCATTTATCCTCATACTGTATGTGAGACAGTCATGACAGTGTAATTCTGTTCCCACTGAGAGTTGGTAGATTCTTGTTGCTTTCATTAATTTGTTTTTGTGATCTTATTTTTCTTCCTCCTCCCCTTTACACACCCCAAATATTTACACTGTGCTAACCAAACATAAGCTGATCTTGCAACTGGAGTGGAAACCTACAAACAACTTTGCTCCTGAAATTATTCCCAGCTGAAAAACTGAGGTGTGCTCCTGCTTCCTGCCCTGGAATAAATGTTCTTTCATGGCTGCTCTAATGCTCTTAGACTTCTTTGACTGTATGGAGGTTGAGGGCACTCAGCATCCTCTAAGATAAAGATTTTAACTTTTGTGGTGCATTTTTTTGTTTGTTTTTATGTGTCTGTAATATTTTTGTACAAGTATACAAATAGTATAAATGCATCTAAACTATTGTACATGAGAAATGTGTAGCATATGGGGGCATCAGAAGTGATACATTTCTAGAGAGAGAAGTGTATTTACATACACAAATTTCACTTCTAAAGAAAAGTCTTTGATATGCTACATCTCATTTTAAGTGTTCCAGGGATCACAGGCAATAATTACAAGTGATTCCATGCACACAAAAGAAATTAAGCAAAACCATAATTAAACAATTTGATAATTAGATCATTAACAAGCTCTTAATATAACTGTGTTAATGGAAACAGCTATAAATACCAAACTATATCTGGTTACCTCCTGGTATTACATCAAAGCTGAGGAGCTTTCACAAGCAAACATAACCCATCCTGAAATAATGTAAAACTGTTAGAATAAAATTTCAGTGGGTTGCACTGGGATTTTTCTTTTCTCAGTTCACATTATTAATAAAAACTAAACCAAGTGCTAATAAAAATAATGAATAAAGTCACACACATCCAAAGTGGTGAGTATGGTGTCAATTAACCTGAAGCTGGGATTAATGCACAGAGTGAGGTAGAACATCATGGCTGAGGGGCTGGAGAAAGGTCAAAGAGTATCTGCTGGGTTTGGGAGCTGTGCACCTGATCAGCCCGCTGAGCCTGAGGCTGGACTGTAAAAGGCTACACAAACCAGAGGAGGGAGCGTGGCCATTGTATCGCTGGCAGGAAAGGAGCAGGATGGTGGTGTTTTTCCCTCTCTGAGGGGAAAAAGGATTTCCAAGAGACTGAGTCACTGAAATGTATGTTGATCTTGGATGCAATGGGAGTTTGAAGAATCCTGAGGCAGGAGCAAGCAGGGCAGCCGTTCTGTGGGTGAATGGCTTGGGCTGAGGAGGAGGTGGTAAGTGATAACAGGCCAAATGTTACTGAGGGGGAAAGATTTAGCAGATTGAAGTGAGACTGTGAGAGCCTGCATGGCTAGACAGCAGGGGACACTAGCTGCCTGTGGAGCAAGTGGCTGTCAGCACCTGGTATGTGGCTACTATTTAAAGCAGCAGCCCACTGCAGGCCTGGTATGTGTCAAGGAGGATGTTTCAGACAGGTGCTGTCAAACCTCAGAGCTGCTTACAGGGTGCTCTTATGCAACTTCTGTCCACCCAAAACGCAGCATGATGTCTTTTGGGAAAGCACGGTGGCATACAACACATTAATAGAGACGTTATGATCTTCCTTCTAGGTCAGCAATTCCATATCTTTGCTGACATCATCAGTAGACCTTCAAATTTTTTGTATCAGAAATTAGTTGGGGAAAAAAAAATCCTTCTATAGATCGTTGCCGTGATTTCTACTCTCCCCCTCCTTCATCACCGAATTCACATCATCATCTTCAAGTAGGTATCTCATCTTCTCCCCCTGCAACCTCAAGGTTTGAACAGTGATCTGGGACTGTTCTCCATGGTCTTAACTGACCCTCCAGCTTTCACACCACCAACTTGCTTGATCCTGGGTGCAACCACACGAAGGAAATATCTCCTAAAGAAGCGATGTAACAGCTCTGCACATGCTGAGGTGCATGTTCTTTAGTTCAGTTGGGATAAAAAGCTGGTGTAAAAGCCCAGTCAATACTAGTGTGAGATGTGACTGCTGCTGAATGGTAAGAGCAGGTTTATATGCAGCTTGGAATGCTCTACATGTACAAAGATTTGAGGATAAGCACAAAGGGGAGACTTGCTCCTATTTCCAAATTACATGATTTTAACAATGTTATCTATCTAATGCAAAATGGAAACAGAGAAGAGGCAAATTTCAGTTTTTCATGTGTCTCTGACTGAATGTATGTAGGAGAAACTTTGTTGTTACTGTGAAGTGATTGTTGTCTTTGTAATATATTTTCCCAGGGGTTAGGAACAAAATTCATTCTCTGTTTCCTAGATGGCACATGGATAAGCTCCATCTGATTTGAATAAAGTGGGCAGGACTTTACTTTTATTTGTAGTTTTGCTAAGATTAAGATTACTTGTGTTGCCTGGTGTTTTCATATTCAAGGACACGAAAGAATGTCAATTTAAAGTGTAATTTCAAATGTCTTTGTTAACCACAGTAGAACTCTTCAGGTTTTAACTGACTATAATTAGTGCTGTACAAGGCTTGCAAGAGACCCTGAATGAGTATTGCTTGAGGAGAGCATATCCAAGATGAACAAAAGGCAGCTCTGCTGAACCAGGTTGGAACCTCAGTGTGAAATGGATAAATTGGTAAAATTGTTTCCAAAAGCAGAGTGAATTAAAAAAAAAACCACAAAAACCCCACCAACAACCCAAAAGGAAGATTGGACATTGTCATGGTTTAAAGCTGGGCCGGCTATTAAACCTGTGGCAGATGCTGTCTGTTAACCCTCCCCCCGCCCCACCCAAAGGGAAAGGGAGAAGGGAGAGAGACTGACGGGTTGGAAAGTTAAAACAGTTTTAATAAACTATAATAATGGAAAAGAGTATAATAATAATAATATTGGAATAATCAAATATATACAGATATATACAAAACCAAGATCAAGCTCCCCCGATGTCGGCCACGTCACCACCGGCACTGCAGGGCAGGCTCCGGGAAGGCCCAGGCTGGGCCCAGTGACGGTCGAGAGCTGGATTCAGGGATGCACAGATCAGGATTGGGGGCAGCAGGAAAATGGACAGAGTCCTCCTTGGACACTGGCTAAAGGCTCAAGCCGCAGAAGCAGCCCAAAGCAGCAGAAACAGCCAAACACAGCAGAGGAAGGGAAGCAGCAAGACCCTTGTGATCCCCCCACTTTATGCCGAGAATGACGTATATGGGATGGAATACCTTCGTTGGTCAATTTTGGGTCACCTGCCCTGTCCGCTAATCCCTGTAGGTGCGATCCCCCTTCGTCTCTTCACTCGTAAGCAGTGAGGAATTTAGCAGTGACCCTGGTTTCTCTAAGAATAAGTACAGCAAGAGCCTTTCTGCATAACATCTCTACTGGTGCCTCAGTGATAACTACAAACTTTGAGCGTTATCAGTCCTAGAAGCAGACACTGTCTGAAAAACATGCAGTTATTTAGAAGAGACTTAGCTGAAAGTAAAAATCACCAAAAGGAAAATTGGCCTGGTTTAGGCCAAACCAGGACAGACATGCAAAGGCAAAGCTCTTTACCCATTGTAAAAGCCAACAATAACCTGTATCAATCTATTGATTTTTTTTTTTTTTTTTTTTTTTTCCTCTAAAACATTGATCTTGCATGCAATTTAAAGATAATGGTGTTTCTTAGAGTGGAGAGAAAAGCATGAGTGAGCATGCAGAAATGGTTTTAAAAAACAACAGGATACAAAAGTAAGCTGAGTAGGATAGAAAATTTTTGATTCTCTGACGTGTGTCAATGATGGATGTGCTGAAGATGAAAAGATTTGATAAAAAACGCTACATTACTGTATAGCTGTTTTGAGAATGCTAAGTTATGAAATAAACACAATAATTTTTCTAATGATTGTTTGCCTAAAATAAAAGGGATATGATTCTCATGTTCGAAAAGCAGTTACAAGAGGTTTCAACTTGCTACAAACCCCTATATAAATCAGGAGAACAGTAAGTATACAGGTATCACAAGTACTGTCCTGACCTTCACACTGTGAAGTTTAGTTACCATTCTTCAGGTATGACACCTGTTTTGAGAAATCACTGGTTACAGTGTCTATAGTAGCTCAGTGCTGGCATTCATCAAAGAATTGTAATGGTCTTCTCCCAGGAAAAGCAAGCTAAGCTTTGGAAATGTGGAAGTGTATCAGAACAGTAATTGCTACTGTAGCATGTTTACTCAGAGGTTCAAGTCATCTGTTGATTTGATGCTCATCAAAGCTTGGAATAATGGGTAAGTTTGAAAGGATCAAAGAAAAACTAATGTTATTACAGTATTTTAACAGCTCTGGTGCATGTAATCATAGGTCAGTCATGCTTTATGCTTATTGCAGATGGGTTTGGAAGGGTGGGTAACAGGATATCAACAACACAGAACATCTTCTTTTGTGAATGGCAATCAGAAGGATTTTATGAAAAAAAAAGGTATCACATTTGCCACATGGGTGAGGAGTGTGACTAAACATTTGGTTGATAAAGCTAACTGTTTGTAAGCTCTTGAAAACATCTCATTCTAACAATACTGAGGTCAAATTTGTAGCTGGGCCCCAGTTGAGTGAAGAGGCAGCAATAGCAACTGAGTTCTATGTGGTGACTGGAAACTTGAGCAGAAATGCATCTGTGATACATCTGGGTTGCATGCATGACATGAGACTGCTTATAGCAACGATGCAGAAAGTACTAGGAGGTCAAGGTGAATAGTCAGTTGAACACAAGCTCATAATGTGCTCTGGTGGTTAAGAAAGCAAATGCAATCCTTCAACATTCAGGAAGGAAAATACAAAGCAAAGAGGAGAGAATGGAGCTGCTGCTTTTTCCATTACAAGTGATGAGGCTTCTGCAATTCTGTGTTTGTTTCTATTTGTGCCATAAAAAGGGTGCTAACAAATTCTGCCCCTTTGACACCAGCTGAGTTTGTCTACAACACAGCTGAAGAAGCATCTTCCCTCCAGGACACCCTGTGCACGCTGTGGCCCAGATTCAGTCTGAGCTGCAGAGCTCTAGACAATTGTGTAGCAGAGCTCATTGGGCAAGGCTTGGATTTGCACCACCAAATGTATATTTAGATTTTCCTGCTGCTATTCCATCTCTTCTTCCCAACCCAATTAAAAATCTGGCTGCTGTCTAGCTATCAAATGCTAACACAAACACCTGTGTGCCAGATGTGTGCAGCTGTAAGTCCGTCAGTGCTGATCTATTATCAGAATCACAAGCCAATCCATGGAGCAATTAAAAAGCACTTTTTTTGGTTTTCCCCTTCTTCTGTCCCTCCTTCCCATTTTTAATCCTCCTATTTTTCCTGTGTTTTCTCTCTTCTGCTTCCTGCTGCTGCAAGTTTGTAAGGTTAGCCTTGCTCAGACTTTCTGTCGCTTTCAGATAAGAAAACAGAGAGCTTAAACCAAAGGAGCACATTTTTTCTGGCTGCAGAGTGGCTGGTTTATACTGACAAATGTTAAATTATGGAAGTCCAAATGTCAGTAGTATGTGCCAGCTCAAGAAAAATACCTTGAAAATACTAATATTATGAGGGCTACACCAGACAGGATTAAGCTTTGATTTTTCCTTCCCACCCCTCCCTGAATAGATCTGGACCCCTAGACATGTTCTGGAGATACTGACTGTAGAAAGCAGTTCTTCAAGTTTGAGGCACAAAAATGGTAATAGTTAAGGAGGTAGGATATAACAACACTGCAGAAGTTTTTACTGCAGTTGGTAAGACAGTCTCTTTACGAGGGTGTGCTGGCAACAGGCTAATGTAAGATGCCTCTTTCTTATTCCACTATGCTTTCCTCATGACCTCTGTCTATTCTTTTGCCCAAGTTCCCTACATACAGCTCTCCAGTTCAGGATTGCCTTCTCTCTTCTCTCCCCAATGTGTAGTTAGCAGTCCTTCTGGGGGAGAGTTCCTGCTGAGAACAGCAGAGAGTTTCAGAAGGACAAGAGGGAAATATGTACTTCTTTTCTAGCAAAGGAGATGAGAGAGTTTCATTTGCTTAGCTGGGCGTGGTAAGGGATGGCTTATATGAAGAAGACATGTTAGGCGTGAGGGAAGTCATCCGTGACAGAGGGTAAGGCAGTGTGGTCTTGCCCAGAGAAGGTGTCAGTCGCTGTATACAGAGCAATAGCAAAAGGGAGGCCACCTCACTGCGCCCTTGGTCGTGCTCATGTGCACCTTTGGCTTTTACTTATCAGAACACCGCTTGTGCTAGCGGAGATCCTGCCACCTTAGATAATTCAGATGATTCAGTCTTCACTTAGCAAAGCTGAGTGATTTTTATCCAAGAATTCTCAGCTCAGTTTGATGGTACAGTGCTACTAATTTATAGTCACAGTGTGTATCCTGTCATGCTTATTTGAGGAAAAACTCCCATTGACTTCAGTTTATTTGAACATACTTTGCTTTAACAGAAGTGATGCCATTGTAACAGTGAGGAGCTGTTTTTCAACTGTTGGAGCTCTGGAATGCCGAAAACAGCACATCTCTGAAATGTAGTCTAGAAGATTATAGGATATGTTTAAGTTAGGGTGCAGAGTCACTTGGAAAATAGCGCAAGTGCCTCTGGAAAGTAAATTTACATGTATAGTGTCTTTATTGGGCAGGAAAGTACACCCTCAAGAGAGAAAGGAGAACAGAGGAAAATTTTTTTTTTCCCTAAATAGAGACCAACCACGGACTAATAGGATTGTGTTTAGAGCAGAGATGTTTGCACAGTCATGGAAAACATGTGTTTTTTATCAGGGTTAAGGTTTCCCTCCTACTAATGTTTCTTAATTAGTTCTTTTACTCCCCGCCTGTGGAGAGCGAGAGTCTGGAAAACACACTTCTTCCTGGGCAGAACTTTGATCATTGCTTTCTCCTACTTCTCCCCTCACCTTGTGTGATGGATTACATGCCAGCAGTCATTGCTGCCTGAACTCTTTCAGAGACAAAAGAACCCCATGAATCTTCTGTGAGCATCTCCAAGCAGAAACTGACCTCTGTGATTTAGTTAGTATTGACTACTTTTTCCCTGAAGAGCAATGAATAATATTGGTCTTAAAGAACAAAATTTGATAAGAAAGTCTTGAGATCCATTGTGTAGTTGAGTTTTCTCTGAGGTAGAGTAATGACACAGGGTTACAATGTCTAACTTGCGTAGGGTATAGTTGACCAAATCAAATACAGTTGTGCACAAAATCTTGGAGAATGTCCTGTATTAGTGTCTGCCTGCTGTTTGTTTGCAAAATAGTATGTGTATGAGGTACTTGCATATGAATCTATGATCAGCTAGGTTCCGTGTAACATGTAAAAGTGCAAGTTGCTCATTCTATTTCTTGCATGCCTCTCTGTCCACCAGTTGAGCTCTGCCTGCTTGCATTATCTCTCCTTGTGAGCTTTGTGTAAATGTGTGTGTGAAACACTGTGCTTCATGCTTGAAGTGGTTGTTTGCTTTCTTTGTTGAGGAAGATGGGCACCAAGCTGGGTAGCAGGAAGGAAAGGATTATTCTGTTTTTAGCCTGCTTTCTTAGTGATAGAGTTAAAATGTCATGAAAACTATACAGCAAGGTACACATTCATGAAGGGAGATGAAAGAGAGGAGGATGCGTCTGCATTACCTTACATGATCATATAGTAGTGTCGTTCCTCCTCCTTCATGAGGTCAGGACTGCATTTACCCTGGTACAGCTGTCCATGTACTTCAGTGTTTCTTGACTAGTGCCTGTTTGCTGGGTACTTTTTCACTGGGTAAAGCAAGAATTCCTCAGCATACCTCTCTATGATGGGTCTCTAAAAAGCAAAACTTCCTTCCCTCTTCTGTTTTTCCCATGTGGGTTTTTAGTTCAGGACCAAAGATGAGGGATTAATTACTAGCTGGTTATAGTGGAGAAGATGAACAACCAACCATAGCTGGAATTGGTGTTTACTTGAGCTTGAAAACTCAAACATAACGTGAAAAGGCTCCTTGCAACAAAGCTCAGTATGCACTCTGTTTAGTTCACTGCTTGCCTTGAGCATCTATGCGATGGTCTGTATTGTGACTGATCTCCTGAAGCTTTCAGACCTCTTACATGCCTTCATTTGTTTATTGTAGGAATAGGAGTTTATAGTAATGCTGTTTATACTAAAGATGGGTGAACCATTATAGCAGTAAGAGAAACCATCATGAACCTTTGCCCTGAACTCAAACCAAACTCTTCTGTGATTTTTTTTTTTTTTTTTTTTTTTAAAAAGTTCTGTTTCAGTTTTCAGTGTCACTGTACTTTGTTCTGTCAGGACTGGAAACAAGTGCCAAAATATAAATGGTATTTCCCATGTCAACTTCGGATTTCACAAGCAGATCTGCTCTCATGCCAGGGAGTGTGGAGTTTCTTAGACCTCACAAGTTTCAGTAGTGAGTATAACCTTTCCAACTCCTGCTGCTTAGTGCAGCTAGCTCAAAGCGCTTATCCAGTGAAGTCTGCCCGTCACTATTTCATATGGGAGAAGATACTATCATATGCCTATGGGACAAGATACTGTTTATTGAACTAATAAGCATTCACAGGGGAATGTGTGCAGATGATTGCTTGCAGATGAAATACTGAAACAAAGTGCTGCGTAGCTGCATTTCCCTGCTATTCAAGCAAGGGTGTAGTGACTGTCCAGCTTTGGCCCCCTTCCTGCTAAATTTGTTGCAAGCCTGTCAGCCTCAGCTGATTCTTCTGTGAAATTGTAGTGGAGCTGCCCAGTACAGCTCTATCAGTTTTGTTTTGAGAACAAAAAGTGACTAATGTGTTTCTGTAACCTGAGTTTCTCCAAATTTATTTGCTGTTCTGTAGGCTTTTCTGTTTCATATTCCAGACTTGGATCCAGTGTTGAGCTATCCATCTAGCAGAGTCTGACAGATTAGTAGGGCCAGTCTTGGGAGTAATCAGTTCAGGTTGTGCCTGTTTTCCTGCTTTCTGCTTCTGAGGAGGAACAGTCTGCCTTCTTCCCTCCCTCCCTCCCTCTCTCTCTCTGTTTATTGTTGTATCAGCGAATGATCTGATGTTTGTTTTAACACTGAGATGAAGCTGAATTCACTGCTGTCCAGCACTCTTTAAAGTTGGTGTGCTACTTGAATATTTATATCATGCTGACATTTGCTTACTTTAGAGAAGGCTTTATTTCCTTGGAATATTTGTCAGAGTATCCAGGAATTTCCATGTTGAACTGATGCTGGATCTGAATGTTGTATATAGTTACCTGGGTTCAAGTCCAGTTGCCTAAGGGGAGTTAACTTTCAAAGAACAACAGCTAGCTCTGTGGCATTAGCTAGCTGAAGGAAGAGCTAGCAAGGATTTTTCATGGACTGATGTGGAGTAGCCTGGAAAGAAGACTCACACCTCACTTCAGCTATATAGGTAGCTTTGTCTACCTCATTGTGGTAAAAGTAGGGATTTCTTTCCTTGCATACCTGGCATCATGGATGGGGTGCCTATATCTGATGTGATCTGTTGACCTAGTTATGGTCTGGGACGGAAAATAAGTTTTGACATCTTTTGTGTCCTGTTTTTTTCCCCCTGATTTCCACCAGTCCTCTTCCTGAAGGTTAAGGGGGGAGGGCTGGTGCAGAATCCAGTTCCTGCCTTCCTGATACACTTTGATGCTCTGACCTGCTTTGTGCATAGAATAGAAATGACCAGCTTGAGGCTTGATCAAATCTCGGACTCCTGTTGTTTCATATCAGCTTATATGACTCTCTTGGGCTTCTGGGGCTAGAACTGCTCTTTTGCTGCTGTACATAAAGAGGCACCATGATTTATGAATCAATTAATCACTCCATGCTGAGGAGCTGTTCACGGTAGTTAAACAGTGAAAATAAAATGCTTGAGTACGTAATAAAGATGGATCGTAATGAATACGACCCTCTACCAAGGAATTCTCTCCCTCCCTATATTATACCCCGTACCCATTCTTTCCCAGTACAGAGAGTTAAACTATCAAGACATGAAATTTGTCCATCTGACATGGCATGGGGTTCATCAAATTACTTGATAAGAGTGGTGTCTATTTGTGTGATTTCCTCCCCCCTTGCCTTCCAGTCTGATTTCAGTTTGCTGCTAAAGCTGATAAAACCACAAAGGCAAAGAGAAAAAAAATTTACAGATTTTGATACTACTGATTGTAAATCTCTTTGAGTAGTCATAAGAAAATCCACCAATAAGTCTCTAAAACTTATGGAGGGGAAGGTGAAGTCTGCCCTGCCTGGTCTGTAAAACCAGAAAAATGTGGTGCAAACTTTCCAAGAAATCTTTCTATCACTGCACAGGAAAAATTTCCATCACATAACTCATTGCTTGCTCTGTGTAACACACGCACCATTGCTGTGCATTTCTGAAACTGCACAATACTGTAAGAAGTAGGTGAGTTTGGTGATAAGCTGCTGCTAAGACTGCTGTTTGGCTTCACAACTTACTGAAGCACTGTTCTATTTAGGCCATTATTGTTTTATTTTACATTAACAGGAGATACCCAAAATAGTGGTAGAACATTTCATTAACAGAAAAGGTTTTTTTTTCTCTGTCTGAAAAGTGTATTCTTGGTAAAAGAAATGCTGAAAAGCTCTTGAAAACTTTATCAAATATCTCTCTGTTTTGAATTCTGAAAGGGATTTGGGGAGAGTGATGTTACTTCTGTGTTTTCATTTTTTTCTTTATAGGAAGGCTTTGAAGTTTTACATTTTTGTTGCAGGGTATTTCCTGGATTTTGAGTACCAAAAGCTGGCATTGATGAGTAGATGGATTTGTGAATCTTGCTACAAGCCCACTGGTTTTAGAGGAGTTGCTCTTGATTTCACCTGTGTAACTAAGAGTAGATTTCATTCAAGCCAGAAATTAGGTGCAGTGGTGTGAAGCAGGTTAATTCCTTCTCTCTGCCATGCATTGAAGCTTTCAGTGGAATTATAATATTTGTCACTTATCAGTAAAAGTAAAAGAATTTTTTTTCCAACACAATCGAGTTTCTCATTTTTGTTCAGCTCTGTTGCTGGCGTACATTGACTGTCTCTAATGGCCTTTGTTTGCCTTCTAAGCTTATCTCATAAATTGGCTTTTGCAATGCACAATCAGCAGTAATAATGTTTCACTGTGGTGACCATGGTTAAACATTTCTCTCCTGTCCCCCCCTCCCTTCTCTGTTTGATTTTTAGGACCCAGGTTTCTCTTCGGTGATTCACGACAAGCTCCAAGTTCCCAATACCATTCGTAAGGCATGGAACGAGAAGGACAACAGATGTGATGTTTGTGCCACACACCTGAACCAGCTGAAGCAAGAGGCCATACAGATGGTGCTGACCTTAGAGCAAGCTGCCAACTCAGAACATTACGATGCCTCGCCAGGCTCTCCCCCACCTCTCTCCAATATCCCCACCTTAGTGAGTCCCCGGCACATGGGCAGCCTCCAGCCCAGAGACTGGGCATACATGCCTGCTCCTTATGCTACGTCTAACTATACAGGCTTTGTTTCCAACAAACACAGTGGAAAACCCAACAGTCTAGGAATTGTCAATGGTGTGGAGAAGAAAAATGGCTCTCCTGGACACCAAGCCAAGGTCAGCTTTCAAATGGCCACCAGCCCCAGCAATGGTAATGTTCTTAACTCTGTGGCTATCCAGGCTCATCAGTACCTTGATGGCACCTGGTCTTTGTCAAGAACGAATGGTGTCACTCTATATCCCTACCAAGTAAGTATTTTAAAATAACAAAACATATTTGTTTTCTTCCTATCAAAGCTTGCAGGGGCATGCTAACACTGCTTGCTCCTCTTGGGGAGAAGTAGAGCCATTCACATAATGAGCACCAGACCAAAGAGTGCTATGAATTTACTTTTCCCTGACAGGGGATTGAGTTGGGAGAAACACAGATCACAATCAGTATTAATTAAAACACCTTTTATAAATTCAGCTGTTTTATTAATAAGAGAATGAAACTGTTATTAATAGCAGATAACTGTTCACACGGTATATGCAATTATTCCCTCACACAGTTCACACTTGCTCTTGCTCATAATACTTAGTTGGAGCAACAGCTGGGAGGCCAACCACGCTTGTTTACTCATAAGTGGAAGGCATCACTGGTGCACCAGTGACTTCTGGGTGGGTGTTCAGGAAGTACCCAGAAGGTCCTTTGGTTCATCATGTGTGCATGTGATCCCGTAGTCTTTGTCTACAGATAGCAGGCACTACCTTTTTTGATGTGTTCTAAAGTTAAATACATTCTTATTGATACTAGTGTGTGCTGGTGGTCTTCTGCAGATTCGACTGATTCTTGGTGGTTTGATTTTTATAACTTCTCATGGATTCAGCAGGTCTACTAGTCTCAGAGCTTAGCAGTTCTGGGGACATTTTAATGTACTTCTCAGCATGTTGTTTTCCTCCTCTTTGGCCTGCTGTTTTCTGGTACACCACACCTGTAAGAACCTGTAGAACCCATCCACACCAGCTTGCCTAGAAGGGGCTTTTATGACAAGAGGTAGGCTTTCTGAGGCACTTAGCTGCAGGTGGTGGGATGTTCAGAGTGCCCAAGCACTGGCAGATCGCAACACAAGGCTATTCTTTTGAGTTCTTCCAGCCATGCCTGTTGGCTTCCTTAAGCACATAAATATCTTTTGAAATTGGTCTTTCTACTAAGTTATGAACAGATTGCAAGAGAGATCCCTAAATTAATATTTAACATTTATCAGTATGAGGGTAACTGACATTGCAGCCAGAAAAAAAGCAATGTTATTTATAAGCGTTAAGATATTGTCATGCACCAAAGAAGACTTGGTAAAACCAGAAGTGAACGACAGTTATTTTATCTGGAAAATATGTGACTTTATAGTTTTGTGGATCTATCCTCTAGTGAACCTGAATCACATTTGAGCAGGTCAGTATGTGATCACAGTTTGATCTAAGAAAAAAACCTAACCAAAGAATGTGCATTAAGAAAACTGAATAATTATTTCTTGTATTAGGAAAATCAATTCAGTTTTATTGCATTCACAATCTTTTAGGTTCGTCTTCTATGAAAATATGTTTTGTTTACTTTTTAATAATGTTCTTCATTCCTAGATGGTTCACTTTGTCTCAAAAATATTCACTAAGGAAAATCTAATATTCAAAATTTTCCAGGCTGATCCTGTAGTTTGGCTCCAGTTAGATTAAGGACTGTTCCCTACCATTTACCTCTCCTTTCAATTACCCTGGAATAGAAAAGATAGCACCTGGAGTCTGGTAGCAGATTCTGCACTCCACACACGGTGTCCTCCCCGCCGTGCCCCCCCCCCCCCCCCCAAGAAAACCAACCAAAAAATCAAAACAAAACAAAAATCCCAAGAAAAAACCCTAAACAACCCAAAACAACCAACAAAAAAAACAACCCCAAAAAAGGAAACAAACCAAAAAATCCCAAACAAGCCTAGCAATGTTGGTCTGTGGTGGACTGTGTTGATAGTAAATTTTATTCTCTTTAAGATTGCAACCTTCAAAGGTTGAAATTCTCACTTTACTCAAGTGTCACATTTAATTGTCCAGTCAAAGAATAATAATGATAGCTTTTTGTCTTCTTGAAAGGATTTTATTGTTTAGTTATGTAGTATCTGTATCAGACTGGGAATTAGTCAAGTAAGAAGAAAAACTTTGAAAAGTGATTTATTTGTAATTTGAAGTAGTAGGGAGAAGCAAGCTTTGCTTTTTCTGCTTTTGTGTACAGAAACCAGTCTTATTTGCTACACATTTTCAGAACATCTTAGATCTCTCTCTCATATAAATATATTTTTTGTTGTGTGCTTACTGTTGCAGTTATAAAACTCTGCTACGGAAGAGCACTAGGAAGATGAATCTGTTATCTCATCTTAATTAGAACCCTTCTTGATTTGAAGGTGAATTAAAAAAAGTGGCAGTAGCTACTTCTAAATTTCTATATATTAAATTTTCTTGCCTTCCCTTAAGAACAGTGATGAGAAAAACCTCACTGTGCGTTAGCTAAGAGGAATAGAAAATAATTTCTTGGGATAAAAAGCCTTGCAATTCACACAGAAGTACAGTACCCTTCTACATCATAATCTTGTTAAATTGATGTCCAGGGAGAAGTCACTCATGGCTCTAGACTTAATGGCGCCTGTTGTAGACACCTCCCATTGTAAATTAGCTTTTGCTAGACAGTCTAGATAACTTGACAGAAATGGTTGAGTACCTTAAAAACTGACCGTATTTTCTTCCTTGAAGTATCGCCAAAAAGAGAAAACATTAATTGGGGAGTGACATTCTGTGGCTCAGAATTGACTCATGGCAATAGTAGGCACCAAAAAGTATTCCTGCTCTTGTAAGTCCAAGGATGTTGCTCCCTTCCTAGGATCTTCCCCTCCAGATTGCCTAAAACTAGAACCTTGTTATGGGGAATGAACAACAACTTTTGTTTCAATTCTGGTGGAAAAAAAAACCCATAAAAAAATAAGTGTTGGGATATTGTAGGGCTCAGCTGCTACAGTAGTATAGGGCAAGTCTTACATTCCATGTCTCTGTTCAACTACTGTTGCAGAAAGAGGAATTGCTATCAGGAGTAAGTAAAACAAATGTGAATTTGTATACTACCAGATTTAGTAATTTATGTGTTTACAGCCTGAAAACTAGAAGTAGTAATAATGTCTTTAACTGGAGATGCATGTCAGATGTAAAAGAACCTTTCTAATAATTTCATGGAGGTATTATGGGAACTCATCAATGGATTTACCTAAGAATAAGTCAGAGAAATAGCTGCTAAGAATTGTTTAGGCAAACTGTTTCCACTTGGAGATTAGGAGGTGGTGTATATCACCCCATCAGTCCCCACCAGCCCTGTTTTATGTGATTCCATGTTTAACCACCCCTTGACTAGACAGAAACAAAGATCTAGTTCCAAAAACGTGTGATGTCCCCTGGGCCTGGCTCACAAATGAAGAGCTGATGCTGTTTTCTGTAAGGGGCTGAATCAAATTTTGCTAGAAAGTTGTCTCTTACAAAACAGAGAATCAGAGGCAGGGAAAGGGAATTTATTGATCTCAAACAAAAAGCATGGCCTCCTATAACCACTGGAATGCTGAAATGGTTACCCAGTTAGGGTAAAAGGGATCCCTTTCTATTGAATATATGTAGGAAAATACCAGCCAAAATTCAATAGAACTTGATCGAGAGTCTGAAAATCGTGCTCTTTCACTCATCAGCAGGTAGCATTTGTATGCCCTGGGGATCAGACTGTGTTTTAACACTTGTAAAGGCTTCTGTTGATCTCCCTATCACTCAGAGGCGTTTCAATCCTTCCCTGCTCAGAGAAAACTCATTTAAATTGGTGAGGTTTTACCTGAGAAGGGCTGTAATTATTTGTGCAGCTGCTAATGCGAATTACAGGACACCGCAGTGTTAAGTACGTTTCTGTTGCTTACCGGTTATTAAGTTACACTTCTAAAGAAAAAGAAACCTTTGGGCCTAGCGTACTAATGTAGGAGCCAAAAGTCTAAATACCTCGATGAAATGATTTCTTCTCATAATTTTTATACAGAATGTGCTATTACATTGAATGCATAATGTTTTTATTACTTTATTATCCAGAGCTGCTCAAGTAGCTGAAACAGAAACCACGTTAAAGAATGAGATAGATTTGAGTCCTTAGTAGTTCAGGCTGGTTTAGGATTTGCTTTCAAAGGGAAAGGAGTTGAAAATAGTGACTCGAAAAGCTGGTTACACTAAAACACTCTTTCTGGAGTAAGAGCGCTCTATTGTTTAGAAGTAGTTGTTCCTCTTCAGAATGGGCACCCTCTTTTAACCTAAATTAACTGCATGGTTCTTGCATGTTGGTGTGCCTCTAAACAAAAAGCATGGCATTAACTGCATTGTGGTGTCAGCTGCAGAACATAAAACGGTGGGCATTTCCTCAGTCCTCAAGTTACCCTCCTGGGTCTGCGTAAGAATCTTTTCACATCTTTAAGCAGATTATTTAAAAAAGCAAACAAAAAAAAATTTACCACAGCTTGTTTGGTAGATTTGAGTGACAGGAAGGTAAGAAAGAACCAGAGAACTAGAAAAGGCCAACTATTCCAGGAACAATGTGGGCCATGAAAGGGAAGGACAGGTAACAGAAAAGGTGGCTGTTGATGCAGGTAGGGTGAGTGCCTCCTGCTCCGGACCTTGAGATTGTAAATTTCCTTACCTTTGAATTTGGTAAGGAAAAAGATTGTGCATGTAAGGATTTGAGTAGGGGTATTGTGAACATAATGATATTAAAGGAAAAAGTGTTCCTTTCTCCCCTGTGCTTAAAAAGACCCTTTTGACCAAAAGTTTGGAAAATGAGATCTTAAACTACTGAGAGCCTCTTGGCCCCAGGCGTAATGATCTCAAGCCCATTCAGAGAGTTATCAAAGGCTTTGTTTGTGTACAATTGATGAAAGCCTACAGTATGTGCTTTCTGTTTCGTCTTTATGTATAATGTGTGTTTAGAAGAACACTGTTCTCTGAGAAAGTACCAGCTTGTTCTGGAGTTTTGCAGTGATGAATGATTTGTTTGGAGTTTATTTAGGTCACGGCTGTCTCATAACACATCAGTTCTTTCAGGCACAGGCTTTTAAAAAGAAACTGGTAATTATTAGAGTTGGGCACAAGATGAAGAGTTCGGATACAGAGCCAGTGCCTGTGTGGGGGGTATTCCCATCCAGGATTTTGGTTCTAAGCTTTTTTTCACAAGTCTCTGCTGTCTAATTTATTTCTCTTCCACTTGCTGCTGCTTCTGTCACTTCTTAAAGTGTTCAGCAGGATAAAGCTAAAATGTTAATGATTGCTACAACAGTGCCAGGGTAATTTAAGTAGCTTCTAAAGCATATAATGCAAGGTACAGAAATCAAGTTACTTGCTCCATCTGTAGACTAACAGGTGTCACCTATAATTATTCCATGCTTCCTAGAGCCAGACCTATTTTGCCAAAGCATCTTAGCAACAAAAGAAAAGGAGATTTGTATACTGTCTCTTCTAGTACTATGTTCTTATGCAACCACACACGATTCAGTGTGAGATACCTAACACAGGAAGTATTTTGCCTTTGTGCATTTAGGTTTTGGTCCAGAATTTTTTGGATGGCTTATGTTTCAATAGCAGTTCAGTCACTGGACATATGAGATCCACATTTGTGTGGTGGCTCCCTGAACATAGTCGAAAACTGTTCCTATTACTACGAGCTCATGAATGCTGATGCTGAATAATTGTGTGCAAACTCTTGCACTGATATTTTTTTTTCATTCTTTGACCTCGACTCTAACAATGAAGTAACTCTATAGTGAGACTGTAGACTGAAAGTGCAGGAATTTTATTTCCAAAGTTTGTTTGACTGGGCCAAGAAACAGATTGTCAAACAAATTCATTGTCACTGAAATGATATTCGTGCTTAATTATCTCTGTTGCCCTCGTCCCCCATACATTAGTTATCTCTGAAGTAGCTTTCCTCTGACTGAAAGCCTTTTTAAACCACATTACTAATAATTAGATATGACCTTACTAAAGTCAGTGTGTGTCATCAACTGACATTTTGCCATGATTGTTTGATCATTCAATTTGTATATTACAGGAGTTGGCTATTTGTATTTCATTCCTCCTGTCCACGCCCTCAACTAACAGCCCAGTTGTATATTGATTCTGTAATATCATCAAGAGGGGAAACTGAAGTCTATGTGAACTGTAGGAGAAGTTTCTTTTTTGCATCACTCTGGTGTGATTTGATCTCTTACGGCATTTTTATGCATGGCTTAATGACCCTGGAATCATTTACTTTTCCCCTTCATGATACTGAGGTGACTAAGGGAAGAAAGAGGTAAATGGTATCCCATGGAATGAAAAGAGCTAAGTAAACTTATCCTATGATTATGCAAACCCCATGACTCAGCTGTGATGCGAGGAAGAAATCTGTGCACTATTAGAGGAGTGAGTTAATCCTGTAGATTAGTGAAAGCCAGAAGATGACAATTAGTGAGAATTTGGAGTCTTGGTTTCCTCCCCTGCTCTGTAGCTTAAGGATTTTGTCCGCATGTGAGACTAGTTTCTCTTCTAAAATAATAGCTGTGCTGATTGCTTGCATCATTGAACAAAAGTATAAACTGAGAGGAGGGGAGATGTTTTAACAGTGTGAAACATGATGTAGAGATGGGATGGAGAGAGGGAGAAGACAAGCTGATACATTGACACAAAATTATTCCTTTGTTTCCCATGCTGTAAATAAGGTGGCACAGAATCGGAGAGAAAAATGGTCAGCTTCTGCGTTATTTAATACTTCAAGAACATAGAGAGTTAAGTCAAAAGACAGACAATTTGGAAGTGAGAAGAGGAAATATGCTTTTCATGCCATGTATGGTTCTGTGGAACTTATTGCTGTGGAAATCGTATTGAGGCCAAGAGCTTAGGAAAATTCATAAAAGGATTATGTATTTATGTGGGCAATTAAAAAATCCCTTCTTTCTGATATTAGGATAAAAAATAGTAAGAGATAAATTTCCATATAGCATAAGGCAATTGGTATCTTATATTCTATGGAGAAGGCTTCCTTTAAATATATCCAATATACGGGTAAGGACTAGAATTTCTGAAACTACCACTGAAGTTTTCCAGCACAGGTGTAACTGGGCTGACTGGGAAAAGGGTACTGATATACTTAGTCAGCTCTTAGACTCTTTGTCCCTCTATTCTGAAAGTGGCCCTTGAGCAGCAGCTGGAGAGAGAGCCTAGATTAGAGCTTGAATCTGGTGAAGGATAAACACCAGATGACTGGTGCTGTGTTTCGGTTGGAGGCCTGTGATAAACAGATTAGTGAAGAGTGCTTTTCCAACAGTTTCAACAACATTGCCAGAGTTCAATGTGTTGTACGTTTCAATTCCTTTTTTTTTTTTTTTTTATTTATTTCTTACTCAAGTGTGTGAAGATTCATGGGTTCTAAAAACTCTTGGGTTGAATCATTCATATGAGCAACATATTGGTCTTTAAAGCTGCATAAAGATTCAGTCCTGTGGCTGATATTCCTCCTGTATCTTGCTATTGTTCAACATCCGTTGCAAGAGAAAATAGACATGTACAAAATCAAGGGTAACTCATTCTGAGATGTGGAAGGGAAGGAGGGGATGACAAAAGAATTAGAAGGCAAATTTTAGGAGTTTCCCTTTAGATTCCCAAGGGGTACCACTGAAAGAAGACAAATCAATTTGTCTCCTGGACTGAGACATTTGTTTCTCATATTGTTTTACGTAAATGGGACATAGAAATAAGATTAGATATATGAACATAATCATAAATATTTTTTTTGTTTCCTTTTTGTAAAATCTTGTTCTAACCTTTGATTTTGCTTAGAAAAAGATTTGGGCTTTTAAGTATGAAGAATTGTATTACTGTACAAAAAAATAAATTGACAAAGCCTTTTTCTTTGATGCTATGCTGTGCTTCTGGGAAGTAAGGAATAAATAGCTAGAGGCTGATGTAACTGAAATGTGATTCCACACAGCTATCATGTAAAACCATTGTTTTCTTTTCTCTAAAGTGTTTCTGAAATGGCATCAGAAATGGAGCATCAAGTTCTCTGTTAGGACAGCTCTCTTTAATTCAGAGGATTTGAGTAAAAGTGTTTGGTGGTTCCCTCATTCCAGAGCATTGTGAACTTGAGGGGTGGGTGTTGTCAGATAAAATACACTTGAGGCCAGACTCTCTTCTGTCACGCTACAGGATAATTGCTTTGCAGCTGACATGGCTTTCTTTTTCCGTACACCTCTGGTTCTGACCCCACACTGAAGAGTCTGTTGGAACTGCTCCTCTTGACTAATGAAAGCAGAAGGCTGATCGTCCAGCAGCTTTTGAACTTTGAATATGCCTAGCTGCATTTTATGAAGAGTAAGGAAGGATTATATCTGTACAGGGGTGAGGAAAAGCCCCTCCCAGCTAATGAAACCATCTTTTAAATCTACAGACTGCTCTGAGGAGAAATGAAATTGCACGTCACCTTTCACTCCCACCTAACCTCTTTAGCTGATTTCAGAATTGCTCCAAAGGTTGAAGGGGAAGGGAAGGTAATGAGCTCTCACCTTCCAAGGGGTTGGTGCTCATTGTGCTTAACGTCACTAGCAAATCTCAGGAGGAGCATCTGTAGCTCTTCCTTATATGGGAGCACAAGAATCACCATCACTTATGCCATTAAGGTATCTGGGGTCTTTGGTTTTATAAGCCAAAAAAGTCTCAGGTCTGACTGGTAGATATGAACGTCGAGTGACTAAGCTACAACCAGTGCAAGGTAATAGTTGTATGGGTGGGAGTGCAAGTGAAGCGTTTCTGTTGTGACAGCTCTTTGAACCAAATACACATGTCTGTCATGCTCTACTTCAAATTGTTTGATTCTTTTTTGAATTTGTGAAAGTGGCATATATATGTGTTTATTAAATAGCTGGCTAAATTTATGCATAAACTTTTGGCTAATGGGAAAGATAAAAAGAATTAAAGGTTGGAACCATGCTTGATGTAATCACTTCTCCTTCCCTAACTTCATTGTGACTGCATTGATCTACAATGAGTGCCGCTCGGTGTCACTGGATAATTATAAAACACATCTGTGATGTGAATGCTGCAATTTCTTTATGCCTTTTACTGCACTATCTATGACTTTGCAAGAAAGTCAAGGCTATTACTAAAAGCAGAGTTTAGGCCTGCTTTTGAAAAAGCTTTCTATTTTAAAGCATATAAAGTGATATTTTCTTTCCTGTAAGAGACAGATAGCTCATAGATAGGGTTTATTATTGCTTTTCTTCCTGACAGGTTATGGGCTGCTGGAGCTAGGCAGTTTTGCTGCATGTAAACACAAACCACAAGCACGATCATCTCTGTGCTTTATTCTTGTATATTTTCTCAGTTACTGCAGTGCAACATAGAAGATGGAAAATTAATTCAAGCGTTGTTAAAGAAATGATACAGAACGCACCAGAAGAAAATGTATAGTAATGAGATATCATCAGTTCTTAATTGATTGGTGTCTCTGATCCCTGAAGACTCTGTGTGAAGTTCATTGCCAATGGGCAGGTGTAAAAATGATGTGACATGATTCTCAATTGTACCATACAGGTATATCATGGCAGTGATCACAGACAGGACTGACAGGGAAAATGTGCTGAGAAAGCTTTGTCTACATTTGGACCACTTTCTGTGAAAGTCATTGTGAAGAGTGTCGCAGTGTTAGGCAGGTTTAACTGAGGCTTAGTTTGCAAGCTTGTGGAAGATTTCTGATTTTTTTACTTTGAAGTAATGTAAACCAAAGCTGTAATTCTTTGTCCTGTCCAGCAAATAATATAACCAGCTACTATTCAGGTGACTTAGGAGAACAACACAGCTAAGGGTTCCTGGCCACCAGGCCTCCCTGACAAATTACAAGAGAATCAGAGGGTGTCCTAAAGCTTATCTATTTTATTTTATTTTTAGGTGTAAATGCTAAACAGTTTGGACTCGATGATCTTAAAGGTCCTTTCCAACCTAAATGATTCCATGATTGTATAAATAAATCATCAAGTTGTTTTCATGTAAATAAGTGCGTTGGAAGGAAAAATCTAGTTGCCATGTTACCAGCTTTTCGTTGTTCTCTGCCCTAGTCAGTCATCACAAGGGTCTTTGCCTCTGTAATCCTAAATGCCTGGAAGTGCCTTTTGCAGCCAGGATTTAGAAGTGATGCTGATTATCTCCTGAGTGTTGTCTTGCACTTCAGAACCTTTGTAAAGATCCTTTTAAACATTACGAGAGACCAGCTTATCAGGATTTATTCCCACTTTTAAATAAGTAGGTGAAATGCAGACACCTGGCAGGATGATGGCTAGGGCTAGATCAAGATTTCTGGAAAGGGGCTTGAGACAGGGGTTATGTATGTGCAGGTTGTGTAGGTTATGAGATTTTTCCAAGCTCAGTGATGTGAGTTTCTCTGCTTCCTTTTCCATTCACTGCTCAATGACTTTAATAATATATTGTGAGTATTTGCCTTTTCTCCTTGCCCCCTCAATGCTTTGTCTCTGAAGCCGGGACAGTTGGCACTGATGCAAGGGGCTATTAGTTCTGGGGCCTCTAGGCATTTTATGATATAACGAATATGAATAATATAGCACCTTATTCCTTGTATATTCTCCAGCAAAGGTGGTTTCAAATGTGGCACTGGAGGCTTATTATGGCTTGGTTTCCTTTTGAGTATGAGAAAGGGGGAGGGCACCTATTAGTTACAAATGCTTAACAGAAATACTGGTAAACAACTGATTGCTCCTCAGTATCCCATTTTATCTGTTGGACAATTTTATATCATTTGTGAGAAAAAAAGATTTTTGCTAATGCTATTGCTGCTAATATTCTTGTGCCCAATTTGAATACATTGAGTAGAAATGCCTCTTCGTAATTTCTTGGAGAATCCATAGATGGTACTGAAGAAAGCCAAAGGACCTGTCAGTAGCCACAACTCTACTAGAGCATGAGAATTGTTTGTGCTTAGGTGATTAGAGAATTTGCTCCCAAGTCTTTTTAAATGTTGAACAGACATGGAGTAAGGAAAAATTAAATTCTACCAGGAGACATATAATGTAAACTCAACTGAATAAGAGCTGGAACAGTAACTGTATAATTTTTTGCAGACTTTAAAGTCCATTCCTGTAAAAGGAGTCAAAATACTTTGAGCACCAAAAAATAAACCTTGGCAATACATTTGAAGAAAACAAACTTTATTGACCCATGCTTTGTGTGTTGAGAAGCAGATGTACAGGAAAGTGGAAGGATATGCCCGAGATGGGTGCTATGCAGTTTGCAAAGAGTTGAGGAAGTAATCTTTCTTCCTGTTATACGCAAGACAAAAAGGACCGTCTTGTCATTTCATATGTGGAAGTTAGATTTTTGTGTTCCCACCTGGAAGAATCAATATCAGAGTGGATTATGAAACAGAAATTACAACGGTTCACAACAATTTGGAAAAACTTTGGAAACAGAAGAGACTGACTAAAAATATCTTGCTGGTTGATTGCTTTTTTTTATCTTCAAATATGTCTCAAGCTGGAATTTTTATCAACTGCACAGAGTTCATAGTTTACCATTTACAACAAGCTGCTACTGTGCAGAAAAAAGAAAAAAACTTAAAAACCAGGGCTGTGCTGTAGAGGGATTCACTTGAAAGCATGCCTTTGGGAAAGAACAAGACTATAGAAGCCTTTGGGAAAGAGCAAGACTATAGAAGTTTTAAATTGACCTCTGAAGTTTTTTACGTTTTAGCGTCATTGAAACTTATTCTTTCAAAAAAACTTCTGCGTCCAGGATATATCTCCCTTGTTGTTTACTCTGCCTTAATTCCTAATAAACGTAGTTCCAGCAAATACTAAAATCCTGTCATCCTTTTATAATGCTCTCTTGCCTCCTAGGGAACCTACCTTAATACTATACTGCTGGAAAATTGAGCTTTGACAACTTTTTTTTCTTGAACTTTCATAATCATCTCTTTCTGTTGGATAGGACTGAACCCTGTGTGCATGAAACCCATGGTCTGTAGGGGACACTATGCAGGAATGGGTATTTCAGAGTTCTAGTCCTCTGGGTTGGTCACAGAGTAAAGTGCAGCTATTTTCATGGCTTCTGTTGCTGTGGCCATTGTGAGCAGAGCAACTTAGTGGTGAGAATTATTTGAGGAATTATCCCTGTTTTTTTTCAGCATTCTTGGTCTGGTTTCTTTATTTGTATGTGCATGTATTTATATATATACACACAAAAATATATATTTTTTTCTTCCACTTCATTTCCTCTAGGAAAGACTTCTGTGCTGCTTTTTCAAAGGAAATTGCTGATAAACTTCAGGCTAGATTCTGATCTGAAATCAAGTTCAATCCACTGGTGACAGAGCATCATTATGCTTTTTGATTTTAGTAACTGTATGCCAGTCTGCTGATATTAAGAAAATCAAAGAATTGGAGTACACAGAGTTCTGAAAGCTAATGTTGTAGAAGGGGGAGCGTTTCAGCCCCTCTTATGAATACACACTAAGCAGCAGTTCTAGAAGTGTTTCAGGCTTGGTTCTTTATTATCCTATGTATGGAACAGCGCTCTACATTTTGGAGCTAGTTAATGCCTGTCTTGTATTCCTTTTGTCCTAGGGACTGTGCAAGATGACTTAGTAAATACCTACAGTATACCTTGTGGAGAGACACATGAGACCTTTTTCTTCAGTTATACAGATTACAACACTGCACTTCTACTGACCTGTAGTCAGTGATCCTTCTTTTGGCATGTCACTGTGGAGCAGAAAATCAGTCCATGATGCTCTTATTAAAAATTAATTACCATAGAATAAAGACTTCCTTTCAAAAATTGATATAAAAGTAACTTCTGAAACTTTTACATTACAAACCCAGTAACAAATTAAAGGGAAAATATTCAAAACATTTGATGTGCAAATAAAAATTCTTTGTAGAGTGCTGAGAGCAAAAATGAAAACTGAAGATAACAATGAGGCATTTATTACAGTTCAGAATGGTTTTTACTAGAGTTTAGGCACCATTTCAGAAGATGAGCCTGTTTGTTGTTCTTATATTTGGACTTCATTAAATGCATTTAATTAAATCTATTGTAAATCTGTTTTATTCCCAAGGGACCAGTTAATGTAATCTTGCTGTTTGCTTATAAAAAATATCAACCAGCAGTTCCTGCACTAATTTTAATCACTGTTTATTTTTAGACCCTAGTGAAGTGCGTTTTGTCAGTTTAGTTTATTGTGCAAACTCCTCGGGGCAATGACTTTTTGTCTTATATCCTATGTAGAAGAGAGTGTACATTCATTGTTGTTGTGTTTTTAAAAAAGAAAAGGAAGAAAAAATAAGTAGAGAAGTGCTGTTTGAACGTTATTTACGCTTACTTTTATGAGGAAGAAATAAATGTATCTATAAGACTTGACTGTATACTTACAGACAATTTTCTTAAGCTGATATTCTCTCTTAACCTTCTGGCTTTTGACTGTTAAGTTCTTTTAAGTTTTCCAAGCAGTTTGTTTTCTTGTTGTCTCCCGTCTCTTAGGCTGCCAACGGGAAAACTGATCAGGGTATGTAAAGGAACAAGAATAAAAATTAGCAAATGTTAGTGGTAAAAATTAGGAAATAATAAGCCTACAAGGAGGCAGAAATTAAGAAAATGACAAGGGCCTTAGATGATTCACAAAGTACAGGCCTACCTGAGATTAATGTACTACAGACACAGGCAATAATTTATAATAAAAACTGGAAGAACATGCTGTATATGTACTGTGATACATACAATACAAATCTTGCTTTGAAGATACACACAAAGTGTACCTATGAGTAAAGAGTAAATAATTGGCAGTATTTATTGTGTGTACTGCATTCCAAAGTTAAACACATTAGGTAGTAAGATGCATAAGATGCTGCATATGACTGTCATTTATTTGTCTTTTACAGCCATTCTCCTAGACAGGCAATGGCTGATACAAGATCATTAAAGCTGTATCGAGTCTACCCTTGGTTTGATCTAAGTTCTGTTCTACTGGAAAACAATCCTTGATGAATCAAGTGGTTATTTATTTGTCCACCCAAAATTCTCACGATAGGTTATACTGATGGAATTTGAAAGAATATCCTCTTTTGAGGAATGGTTGCCATTTGTTAGTGCTGCAGGTTATGGATGTTCAATTGTTCCCTCTCCTGCCTTTTCAGAAAGGGCTGGCTACACAGCCAGACTACAGCCAGTGCCTCTTCCACTCTGTTATTCACTTTTCAGAACTGTGCAGTTTTGAAAATACGCATGTCGGTAGTTCGTATCTTCCAAACTGATCACTGATTTTTTTTTGAATGCCACCTGAAAAAAATAAAGGAGTTATGTGTCTGTGTTGTCTAAAAAGAAAAGTACAGTCACTGGTGAAAAGAAAATATTGTTCATCTGACCCTATTTAGCTGGTCAGGAGACATGGGGATTGGTATGAATTACTCAGTCTGCAAGTGAATGTGCAGTAAATTCCAGCTGAGAATGGACAGTCAGTATGCTTAAAGTTCTCCTGAGGTGAAAATTGGGAGTATGATCATACTGTAAAGCTGTCATAGTGAAGATGGATTATGATGGTTCCTGCAGACCAAAATGCAGATTACATATACTGGGGAAAGATCATTGTGTGCACTTGAATTAAATGCTAGGTCAGCTTCAGCTGATGTGATGTTCACCTGGCTCCTGGAAATCCATGCTTAGCTTAGATCCTTTTGAGACTTGCAGATTGAAAATGGCCAACTAAAACATTATGGATTGTAAAACATGATAGAGGTTGCAGCAAGTGAGATGATGCAAAAACCACATTTAGCTTGGAAAATAGAAGTAGACTAGGAATATATGTAAAATGCTGAGAATGTTTAATGTTGTGCAAGAAATATCCATCCCGTTCCGCAGAGTACCACAGCAAGTACGTAGCGTGATGCTCACAAACTGACCTCTTTGCTGTGCCATTGAAAGGTGACCAGAACGCAAAGAGGCCCAGTTCCTAACAGTTTACAGTATGCACCAACGAGCTTAATTTGATGTTCAGTTGAGGATGTGCTCCTCCTCTTTTCGCTTTCATTAGCTGAGAGGGCAGTAACTCTAGAGCAAACAGAAGACAACATAGCATAACTTGGCAACTCGTCAGCCTATAGAATTCACTGCAGGAAGTAGCCTTCAAGTCAAATGCTTATAGTTGAGTGGTTTTTATGACTGCTAATAACAGCTGTAGCTATGCAAACTAAGGTCATAAGGCAATCAAACCTATGCCTTAAGGCATTCACCTTCAGGGCCAGGAAGGAACTGTTTCTGTCTGGCTAGTGGTCTCATTTAAAGGCTCTTCTGGCACCTTTTGAATTCTTTTCGTGTATTCCTGTTAAAAATGATGGTTGTTGCTGTCATAAAATAATTTTAAAACCTCAGCAGGACATTTTTATTATTAACATGAAAGTAAGACAGGTGTTCGTGTATTGTGACAGAGATTAGAAAGACCAACCTTGTTAAATTTATAGAGAGGTCACTCCAGCTAATGCATAGCTTCTGCAGAACTGCCTGGGGTTTTTTTTAGTTGTTTGGTTTTTTTTTCCCCCTCTGGAAATGAGACAATTTCATGGCAGCTCCCATTAGCACTGATAACCCTGAAATTAGCTATTGCTACGTCTCCATGTTGGTACCATGAAAGAAGGAACACCTGCAAAGGACTATTAATAGTAGGGACAGAAAAGGGGAAGGCAGCTACACAAAGCCAAAGGGCAGTGCAATTCAGCATGACTCTTACATTGTGAGATGGTGGATTAGGCCATGGTTTGTGCAATTCACTGCAAAGGTGGAAGTTTTCAGTGTGGAAGTTGAGGCTAAATGTTGTTTCCTTGTGGGAAAAGAGGAACACGATATTGTTATACTTTTTGACTTGAGAGGTTGCCTGGTGTCGAGGTCTTGCAAGGTATTTGCACTGAAAGGATATGCTGTTGACTTCTGAAGAATGCATCAGCATCTCTGGTTGTGGGAATGAAATAAAAATGTTTCCTAGGCAAGTGCAAGGCTCACAGTTCTGAGCCTTTTCCAGATGGAATTCAGCCCCCTAAAAGTGACTTTCTTGCAACACCACTCTGTCGGTACTTCTTTTGTTTTCACTTCTGCACGTTCAGTGTGTTTTTGGAACAAGTAATAGCCAATACACTGTGTTCACGTTTAGCCCCACTGAACCCTTCTGAACATACGGTGTACCTTTTGAACAGATCTGCATTCAGCCTTGCCTAATGGCTCCTATTTTGTCTATCCTAGCCTAATCTGTTTTAGGACTCAGACACATGATCAGCTTGACAACTTTTTAGCAAGCTTACTAATCCATGACAACTGAATGCGTGTTCATAGTTCACAGCAAAAGATAATTTTACTTGGTTTCTTTATTTAGCTCTAGAAAAGTGAGTGCAAGATAAATCATTAGTACCTTGCATTTGCCACAGGCTAAGTGCATGCATGTGGACAGCTGTTATGATTCGGCACAGCAACTTATTTCTGTGTCTGAGCCCTCATAACCTCATACAATATCAGTTAGCATTCGGAAAGCAAACTGGCTCCTAGACAGCATTACAAATGATGAGTTGAATGGTTCACCTGAATATGTGCAACTTCAGTGATATTAATTTAATTGTGTATATTTAAGGTGATATCAACATTTTAAGAACTAAATTTCATGCAGAAGACTCGGTACACTGTAGTTCTAAATGCTTCCTGTGGAATCGAGCCCAAACAGAGGAGGCAGAAAAGATGCTTTCTTCTTCAGGAGTGAGACAAATTGCTCTTTTTAAGATCAGAGATCTTACTGGAATGCAGGTAATACGCTGGAAGATGCGTTGTAGCATTGGTTAAGCTAAACTGAAATGGAGAGAAGGGACGCATCAACTTAATGACTAGACACTAAGATCTGAACACAGTATTTCTTTATAAAGCTTTGCTGCCTGCAGGTTTCAGTGGATTTTCAAAGAGCTGAGAGTACTTGGAGCCTTTTGGACCTGTCTGAGAGATGCAAATTTTAACAAAGCATTCAAATGTGCACCTTAAGTTTTATTCTACTAAAAGTTGGATCAGGATATAGAAGACTCTCCTCAGAGTCCTTTCAGATGGTGAGTTGTTAATATTTCATTGAGGCAGCAAAAGAGAAAGCTGCGTAAGAAGTATTAACAATCATTGGTGTCAGAGGTTAACTTCTATTTAATCAGTTTTTAAAAATGTACTTCTGTGTGAAGATGATTTAGAAAAGTGTATGGAAAAGGATACTACAGGATAAATCTTCAACCTTAGAATATTTGATGAGTTGAGAAAGGTTTCTCAGTCTCTCTCAACTTAAATTTCCTAGGCTTCTATATTGCTTGGTCCAAAATATGCCTGGCTTCTAAATGAGTTGACTCTTCTTTGCAAGCAGCTCTTTTCACAAGTTCATGCCTCATGCAAGATTCAAGTTCCTCCCTTTATAAGGTACGTTACTGATAGTCTTATGACCTAACACACAGAGAAAACAATTTGTATTATTGTGGTATCTGCCAGCACTAGTATAATTAAACCTTTGGTAGCAGTTTATAGAAAAGCTGATATTCATAATTTCTTTCTGATGGGGAAGCCATTGGAATGGTACCAGTTTCTAAATAGATTCAAGGCATTTGCTAGATCCCTGGGGGTCAAACCCATGCACTTTTCTATAAGCAGCTGGGTGAGAGACCCATCAGACGTGTGCTGATCTTACCCCCCAAAAAGGTCAGATCTTTAGATGATTATGTGTGTGGGCTGAATTTGCATTATGCCACATTCTTATGCAATAGTTGCAGGAATCTCTAAGCCTGCCAGGTTTTTTCATACTGGAAATGAAGTAGTTCTCTCTCCTCATGTTTTCACTTGATCATATGTCTTTTAAATAAAGACTAATGATCCAGTTCATACACCTATGTATGGAAAAACTAATGGTGTTTTTTATTGCTTACTCTTGCTAGCTACAGAAGGAGGTTGCTTTCTGGGTCAATACTGCCATTTAAGTCAAGCCTACATGCTGACACACTCTGATAGCTTCTAGAGCAGTTCTTGTCAAGTGACAAGTGAAAGGTCAATGGCTTACAGATTGCTGTTTGTGATAGGGAAACAGCTACAGTAAGATTTGAACTCCTTATGATGTCTTGACGTTGCTGGCAGGTTAGTAACTGATCAGAGAAATGAAAGTTTGTTTTCGTAACAAATGTATCATTCCTGCACACAGTGAACTAGAGAGACTTGTGCCTCAGCTTCAAAAGTGCAGTCACTTAATTTAGCTGCTACCTCATGTGTACAGACAGACAGAAGTCAGACGTGATCATCTTTCATAGCCTGCATGCAATCTTCATTGCTGCATAAGTTATTTTAGCACAATTAGCCTGGCCACTGAGGTCTTAAAAGGTAGCTGATGCAACAAGTGATTACAGCGTGGTCACTGAATCTGGATGTATGAAATCAACTTTAAGTGAGGCACACAAAAGACAGGCTTTTTCTCTAGTAAAATGTTACTAATCTGATAGCAAATAAAACTCATAGTAGAAAAAGACACATTTAATTTCCAGCTGTACGGCTTTATAATGAAGCAGTAGGATATACAGGTAATTAAGAGAATTAACTGCTTTAATAAAGTAGATTTAAAAAAACTTCTGAAAGCTAGAGGCAGCCTCAGCTCTCCCACAGATTGCCATGTTATTGTTGTCATCTTGACGAGAAAGGAAGCAGTTTTATTGTATTGCTGCACAGTATCTTTTTGCATTGCTGAAATGCTTAGAGAGACAAAATTGAGACCAGAACCTCTCTTTGCTAGCTGCTGTTCCTATTTTTGATTTGCAGAATAAGTATGGGAATATGTCAGCTGGGAAACCTTACATTGCTCTTCTGTCCACAGAGACTTGACTGGTGGAGCTTCAAGAATGAGAGGTGTATGTGGCTCTAGTTGGTGGTGCTTTACTGCTTTACTCGCAAGGAACAGCTCATAGCATTGCAGGAGTCTGCTTCACTGGGGGAGCCCTGGGGTATGGAGGGTGAGCAGACTTGCATCCCAGGATGGCTGTCCTGCCTGTAGCTTACTTGGGAAGGAGTGAGGCTGGCATGATCCTGAATGGACATCAGAAAACACTGAGGGTATTGAGGAAGGGGAGTTATGATAGCTGTTGTGTTTTTGTAACAGTGTAGAGGCATCACCTTCCAAAAAATAGTTTGATAATGAAATAGTAGCCAATGAATAAAATTTGCAGGCTATGTCACTCAGACTACAGGAGCACTGCAGACTAGAATCTGCAACTTTGGTACAAGCATTAAGGTCACTCAGGTGGTCACCAAGGTGGATTTTTACTGTCCTGAATGCTTAAGGTCATGTAATTTTACCTCCTCTAATACTTTTTTCCTGTTTGCTTTTCTGCTTAATAGGTACAAAGTGAGCGAGCGAGAAGCAGGCTTGGTCAATACTGTTTCAGACTCAATATACTGATTCCTTTTGATGTAGATTGCTAACTGTTCCTTCTCTGGATTGCTTAGTTCAGGAGGGCATTGCCAAACTGAGAAAAGTGAATTCATTGCTAAGCCAGATCAAAATGAGTCTATATCAGTCACGTCTCAGAGGTGGAGGTTGCTTGGGAATGTGCATCAACTTACGTTTACCAAGTTATGGTAGATATGGGAATCTGCTGATCAAGCGAATGAACCATTGTCACAGGCTTAATAGAGCAGATTTCCTGTTTTATAATAAAGCTTTCATTGTTGCTAATGCAATTCTTATTTGGTATTGTTTTTGAGGAGAGTGAGCTCAAGAAGTAACTCACAGATTTTCAGGCAGTACTGTTGCTCTGTATGGTTTTGGTTTTGTTTGTTTTGCTTTGCTTTTCAGTTCAAAAGCTAGAGCAAGGATGTGCACTGAGTGAATGAGTGAAAGTAAGAGGGAGAATACTGGGTGGCTCAGAAAATAGTGACATTATTTACAATGGAAAATACAGCATAAATAAAAAATTTCAAAAATACTGTTTTGTAAGGCAGAACTCCTAGGAGGAAGAATCAGAGGAAAATGTCTTACAGCAGAGAAACCCATCGTTATTTGGATGTCTGATCAGCTGTTGGATCAGCCTCTGAGTAGCTGATCATTCAAAGATATTCAGTGATTTGCTGTAAAATATTTCATTTAACGGTCCGGGCTCTTGAGTGTGAGGTGGAACTAACTGTATCATAATAGTATTGATGGGAATATGTACACGCCTGCACCAATTGGGATTTCATCTGTGCTGAGGAGTGCACGGGATCTGTGTTAAATAGCTGTCTTGTTTATAGAGGGACATGGAAGGTGGCTGCGGCAGTCAAAGGTCATCTTTCTTTTGGACTGCAGGAAGCTGGAGGTTGCAATTAAGCTCTAGGTGCTGTCATGGTAACTAAGTAATGTTTAAGTAAAAGTAGATTATGCTAAATACAATCTGAGTATTCCTTGTTAAATGCAAACCATAGTCAGCATTCTTGCCATCCCAGTGATTCCCCCTTTGAAAAACCTCACTCTTTCTAAGGTGCACTGTTTCGTGTTTAGACACAAAATCTGTGCTGTTACTGTAGCTTCTTCTGCTACATCAATATTTCAGGTTTTGTGCGCAACTTTGAATAAAGCAGGAGCAAAGCATGCCCAAGGACCCTGCCTAGAGTTTCAGGATTCACAATGAATAGTGAGTTGCCTTTGCTGAGCAGTATTTGGTATATCTACATCCAAGAAAGAGACTGAATGCAGCAGACATTACGCATGTCCTTTTTCAGCCTGTTCCTCGTAGAATGCACTCTTTTGACAGGAAAGGACTGTCAGGAATTGCTGTCTTGCTCACACAGTGTCTGTATCAGCAGTTGAAGGGATCTCAAGCTATAGCATTTTACTATTCTGCTATGAGAGAAAAAGGTCATAATCAAATGGCAAGATGCTATAAGACTATGCCAGTGCCCTCAGCTAACAGGAACTTGCTACTGTTTCAAAATTATTTTTCTAAAGGTGAATTTTGTCCTGAATAATTCCTTAAATGTCACCTCTGTTGTAGTGAGTGATTTGTGACAGATGCAGAGTATGTCTTTGGTACTCTGTGGTATAGTAAATATAACTGACCTAGCAAATCTCCACGACTTTCAAGTTGCTCTTATTGAATGCTGTAATTGTTCCTTTTTGCCCTGTGAAGTATGCGTTAAAATTAATTTGAAAGTTGTGTGGGCAGCACAAGATTCCTCTTTCCCTCTACCCCTCCACCCCCAAAACCCCACTTGAGTTTACTGGTAGTTCAGTAAACGCTCTCCAGATTTACCTCAAAGCATTTGAAGCTGTATTTAACAATATTTGAAACGGACTCTTAAGTATTTCCCTTTCCTATTTTCACGTGCTAACCTCTCCCAACAACACTAAAATTATGAAAATGAAATATAGTAAATGTCAAATTATCCACATTTCTCTTTTTCTTTTTGGCACTGAGCACAGTGGATCCCAGCTGTCACCTTGTCCTTTGAATGCTACCATACATAAATTTATGCTGCACTTTTTTGTTGCTGCACAGAAAATAATGCAGAACTTCCATGATAGGCAAAAGGGATTAATTCAGTATTTCCAAAGGGGCTCAGATAAAACAGCCAAATTGTAGGAAGAGGACCTACTATTATTGATACATTCCCTTGGTAAGAGATGCCTTCTCTAGGTGAAGCAGGTACTCCAATATTCCCTTCATTAACATCCCTTCTGCTGAAGAGACTCAAGAAGTGTCAGCTCCTGCTCTGTTTGTTTTCTGATGCTGCTTCCTATAGGCAAGTTACTGTAATTCTGCTGAAATTTGTAGTGGCTGGGAAGCTGGTGACTTACTGAAGTCTTAAAATTTTTATCTTGTTCTACAGTCCACCACACTGTCACGTCAGACGGTGAACTCATACACTAAAGAAAGTGAAAGAATTCTTTGAGTTTTCAAAATTAATTTGTAAATTAGAGTTCTTGCCTCAACCTGTAAGAATTGGTAGGAGTAGGTCAAGTCCAGGAAAAATAGGGTCACTTAGTTCTTGGGAAAGATTTGGTATTCTATACAAGTGTGAGAAGAAAGACACATGTGAATGATGTACTATGAGATGCCTCTCCCAGTGCTTGTTGCAGCACTCCCATAGACCAGAAACTAGGCTCCTTGAGCCAAACAGGAAGAATAATTTTATCTTGTTATGGCTGAGAGTAAACTGTGATGAGCCAAAAGGAATTGAACAGAAGGTAAAAGATTAATATTTTAGAAGAGCCAGAACACCTGAATTGTGCGTAATGGAAAACTTGAAACTAAGCTGCTAAGCTTGTGTTCTAAGCGGGTTTATACGAATTTATGATGTTTTTGGTGTGCTGAAGCTTTGAGAGAGAGGTATCCTTTAGAGCCTCCCTCAACTCATCTTTTAAAGGGGAGTCTTTAAGAAGAACCTTCTTCTTGGTTAATGTAGATATTTGCTGTCTAAAATAAGCCAGGAAGTAATTTATTCAGTATTTATTGTGCCGAAAATTCAGTGCTGCTCTGAATCAAGAGTGGACTGCCAAAGAATTCATTCATGAGTGTGTGTGTGTGTTTATGAATAGAGAGCTTCTCTCCTGAGATTAGGATCTCTGGACACTGAGGATGGCTTTATAGTGAATTTGAACACAGATTTATATCTTGAATTTGAATTCAGACATGGATACATTTTGTACGTTTCTATACCTCCAGTTCTTTCGTCAGTTATTGACGTTAACTAGATTTTGGGGATATTCCTGAATGCTTCACTACCTCCAGAGCAAAGGATGTTTCACATCTTTCATTAATGCTAACTTGCATTTGTACAGTAATGTCACTTGGGAGTCCTCAGTTAGGAGCTTTAGAAACATTAATGAGCTTGGCTGTAAAATGCCCTTACGTAAATATAATTAACCTTATACTGCATGATGGCAAGTCTTATGCACAGAGCAACTCTCTAATTGGAATAGGAAGAGAATCTAGCCTGGCTGACACCTGTGGTTTAACTGCAGAGCCATCTTTTTGCTATGATGTAGAGAATTTATATCATGACTTATCTCCAGCTCTTGCTGTATACTGGCAGAAGGCAGTGAAAGAGGAGGTTAATGGATGCCTTGCTTTTATGAGACAGGAGAAAAAAATGGGGCCTTGGGAGGGACATCTGTCTTGTTCCATGTGCACTTAAAGGGTTTTGATTGAGGCATGAAAGCTTGCGTTGTTCCATACTTTGTCTTTTTGTTGCTTATCCAGGCAGTGATGTGCTGCCAACAATTCAATAAAGGAATTTCTCAAAATATATCCTATTAACCGATTTTAAAACTCATGTATGTGGTATGTGGGTACTCACAGAAGGGAAGGGAAAGAGAATTGAGGAGTCTGTTCTTCTTTTCCCCCTTAAATCCAGAAATAGTATCTAGTGAGAGAGACAGTGACACTGAAGAAGCAGATTTATATGAACTGTACTTGCCAGGTATACATTATGGGGCGGGGACGGGGGAGAAAAAAAAAAGAGCCCGAGTTTGTTAATATTCAAAGTGTGATTTTCAACTATGTATTTTGAACTGGGATGGGGAAAAAAAGAAATTCTCTAAGAGCTTTGGAAACCTCTGTTTTATGAGTATTTTTCCTTAAATGCTTGATATATCCTGGATGCATTTACTCAAGTTTGTGTATGTGTGAACTTCAGAGGAGAAAGACATAATTTGGTACTGTGACCGGAGGTCAAAGTAAATGAGATGGTAAGATTACCTCCAAAGCCCACTTTTCAGTTTGGTATAATAGTTTAAATGATTTCTACACTCTCCAATCTATGAGGCAAAAGAAAGAAATGCTATAGAACTGACTCAAAGTCAGTAGTCTCTGGATATATGAATTATCTGGACTTCTTTCTGCCCACTACTTTATGTATATGTATTGAACTCTGCAAATAAATGAGGATTTATTAGTCAAATATTGTGGGCATGTGTCTAGTGAGGTACTGAGCCTGTGGATTGACCCAGATGTACAAATTTGTGCAGTATAAACAATACTCTGATAAGTCCTGGACACAAAAAAGGTTCCCAGCCTGGCCCAGAATTTGGCATAGCACTGTCTTTGCCCTTCATCTCCACTGGCTGAGTGACCAAAGGGACAATTCCATAATTAAATATCAAGTTCTAGTTTGTTATCCTGTTCTTGCTTTGATTTAAGGAAAAGAGAGCAGCAGAGTGACTTGAGGAACTTGTCCAAGCACAACGTGATGTTCTGCTTGAGGTTATCAGTGTTGCAGTATCACTACGTACTTCTGTGGGCTTTTACCTGTATAGCATCAAGTAGTGTTGCAGGCTTCCCAAATAAGGAACAGTAAAATGTTTGAAATTCAGGGAAATATTTCCACTTTCATTGCTTCTGGAGACATTTCACTGTTGAAAAATCCTACTTTGGCAGACAAAGTAAGCAAGTGCTGAAACTGGAAATCTTTTCTACATTAGGAGATCCTAGACTGTTGCTTAAGCCAGTTCTTATTTTGCCTTAATTTGTCTATGTCTTGTGTTAGGTAAAATAAAGTATGTTCCTATTTTGTACCCGTGTAATACACTGACAACTAAGAAGTGTCCCTGCTGAGGCAAACAGTAAATCAATGGAGCTCAAGAACAGACAATATGTACATTTGGGAGTTTAGTTCTGAGAGAGTTCATGCTGAGAAATGGATTTTTGCCCAGGAAATGTGCCAGCATGGGTAAGGAAACCAGGCGGTGGTGCTGGACCCTCAGGATCAAGAGGGTGCTTAACAAGCCCAACTGGTACCGTTATGAGTGTCCACCCAGGGCAGCTCTGGGAGAGGTCTCTGACATGGCTGTTTACACTGGGATTCTGCTTTTCACAGGTAATACATCAATATAAATGTCAACAGTAGCTTCCTGTTTTCTGCAACAAAGCAAGCTGTGTGAATGAACAGGAAGGAGAGCTGCTGCCTCCCCAGCAGGCTCTGGTGGTCCGTACCAGACAGAAGTTTTGCAGGTTGCAGTTTGAGCAGCTGACCATCCCTGTAGTACTTGGACTGTTGTGTAGGACACACGATAAAATAGCAGTACTACTGAAAAGCCTACATTTATATAGAAACAACCTCATTCTGCATTTGTCCATAGTATATGCAATTCCTAAAATGAATATTAATCTCTCTTCTCTCTCTGTCCTATGGTTAGTGTGGTACTCCACAAATACAGAATTTGTAAATGTTTGATTACTTCCAGCTTGTTATTCAGTTCCTTTGCATTTTACTATAAGAAAACATGACCTAAATACAGGCTTTGTAAGATCTTCATCCCCATTTATTAAAAAGCATTATCATTCCATTTACTGACTATTATCTATTTCTCTCTGAGTGCATAGGTGAGGGGGTATGGTTTGTATTTATATCTTTCTAAAAGAATCTCATGTCTCTTTGGTAAGTGAGTATTTGATTATTTTGGAATGCTTGTATTTAAGAACTAGTTATTCAAAAGCTCATGAACAAAGTGTCTAATCAACTTTTGAGGAAGCTTGAGAGCAGTAGCTTTCAGGAAATGTCCGCAGTCAGTAGGAGGCTTTTTATTGCTCTGTTTGCTCTGTGCTGTTCACATTAATAGGACTTGTGGGTATGGGCATGGATCACCTGAAAGTCTCTGTAATCGCAGAAACCATTTAGTTACTGCTTTTGTGCCCACGTCATGATGGATGTTTTTTGGATGTCCCAAACACAGAAACACACAAATCCTTTCCTGTTTTGCAGTTGGCTGAAATGCCTCTTTCAAGCCCCACCCTCTCACAGCTTCAGGGGATCTGACAGCAATAGAAATGTGCAGCACTGGCTGTGGAAATTCATATTTGGAGCTGCAAATCTTTATTTCGCAGAAGATCGGGAGGTTATGATTGCAGTTGAGATAAGTCAACTCATCAACTTCTTAACTGCTGTCAGGTTGCCATGGAAGTGAGTGGCACTTCCTAGTGACGCTGTCAGCAATGGCAATTGATTAATGATGGTCCATCCCTGATTTCAGGTATATGAACTGGATGGACTAAGATGAGGTTAGGTTTATAAGTGTATTCTGCTCTGAAAGGAGAGCTTTTAACATCTGTCTGCTTAGCAGTTCCCAGCATGGTAGATGATGAAGTTGGTTTCAGGATAATTTGAGGGGTTAGGGCAGAATCTTGTGCTAGTTCACCGCAAATATAAATAACTGGTTTAGCAAAAATTACGTGAAATTTGAGGAAATTATTGTTTAGTGAATTCAAGTGTATTGGATTCCCCAAGTGGACATACGTGGGTTAGCAGAACACTGAAGAACAAATGTCTGTTTGCCTGCACACTGGAAATGTAGGGAGATGTCCTGGCAGCCAGCCTAAGTTCTTGTGTTTTAACAGTAGTATGAGATGATTTAAGTCCAGGATTTCAGCTATAGCCTTCTGAGAGCACTGCTCATTCGATATAGTGAATCAGTAAATTAGAAAGGCTCAGTGTGTGACTAACATGATAGGGGCACTTTCAGCAATTTTACTTGTTCCTAATAAAATAGAGTGGCTAGATGAGCATTCCTGTTCTTGAGGTATTAAAGTTGCTCGACCTAAGAGTATGTAAAATAAAGATGAACTCTTAGATTATCTTCTTAGCCACAGTAGAATGGGTAATAATTCTCTATAAAACAAACAGGTGGCTTGATAATTGGTCTAAAAAATGTTGCCATATGACATGTCTTTTCCCCTCCCAAATACAAATCACAGTTCTTCAACTTTGTCTTTAACTGAAATGCTTAACAGCTGAACTAAAGCAAGCCTAAGCGGAAAAAGAACCACAGGATGATCTCAAGTCCTTTTCTTGATGTGCCTCACAAAGATGCTCTGTGGTTACTGTGGTGATAAGGGTAGGCATGAGAACTGAAACTGAACAGGTGAGAGACTGGTTCTTGCAAACTTTTTGCAGGGGGAAGGAAGCAACGCATTGGATGATTGCTAACAATGATTTGGGAGGGCTCTTTTTAGACATATGTTGCAATTTTGTGACACGCATTGGTGAACAAAAGGAGGAAAGGGAAGTTGTTAGGAATTGCATGAAGTACAATAGATGACATCACACCATTGCAAATTCATGCAGAAGTAATAGTCAAGAAACTGAAATAAAAGTTTTGAAGAGGTGCTTCAACAGGGCTGACCCAGCTTTCTCTGAAGTCAATAAAGATCATTCAGTTAATTTGAGAAGAGCTGGGTCAAGTCTGGTTGAACTCCATTTCTTTTCCCAGATAATGAAGGGCTGAGATGAGGCTTCCTAACAGGGGGAAGAAAAAATGTTAAATGGGCCATCAGAAGAATGAAAACATGAGGTGTTTAAAAGCTTTTAAGAAAGTCAATGAAAGTGAGTGGTAATGATCCCAATTTTCCAGAGAGATGATAAATAGTCTAGGATCCCAAGGGACTCCTTCCTATGCTGCATGCTGGCTTTTCTGGAGAAAGGTCAACAAAAATACTTGATACACTAGTGCTGTGTTATTTTACAAAGGCAAGCAAATGTATTTTTTACCTGAAGTAAAATATAAATATCTTGCACACATCTAAGCTGTCTCTCTTGTACCCTGAGGTAAAACTGAGCAAGGATTATGGTTTACTCTTTCTTTTCCATATGGATGGAAAATCATACACATTATTGACATTGCTAGTGACGGGATGAATTTATCCCATTAGTTTTAATGCAGACAAGGTTAGAGCTGAGCCAAAGTACTGTGGATTAGAGTGACAGAAGCAATAAACTTGTTCACAGAGCAGCAAAGATGTAGTGAATTAAATGCCTCTCTTAATCCATCTGCAACCCAGAGGTACTTCTGGATGAGGAGGGGTCAGCTAATGAGCTTTAGCTGATGACACTTTTGTTTTTTTCTGTCTTCAGATATCTCAGCTTATGACAGAGACTAGTCGAGAGGGCCTGACTGAAGCAGCATTGAACCGCTACAATGCAGATAAACCCTCCTTGTACAGCTTTCCTCCTTCCCAGAGCACGTATGTTGCCAGTGAAGTATCCACAGGCACCTCGGTGGCAGCATCATTTTTTGCCAGGTAAGAGAGATTTCTCAGATTTTCCTTCTCTGGAAACATAATTTCTTTCAAAGGAGATGATCGACTCGATGATCCCAGAGGTCTCTTCCAACCTGATTGATTCTGTGATTCTGTGAGATGATTCTGTAGTGAAGAAGTGGGGTTGACAGACTACAGCACACATGTTGAAACGTGGCTATAGATACAGATCTATCACAAATTTGCTGAATTACCATGAAAATGTTGTTTAATCCACCTGTATGCATTTGTCTGTAAGATGGGGATGATACTTCTGCCCTCTTCTGTAAAATATCTCTTTAACTCTTGATTTGGGTTAAAATGTGATTGTGCTCTTGGAATAATACCTGATTTAGTGATTTTTTTAGAGGGGTGTATACCTGAATGAGAAGGGCCCATCCAAGTAATTTTCTGAGATAGGCAATTATTTGTAGAGCTAACTGGAGGTGGATAGTTTTGTTTGGCAGGCAACCTTCAGGCTTCTTTATTGGATTTTACTTCCATCTAGGGAAATTATAAAGATTTCCACTTTTGGACTGAAAAGTTAAAGTTTCTGATTTCAGTTTCTGTCCCTGTCATGCTGTTGAATTGACCTGAGCCTCGGAACACCTTTTCTGTTGAATATTCAGCCAATGTTTCAGAAAATCTTGATGACATAAAGTTTCATTAAAAAATCTTATGGCTATCTTTATTAATTTGTTAGTAGAAATGGTTTGTTAAATGGGCATAAGAGTTAATAAGTGAAATATACATTATCAATCAACAACAGAAATATTTTTCCATGCAGAAATATGCTCTTTGCAGAACATAATCTTTTTAGCCCGCTTGAATCTTTATGTAACTGAAGAAGTTGAAATAATCTTTGTATTTTAATGCTTTTTGATAATTAGAAGATTGACTTGGGAAGACTTGTGGAAGTAATGAAATAACAAGAGAATAAGCTAATTTTACAGCATTTCCAATCCAGTAAGAGATCTGAATTTCAAAACATGCAGTGAACTTTTGAGTGAACACCTCAGGCATATTCAGATTAACTTCCTACCCCTTAGAGAGCTAACAGTAATTCCACATGATTCTATTTTATTTTAAAGGTAAATTGAAAACTTGCGAAGTTGTTGGACTCTCTAAATCCGGAAAGAAGATTTTCCTCACAAACATGAGGACTGCATATGTTCAATCAGTGTGACACAATAAGTGAATCATGTAAAAGGATTAAGAGTAGCATTTTAGAAGACGGAGTGAATATTGTTTGGGGCAGCTCTGCCATTTTTTCTTTACAAATGTGATGCTGCAATAACAAATGTGAATGATGTCAGTGGTCTTGATTTGCCGCCCTTTTGTGTTTAACTGCAGACAGTTTAAATTAAAATTGCTGAATGTACTCATATGGTAATATCTAACCGGAGTGCAGATTGGGATTAGCACATATTTTAGCATGAATTGATTTATGAAGATGGTTTAACTCATTTGTTCTTCATTGTTTCACTGTTTTATGCTGAGAGAATTCATTTGCTCTTAATATACTCTGCTGAAATGCAGGAAACTAATTAAATATACTCAAAATCCCTAGTGTAAATCACAGCATTTTAAGTAGAACTCAGTTTCTAGCTGATGGTGTGAGTTCTTGGGTATGCTTGGCCCAGCAGAGGTCTCATGTTTAGGCTGTTTATTTTTAAACTGTACTTAGTAAGACCAAAATGCCTGGTTTAGTTTGGGGTATTGGATAATTAGATTAATATAATTTACATAAGTCAGTGTTGTTCTGGACTTCATCTACTGACAGTTCAAGCAGCAAGTGCAAATCAGTTGTTCGCTGCTTTACCTTTTAACAAGAAAATCCACGACTTGTTTTCAAAATGTGGATCTCATTAATTTTTGTTTGGCATCTTACGCGTCTATTTGCATTTTTGTAAAGTTAGGGTAAGAAGCCTGTGTAGTATAAAATACGAAGTAGAAGTCAGTGGTTGTCAAACTCATTAATGTGGTGCTCTGTTTACAATATGAAAGGCATTTGTATCAGCATTATGAATTCTAAATTTTCACTTTTTCTGATTGTAAGTGGCACGTGGAGTAGTGACTACCAGCTATGCCTGGTTTTTTTGAACGTGTGTCACATACGATGTTTTCATGGGCAGTAGGTAAGACATTATTATACAGCCAGGGAAATTTGCTAATGTGTAGCTGTAGTCAGAAGTAGAAGAGTAGAAAATATTCTTCTGAAATTTGAATGATGTCCCACAGTATTTCACTCTAAGTTCCCTAACAAGCAAAGCAAACCTCAGATGAGGCTCAGATATAAAAGTCATCCATCATCAGGAAAAAACTCAATTAACTAAAATGCTATAGTATGGAAGAAATGTCAAGGCATCCATGGGAACTTTTGATTGTAATTACTCGAGAGACATCAGGAGTGGAATACTGGGAACTTGTAATTTTTCTGTTCTCAGTCACTACCAGTCCAACAGTGATACTCACTGACTGGCCTACAGCTGGCATCGAGCCATGGAGAAGTGTCTGAAGGTCACAGTGACTCTCAATCTTTTGAAAAGCCAGGGAACTTATCAGTTATCTCAGTACTTAACCGTCATGTTTCATGAGCTATAGCTGACAGACCTCCAAGCCAGCTAAAAGGGCTGCGACTTCTATGAATTGTCATTTGTTGGGATATTGCTGCAAGAGAATTTATGATATGTCAGGATTTCCATGGGACAGTGTATGAATGTTTTAAAGGAACAAACATTGAAAACTGTCCAAAGTGCTCTGCTGGTAGGCTTATGAGTATTAGATGATACAGGTATGAAAAATGATTTTCTAATGGTGGTTCTGATATGGAAACTGAATTCAATTGATTGCACTTTTAATGACAAGCACCAAATTTGCCTTTCTGCTAAGGGCTATTTTGTCTCAGATATCCTCCAATCCATGCTAATTTAGCATCATCTTGCTTCTTACTAATACACATTTGTGATGAAAATAATTCATTTAGTGAATGTGAAAGAATGGTAGGATTCTGTACACAAAAAGAATAATTTGCAGAGCATCTTAGGATTTTTACATGAGTTAACTTTTGCCTCCAGTTTGGATCTTTGTCATAAGAAGCACTGCATTTTTGGGCCATCACAGTCTAAGGCGTACTAGTCTCTTGCCTTGTGTCCTCCAAGCACAATGTAGGAGCATGCCACCACCAGTTAAGGGAGAAGTATATGCCAGTGCTGATGCTGCCAAAGAACTGAGGGAAGGACCTTCTGACATTTGTCTCCCTGGTGTCTCTGTGAAGCTCTAGCAAGTCAAGTGGCATGGTACTGAACGTTGTTCCTATCTATGCTGGTTTCTACATCGAGAAAATTCCTGGGACTCTAACTTCAGCTTTGGCCTGACTATACCATAAATAAACCTGCCCTTCTGAAAAAACTTCTCTGTTGTGACCGGGCTGTAGAGTTTCAATAGTCTCTCAAAGGATGATAGCACAGTGCAGGAACTAGAAGTCAAAACTGGACCAGAGCCTTTCAGTTGTCCTTACAATGCTTACAGGTTTGTGGGATCTTGGTACTGTTCCTTGTTTTCCCTGTCTTAGCAAGCTTGCTTTCTCAGAGAGGAAAAAACTTTTATTGCTTCAGGACAAAGGAGAAACATAAAAGCCCATTTCTCTTTCGACTTTCAAAAAAAGGTAAAAATTTTTGAGGAGGAGGTATTTTTAAATGGTAGTCTTGAAAATTGTTTCCTGTTGCTGGTCAGGAAGTCTAACAGTGTATCTTGAACAAAAGCCCGCCTCAGTCTGAAATCAGATATAGTCGTATTTGAGCCTAATGGGAATATAGATAATCTTGAAAGTAGCCTGAAAAGTCTGTTCTAGGGATCATTTTCCATGTCTTTGTACAGTTTAAACACTAGGCAGGGCCACACAATGCTACTGTTGTAGATGTAGCAAGGCATGTTTTTCAAATGAAATACAGAAATGTCTAGATTTTAAAAAAATTTATTGAGACAAAAAAGGAATAGAAAACCTTAGCTTCATGTATAACTGACATGTAGCTACTCAGCATGGGATAAGCTCTAATTACAGTTACCTCCATTCTTGGAAAAACTGCTAGTGACCCTTTCTGCACTCATTCCTCATCCTTGTGTGGTTTGGCAGCTGGAGGAAGATGAGATGAGGCAGTGTCTTACAGCAAAGGGATCTTGTGAATGTTGTGTACAACATGCTGTTGAGTGCTCCACAGATTTCCCTTCCACTCCTGAGAATCCTTTTTGAGTATTTTTAAAAATTCTGGTACATATTGCGTGAACTACAAGGCTTATATGAGGACACTATCTCTGGGACACTCTTGTTAACGCTGCTGTGCTGTTTTGATGACTTAGCACTCCAAAGACCCCAGAACCTTGAATCTCATGCCTTGTTGTTTTTCACATGCACGTGCTAAACTATCAGCTTATTACAGAACTTTTGATGTTTGCTGGTTTTCCTTATAGGTACAATATTATGTGGCTTTAGTTGAAATTTAAATTAAGGAGCTAGTCTGCGCAATCTTTGTGCTTATGGGGAAAATTTTTAAAGCCCAAAGGCTTAGAATCCAGAAACACCAGGGCTTTTCTTTAAAGACTGTGTATTGTTTTAAATTAATCATACCATTTTAAGGTCCTGGCTTGAATTTTTCAGAGGTCTGGGGGAAGTTCAGAAAAATGAACTTTTACTGGCATTGCAACAGAGCGTTTCTTAGAACATGTGCAGCAAAACCATGTAAGAAACAGAGACAGCAGCTAGTAGAGAAGGAAATGGGTTGGAGTGGCTATTCCTGTACCACAGAGCCCAGCTTCGGCTTGGGAAGCTTCATGGGAGAAGCATTTGATGTGTGGCTGAAGCATTACACTAGCAGATGTGGAGCCAGGTCAGGAATCTCTTCTCGGTACTGCTGTAACTTGTGCTGGTGCACAGCAGGCTGTGTAGGCTCACCCAGGGTGTTGGTGCTGCTGAGGCCTGAGAGACCTTTTGGGAAAGAGCCTGTGAACATTGTCACAGAGTGAAAGCTGCTTGTCCCATGCTCTGTGCCTTTCAGAAGAAAGTTCTGCTGAAGTTTTGAATGTTTTAAGTGGTCTGAACTGCAGATGACTCAGATGACAGTGTTTCTTCATGCTGAAGAATGGTGGACCCAACTGCTCTTTTAAGCCATGCAGTGGTTCCCTGGTTTAGGCACTGCTTGAGAAGTCCTAGATGTCAAATAGTGCTAACCTTAATATCCCTAAGAGAAAATTATTTTCTGAGACTTTGGTGAAAACATATTTTGGTTTCTTGCTGTCTAAACTATGCAGAACCTAACAGGATTTTCTTTCATTAGCTGAACAAACTAAATTTAGTGGTTAAATTGTGGTCAGTCTCTCAGACATTTTGAAGAATTTCTGAAAACTCTGATCAGAATTTCTACTCTTTCCCCCTTATCCTCATCATATACTGCATAAGAAATATGTAAAAAGAAGAATGTTAAGATTAAAGATCTATAGGTTGTCTTTCAGTAGGAATGCTGGCAGCAACTTTTAAAACATCTGTAAATCATTTTCACAAATATTTCTACCTTCAAAGCCTGTCTTAGGGCTGACTAGTAGGGGAGATTTCAATTACAATGATCTCAGTCAACCTGAAAGACCACGAAACAAATATTTAAAATTGGCACCTAAGTTTAAGTGCACAACTTCAGGAACTGATTTTTCATACGTGCTCATGATTCACCAGAAATATAAGAGATCTGTGTTCATAGTCACTGCTTTTCTGTGCTCCCCGTTGCTGTGAGTCCTAACTAACGGGCTGTTTCTACCTCCTGTTAGTTCATGTGTATAAAGTAAATGCCAATCCAAAGGGAATCTTGACTCTCCTGAAGCCAAAGCAAGCTAGCAGTTGGGGCATAAAGAATACTCTTTTTCTATGGTTCAATGTAAACAAAATAAAAATGTTCCTGCAGGAAAGACTATGTGAGCTACATGCAAGAATAAGCAATGCCTAGTAGTGGAGGCAATGATCTGATATGCAGAAAAAAAAATAGGACGTAAGTGCCACATCTGGATGAGCGAAAGCAAAGGTATTTGAATGATCTCTAATTTTGCATGGTAGTTCTATCTTGGGTCTCAAACGATTTTCAGTGATGGTTTGTTTGTGGTGGTGGTTTTTTGTTCCCCCCCTCAGCTGACACATTCCCCATGGAACTCTTGTGTGAATCAGTTCATATCTTTTGGTTACAAAGAACTTTAGCAACAAGATTCCAGACTAGGTCCATTTCTAACAGGGAGTCTGTAAGGGTACGTGTCCAAAACCATGGTGTCTGCATCTTTGGATTCTTGCATGCTGCTGTTATTTAAACAAAAACTTAAGATGTATGCACTTCTAGACCTGGTTGGAAATCTAGTTGATATGTTTAATTTGGCATTGGGCTGTAAACAGAAAAAATTTGAACCTTCATGCCAATTAGATCCACTATATGTTAGTTGCAGATTAATAGATTTCATTCACAGCTTAAAATACAGATAATGGACCTTGATTTTTAAACAGGATTTTGGGAGTGATCCATGAAGCTATAAAAAGAAATAAGCTAAAATTACCTTTAGATTATCGTAGAATACTATACTTCCAGGGACGTGCCATCTGCTTAGCCTCAAAGCACTAACTGATAAAAATGATGTAAGTCCTCCTCATGTTCCTAGTATCAAAGTAATCTGCTTCAGATGTACAGAGGCATTTACCTTGAGTTAACAAATATAGTTTTCTGCACTAAGCATGTTTTAAAAATAATCATTTAGAGCAATTTAAAGTAAAAGATTACTATCCAGGAACAATTTATTGACCATTGAGCAGAGAAATTAAAATTCCAGTCCATGAAAGGTATGTTACATTGATGTTATGTCTGTACTGAAATATGCTACACCTGCTTCTCTGCACTACACAAGGTGAGTGTTTTCTGATCTGCACTTGCCCCACATATGGTATATTTTGTATTGATGATAATGGCAATCACTGAATAATGTTATTGAAATGGTCATCAAGATTTGGAGTTTTCTTGTGTAACTAGCCTTTCACAGTCTTGAGAAATCTTGATAGTTTTCTAAGTAAAACTCCCCTTTCCTCCCTTTTTCTTTGGAAAGTTTTGAGATATTATGTTCTTTCTCTGTGATGCAATCCTCAATTCCATTTTATGAATATCTGATCCTGTAAAGCAAAGGACACGTACCATGAAAGTTTTTCTGCTTGAGAGTTTATTCTAAAATGGATGTCTCGTCTCCTAAGTATAATTTATTATATTAATTGTTTCTAATATATATTGCCTGAAAACCAGAATCTTAAAGTGTTTCCGATTCCTGTAAGGATCTGTGGTGTTTATTTACAACTTTTTGTTTCTGTAAATGTGTGAATGCTTTGCATAATTTTTGTTTTTACTTTTTTATGTACACAAGTTTGTGAAGTTATGTCTAGAATTCATTTGCCCTATTAATTTTATATGATCAGTTATGTTCAATTTTTAAATTAAAAAAAATTATTTGGGAATACAATACATTTATATGTCCTTTTTCTTCACTTTTTCTACCTGCTATTTTCTCAAGTGGAACTCCACGAAAATTTATGGTAACCAGGGACTCCACTAGCTAGTAAGCAAACACTGTCCATCTCTCTCAGATCCTAGAGTCAATAGCTGATTATACTACAATGAAAAGGTCCAGTAATGCAAACACCTACTTGATCTCCTTCATGCAATGTATATGCTTTGTAGAAGCTCTAAGTGTTATGTAGCCTCTGTTGAGGCAAAAGGAGGTAACCAACACACTTCCTGTCTTCAGGAGTTAGCAATGGCCTTTGTCCGATGTTTCTGAGATGTTACCTTAGCTTAAAGTTTGCTTTCTCTGTTTGTACCTCACTGATTGCTGCTATTACAGATAAGAAGCTTTAGACCTGTAAATAACTGTGCTGGCCTCATTCTTGCTGCAACTCAAGTCTTAGATGTTGCATACCGATAAATGCTTTGCATTGCCAGGAACAGTACTGGATGCTGATGATATGGCACTGAGGCACTGATTATTTTAGTGGTTTGCTAAGGAAGGAGGCAATTTTTCATGTATTTGTATTCTTAATTCTGATAGGTGATTTCCAGCATTCAGTACAAAAGTACCTAGGTGTATGGAAGCTAAACTCATGCTGCTTTCCATACACTATGCTAAAACAGAGGCAACTTCTTTTCTTTTCTACTTCTTGCCACATCTTGTGATTTCAATAGCTCGCAAAGGAGGAGTCTGACTAAGGGTAGGTTTTAATTTCTAAGAGGCTTTTGGGGTGCCAGAGTACTTGCTATGTGAACACCTGTTCCGCACTGATTTAGGAAAACTTAAAAGGAATTGAGTCTATTTCCTTCCCTCAGCACTGCCTTTCCCTCCACCTGACATGTACATTGAGAAAAATTGCTAGCAGCATATGCAGTAGTTCCTCAGCACCTGCTACCAAAGACTCCTGGTGTTTCATCTTGCCTTTTACTCTTAGGGCAGTGGAAATAAACATGGACAGCATTAATCTTCTGACTTCTAGTATAGTTGTGACTGCCAACTATAGTATAGGCAACCTTATGTTGATTTACTGTTTTGCATATTTCTTGCTTCCCTTAAACCTTGACGTAAGAGTTCTGATTTATAGTGTCTCTATCTTGGCTTGTGGAGAGAGAAAGATGAATTGATGTAGTTGCACTGTCTATAGCAGAAAATTATATGCACCACCAGTTGTTTTTTCCTTCTGTTTTTAACACCATCAAACTAACCTTCACTCAAAGAGATCATAAATCCATAGTAACAAGACTTTTTCCTAAACACCTGGAAGTTCATAGTGGCAACCTTTTTATTCTGATTACTGCTTTCCTGTTACAAGAAGTACTGTTACAGTGCTGCCCCAGCGGCCTTGAAATTCCAGCTGTGATTTACCTTGTCTGTAGAGTTCTCCACTGACTGCTCAAAGAGTCAGTGTTTTCTTAACCTTGAGAGCAATCTATTCAATGACTGAATGGCTTTTCCTTACAATTACCAATGAATACAGACCACTTTAGTTTTCCTTGCTCATAGAATAAAAGCTCCAACAAGTAAATGGGTTGGAGTGTTGAAGCATTTCTTTATTGACAAATAATTTAACATTGGGTAGACAACTGCCAATTGGGCTTGTATATATATCCCTGTGATGTGATTTAAAATATGACAAGACCACAGTATACCTGTATGCATGATTAGGTGGATTGTAGCAAATAGATATTTAGAACCTCACCTCTTTGGTCGGCTGGAGATTGAACACGATGCCCATCTTACAGCTGCCGCCCATTGTCATATTTCAGTCAAAATATTGGTTTGGTCTATTCTGAGTAACTCAAGTTCAGGATTATATGCATGTATTACATGCAGGACAGGGGCTCCAGAGCTTTCTACCATGCATCTTGATTTGACACTACAAGATGCCTTTCAGGAGACACACCTATTAAAGGAGAAAACAAAAAATGAATGTATACATTTAGGAAACAAGTAATTACAGGAGCATTGCAGGTAACAGACAATTTCCCCTGTGAATCCATTTCTTGAGATTTCATGACTTTGGAGTGTAACTTTAGAGGTTTTCTTACGATTGGGGAATTCTAGAGGCTTTTTTTTCTCAAGTGTATTTTCTGTTGTTTAATAAAGAGTTGGCAACACTTTCTTCAGTTGAAGTGTTGACGGGGTCTGCCTCATCTGTTCAGCTGTCTATTTTCAGGAAATCAGTAGAGACTTAATTTCTGTAAGATCTCTATTCTTCTGGTTAAAATTGGTCAATGGGTTCAAATGTCCTTGTAGGGTATAGACAGAGAGATTCACTTAGGTTGTTTATTAGTCACCCTAATTTCTTTGAATAAACAGGCTAAAAACTATTGGTCATAACTAGTGAGGCAATCTTTGGTTTTATTATCCCAACAGTCATGAGAGAAATGAACCAAGCTAGTTACTTTGTTGTGAGAATTACAGCACTACTCTCTGAATCTTAGAAAGAATGCTGAATAAGTGAGAACTGTGGAAATCTAGCCAAAGACAGAAAAGACAATATTAGCAGAAATTATTTCTGTTTATTTCCTGAATACCTCTTTGTATGCAAATTCAGGGGGAAATCAGTCAGCCTTTAATTAGACAGGAAAAAGTACATAAAGAGAAATTGGACTGCATTGTGTCTTTGTTCAAGACATCTGTAAGCAAGCTGAGTTACTAACCTGTCCAGGATGGAGCATATCATATAAAATTTCAAAGATGCTTATTTCTGCTTTTGCTTTTTATTACTGAAAGAGAAATGAATGAATGTGAATCTAAGCTTTCTCATTGCAATAGCTATTCCTTTTCCAGCTCTCCTCTTCTACCATGTTTGTCCCTTCACACAGCAGCATCAACCTTTCATTGAAACAGAACTACTTTAATCCAGCTATGTGATTTTGTGGAAATATCTGACTAGTTATGCAAGGTGAAAGATGTCTTGAGTTACATCCAATGATGTATTTCTAAAATGTGCAAGATAGCAGTGTTCAGAGATTCTTGAGGGCCTCAGGGCCTTTAGTTCAGGTCAGTTAATTAGCCTTGGACCTCCTGTTTGAACCTTGCTTATTCTGATTTATTTTGGGTGTCTCCATAGGACACCACAGTAGGGTGTGTACTCCAGATTTGGTATTTCTGTAAACCTCAGCTGTTACCTGTCATGAGTGAGACAAAACTCATAATGAGATAAAAGATAATTTCTTGGATCTTCTGAGTTGTAAGAGTCTTTAGGTTTCATACACTCAGATTCTTGATGTGGGTTTTTTTTTCCTTCTTTCTGCATGCATGAAGGTCAGAAGTGGGCTTGCACAATGAAAGCTGAGAAAAATAATCGTATGATTTCACAAGTTGAAAAGAAACATTCTGTACTACAGAACTCATGAAATAATGTTGAGAACCAACAGAAATAAGGAATACATATATCTTCTGGCTCAAGCTATGCATGGGAATGGAACTAGAAGGAAGGAAAACAAACCAAAATTCTGAAAAGGAAACAAAAGTATTTCATTAAGTCATGGAATTCTGGGAGCACCAGTGACTAATATGCCACTATTTAAGGAGGGTTTAGTGGAACAATACAGGTCTCCAGGAGCAATACTGGACATGACATTGATCCAGGGCAAACAGGAAAATACCTGCGATGGTATACAATTAAAAAAAATCAACACTGCCAATAAGTTTAGGATTATGGAAAATGGGTGTTGCTCATACTGGCTTGAAATGTTTTTCCTGAGGTGATTACATGTTTAGTTAATAAAGTACAACTGATAGAATATGATCTATGTGGATTTCACTGAACTGTTTGGGTTAACACTCTGTGAATTCTTGGTTAATACATTACAGCAATGCGAAACGAATTGGGAATGCATTAAATAGACTAAACCAGATGAAATTATGTATTATGTTAAATGACTCTGCTCCTCTTGGGATTCTGTAGAGGTACGGAATGCCATAGGGCACTAACTACAAAAATATTGTTAAATCTTTCAGGTGGTGTTGGTAAGGTTGTCAGTAACAGATTGCTTAGTCATCTGGGCCAACAATAGGTGTTACATCAGTGTCAAATGTAATGTCATAAATGCAATAGTAAAGAATGTAGACCGTGCTTATAGAATAGAGGCCTATGTGCTGAGAAGCGCTTACTGGAAAGGATCGGTGTGTCGTGGCTAATTAATTGCATATGAGCACACAGTGGGACACTGTGGCCAGGACAGCTAACGGAACTCTTGAATATCTGTAAGAATAAGAACATATGAAGAGAGACTGGGAATTTACTTTAACTCTGCATTTGGGATAGATATGACCACTGCTAAAACACTCTGTCTAGTTCTGATGTCCACAGTTAAGAGAGATGCTGAAAAAATGGAGAAGCCTCAGAGAGGAGACAATAAGATGATTAAAAGTTTGGAAAGCATGCCTTCCAACAGCTTGACTTTAGTTTATCAACAAGATTTAGAGAGAGATGTGTTGACAGTGTGCAGGGAACCTCTGCAGGGAACAGAAACGTGATACTAGAGGACTCTTCGGTCTAGCAGACAAAAACATGTCAAGATGTAATGGCAGGAAGTTGAAGCTAGACAACCTCAGAACTGTAATGAAATGTGCATGTTTAGGAAAGGGCAATGACCTGCTGAAATGAACAAGAGTAGCAGAGAGTTCTCTTTTAGTGTATGTTTTTTGAATTAAAATTGATATTTGAACAAAAAAGGCTGTAGTTAACCACAGTTTGGGGGGCTTTAAGAGATTTAATGTGAGGAAGATCCATTGCTTTTGCTATGCGGGAAGTTACGTTAGAGAGTCATAATAGTCTCACTTAACAATCTGGGAAGACATACTCATTTGTGTGTGAAGGTGCAGCAACAAGGAATAGTATTTCTGCTCCTCTTTCAGACAGCAATGCTGTAACAAAGCACAAGAAAAAACTGCCATGAAGAAAGGAGTAAACTATTCATTTTCTTAATTTACCTAGGAGCGATTAATAAGTAAGTCTTTTAATTGATGTGTTTTTTTGTAGATGAACTTCAGAGGGTTTTTTCCTTTCTTTCTTTTTTCTTTTCTTTTTTTTTTTTAAACTGCCAGTATCTGGAATTTTCTTTTTTATTGCCTTTTTATGTGGGAATCTTTGTTTTTTTCATAGCTTCTCTGGGCACACATCTGCTTTAGTGGTGCATTGTTTTCCTGTTCTTTTGAGATTCCATCCATTTCTTGTCTCTATCAGAAAGTACATCATTATGTATCATTTAAAAAAAAAAAAAGCCTTCCTAAAGCCACACATGCTTTACTTCTTCCTTTGCCTCTTGGGTTGATGATGTCAGTCAGCAAAGGTGATGGGTGTTCATTGCTGACACAAGTACATCAGTAAAAATCATGAGTGGGAAAAGAGCATCCTAATATTTTGACATATAAATTAAGTGGAGAAGTTAGCAGCCAAAGCTGAAATAAAAAACGTATTGTATCTGAAGGCAAAGGCTTTGGGGCAAATGTCTGCGCTTTAAAATTAGTGGGATGAAACCAATGAAAAAAAAAGAAAAAAAAATCCCAGCTGTTCCACTTGATGGCTCATAAAATCTGAATAAAGTCCTTCAAGGGCTTTTTTTTATGGGGAGAGACTATTTTTTTTATGCGTAGTTATGGTAGCATCTGGTTCTCATCTCTGTGAATTCAGAGAATCCACAGGCACCGACATGCTGTCTGCTGCAGAGAAGCTCTACAACAGAGATAAACGCTTCAGACAAGTGCTCAGCAAGTAATGTAATTGTCTGCAAGCAGGAAAGATGTTGGGGTTTGCTGGGAGGAGGTGAAATCTGAATCAGTAAAGTTTGATTAACATAAGCAATAGGAGCAGCCCTTGCATAACATTTTCTTTGTCCACCTGTGAAGAGTGGACTGATAAGCTAGCAATACCTGAGTCAATAGGATTAAACGGTCAGGGAAGGTAAGCAAGGCATACCTAAGCCAAGAGGCATTGGTGGGTTTTCACAGAGGCTATATCCTTCACAGAGGGTTCAGACAATGGGATTGGTAAACTAATTGTCAACAAATTTGAGCAGGAAATATAAAGGGCCTTTTATGAATAATCACATTGGATTTAGTAACTGTTGAATGGCAAAGAAAAGCAGAATTTATTTCAGTTATTTCTGGTTCATCATGGTAAGTTTGTTACACGTTATTGACATCTGGTATCACAGAAAGCAAAATCTTCAGGATGCCTTGAACATGGGCACAGACACAGCGCTGACTTTCTGGCTTACATAGTGCTCAGCACATTGTTATTGCTTAACAAGTAGTATGATAGAGCAAATAGAGAAGACATGTAAAAATTTTGCTTCTCTTATGCCTGGAGGTGGAATCATCCTCAATTAAGAGTCAAATACAAAATGCATTTAAGTACAACTCTGTGCTTGAATGAAGCTTGCCTTCATCGCAGGACATCTGCTTATGCACGTATATAGACACAAGAGGTGATCGCAGATATCCTTTGTGCCTCAGGGAACGACCATGGTGCTGTTTGTACAGTAACCTAGAGGTTAGTGCATTTCTCCAGGAAACTGGAGAACTAGGTTCTGGGCATCCCTGAACCTGAAAAGAGTCAAAAATGACAGCTCATGCAACCCAAAGGAATGTCTTCAAATAATATGCAAGGGTGGAATAGGTCCTTGCTTCAATAATGTCAGCTGAGGATGCTCCACTGTGTAGGGAGGAGTGTGGGATCCACAGGGCTGCTGGGAGTGCGTGAGAGAGAGCAAGCCCTTCGCTAGACCTGGAGAGCAGGGCTAGGCAGGTGCTGTAGCCACTGTTCTCTTCCTCCAGCAGCCACATCTAAAAGGAGAGGTGCCAGCCATTATGTGTAATGTTGTGACTACACCTAGAAAGAAATTTGGGGCCGTGACTCCCTTTTTCACACAGGTGCCTAGTTCTGTGCTACAAAAGTGCTGTGGTCTAGGGAAGAGATATTATTTCAGAAATGTCTGTCTTCAGTATTTCCTGTGGGTCAGCTTATATGTCTGCGGCATGACGTTCTGGGGTGATGTTGAGCAAAGTGCTTGAATCTTCCTATATTCTGTGTACAGAAATTAAGTACCTAACCTGAGTTTTGACTTTCCTATTAACAGAGTTGCTAAGAAATTGCCAGGCCTAAGGATGGCATGGATCTAAGCTGAAGTTGACACCTGAATCTGAAGAGTATGTTCAGACTAAAAGTTTCAGGTTTTATTTGCATAAAAAAAACCCCAAATGCATTGTGAATACAAGAACCATATATTCCTAGAAAAAAATTTCCAAATTGCTGGAGAGATCAGATTTCCAAGAGCACTGAAACAGGAATGATTCAGGAGCCCTGGTCCCATTTTCAAAAATTATTGAAGCGCTTATGAGCTTAAGTAACAGTGACTACCACTGGAGTATATATTTCTGCACATCTAGGTAACGTCTAAAAATTGTACCTGTGAAATGATTACAACTTTTTCAGTACTTCCAGGAGGCAGATTTTACAAGTGTTCTGATTCAGATTTATCTCTGGTTCTGCCATAAAGCACTATTCTTGTATTTTGAAAATTATGTTTATTTTTAATCCCTAACAAATAACTACATCTAAACCCCAAACACATTATACAATATGTTAGCTCCAAGGGACAATATCCTAAATGAAAACAGATCCTTTTCTTTTTCTTCATGCCAGCTCTTTGTTTAGCAGTATGGCAATTGCACACACATATCCCAGATGTTCACTGAAACAAAATTCCTCTTTAATTTACAGCAGAATATGGTTTTATCCCTTGCTGGCTTTGTATTTGTCAAACACACAAATGTTTAAAGCCTTATACTCAAATATGCTACAGGAGTATTTTGCATTCCTCCTAAAAGCTAATGTTTGTAAAATGGCAGAATAATTCAGATTGGGAGGAACACCTGGAGGTCATCTAGTCCGACTGCCTGCTCAGAGCAGGCTCAGTTACATCAGGTTGCTCAGGACTGTGTCTCATGGAGCTTTGAATATCTCTGGATGGAGTTTCTACAAGTTATGAGTCCCTGTTCCAGTGGTTGGCTGCGCTCACAATGAAAAAAAATCTTGAATTTCCCCTGTTGCAATTCGCGTCTTTTGCCTTTTCTTCTGTCTCTGTGCATCTCCAAGAATGAATCTGGTCCTGTCTCTCTAAACACTCTCATCAGTTGTGGACAGCACTAAGAGCTCCCCCTCACCTACTCAAGGCTAAATAAATCCGGTTGTCTCAGCATCTCCTCAGAGGTTACATGCTCCAGCCCCTGACCATCCTGGGTGTTTATCTTGGTGGGCAACATCTGAACTTTGAGTCAGGTTTTAATCTCTGAAGCTGAATATATTTTCCCTTGCTTTTACCTGAGCAATACATAGGAGAGACTGAACTGATTATATATTTGGTAAGAAAATACGTGATTTCAGATTTTAGGTGTAGTAATTTCTACAGCTAATGTTTTCTCTGCTCCTCTTGTAGTGAATATGGGTAATACTGTGGAATACCCACAGCTGTTCATTCGTATTAGCTTTGCAAAGTCTTTGGCTGGGAGTCAAACAGCATTGACAGCTTCAGCCTCTGTTTCACATTCTCAGGAACTATTAAATATTGACGTTTCATGGAAAAAGCCATTGTCGTGGCCTGTGCTGGTTTGGGCACCAGATGATCGTGTAGGCTGCAAAAGGATTTCTCCCTGGAGAGCTTTTTCATGCGGGCTGCTGCTGTGGGCTCAGGGGGATGAAGGCTCAGCCAGTGCCAGGGTCTCGTCAGGTGCTGCAGGGCCGGGGGGCTCCTTAAGAGGGTGGCAGGGCCAGGCCGGGCAGCCAGGGCCTGTTCCACCACCCAACCAGGAGCAGCCAGGGTCACCAAGGCAGCCCTATGCATTGGGCTCTTCCCCGGGGACAGGCTGAGGCCAGGCTGGGATGTGGGCCCATGGGTGAGCCCGACAGGGCTGTGGAGAGCAGGAGACTGGCCCTGCTGCAGCATCACTGGGCAGGGACTGGTGTCCCCAGGAGCTGACATGGCGTCCTGGGCTGTGGGCAGTTGGGAGGAGCTCCCAAGGGGCTGGGCAGGATCTGTAAGGCTGGTGGGTGCCTTCATGGCTCTGGCAGACTAGAGTTGGGGCTGGGGTTAGGAAAAGGGCAAAGTGCGGGCCTCTGGTGGGTATGAGGCTGCAAAGGGGGTGCAAAACAATGTTGCAGGCTGCAAAAAGGTTTCTCCCCTATGAGTTTGTTTACATGGGCCATGGCGCTGTGGCCCTGGGCGCTGAGGCTTAGCCAAGGCCTAGGGTTAGAAGGCGAGAGCCCAAAGCTGCATCTGGCATGGACCTGAAAAGGGGCTGTAAAATCACAGATTAGGCTGCAAAAAGATTTCTTCCCAGAATTTCTCCCTCAGTGATTTGCAGAGAAATTTGGCTGAGGATCTGATTAATACAGGGGAGGGGAGGAATTGCTGCTTTGCCTCCACTGTTTCTCAGAGCGCATGGCTTCTCAGCTCAGCTCTTTCTCCTGGCTCCATCCCTGACTCACAGTTACAACTTCCTTGCTGCTTCTGTAAGATGCGCCCACCCTCCCCCAGCCGACATTCGGTGCCTTCCCATTTCGAGATCTGCTGGTTGATACAGTGGAGCAGTGTATATGCTTTTCAGATAATAGGCATTTATGTTGGTCAGAATAGGAGATTGTTTAACTTGTTCAGTGAGTCTCTCTTGACTAGTTGGATCTGCCTAGCTTTATTTAACACCTTCTGGCCTGGCAAGCACAGGAAAATAAATGCAGAGTGGTAAAGCACTCACAAAGTGTCCCTGTTCACCCTCAGTTTTCTTCTTCCCTACTTTGGGGAGACTGCTGTCTTCTGGCACTTGCTTTTATATCTTTATGAGTCCTCAGGGAGGGACATCAGTACACTTCAGGCATTCTGCAGGCTGGCGGGGATTCAGCCCCCTCACCTTGGTGAGGGACACTTGCTTGTTCCTCAGATGCTGTGAGGCTTCCCACTCCTTTTTTGCATCTTCCCCCAGGTTCTGTCCACCCAGCAGCCATTTCTGCAAGGTCTCTGCTGTGCCATCTGGCTTTGAGTTGCTTTGTCAGGACTGAACAGTGAGCTTAAAGGTAGATGATGTTTGGTTTTGACCTGCAGCTTCTACAATGCGGTTCTTTGCTGTTTTTTCGAACTTCTCTACCAGTTTGAAAGCACACTGCTCATGGAGAATGAGTTATGCACCCTGTAAAACAGAGCAGCATATTGAAATTAATAAAGATTAATTAATAAATAATTAAAAGAAGGCAATATAATTAATGCCAATCAACATGAACTTATGGAAAATACCTCTTGTCAAAATGACTTGTAATCTCATCAAAAAGAAATATCAAGTAGAGTTGATTAAATATAATTGCATTGATGTGAAATGTGGTAGTTGAGGACTCTTAAGTCTACCGGATGTGTAAAGAGAGGCAATGACTAGGAAATAAAGAAAGACTCAAGAGTTGAAATAAGGTCTTCACTATGAGGACAGTTAACCATTGCAGTCTGAGGACTGGTAAAAGCTTATTAATGTTGATTTCTATAAATGTGCAATGCAGATCTGTGGCCTGTTATATAAGAGAGCAACCGTGGTGATCATGATGCTCTTTTCAGGGTGTATCAACCAGCAGATCTCGAAATGGGAAGGCACCGAATGTTGGCTGGGGGAGGGTGGGCGCATCTTACAGAAGCAGCAAGGAAGTTGTAACTGTGAGTCAGGGATGGAGCCAGGAGAAAGAGCTGAGCTGAGAAGCCATGCGCTCTGAGAAACAGTGGAGCAGTGTATATGCTTTTCAGATAATAGGCATTTATGTTAAAATTTACGAAATATTCAGTTTGCAAAAATGTTTTTCTAAACGTCTCTTAATTGCACAAATTCTCAGTTGTAAAATTATGGATCTCACTCTTCCACCTATTGTCATGTTGCACAGTGCCTGATATTTGACCATTTGACTACTTTTTTTTTTCTTTTTGAGTGATGCTATTTGTATAGAAAGTTTCTGCTGAACATGAACAAGGGACATACCAATAGAAAAAAAATCATAAACCTAAATATTTGGTTACTGCCTCCTTTTTTTTTTTTTTTTTTTTTGCATTCAATAGTACCTTCCACTGCTAATGCACTGTGTAAGGCTGTGGAAAGATGTTGGTCTGAGCAAGACAGGGTATTCAAGCTTCGGCACTTTGAGACCCGCTACAAGTGTTTTGCCTTAGGATAAACCTCAGTGAAACTGAGCTTGGGAGAGCTATGGAGATTCCTTTAGGGCACAATTCTTTTCTTTCTACGCCCTTATTCTAGGTCAGATTTAGAAGCTTGTAATTTACTTCTGACTTCCAACATCATGTTTTAATATCCCTTAAATGTTTCAGTTGCATCAACTAACACAAAAGGGATAGAAGTCATGGAGGGGAATCCCTTTCTTCCACCTTCCTATCTATTCCTTGCCTCCTGGTCTGGTGCAAAAGGGTCAGTTTTGATGAAAAGAATTTTTTTTTTTTTTAAAAAAAAAAAGCTTTCCCAATAGAAGTAGTCTCCTGTACTGAATCCTGACTGTCCATCAGTGTGAAGCTGGTTAGATGACCTGCCAAGAACAAACGCAGCATAATTGGTCTGCACTGACTGGGAACTACACAAATTGCAGACTGTCTTAGTGTGGCAAGAGGAATATGAAACACAAACTGTAATGTTTAAAAATGCAAACTGATAGGCTTGCTGTGTTGTTTTGCTCGGCATGATTGCCCTTTACTAAAAGGCTCTGAGGGAGGGGCATCAGCCGGGTGCGCTCTCTGCTATGTAGTCCGTCATTTAGCAAGCTCAGCACCTCAGTGCCACACCACTCAGGATGGTGGGGAGATGTTTTGTTGTTCTTTTTTCCCCCGCTGTGATAATAAATATGGCTTCTACTGATCTGTAATATGAGCAACTTCATTCAAAGGTTCAGAGAGAAAAAATATATTTGCCCATCGGACAGCTTAAGTCTGTTTTGAACCTAGAAATGGTGCAAAGCCTTTCTTCATTTCCATTTTTATTAAATCTAACGGACTGAGGTACCTCAGAAGTATCAAGCCTATCTTTAGCAAGGCTCTTGTGATCCTCTCATGTTTCCAAATGTTGTCCCTTACTTCACCTCCCTCTGGTCCCTCACTTCACCTCCCTCTGGTCACTGCCTGCATTACCCAGTTGGCAGAGTGCCTTCCACAAGGACCTCAGCCGAAGTGCAAGAAGGTGCTACCAGGCCCGTGACAGAACATCAGAACTATCCTTGTTTCTTACTGTGTGTAGTATGTGGAGTAGAGGCCAACGGAGATGTCAACTATAAATTGTTAGTAATAATAATTAGCAGATAAAATCTTAACCCGTTTTGATATTGATGGGAGTTTTGCCATCAGCTTCACTGGTCAAGTTTTAACCTAATAAGAGGGCAAACCTGTTTGCCTGTTGTTTCTTAATCCATGAACAGCAATACTGATTGTTCCAAAAGGGTACCGTGGCCTAACAAAGAGACTAATGGCACTGGCTTCTAACAATGGAAAGGTGATGTAAAATGCAGTTTGTCATTATGGCTCATTCACCACGCTGTGGGCTCTGCCACAGGAATCAATGAGTTGATGGAATGATTAAGTCCTTCCTTGGTATTAGTTCACATGTCAAATTCCATGTGTGTCTCTTGCTGCCGAACTTTATACTGGTCTTGCATTATTGCTATCATTGCCCTGCTGTTAGTAGTTCATGATTCAGAAGACCTCCTGTAAAGACAGGTTTTCTGAACTTAAAAGGTTGTGAAACATGCAAGTTAGTCAAATCAGTTCTGAGATGTTTTTGATTATTTTGCGAGTTCCCCAGTTGCCCATACAATATCTGTCCCTTCTTTTTCAACTGAATGAATTAAAATAGTCAGTAATCAGCTCAAAATTGTACATGGGTTCAATTTTAATCTTCTTTAATCATCATAAATCTCCATTCTTGGTGTTTCCCAAGTAAAATTAAGAAAATTAATGCTTGCGGTAAAAGGCTCTTTTCTTTCAAATATAGCTGTAGACAAAATTGTACCTCTGGAATAAATGTGCAGTTTGTCCAATGGTATTCTGTACTTGTCTTGAAAAGAAAGAAGTAGAAATGTTCCATCTGGGCTCTCTACTTCAAGAGTGGCAATAAAAATTTATATTACTCTAACCTCAACCTGAAAAAGTAAATATGCCATGTAGCCCTTTGAAAGCTATTTCTTTTAATCTATTGGTAGCATATGCATATAGAGATATTTCTGACAGCTGTATCATCAGCTGCACTCTTTCAAAATAAATGAAAATGCTGATGTTTCAAAAAAAATGCACATTGTAGTTTGTTTTCATAAATAATTGTTTAATGTGGGAATGCGTTTTCTTTATAGAAAAAAGGTATTACTGGGTTCAGTATTTCTGATTATTTTTGTTTTTATTTGAAGGTTTTTGAATCATTTCAAGAATGTGGCTCTAGACATCTGATAACAGGATAATTAAAAAACTAGGACAAAATTTAAACCAAACTTTGTTTCTGTCTGCGTAGTATACCGGTGCAAGCACAGACATTATTAGATATGAATTATCATCCCGGAGTTTTGATCATCAGGATGAAGAGGCTGATTCAATCATCTTTGAATCTTATGGTTTGTAAATGGCAGAGCATCCTTGAGTGTGGCAGCTCACCCAGTGTGTTCAGGCATTACTTCTGCTCTTTGACCTGGATGAGCATAACTTCAGAAGCACCTTTTACATGAAACTTTCAGCAATAAAGTATGCTTGGGTTTACATATTGGTATATGTGCTTATGCTGGGGGTGTGGGTGTGAACAAATGCATTTTGCTTTTGTGGAAGTTGAGTAAATGTTGGTTTACTTATTAGAGTAAATTCAGAATTTTTATTGGAACAAATATCACATATGATTATTTTTGGCAGTACATGGACAGGTATTAGAGAGTGATCCAGCTCCCACTGAAACCCATAAAAGTCTTGAATATGGTGGAAGCTGAGTCAAGTTCTTTGTAAGGTGTCTGATAGCTGTTAGGTGATCTTTATCACTTTTAAAGTAATATCAACAGATATTGCACTGCTTTGAATAAGGTAACCTCTTAGCTCAGGGCTTGATCTTCTTTCTGTTTTAACCTACATGGATTAAGTCGTTACTTGCAGAGAAAGAAGGCTTTAACTTTACAGAAACTTTGTGAAAGAACACTCTCTGTTGAGGCTATAGCTGATAATTAACTGGATGCCAGACAAGGTAGTTTAGATAACAACATAAGAAGAATTCATACTCATTAACTCCATATTCATATTAAAATCAAACTTATTTTCTCTCTCTCTTTTTCTTTTTGGCATTTGGATTATAAATTGTACACAATGTCATGGGCCACTGGACAGTCATCTCAGTGCAGCTTGCTCTGAACAAATGATGCTGAACAGCATTAGGCAAGCCTCATTCCTTTACAGAGATAAGTTTAATTAAATTTCAATTGACCTAAAAAAAGGAAAGAAACTAAAATTATTAAGAGGTATTTCAGTTGACGTAATCTGTCAGTAAGAAACAGAGAAAATCAATCTGCCACAGAGTTTTCTGGCACCGTTACTACTCAAAACTTTGTGTTATGATGTTTATTGACAACTGGAGGGGAAGGAGTTACCTAATCAGTAGTATCAAATCAATACTTTTATGCACAAAGTGGTTCTGAATAGCATTAGTGGAGCACCTTTCTTTGTTAGATAAATGTTAGCTCAGTGCTTTCTTAATGCATGATTTTTATCACGTATGTTTAATGCTGTTGACACAATTCTCTTTACTGTTCTTTTGCTCCTCCTAAATGTCCCTGAACCAGTGGCCATGGTAACCCTCACTCACTGTATGTCAGGTTACCTCCAACACCTCCTTACTAGGGCTGGTTGTTAAATGAGCATCATTTGCTGGTTCGCTTGTACGAGGTCATTCTTAATTTCCTTCTGGTTTTAGTATCAGCTCAGCATTGAAGAATCTCAGCCCTAACATCTCTAGGGTGTTTTTTTTGTCTTGGGAAAAAAAGGAATATGTGTGTATGTGCTTTGTTTAGCATTTTGCTGATGTGTCATCTTGTCAGTTTGCTATTTATTTATTCATCTTTTCATTGTTGAAATATGAAATTTTACCAATTCATGGCTCTACACTATATGTCTGGGGCCTCCCTGTATACATTGTAATTCTGCAGATAAGATCTGAAAAATGCTATGGATTTATTGCCATCTGTCTGCCTGTGGGCTAGTGTATGGTAAATGGAGTGCTATTTGCATATGATTATATAGTTCTACCCTTGTTGTTAATACATTAATTGTGTATCATTGCTCTACTAACTGACAGACCCCTGTCTGACTTGTACAACTCTCTCCGCAGGCTGATCTAGGCAGCGCTATCTGCATCAGCATGGCTTTCAGCAGAGCCTCCTTTGCAGCTCAGAGGTGACTTACTGAGCAGCAAGAAGCCATGACCAGAATTGCTGAATAGTTGGACATTGTTTGCTTTTTAAAAATGCAGTATTTTTGAATTAAGACTAAATTTTGAATTAAGACTAAAACTATTAGCAGTCTTCTGCTGCATTGGGAACATAATTCCAGTTTTGTGGGCGAGGCTCTTGCTGTTTAGTCAGCTGAAATGGAAATTAATGCAAAGCACAGGAATTTGGGGAAACACGTTGTTATTTTAAGGGTCATTTTTCCTGCCCAAATCAACAGATTTGCAAGTCACCAAATGGGAGATCACAGGAGAAAAGGGCTGTTTGGCCCTTTTCTACTGGTTTACAAATATACAATAATTTCTTGTAATTGTGGAGCCTGCAGTTTTTGATGGTCTTAAAAGATTGTAGCTTACACCAAATGAAAAATCTCAGATTTGCAGAGTGATTGTGACAGCGAGTACTATTGTTTGCCATATGTGATAGTCACTTGTATTTGAAGTCATGATCAACATATTTGTCGTGTTAAGTAACAAGAGGCTGATTCTTTGTCCCACATAAATAAGATAGACTGTGCTTTACATTAACAAACTTTATTCTTGCTGGACTTCATCTTTATCAGTGTTTGCTCTTTGTGTGTATTCCCTATTAGAGCCATTAGATGTAAAGAAAGAAATACGTTTTACAACTTTCAAGTCCCATTAGCATTACAGAACTCATAAAACCATGGGAGAGAGAGTTTCTTTGGTCCATGCGTTCCTATTTTCCTCCAGGAAGCATAGAGCTGCGTGTGCATCCTTAGCATGAAAGCAGGAGGCACAAGGCAGTTCACCTACACCAGAGCTCCCCTTGGCGCTGAACAAGCAAGCCAGAAAGGACGCAGTTTTCTTTCAGCTTGAGCATTTTGGGCTGGCAATAGGAGGAAAAAAAAATCTTGTGAATTTGGAAGCAGAGTTAATTTGCTCAGGATAATTGAAAGACAATGAAAAAGGAACCTCATGCTGCCTCTTTTAGCAAGATTTCAGAGCGGAAACAGCTGGAGGGTTCAGGGCTTACCGGTTTGAATAATATGCAAGGAAAATTAAATGGTGTTCAAAACACCCTGGATAGCTTGTCCTTTCTCTATACAGGATATTTGTTTGGAAGTTATTTACTGGGCTTCCTTCTCCAGCCATTTCAATCTCAACTCAAAAATTACTTATGTAACCTTTTCTTGAAGGGAATAAGAAATCACTTTTGGAAATGAAATTCCTTAGCAGTGTTGCAAATGGTTGAGTGAAACTTACTGAATCCTCTAGTTCTGGCTGGGTCATGAAACTAATAATCGTGTTCCAAATGACATCTCAGCTGGAGAAAGCAGCACTGAAAAGCTGATTACAGCGTAAATATTTCGTATCCCTAAACATCATGACAAACCTGCCATAACATGAAGTAATCAGGCTGGCTTGTCACCACTTTGTGAGAAACAGAAGCGTGGTTTCTGGAGCAAAGAAGAGAAAGGCAGAGGAAGGGTCATGTTTAGACCTGGTTTTATTGCATTTAAAGAGAAAGCTGCAATTATACCTTAAAAAGTCAAAATTTTCACTTTAATTAACAGCAGAAAATGATTCATGCTTCTTTGCATGTCCTGTGGTGGCATGTATGCCATCTGCAGTCATCATAGTTTTTAGTCAGTGACCTTTCATCTTTACAACTAAAAAGATTAAGTACAGAACAGTGAAACCTGATTAGCTTGTGAAGTCACTTTGCAGAAAAGTGGCTAATGCTCTTGACAAAGAAAAGGACATGTTTCAGTGTATATATAACGTCTGCTCAAAAAAAAAGACTGTGAAAAACATGTCACATTTGTAAGGATGTGTCTGGAATGGAATGTCTGAGTTTTTAAAGAATAGTCATAAAATGGAAAAAAATTCCAGCATGCTGCTACTTTGTGCTGTTTTCCATCCATAGATGGTGATGGAGTACTTCCACAATGTGCCAGTGTTGGCACAGCAGCGTATATCACCCCATTTCAACCACCATCAAAATAATCAAAATAAGCATTTGATTCAGTGTCAAGCAATGGTTTGGAAAGAATCTTCTCTATGTCCAGAGGGTGTCCAAAGGGTTTTAGCTGCCTACAGAAAACCCACAAATTTATGAAGGACCAAGCCATAAATAATAAAAACTCCATTTGTTTCAGCATAATGAATCTTTTAAAGACAGAAAGAAATCACAGAATAGTTGGTTGGAAGTACAAAGTACTGTATTCATTTCTCTTTGTAATGGCTGCTGTCTTAGCATTGAGCTGTGTTAGCAGAAAACTATTGAATGGGTTTAGTTAGGTCTACTGGAGAGCGTGAGCTGAACAAGCACCAAAGTCAGTGCTAGAGAAGAGGAGGAACTGCAGAGCGGGAGTCAGGGGAAGGAAGAAAATAATACGTAAAATCTGCAGAGAGAGGTGCTGAGGGCAGTTGTCTGTCATGAAATGCCCAGTGTCAGGTGACTCATAAACATGGTGACAAACATGGCATCATTAACCTGCGTCCAGATGAGATCCTATGGTTCAACCCCGCCTAGGGGTGCTCATTGGATTGAGGCTTGGCTGCTGCTGCCTGTGATAGAGGGATACCTTAGTTGTATTAAGCACCAGAGAAGCATCTTCACTCTGAGAGCACAGGTTGGCTGTGATCGAAAAGTATCCATTAAGAACCAAGTATATTGCTAATTCACTCAAAGATAAATAGCGAGAAAGGAGATAAAACAGCAAAAAGTCTCTAACTGTGTTCTTACGGAGACCTTCTCCTTTCCTTGCAAATCTTTTAAAGTTAATGGCTTATCCTCCTACTCGTAAGACACAGTCCAAGTTGCTACACTGTTCATGTGATGATATTAGGATCTTGCTCAGGCAGCTGCTGCCATTTGTCTCTAGCTCGAGGGCTTTCATGCATTGGCCTCCCCTGCATCCTACATTCTGGGTTTGCCGAGGAAAAGAACCTGCATCTGCGGAGACTGGCATTTCTTCAGTAGGTAGCTCCTCTTTTCTCTTGTTTTACTAAAGAACCTGATGTTCTTTCGATAACACCTTACCTCTGTTTTGTTTCCTGTTTTTTGTGTCTTACAGATTCCCCTGATTTAATTCTGTAGGGTCAGATAAGTTGCTGTCTTGATCTACCTTCAGTGTAAAACCGTTATGCACAAAACCAATAGTGATCTGACCATCCTTGTTCTTTGCAGGACAGCTGTGGAGTGAAAAGTTTCCTATAATAATGTACTCTGTACAACACACAATGTGGTTTTAAAGACTGCTCCAAGTGTAATGAACAGAGGAGTCTTGATAGCTGAAGTTTGAACTCTTGTGTTGCCCTACTTTTGGGTGCTTTAACCAGAGAACCCAACTAATTTTAATGTAGTTTTTAAAAAAAAATGAAATATGCTGTACTATATATTTGGTACCTCTCTCAATGACAGCTGTCAGGTTCCCAAGACAATTCAACAGAGACAACAAATCATTCTATCAGCCTGCTGCAAGGTGCTGTCTTCGGATCTGTGTGTGTTGCTGGAATTGTACGTGAGCTAAAGTACTTGAACTTCTGTCTGTGTGAGCTCACTTTTTAGTTTCCATTGAACAGATGAAACGACGGCTACGTATGCACTGCCTCTGCAGTTGTTTTATCTTGTGGCTCTGTAACAATTTCACGCTGGAGTATCTCTGTTCCTGGTGCTCTCATTCTCTGCTTAGCATAAGCATGTATGAGAGGTAGAGGAATAAAATCCAGTTGCTTTTATGGTATTTTCTTAGTGAAGCAGACTGTGCATGACTCAGGCACTACTTATTTTTTATACCTCAGGCTACTAAGGCATGGACTTACATTAAGCACTTGTTGGAGTTTGTAGCTGGACTTTAAAATGTTGAGCATGTACCTCAGTTATTTCTGAACTGGGATCTTTCAATACCAAAGGAGTTTCTTGCAAGGGGGAACACCAAGTGAAAAAGAGCATCAGGCAATGGTTTCACAAATAGGTAAATTTGTTTTAAGGCCATCCAGAGACAGATGAAAAACACAAGGTAAGTGGTGCAGATCAGTGAAATGATGTCAAGCCATTCTGCCAGTTCATGTTTGTTTAAGGTACATGAAGGGCTAATTTGCCCTTGTAGGCTTTTTCAGCTAGATTGAGTATAATCTGAACACTCTATCTAGTGATTTAGCTACGTCAAGAGAAATACAATTGTATGGTTTTCTCCCAGTTAGAGCAAATGGTACTTTGAGCATTAGAGTAAGAAAATATGGAGGCTTAATTGTGATGTACATTGTAGAAAAAAATAACTTGATGAGCTGATTCAAACTTTTGTGTTGTTCACCCCTTCCCAGTTGGGACTGCATGCCGTCCTGATGGTACACACCCACACAAGAAGCTGGATATGTAGCAAAGCCCAGGCTAATAAATCTGCTGGGCTTATTAGCATGCGCTCTTCAGTGGCACCACAGGAGGCAGCAGGAGGGATGAAGGGGTAAAAGGATGCTGATGAATCAGCAACATGACTCTTGTGGGATGAGGAAACATCTGTGAAGCTTTTCTGAAAAAAAAGGTGAGAAAACCAATACCGTCCTGGATATTGCTGACATTATGAACTTTCACACACCATTTTGTTTTTTCTTTGGTGTGGGTCATGGTCTGCTGCTATCACAGTAGGGGTGTCTAACAAGTCCTAGTAAAAGAGAACTATGTTTGTGGAAGCTGTTGTGCAGATTTGATAGGATATTAGGATGGAGAGGCAGAACAATCAATACGCTGAGACATACTGTTAGGCGAAACTGAAGTGAAGATAAATATATTTTTTCTCTTTGATGCAGAGTGAATCTTTGTACTGGGGAGCTCAGCTGTTAAATGACTTGCATTTTACTTCCAGGGTAATGTCTACTTTTGACCATGATGGTTTCAGAACAATCTCTCTAATACACTGTAAGAAACAGTGGCTGCAAAGGCAGTGCTAAGGAATTGGTAATCCTCTCTGAATTGCAGCCCTACTGTGTTAGTGGTTAGCACAGTGCTCTTGCTTTACATTTTTTCCTTTGTACTATATGCTTCACTGGATTTTGAAAAATGCAGCAAAAGCTTTGAAGATGGATAGCACAATTCCTTTTTCACAACACCACAAGCCTGCATTGTGGATGCAAGACGCAATGAAGTATTCAAGCAGGAAAGAGGTTTAGTGGATAAATGGGCAAGAGATCTGTTCAAATGTATTTCTAAGAGTTGTCCAGAAGAAGGAGGATGATAATGCCATAGTACTGAGACTTTTATTGCCATCAGGCCCTGTCCACAGGGTCCTCTACTTCTGGTTGTTCACAGTGGCTGTTTGACTCAGCAGCCTCATAATAGGCCAAATTAATTCTGAATAAGACTATGAGAAAGTGCCTGTACTGCCAGATAGATTTTCTGGTACTCAGCCTTTCAAGTACAGCATAGACAGCTTGTGTGGGCTAGGTCAGAACCTCACAGAGAGGTTGCTGAAAGTTGGGTTAGCAGTTTCAAACACCAGAACCAAAACTGTCAGATACATTTTTTTCTATTACAAGACTTTAGTAATTTTATTCACCGTTTAGTTAAAACATAACTTAAAGGCTGCATTTTCATTTCCAAAGTCAGAGACTAAAAGGAGAATGCTTGATCACTTTGTCACTTTACATGCATACGTCAATTATTAATATACATGGAACGGAGATGTAGACATAGGAAAATATACTTATACACTAACTGAATTATTCCCTTCTGAGTTCTTTTTGGTGGGAAATTATACAAGATGTAATGAAGTCTTGGAATGGAAATCAAAGAAATGTCACCCTGTATGACTGGGTGTAATGGCACCAAGGGAGCCTGGAAGTATTGTCTCAATTTATCATTTTCAAGACAAGTGCCTTGCATTTTAAATGAAGCAAGAAGACTTCAGAAATGTTCTTTCAAACACCTCCACTTCTGCATTTGTTATTTTCATAGTATGTTTGAATTCTTGGCTTTTAAAATACCCTTTTGGTTGCATTGACTCATTGCTGGTCGATCATATTTTTCCAGCTAAAAAAGGAAACTAAAAATTCCCTTCCCCGTTCCCTTCCACCCTCCAGCAAATAAAAACTGCTGACCAAAACTGTTGATTCTTCCTTAAGAGTTTTGTCTGATTGAGACCCATAAAATAAGGGTCAGCCTGAATGCCTCTGTTTTTTTTTTTTTTTTTGCCAGCTCAGCATTTTCTTATGCTAACATACCTCATATCTCATTATGTCCTCCTTTTCACTGGTAGTTTTCCATCCTAAGGTCCATTATAATAAGAATATTTAAAATTATTCATTCATTTGCTTTGTACTTCATCATTTCCTATCAACTACGAAGGTGTAAAAAGTGAGCTTTCATGATTGTCTTTTCCCCTGCTTCCCTCCTGCCTTCACTTGCACTGCTCTGTATAAAAACCTACTAAAATGTGTTATTTTTCTGAAAACTTTCCACTGCTCTTGTGCACATTCTCCTCTTAGATTGCTGCTGGGGAGAGCTGTGGTATTTGTTTCATTGGTTAAAAAGTCCTGTAGAATTTGGTGGAGGGCTATCTCCTATTCATAGACTTCTTAAAGCAGCTCATGGGATTTAAAAGTGTAATGCCCCTCTGCTATAGAATTCCGTTAGTTACACAAATATTTTTTGAACTCTCTTATGACCCATATGTTGTTTAGAGTGATTTCTATAGCGTTTGTTTAATTTCTTTTAATCTTTTATTGGTTTCATCCTTATTATATTTGATGGGAATTTCCCATGAGAAGAGGATAAAAAACCCAATGAAGTATGACTTGAAAAATGTACCCTCTAGTTGTATACATTCTTTGTAGAAGAAACATAGAACTGTGTGCTTAATTGGTAACATAATAAATTGATGTATCTGCATTCTCTTAGGTTTATACTGTATTTGGGGAAAAAATGCAAAATTGCAAATGTTTTTCAAATTATAAAAAGCTTATTAAAAGACTGAGTAAAAACTTTTCTTAATAAAAAATTATATCCATAATGTAACACTGAGGTGCCTGCACTATTTTCCTGTACTTCCTGAACTTCAAGTTTACGTCATGATATTAAATATTCCACAGTCTAAACAATATGTACTTTGTAAGATAAAGCATTATATCAGAGTAAGCGCAAGGCAGGGTAACAATACAGACTATAGCAGTGTGTCCTTAGTATCACTTATTGTTTCCTATACATGTCAATATAAACATAAATATAGAGAGTACCTTTTCTATAAGTGGTGAATTTTGTTGTCTGTTGCACTTTCCTCTGAAATTCTGAAAGCACAGCGTGCAGTCTCCTATCCAGTTTGAAGCTCTTACTGACTTTTTGAAGTTAGTGAGAGCTGTGGATTGTGGATGGGAGCACAAAGGAAAGCTTTATCATACAGCCCCTCCATCCCTTGATACAAATACACTCTGTCTCCTGTACTGCTAGCTTATATTGCACCTTTGTTGTACATTTAAGTAATATATGACCAAGCTACACCTCTGGAGCTGGAAGTGCAGGGTTTTCTGTTAAAATAGTTCACATATATTCATGGGTTCCAACCAGTGATACCTGTGACACAACAGTTAGTGCTTTTTGTTGATCTGGCATATGGTAATAATATTTTAGATACCATTAATATAAAAGCATCTTTTTTTTTTTTGGCTTTGCTTTCTTTTAAAGAGAACTAATCTACAGTTGCTGTAAATTTCTTTGCATCTTGGACATTGTGTAAAGCCAGCCCTTTGACCATTCATGTGGGCTGAAGTAGAGGTCAGTATGCACATACTGATTAGTTTGAACTGAATGGCTTTTCCATATCAGGTTTAGAATTTCCAAGGCAAGCCTGATCACCAAGGTCCAATGACTCAAGATTCCTTAGAGCTGTCAGGGCATTCAACAGTTTTTGATACCTTATATAGAAACATATCTATTAGAGGAAAGCACACAAACTTTATACTTCTTCACTGTGTTTTCTGTTTATGTCGAGACTCTAAACCCTGTGCTTCTCAACACACTTTTTGTACAACACATAGGTGGTGTTTCATGTAATTTACAGTCCCTTCAAGTAATAAGGTTGTGCTTCGTGGCCGATTAATCTGGGAGGGAAATGAAGAAATTTACGGAACATTTAACATGATAAAACTTTACAAAGTCTGCAAGTGTAGGAGAATTAAGATTTCTGAACATATAAGATACTAATTCAGCAAAAATGTAGGAGACAGTTTTGTATAGATCCGATATGGAAGAACCAAGCACAGAAAGATCAGCAGTTCAATCTACCCACCTTCTGTAATGGAAAACAAGGCTTTTGAACAAAGAGAAATGCAGTGACTGCAAGCCTACCGATACTTTAGCATGGGTCAAATGGGAGACTAAAATGAAAATGTGCCTGTGTCTCTGCTGGTTGAAGTTCCTTTGTTTCTGGCTTTCTCCTTTGACAGGATTTTGTTTCTGCCACCTATGGCTTACCCTCAGTACTGCAGTACCGCTGAGGATGTGTGCCATATTGCACTACTTGCATTTTCAACCTAATCATTCTTGTGTGATTGAAGAAGCTAGAAATTGAATTAGAAACCTTAAGGGCCTCTAATGTGAAATATCAGACAGAGATGCTAAGGTTATCACTATCATCAGCTCTGTACGCTTAATTAGAAGTTGAGTAGCAGGTTGTTATTTACTTTACCAGTGTCAAAACCCTCATTAGAAATGAAACTGTGATGAAGAGGAGCGTGTGGCAAACAGTCTGTCAACCATAACTAAGGCTTATTTATCTGGGGCAACCATTGAAGAGAATGGGAGGAAAGAAATGCTGGGGCTGGCATTATGCTGGATGAATGAAATAATGAATTTAAGTTGGTACTTCTGCAGAGCTGTTGAAACCAGATTTTTAGGGGGTAGGGGGAAGGAATGGTTTTCAAGACATTATGCTTTTCAGTTGCTGCCATTTCCTTTTTCCTTAAAACAAAGAGTTTAAAGACTGGACAGAAACAACAGGAGTCCAATGGAGAGCCAGTGCCAAGATACAAACAGTGGGATCAAGGTGAATAACGGTCTGTATCTGTGGACCGTGGATGGGATTGGATGATTTCCCTCACTACAGGGATGCTATGTCACCTTGGAGCCCTTGTTTTAAAACTCAGCTCCCCAGAGCCCCCAGAACCATATTTGTAGCTGGCAGCTAGTGAGCTCCACCCTACCTGTTCAGATATGTTCATATCGCCTTAGAAAAACTCCATCCTGAGCTTTAATTTTGCGAATGAAGGAGCACAGTGTGTTGGGGTCTGATGTGACAGAGCTTTCGAAGCCTCGGAGAGCAAGTCATCCCAATGTGCATGCAAAGGCTTGCAGACAGGCCGGCTCTGTTAGCTCTGATAACCACAGCATTTGCATTTTCACCCTCAACTGCTGATTTACTCCAGTGCTTTTATATCAGATAACTTATTTAAATAATGCTAACAGACAGATGAGGAGCAGTCACTAAGAAAGCTGTAATGGCTTAGGTGGGCAGAGGGAGATTTGTGGGTAAAGATATATAAGGAAAGCAGATTTTAGTTAGAAACATTAACCACTGGATGCAAAACAGGTATAATGCCAGACAATTTTCATTGTGTTTTTTCGTGTCTCTTCTATCTGTGGTAGATCTCTGGTGTATGTTAGCAACAGCAGGGGATTCCCATTTTCCCTGAGCACAGACTGTTATATAGCGAAGTAATTCTGAACTACAGGAAATGCCTTTTCAAAACAGTGAGTGGCAAGAGTTAGGTATGTGATTTGGGTATCAATTCTGCTCCTAATGCTAACACTGCTACTAGCTTTAACGGGAACATTTTAATATAGACCAAAATAGAGGAGAGAAGATGTTTCTTCCTCTGAATGGAGCAGTGCAGGTGGACGAAAGTCTTGTGGCAGTGTTCTGTGAGCAGATGATGTGTAATTGCGTTAGGTAGTATGAGAAGTAATGGCCTTAGTCGTTCTCATTGCTGCTTATTCTCAAAAATCAGCCTTTCACCTGAGTACAACTCAGGTTACTATTAAGAAATGTTGCCCCAAATAAGCAAGTACGTGTTATCTGGCCCTGTTTGGGGATTTGCCTTTATTTATCCCCGAAGTAAAGTGAATTACCCTTGGAGCTGTGGAGATCTAAACTTACTATTTTTTTCCCGCTAATTGATTTAAGCAAGCAAACTTACTAGATTCATGAAGTCCTCTGTATGCTTCTGTTCCCAGAGAAGGCTTTGCCTGCAAATGTATGAAGAATATTATCTGAAGCCTGTTGACTTACAGAGAGATTTACTTGTTCCCTTTGCTTCTACCAGCATGAGGAAGTCTGAGAATAACAGACGACGACACACCAAGCAGGCAAAAGCCTGTATCCAAAAGCTGTATCATGTTGCTGGTGCCTGGATAGCAGCAATGCCCATTCTTTTTTGCAGGTACCTGTGGCCTGATGTAGTGTCTCTCCTCATGTGATTAAACATGTTTCCATCCCAAGATCAGCCTGCAGGTTGCACCCATCATTTCACAATGCCGACCTGTGTCTTGTTCATGTAATGATGTGCATCAGGCCATGTGACAGGGAGAGGCAGCAGAGCCCTTGAGGAGGAGAGTGGCCAGGAGTTGGCTGATGATGCCAGAACAATTCATCTTCCTACAGCCCACTCCCTGCCCCTGGCTGAAGGCCCTGCAGGAAAACAGGGGTGGCAGGAAGTCATCTGTAGGTGGATGAATTGTCTTGACAGCTTGGCCCATGCCTGCAGTCTGTAGGTGGGGTGCATGCTGATACCCTGGGGATCATTCCTTTCTTAGGCTTTTTGAACTTTCTGGATTGGTGGCAGTGGTGCAATGATGATAGTGCTGATGATGATGGTGAGGGGAAGAGTATTTTTTTTCTGAACTCCTAATAGTATCAAAGGTAAGTTCAACAGAAGTAATGTGAATAGCAGTTGGTTTACTACCTGTTGACATATTGAATGCCTTGAGCATGTTGGCAGTGCTTCTGGTATTATTGCCAGCAGCTTGTCAAAACTGACTTGATTTTCTTTTAGAACCCTCTGAAAAATCTCCAAGAGTGCCTTGTGGACAAGAGGGCACAGCCTCAAGCTTCGCCAGGGGAGGTTCAGGTTGGACATCAGGAAGAATTTCTTTACAGAAAGGGTTATTAGACATTGGAATGGGCTGCCCAGGGAGGTGGTGGAGTCACCATCTCTGGATGTGTTTAAGAAAAGACTGGACATGGCACTTAGTGCCATGGTCTAGTTGACAGGGTGGTGTAAGGGCAGCCGGTTGGACTCGATGATCCCAGAGGTCTCTTCCAACCTGGTTGATTCTGTGATTCTGTGATTCTATGTCGTCCTCAAACTCAATCACAGTAGAGACAGGCTCCTGCCCAGCTCTGGGATACTGCTGAATTAGAAAAGCTAAGTTGTTACTTTCTCAAGCATCTGTGAGCTCATGAAGGTGCATAAAGATGCACTAGCCCCAAGTGATAGAGTAGGTAATTGCTTCATGCTTTATAAGCCTGTCGAGTGGATGCCAAGGATGTCAGCTTTGCTGGCATGCCCCTCCCTTCCTTTATTTATTTATTAATTTTTTTTTGTTGCTGCATTCTGCATAATGTGTACACAGCTGGGACTACTAGCCATTTTCCTTAGTCTTAGCTGTGAAAGCAAGCTCCTTAATACAACTTTAAATTAAATTCTTCCCTTTCCATTGGCAAGTTTTTCAGTTTTTCCATTTAATGAAGAAAAGATCCCATATGTGGAGAGGAAAACATTATCCATGCAAATGTGTTCAGTATGTTTTGTTATGGGCCATATATAGATGGCTCAAAGTTTTTTTGGACATAGATACTTTGTTATTAAAATTATGATTTTTTTAAATCATATAAAATATCTTAGGCAAATATTTGAGCATGTTTAAATACATGTATAGTGCATTTTATGGTTCATGCCCAGTAAAACTGGGCTTTACAGTCATTTTCTGTATTGCAGTAGATACTACTTGTGCTTGTTGGTACTGTCATATTGTGGATAATTTGGTTTTCATGCATATTATTTAGCTACCTGGTAACATATGTATCCCATCAATGTTTTGAGTAGCTGCACAGGGTTTAAAAGTGAGGCTTAGAGCTGTCAGCCTTAGACGACTGGAAGAGACTTCTGCAGTTAATGAATTTTTTTTCTCTCATGTATTTAAACAATACATGGTATCTCAACAGAAGGTGTGGGCTCATAGCAGCATTTGCTGAGTGAATTTCTGTGGCCTGTGTTATGCAGGAGGTCAGACAGGATTGCAGGATGATGCTTTTGACTTTAATACCAAAAATCTCTTCTGTAATATAGCTGCTTAGAACTTACTCAACTCTTCCCTTCTCTTTTGCAGAATTTCACAAATTAGGCTTGTATTATTGCATCCCACTGTTTTCATACAACCTTTAAAAAGGCAGATTCAAGCACTGAATGTGCTTTGAAAGGAGAGTTTGTATATTTTTTATACATTTGGCAGTTGCCATGGTTAGTTATTGTCAGTATAACTCAGTTTACAGTATAATGAGCTATTTTTGAGAAAATTCATTTGCTGCAGAGCATGAGTAGGTGCATACGAGTTTGTGCACATGCATGCATGCCAGCATATGCTGGCACATAGCCATTTACACCTGTAGATCCTCCTGTCCCAAAAATCTAGTTTTAGTGATAAGTTCACTGAACCAGCCTGTTACTTTATGCATACGTGTTTTGAAAGGACTAACATTGCTTGCTGTGTTTGGAAACTGTCCCTATCTAGAGCAAGAGGTATTATGTGGCTCATTAATGCTTCTACCAGCATTTAACATAATTCTGTGTTATAGTTGATTCTCCATTACACAAGATAAGAGGGGAGCTGAAACACCCTGAAGAACCCAGATAATGCTGTACTAAAGGGAGACAGATGAGTGACCATTATGCACAGCCAACTCATCCACAATTTGGATAGCTTTGTGCTAGAGCTACTAATCCAATGCTGGCTTCTGCAGAGCAGATAGGAGGCCAGGGTTATTTGCTCAGCCAGAGCATCCATCTGTGCTGCTCTTCATTGCAGCTACAATGATTTCCAAGAACCTACAGATCTAGGAAGCATTGCCTGAGCAGCTCCAGTGGAAGCATGTCAACTTGGGTCTGACTTGACTTGTTAGCTCCAGGTGTCTTTCTGTGACTGGGTCCAGCAGGAGTGAACGTCTTGTACTGTGCTTCAAGGGCACTCATGTTTGGTGTCATTTATTTAGCAGAGCACCAGGGCTTGTCACTCAGGTGGGCCTGGGGTGGCAGGCAGAGAAGTCACTGTGCGAGTCTCTGCATCTGTGCTACTGTTGATCTGAGATGGTTAAATTGTCCTGAAATACTGAAAGATTGACTGAACTTACAGGGTGGTGACTAAGCACTAACAGCTTTGGACTCAGAAAGCCCATTTTATTCCTTGAGCTAAAGGAATTAGTCCATTAACTGTGTATAAGCAATAGGTTTTAATACTTTTTAAATTCAGCCACTGGAAGGAGAGATGTGATCTTGTGCATTAAAGTAAGTATAGTACATGAAAGATTGCACTTTGGACTTTTTGTATGCCTTTATTTCCAGAGCAGCTGTGAACACGGCTGATCTGAAAAACAATGTGTATAGATGTTTTTGATGAAAATGTAAAACATTTTATTGCTGTCTAAATTTTATATTTGATTTTATATTTTATATTAAGTTGTTTTTTTTTTTTAAGAAGTTGAATCATAGAATGGTTTGGGTTGGAAGGGACCTTAAAGATCATGTAGTTCCAACCACCCTGCCATGAGCAGGGACACCTTCCACTAGACCAGGTTGCTCAAAGCCTCATCCAGTCTGGCCTTAAACACTGCCAGAGAGGGGGCATCCACAACTTCTCTGGGCAACCTGTTCCAGTGTCTCACCACCCTCACAGTAAAGAATTTCTTCCTAATATCTAATCTAAATCTATCCTCTTTCAGTTTAAAACCATAAAGTAGTAACCCTTCCTCTCCTTCCTTTAAAAAAAATATAAAAATAAAGATTTGGGTCAAAAAATTGTTGCTGGAAACTAATTGGAACTTTGGTTGCCTCATCAGAATTGCGACTTCTTCCTTAATCTTTTATGTGTGCTAAGTTCTCTACCTGGACCAAGTATTACTGATGGTACAATGCTGTGTGTGCCTTCTATGAAGGAAAGATGTCCAGTAAAAGGCCTCAACCATGTACATTTCCTTAAAATAAAATTTTGTTTTAGATGTCTTCCATAAGAATTGTTTTTGACCAGCTGTGCTTATAAAAGACATGGAAAAAAAATTAGGTCCTCCCAAGAAGAATTTCTCTAGCATTCCCTGACTGTAAGGAAAGTGGAAGGTATTGTACCAAATAATGCACAATTGCAGGAAAGGGGTAAAGAGCCCTGTTTTTAGGATCTCTTGAGCGCTTCAGAAGCTTGTAGATGTTATGTCCTTGACAGTCCTTGATGCTTTAGATATTCCTGGCACACACAGGCTGTTCTGGAGAGCATCCACTCACTGATAACTGCTGAGGATCCTAGCAGTATTGTTCAGCAGAACAAGGCTAAAATTTGATCTGAAATTTCATTTCAGATTATTTCTCCATATGCATGTTATGGATCATTCCACTGTATTGGTTAATTGTGGTCTAGCGATGTAATTGGAATTCTGGAAATATAAATTAGTGTCATCCTCAAAAAGAACCAGAGCAAAGTGACATGTTTTATTGTTTATTCCATTTAGATGTAATGTAATTTCAGATACTTGTAGCATTATAGCATTGAGGCCTAATATGATAGATTCTGTAAGTGGCTTGGGTGCTTGATAAAAATTGATATTCAGGCAGACCTTTCTTATTATTATTTTGGTCTGAGGCAGGAAAGGTCCTCTCAGACTTATGTCTGAAGATTCCCAAAAATACCAGTATTACTACTTCACCAATCATTTAAACACAAATCAAACAGTATTTTAAAATTTGAAAAATTAAAAGAGTAATACAAACAGCTTAAATAAAAGTTCTGTTTTTTTCCACTCTTTCTTTTCTTATCATGGCATGTAGTCTGTGAGCTCTCAGTGTCCACTGGAACAGAGCCCCATGTAGTGAACATAAGAGAGAGACAGAAGTTGTCAATCCTGCTTCAGATTCTAACTCAAGTTAACGAAACAGGTAATCACAGAATCACAGAATCACAGAATGTTAGGGATTGGAAGGGACCTCGAAAGATCATCTAGTCCAATCCCCCTGCCGGGGCAGGATTGCCTAGACCATATCACACAGGAACGCGTCCAGGCGGGTTTTGAATGTCTCCAGAGAAGGAGACTCCACAACCTCTCTGGGCAGCCTGTTCCAGTGTTCAGTCACCCTTACAGTAAAGAAGTTTTTCCTCAAATTTAAGTGGAACCTCCTGTGCTCCAGCTTGCACCCATTGCCCCTTGTCCTGTCAAGGGATGTCACTGAGAAGAGCCTGGCTCCATCCTCTTGACACTTGCCCTTTACATATTTATAAACATTAATGAGGTCACCCCTCAGTCTCCTCTTCTCTAAGCTAAAGAGACCCAGCTCCCTCAGCCTCTCCTCATAAGGGAGATGTTCCACTCCCTTAATCATCTTCGTGGCTCTGCGCTGGACTCTCTCTAGCAGTTCCCTGTCCTTCTTGAACTGAGGGGCCCAGAACTGGACACAATACTCCAGATGCGGCCTCACCAGGGCAGAGTAGAGGGGGAGGAGAAGCTCTCTTGACCTGCTAACCACACCCCTTCTAATACACCCCAGGATGCCATTGGCCTTCTTGGCCACAAGGGCACACTGCTGGCTCATGGTCATCCTGTTGTCCACTAGGACCCCCAGGTCCCTTTCCCCTACGCTGCTCTCCAACAGCTCTGTCCCCAACTTGTACTGGTACATGGGGTTGTTCTTGCCCAGATGCAGGACTCTACACTTGCCCTTGTTATATTTCATTAAATTTCTCCCCGATGAGAGAAGTGAACAAGTAGATAATGATGTGCATTCCTCTGGTTAGTTTCCCTAGTTCCCTTTCTACATCACATTTGATTGCGCTGTCCATCAAGCACGATATGAGAGAAGGAATAATTGGAAATGAGAGAAGAGGGGACCTGGGAGCACTGCATGTGAAGGTGACTGGGAAAGCCAAGGGCGGGGAAGTGAGTTCAGTGTTTTCTTTGTGTGGTTTCTGTCAAGCGGAGTTCTACTCAGCACGCTGCCACACTCCTGACAGCTCCCAGGATTCTGCTCATTCTCATCCTAAATTGGTTTCTGCAGTTACAAATCCAAGAGGAAAAGTAAAGCTACTAATTGAATGTAAAGGCTTTCTGACTTGGCTCACAGCTTACTCCAGGGCTGCTGAGTGCCTACTTGCAGGCCATAAGTAGGAATGAGCTTTCTGTTTACAAACAGTGCATTTGGCTTGGCTGAGACTGCCCATGACTTATTTGAAACATTAAATGATGTGTAATCCATGGAGGCAACACTGACATTTTACCACAGTAGGTTATGCTGCAGTCTAAACTCTCTGTGCTTGCTTCATAGGCACATTATCAAGGAAAAAGGTGCAGAGTTGTTTTTAATCTTAAGAGCAGCAACTGTTTTCTGCTTCTAAGATTTACTGTCTTGAAGCCCTGAAGAGTGCAGGTAGTATTTCCAGAATTAAAACAGCTGGCTTGAAAGAATAATGTAATACTCAAGAAGTGGGAGTAAGAAGAAAAAGAAAAAAATTAGTAATGAAAAAATAAGGCATCAGTTTGCTTAGTTTCACATGAAGTATAAGGTCTGATTATAGGTTTTAAGACTCTCTCCTCCCTTCATTGAAGCTTCCCTGGCAGTCAGTGCCTACTGCTGAGCCCTGTGTCCTACTGCGGGGACAGGGGACTGGTGAGTGCTGGTGGTGAGTGACTTTGCAGGGTAGCTGCCCCTGCCCCCTTCCTCCCTATCCTTTCCTACTCCTAGCGGGAGCTGCTTTATTCCTACTTTTGGGGCAAAAAGAGGCAGTGTTCAGTGCTGAGGCAGGCGTTCCCTATCCGCCAGGCTGAATTCTCTCTCTGGGTGACCAGCTGGGGTCATGCTGAATTGATTTGAATGGAAAAAAGTAGTATTTTCACATGCTTACAAACTCTGTCCTTCTTTCTATTTCCAGGTATACATTACTAAATCCTTAAAACCTCCTGTCACCTCCATCTCCCACAGCCTGCTGTCTCCTTATGGACCTTCTGACTGTAGCGTGGGTAGGCACAGACCTGAGCAGTGGCAGGCAATTGCCTGTGCCGTTCAAGTGTTAGCGTGTGCCTTTGGCACTCTCTCAGAGAAGACCTAGGTGTAGTTCACAGGTTAGCATAGACCAGGGATCATCCCCAGTGGCTGTGTTTGGATACAGGTGCCCTGTTTTAAGGGTTGAGAGTGTTTAGCTGAATGCTGTACAAGCTGGTCTTGAAGCCAAAATATGATTCCTTACCCATTTTATGTACAAGTGTAGGCACAGCCATGGGTTTCAGTTATTGAAGTGGCAGGTGACACTGTAAGACTTGTCCTGATGCACCTTCTGCATGTGCTGCAGGAGAGGACTTTTAGTCTTGTCCTGGCCTGATTTGGCTCTGGTTGAAGTCTCTGATGAAATTCCCTTTATCTTTGTTGTGGAAGCAAAGTTGTACCAAAACCAAAGCTTAAAACAAAAGAGCACCCTCGTCTGCCATGTTTGTTACTAAAGACTTTTTTTTTAAATTCCAAAGAATTGTCAGGGTGTTCTTCAAGCGTGGGGTAATCATACCAAGTGGTGGTGACTGCTGATGCTCAGCAAAACGCCTGAAACTGTCTTTTGGCTGAAAGAATGCTTCACTTAAAAGATAAGGACTGGATTTCTAAAGGTTTGGTTTTAAGTACTTAAAGCAGCAGATTTACAAGAGCATACAAGTGTGTCTTAAGCATTTTTGAAAAAAACTCATCATTCCCATATTTAGTGCCAGCCACTTTTTACTGCTTGTGAATCTGAAGATAAGGGTTGTGTTTTCTTTCTGTGTGTTTACAATGCAGTGGGGTGCACAATAAGGCAAGCGAAAAAAATCGGTAGTTACAACCAAACCTTTGGCTATGGTGAGAGCAGTCATGTGTCTGGGCTCTTTGCTTCCAGCAAGAGGCGGACAAACTGGGAAGAGGACAGAGGAGAGTGGTGAGAAGGATCATATCTAGAAAACAAAATCTCCAAGGATACACTGAAAGAAACAGGGCTGTTTAAAGAGGAGACTGAGGAGGGATTCAATAATGGTCTAAAAAAGTAGAAGAGAATATTTCCACCATGTTTGTGATGAATGGGACAAATTATAGTAAGGATGTTTCAGACCGGACATTTGGAAAACTTCCTATATATTAAGGATAATGGAGCACTGGGGTAGATGGCCTAGGAAAGTTGTGGAGTTGCCATCATAGGACATCTTTAAGAGTAGAGCGGACAAGCATCTGTCAAAAATGGCATAGGTACAGCCAGCTGTGGTTGGAAACTTGGATCTGTCAGTACAGAGAAGATTAAAACTTTTTGAGCCAGGTTTTCACAATACAAAATAAATAGATAGGTTCTGTCTGCTGAAACTGTTACTCATGTACAGAAGTGACTGGAATATGAAGATATAACTGAGGGAAACTTGTGCTTAAGAATAACATTATTGCAGTTTTTGTTTGGCTTTGAGTGGTTTTACACTGTGGCTGTCTACAAAGAATGATTTAGATGATGCAGATAATTGCAAATGGAATTTTCTGCAAACTTTTGGCAAATCTGTTCATTCACCATGAGTGGATTTTGCTGCTGAAAGGTTTTTCCATGTGCAAAGGGAGTTTGTGATGAAAGATTTCTGTGTGAAGGAGTTTCTGCAGAGGGGCTGTTCTGTTTTTCTGTTCTGGGAAAGCTCTGCACAGAAAGTATCTTCTCACAGTGAATTGACTGTGGATACAATGTGTGTTAGAATTTCACCAGATAAATCATTCTGGATCAGACAGGTAATGTCAACTCCAGTGGACAGCAGTGTGCTCAATGACGAATTGCATTTTGACACACTTTCAGTGCTCCTTCATGATTTCTTTTTCAGTCAGTTGCCTCTGTTTGCCTCTACTGTGATTTATAATTCACAGCACTACACTTCTTACCCTTATTCTCTTCACTCGTTGTTGTCTCCTTGCCTTTGTTCCTTTTCCATGTCCCCAGTGTAGTAGGCTTTGTGTCACTGGCATACCGGATGCCATATGCCCCCCTCTCCCTACATTTCCTCTGAATACTGCTTGATTCCAGCGCTAGCACCTGCAGTCCAAACCTCAACAGAACTGGGCTAGGCTGTGGAAGAACATGTACTAGGTGAAGAAGACCTCTATAGTTAGTTCTGATGTTTTGAAGTTATAGAGGGCTCCCTTGAAAGTTCATTGGTTAGTTGCCAATGGCTCAGGAATGGAAGTAGGATAAAAGTCAGTGATTATGTATGTTCCTATTCCTGGTGGGTGCACTTATGAATAAATATTTGGTTGTCTAATAAGGAAAACTAAATATTTTACTTCTTGAGACATGGGCATACATTTGATTAAGAAGCCAATATGAAAGAAAAGATTCATTTTCAGTCAGAAAAGGAAACATTTCTTGGAAGACAGATATTTTCGAAAAATTATTATAAAGGGCAGCAGATCCTTAGAGGTGCTTCTGAAGTTGACAATGTGGAGAAAACCAGTGTGTGCAACTAAGAACAGAAGTGACAGCCTTGTGATTTTCTGCAAGTCTCTGGAGGAGGCCATGTCAGTTGTACGCTGTAGTGTTAGACTAATTTGTATGTAATGAAGGATGTTCTTACTAAACCAGCTGCTGAAATTCTCAATTTATGGAGAAGCTGAACTCCTACAGGCATCAGCTTATAGTAGGAACCTAATATAGATGCTCTCAATGTCTTTTAGAGGAGTTAATCTCTCTCCACAGGCTGTGTAGAAGCTAGAGATCATATTTGTTTGGACAGCTAAATCAGATCCGCATGGTTCAGCATTATGTATACAACCAATTGTTTTCTATGCACTTCCCCTCACTAGAGGTGACATAAATGTGAATTTATGTGCAGATCTGGGAAAAGAAAAGGAAGTTACTGATTCAGCATTTGGCACTGTAATTATTTGTTGCTGCTGTCAGAAGTACCTTCTAGGAGTCTGACTTTTGCTCTTGGACGTCTTTCTGGGTTAGAGCATGTCTGTGCTGCCTGAGGGATGCCCCGGGGCTCTCCTCTAGTTATATATAAAGCCCTTGCCCAAACAGTGCTTTTACCCTCTTAGACTCAGACAGTAGAGTGAATTGTGTGGGTCTGGTGAATTCACTAATAGACCAACCAACATACAAGCTGGAGCCAGTCTAGTCATACAGTGTAGCTGCTGTTTTAAACCCAAGGCATTCTCAAATGAAAATGGTATCAATTTTAATGAAATCTTTTAAATAATGTTCTCCACAGATTGTAGTTAAAATAGTTGCCTCTAAACAATGTCCCCACTGATTGCTGCTACATTACTCATTGTAAGACTGCTTTCTTTTCCTACATTCTTTTCAGAATGTGAATTAGTTTATTTTAATCATTTGCCTCAGATCCTGCCAATTAAAAAAAGAAGAAAGATGGAATAGAAGTATTGTTTTGCAAGTGACAATTAGATATCTTGCACTGCCTTAGGTTGCATTTCTGTTTGTTTTCCTAATTTCCTTTGAATACAGTTTCACGTTTCTCTTTCTTTTCACCTCTTTTATCTTTCAGGGGGATTGTCAGCAGAAAATTCTAATCTAATTATTTGTGGATCATGTTCTTGCCATGGAATGCCTTTCTTGCCACAAAGCCTTTTGATAGGCTCCCCGTGGTATTTCTGGCTGACATCTTCCTAGCCCTGGAGTTTTCCTATCCACATCCTGGTCATGTTATTGAGGAGAAAGTGTAAAACAACCTCTTTCACTAAAAGACCTTCAAGATCCGTACATGTTAGCTTTTATGTGGCTTGCCTGGTGAACATGAAATGCTGCCCGTACCCCCATGCAATACAAAATGTCATAGGTCTGCTGTGGACTGTGGTTTAGAACAGCATGTCTGAGTAGCCAGATGGTGGTCACTGTTACAGCGCTGTCATGACTTTCTAGGTATTGCTGCCATCATGCCTGCCAAATTGTAGCTATGCTCTTATGAAGCAAAAAAACTGCATCAGCTAATGAAGCAAAGGATGCATCATTGCAGCAGGCAGAGCCAAAGTAGTATCAAATGCTAAGAGTTCCTGCAGAACAGGATGTATGCTGGCATGTCACCAAGTGGTGGTGAGTTGGTGTGTTAAGCAGCAGTTGTTGCAGAACAGAAATAACTTCTGGATCAAGTTCATGCTTGTTTAGTTCACTGTCCTTCTTATAACAAGCAGCTTGCAGCTTCTGAGGAAATGCAAGAAATTCTGTGGGAGCCAGGCATAAACACATCTTCTGACTGCTAGTACAGTGCTGCGTGCTTCATTTGATCTAGGACTCCTGAGTAAGTAGCAATTTGTGCATCATCAGCTTGGCCAGTCAAGTGGTGCACGGTGTCTTCCTGGCTGAGACCAGTGGTTGCAACTGTGACTGTTCCCTAAGAGACCAGGATAAGGGAAGAAACACTCTGCAGAAATGAAGGAAATATTGTGCATGCAAGTCCTCAGCTAGGTTGGAATGGCATTTCTTTGACAGTCTGGATTTAGTACCAAGGTTTGCCATTTTAGTAACTCAACTGTAGAGAACGTGTTAAACTGTGAACAGCACTTAACTGCCTTTCTTCTTCCCGTTTCTTAAGGTTTAACCTTCATTATTTAATATTCTAGTTCACAATAGATTTTCAGCAAACTGATTGCCCAAAATTTCAATAGAATGTTGAAAAAAAGCTGTAAACATTAGATGATGGAACAAAAATTTTCATTTTGGAAAAAGTCTTTTTTTTAAAAAAACAAAACAAAACAAAACAACAAAGCCGGGATCCTTTTGTCAAAAGGATTTCTGCATCTTAGCCAACTGCAATAGAACACTTGCTGGAATATATCAGTGTCATATATTACAGTTTGCCACCTCATACTTGTAGACAACTCCAATCAAATTGGAGAAAAATTTTATAGACCTGGAAAGTAGGATATAAAAAACCTTAGGAGATTTTTTTTACAGAGACTAGAATGTGAAAGATAAAATGTGGCATGTATCTGAAGGTAAGTCAGAGGTTAGTGACAGTGAGCAGAGGCACAGGATATGTGGCTAACATTTGGGCTTCATAATATGAATGGCCAGAACAGTCAGGTTTCTGCTAGAGAAGGAAACGTTATGCCAGCAGAAGAGAATATTTGGTTGATCTTTTGACCCACTATTAAATAGTGATTAAAGTGTTAAGAGTGTCAGTGGAAAACAAGGTCCTTCACTGATGGAGTAGTCAAGGCTTGTCTGAACTTTATCATCTTTCTTCCATACTCTGATGTCGTAGCGCCTGGGAAAGGATCTGTTGATCTGTCAGTTAAATTTGCATCTAGTAAGTTTATCCTTAGGTACCACTTCATCATTTCACCCTTGTCAAAGACTTATTTTAGTAGCTGTGGACATCTGTGGACAATATACAGCTCCCATACTCTTAGTTAGAGCTGCTCTGTAGGACTGGGGGTTGTTTTTCTGATAAATGTTTTCCATTAACCACCAGGACTGCTTAGCAGATCAGTATTTATGTCACCATCTCTTGTCTTGCCAGGCTTCTGATTTACCTTCTCTTGCTACTTCCATTGCAGAGGTTTCTGCCTGAGCTTTATTTATGTAGGTGTGTGCTGAGGCTGTGGGAGGAATGGGACAGGGTGCTCTTTTGCTGTTGCACATTGGAAGATAGAAGTCAGTTCACATTCCGTGCTCCCTCTTTACTCTCCAAGGGTACAAAGCATCCCAACGGGTGGCGAAAGAGATAGATAGGGATATGTTCTTCACTCACTCTCTTGACACATGCTATAGCCACTGAGAAGGGTTGATTGTGTGGGAGGTAATATGTTCTCCATAAATATGTGCTGTACCTGCTCCCCAGTCCTTGCCTCTATATCCATTTCCTGGGTCAGTGTGATTCAGGGCCATCTCCTTAGTATTTCAAAGGTTTTAATGGTATGAGCCAAAGCCACTGATACCAGCAGTGAATCCCTATTGTTTCACAATTCAGTGCCTCACTGAATTCTCAAAATCAGTATCTTTATTAAATAGTAGCTGATTATTAAGTGCATTAGTTGCAGCAGGGCACTGCTGGTTTTTTTTTTGTAAAAGTAGGTTTATTTTTACAGCCAACATTTAAAGAAAGTGCCCATGATGACAGAACTGTTGCATTTCTAAAAATAAAGTAGGGCAGTAGTGAGACATAATTATGCCTACCTTGTTAATGGAACTAAAGTATATAGCACTGAAAATACCATACTTGGAAAGAAAATTGATTCCTGAATATCAGCCTATGAATTGTCTCCAATGTATTGGCTTGAGCACAATTCATTGTGAATAGTATTTAAGCCAGATTTTAGGTATTTAGATGCTTAACACTCAATAGCTTTACGTACTACAGAAACCATGTAGAAACCATTCAAAACTGGGCCTTTTTATGACTGCTAAAGTGAACATTGTACTAAACCTGAAAGAAAGAGCAGTGATTTTTTTTAATAAAAGACTAAGCGAAGCAAACTTTTTCAGACTGAGAAGAAAGCCAGCTCTTAATCCTGTTTGTGGGCTTTGCTCCAGTCAGGCTAGCCATGTGGGTAGGGGAAGCAGGATTTGGCACTGGTAAGCAATAACACTGAGGAAGACACAGGGATGGAGAGATGCAGTGTGCATCAGCTAGACTATATTCTATATTTCCAGAAACACTGGGATGCAGAGAGGAGAGTTCCTCTCTCCAGTGTTATGATGGAGGAATGTGGGGAATACTGGCTGCAGTGTTGTGAGAGAGACTGAGAAGTCGAAAAGTTCAGAGGAGGGGATTAAGAATAATTAACGAGTCCTAATAAAAAGGAATAAATATGTATAATTTGGCTAAGTGGTGACTAATGTGGCCTGAGGGATAGAACAGCCTACAGATATTTGAGGGATGTAACTCCCCCAAAGAGAAAAAGAATAATTATTTAGCATAAAGGATGGAACTGTAGCTATAAGTAAATGAAGGAAATAAAACAAAGAAAAACTTAATCAGAATATTGGGAACAATTTCCTGAATGAGAGTTCAGTTATTACCCCCTGGAATAATCATCCTGAAGTAGTGTGGGAGCCTGACTTTTCCGTGTATTAAACACTTGGCTGGAAAAATACCACACACACAACTGGAACAATCTTAGTCTCAGCAAGAAAGGAGGGAGGAGGTGTCATCATTGCTGCTTTATCACCCCTAAGCTCTCTGAAGGAATAACACATTCCTGGACCTGTTTTTCTTCCCTGATGTGTTGGGTTTGGTGTTTTTTTTTTTGTTTCCACATCCCCCCTCCCCCCCCACCCCGAGAAATCAATTCAAATTTCACAATATGTTGGCAGATATACCTGTATAGATGTAGCTGCCCTGGGCAGGATGAAGCCCTTGTGTCATGGCAGGCCAGGCCCTGGCTGCCTGGGGAGCAGCTCTGCAGAAGAGGACCTGGTGTCCTGCTGGGCAGTGAGGGGGCACGGCCCGCAGTGTGCCCTGGCAGGAAGGGAGGGCACCAGCATCCTGGGCTGTACCGACAAGAGCAGAGCTGCAGGTCGAGGGAAGTCATTATCCCCTTTGTCTCAGCACTTGTTAGATTGTATCTAGACACCGTGTCCAGCTTGGGGCCTCCTAGCGCAGGAGAGATGAACAAGCTGGAGGGAGTCCAGTGGGGACCACCCAAGCCCTGGTTGGAGCAGGGGAATGGACTAGAGACCACCCTTCCAACCTGAATTATCCTATGATCCTATGCAGTGTCAGTCAGGTTTTGCTAGAGACAGTGATGCACATCAGACAAGCTTTAGAAGTTTTTGTAAAGAACAGTTTATTCTGGTTTGTTTTACAGAAAAGTATGAGATGATGTACAAGCTTAGGAAAAAGATGAAGAATATTATTGTACTTTTTTAAAAAACAGTAAGTGTCACCAGCACCTTGCACATCTAATAATACGTACAGTAATAATGTCTTTTTTTCCTGTTGATTAGGTCTTTACATTTTTACTTTGAACAGAACCTGTGCCACTGGGCTATGCTGATACTTTTTATCCTGGGAAACAAGGCAGCCTCAGAGAAATTGCAAACAGCATCGAATCCTTGAGACAGTTCTGCCTGTCTAAGCCACAGTTGTGTCTGAGGAGCATGTGGCTTCCCCACTGTGCCGATGCTCCCTTAGTGACATATTCCCGATGCTGCTTTCAGTCGCATCCCCTTTGTGCTGGTGATGCCACTGGCAATGCCTTTCTTCTGAGTGGACTGTGGTGTGCTTGCCGTGCACGCTGTATGTGATGTGATGCTACTGGGAGCTTACACAAATGGCAGCACTTGAGGTTCCTGCAGCTGTAGGCAGGTGGTGCGGTGTTGCTCAGAATGTGTCTTTGCTTTGCTGGCTCTGAAATTCTGCCTCTCATGTAACCATTTATACCTAGGTCAACTGAGTGTAAAATGCTTTAACATCTGAATTTTATGCAGGTGTAAACAATGAGTTTGCTAAGGCAGTGAAAAATCAAGCATCGAATCCTCAGGCCTGCATGGCATATCATCAACCCTGAGCAGGCTCCATCATTATTTGAATGAAGAGACATGCAACAGTGATTCTAAAATCTCAAGACAGTTTTTGCAAACACTCTTAAATCAAACTGTAGTTAGAGAAATGAAACTGAAAGTCATGTTATGGCAACAGCTGGGAGAATACGAATGGCTGGGAGATAAAGGAAGGACCATGGTGGCACAGGAAAAGAGAGGGGACACAGGGAGTTACCCCTCACCTCACTTCTGGCTATACCTTGATTTCATGCCACAGTTTACTGACCTCTCTCCCCCTTCCTTCCCCTTGTGTCAACATAACTCTTTGTGGGTCTGTGTAGTAAATTGGATCACTGGTAGGCTAAAAAGGTGGCTCTTCAGGGGTGCGCTTGCTCTCCCGGCATGACAAACCGTGACTGGCAGGGCAGGAGAGGTAAATGCTGTTCATCTTGGCACTTACGTGTGAGCCTTGGCTTTTGCGCTGAAGTAATTGGACCTGCCCTTTCCATCAGCCAGTCTAACAGCCCAGCTTTGCATGCGTACAAGAGAAATATGTGCTACAGCTATTTATATGTACTTTGCTACATAAATTATATTTACTTCATTTCATTACAGAGGTAAAAAATACATTCTGTGCATGTGCATATCGAAAAACCGTGTACGTTTTAAAGGCTTAACCTCTTCAGCTCCCTGCAAGGGAATTCTTGAGTTACAGGTTAAATGGAGGCCCAGCACGTGTTTGCATCTCTCTCTGCCTGTCCTGGTTACACACATGTGCTGCGTCTCGCTCTTTCACAGCCACACTCACACGTTGAGAAGCAGGGAAGAGAGAAACGATGCAGTTTCTGTCAGAAAAGCTGCAGGGAGAAGTTTGCAAAGTGCTATTCAAAACCTCCTATAAATGAGTAAGGTATTGTTAGGGCAGGTACTGTGTGGGCTGGGAAGTTACTGTGAAATTCATTCGAGACGCCTTCTCAGATGAAGTCCGTTCGGCAGTGGTAGCGTGTGCCCGGGGAGTTGTGACTCTTCCATTCCTTCTGGCTTTTCACCATTCCTTTGGATCTGAGGATCTTTATGGCTGTCTTTCTTCACCTCCATACTGTAGCACTTCTGTGAGGGAAGCTGCAGCTCTAACCAGGAACATCTGAGCGAAATGTTTTATTACCAGACATGAAGAAAAGTTTCTTGCATTTGATTATCTAGCCATAATGTAGTAATGATAATGATGGATTGGGAGGCAATGTAAGTAATGTGATTATAGTTATTTGGATGGCGAATCAGAGGAGTTTTATTACCCTCTTTGCTTCTTTTATAACTTTCAATATGCCTATTTTAAAAGTATAATCAAAACAATATGTTTCCTTGGTTTGTACATTAGTCGCTATGAAAAGTTCCTAGCATTGTGATATGCAGATGTTTTTTCATGAAAGGGAGGCTTAATATTACATGTGAAAGACGTGCCTAAATGGGTCTTTCTCCTTTTGAATCAGCATATCAAGAACTAAATGGATAAAAACCAGTAAAGCATTACATTAACCTTTAGTAATATTCAGTTATTGTAATTTGCTATATTTATTTATATTTTTATTAACTTACCTGACTTTCATCCTTTCATCTTTTTTCTCCTATTTTGACAGTCATTTGTGGATTAGGAGGCTTTTAGTTTTGTATCTAATCAGGATGAAGAGCGGGACAAATTTCAAGCTCTCCATGAACGACTGCTACGAAATCATACGGAAGTATGTGGAGTGACACTAACTTAGATTTCCTGAAAATTTGCCCTAGTTGTGTTGTGCACAGTTATATTAGTGCATAAATTATGTTTTTTTTTCCTTGAAGTTTGCAAAGTTTCTCAGTAGCATTGCTTTTCTGGGTATGTACTACTTCTGATCTATATACCTGAGCAGCCTTGGGAGAAGCAGGCAGTGGTTGGTTGGGGTAAAGCTCCACAAACCTGGGTAGTGTCCACACAGTTCCTCCTTTAATTCTCGTCAGATTGGTAACTGAAGCTGCACGAACAATTGTTTTTTTTGGTTTGGCATTGAAAATGAAAGCAACAAAATTCTGGTTTGAGTTAGACACAACTTTCTTTTCAATCTGATATAGACAATTTTATTTCTCTTTCCATGTACGCTAAAGCTTAACAAAATTATGTATATGTGGTGTTAAGGCACTGAAACGTTTCACTGGCCTTTTGGAAATTCTAGTGCATCCCTTCAGCCTTAAACACTGTTTGTGATCAAAGCTATTATCCAAATTCTAACCCCTAGCCTAGAAACCTGAGAAGCTGAGGACCACATCCTGCCCTGGGTTACATGTCTGTACTAGTAGCGAGAAATGGTAGAGGGAGCGTGTTAGCTCTCTGCACCAGCAGCTCTGGGCAGCGCTGTAGCACTCGCAGGCTAAGCTGGGGTAGGGGCTAATGAGCCAGCTGTTACACCACAACTTTGAGGGACCCTTCTAGGGTTCCAGCTAAACTGTACATAGATAGCTGATGCTTCACTTGTTAGCTTTTGGACAGAAAATTGCTCCTTTCCAAGGAGCAGCCACATGTCCCCTGCCTCCCTGAAAGTGTATATTCCTGCCCTGAAGAATTCAGACCACTGTCAGTGGCTAGTGTCTGTGAATACCACACATTGACTGCTGCCCTCATCTCTGAGCTTGCCATTTGCAAGGAAAGACCTATTTTCCCCTTAGCTTTGGGATGATTTAGATATTATGTAGGCTTAATCTCTATGGCACTTTCTTCCTCTAATTCAACCTGCAAGGATTTATGTAACCAACATTATTACAGACTAATTAAAACTAACAGTCTTCAAATGGTCGCACATACTTCTTTATACTTCCTTTGCTTGTGGCGACGTGACAGACGGTGTTCAAGCATCCAGAGTAACTGTGCTTGCTTCTTGTTATATAAGATGACTCCTTAAAATAGACTACTGAGAGATTTTTTTGTGTTGATGCTTTTTTTTTCTTCCCTCCAACCAGCTTCACAATATCACAGCACTGTCCTCATATAAGCCAGTGTGACTGCCCTTCTGCTGTAATCTTATGTAATCTTGGTGGAAGAGAACATGAACATAAGCTTTGTTTTTGTCATTCCACCTTTTCATGTGGCATCAGATAGTGAAGGGGAGATGGCATAGTTACATGCCCTATATTCATACTCCTTTAATTACCAAATGTGTTGTTCTTGAAGTTCTCGTGTTAGTGAGCTTATCTGCAGCGATGACAGCCAGCCTCTCTGTGCTTGCGAGCCATTTTTACTCCCAGCCAGGTGTTCAATGCTGATGAAATTCAGTCATGTGTGAAAAAATTCTGCATCTTGCTTGGTAAATAACGATAGTGTAATCATGTCTTGCCCTCCTAACACACAGTGTGGTAAGCTCAGTTTGGCTGGCTGCCCCACCAGCCAGCTTTCCTGAGAGCCTCCTAACAGTTGTATTGACAAGCTCTGTTCACGAGCTGGTTGTCTTCTGTTCTAACATTAGGGCTTTCTGTAATCTCCTCCTTCAAGAGAATGAGTATTTTCCGCTTCTGCTTCTTACAGCAGTAATACAGAGCATACATCATGGTGTGGGATCAGGTCCACAGACAGGAATCCCTTTAATAACTCAGAAAATGCCTGTTCCTGAAATTTGTCCAGCCCCTTAAGGTCCCATTAGTCTCAGCAGGAGCTCAAGGCATGCAGCACACATCACAGGAGGTGCTTACGTCCTTGCAAAACTGTGAACTCGCACAGCAAATTTATCATACATTCAGAAACAAGTGATCTAAGATTGGCCTCAGTGAGCTTCAGAGCATGATCGTATCTCCTGAGATTCATTGAAACTGCCCCTAACATTATTGATTCACATTTAATGTGGTCAGAGTGTGTCTCCATGCAGTATTAGAGAAGTTGTTTTCTCCTCCCTACTTCCATTTTTGGGTGATGACATGGGATGGAATAGTAGGATTCTCTCTATAAATGCCTGGCTACGAGACTGGTGCTACAGGCAGGGCTTTGGGTTCTTTGATAATGGCTGGTTTTATAAGACACCAGGCGTGACGGTAATACATGGGAAAGGTTTATGTCGTAAGGGCAAAAGGGTTCTGGGACAGGAATTAGCAGGGCTCATTCGGAGAGCTTTAAACTAGATTTGAAGTAGGATGTGGAAGTATCTGGGCTTGCACCACTGGGGCAACGCTCTAGTGTTGAGGCAGACCAGGAGGCCTCCCATCCCGCTGGGGTGAAATCGGTGTGCTCAGCTCGCTCCCTGAAATGCCTGTACACCAATGCGCGCAGCATGGGGAATAAACAGGAGGAGTTGGAAATCCGTGTTCGGTCGGGGGGGCTATGATCTAGTGGCAATCACAGAGACTTGGTGGGACACCTCACATGACTGGAATGTGGTCATGGATGGCTATGTCCTGTTCAGGAAAGACAGGCCACTAAGGAGAGGTGGTGGAGTTGCTCTTTATGTGAGTGAGGAGCTAGAATGTATTGAGTTCTGTCCAGGGGCGGATCAGGAGCGAGTTGAGAGTTTGTGGGTGCGAATTAAGGGGCAGGCTGGCAGGGGTGATACTGTTGTGGGTGTCTATTACAGGCCACCGGATCAGGATGAGGAGGGTGATGAGGCCTTCTACAGGCAGCTGAGAGCAGTCTCTCAATTACAGGGCCTGGTTGTCATAGGGGATTTCAAGTACCCTGATATTTGCTGGGAGGCCTACTCAGCCAGCCATCCTCAGTCCAGGAGGTTCCTCCAGTGGATTGATGATAACTTTCTGATGCAAATGGTGGATGAGCCAACTAGGAGAGGAGCGCTGCTGGATCTTATCCTCACTAACAAGGAGGGTCTGGTTGAAGCGGTGAAGGTTGAGGGCAGCCTTGGTTGTAGTGACCATGAGATGGTAGAGTTCAGGATCTGATGTGGCAGGAACAGAATAGCTAGCAGAATCACAACCCTGGACTTCAGTAGGGCCAACTTTGGCCTTTTCAAGCAATTGCTAGGGGAAATCCCATGGGACAGGGTACTAGAAGGTAAGGGGGCCCAAGATAGTTGGTTAGCATTCAAGGACTGCTTCTTCCGAGCTCAAGATCAGAGCATCCCAGCAAGTAGGAAGTCAAGGAAGGGTAGCAGGAGACCTGCATGGTTAAACAGGGAACTGCTGGGCAAACTCAAGTGGAAGAAGAGGGTGTAGAGATCATGGAAGGAGGGGCTGGCCACTTGGGAGGAATATAAGTCTGTTGTCAGAGGATGTAGGGAGGCAACTAGGAAAGCTAAGGCCTCCTTGGAATTAAACCTTGCAAGAGAGGTCAAGGACAACAGAAAGGGCTTCTTCAAATACATTGCAGGTAAAGCCAACACTAGAGGCAATGTAGGCCCACTGATGAATGAGGTGGGGGCCCTGGAGACAGAGGATAAAAAGAAGGCAGAGTTACTGAATGCCTTCTTTGCCTCTGTCTATACTGCTGGAGGCTGTCCTGAGGAGCCCCGGACCCCTGAGGCCCCAGAAGAAGTCAGGATAGAGGAGGAATCTGTCTTGGTTGATGAGGGCTGGGTCAGGGACCAATTAAGCAACCTGGACGTCCATAAATCCATGGGCCCTGATGGGATGCACCCGCGGGTGCTGAGGGAGCTGGCGGAAGTCATTGCTAGGCCACTCTCCATCATCTTTGCTAAGTCGTGGGCAACGGGAGAGGTGCCTGAGGACTGGAGAAAAGCGAATGTCACTCCAGTCTTCAAAAAGGGCAAGAAGGAGGACCCGAGTAACTATAGACCGGTCAGCCTCGCCTCCATCCCCGGAAAGGTGATGGAGCAACTTGTTCTTGGTGCTGTCTCTAGGCACATCAAGGATAGGGGGATCATTAGGGGCACTCAACATGGCTTCACCAAGGGGAAATCATGCTTAACCAACTTGATAGCCTTTTATGAGGACATAACCCGGTGGATAGATGATGGTGAAGCTGTGGATGTGGTCTATCTCGATTTCAGTAAAGCATTTGACACGGTCTCCCACAGCATCCTTGCAGTTAAACTGAGGAAGTGTGGTCTGGATGATCGGGTAGTGAGGTGGATTGTGAACTGGCTGAAGGAAAGAAGCCAGAGAGTGGTGGTCAATGGGACAGAGTCCAGTTGGAGGCCTGCGTCTAGCGGAGTCCCTCAAGGGTCGGTACTGGGACCAGTTCTATTCAATATATTCATTAATGACTTGGATGAGGGAATAGAGTGCACTGTCAGCAAGTTTGCTGATGACACAAAACTGGGAGGAGTGGCTGACGTGCCGGAAGGCTGCGCAGCCATTCAGAGGGACCTAGACAGGCTGGAGAGTTGGGTGCAGAGAAACTTAATGAAATATAACAAGGGCAAGTGTAGAGTCCTGCATCTGGGCAAGAACAACCCCATGTACCAGTACAAGTTGGGGACAGACCTGTTGGAGAGCAGCGTAGGGGAAAGGGACCTGGGGGTCCTAGTGGACAGCAGGATGACCATGAGCTAGCAATGTGCCCTTGTGGCCAAGAAGGCCAATGGCATCCTGGGGTGTATTAGAAGGGGTGTGGTCAGCAGGTCAAGAGAGGTTCTCCTCCCCCTCTACTCTGCCCTGGTGAGGCCGCATCTGGAATATTGTGTCCAGTTCTGGGTCCCTCAGTTCAAGAAGGACAGGGAACTGCTAGAGAGAGTCCAGCGCAGAGCCACGAAGATGATTAAGGGAGTGGAACATCTCCCTTATGAGGAGAGGCTGAGGGAGCTGGGTCTCTTTAGCTTAGAGAAGAGGAGACTGAGGGTTGACCTCATTAATGTTTATAAATATGTGAAGGGCAAGTGTCACGAGGATGGAGCCAGGCTCTTCTCAGTGACATCGCTTGACAGGACAAGGGGCAATGAGTGCAAGCTGGAACACAGGAGGTTCCGCATAAATATGAGGAAAAACTTCTTTACGGTGAGGGTGACCGAACACTGGAACAGGCTGCCCAGAGAGGTTGTGGAGTCTCCTTCTCTGGAGACATTCAAAACGCGCCTGGACGCGTTCCTGTGTGATATGGTCTAGGTAATCCTGCTCCGGCAGGGGGATTGGACTAGATGATCTTTCGAGGTCCCTTCCAATCCCTAACATTCTGTGATTCTGTGATTCTGTGATGTGAAATATAACCACGTAAAAAGGCCCCACAGATACACTGTTTCTCCTGGTATGAAATGCTGTCTAATTATGTGTCACATAGTCCATGTGTCTTCTTTCCATATCTTAATTTTCAGAGGTAGGTATCTAGAACAGAAAATAAATCCAAAGGGGAGTATAAATGAGCTCTAGCCTGGGGAACAGAATGGCAAATGAAAGCCTAACAGTGTGGTGGGCAGGAGCTAATAATAGGGTAAGGGCTGTAACATCACCCCTGAATGACCATCAGCGTGTCAGTGATGAGCTGAGTGCGTTTCATCCACCTGCTGTGTTTCCAATATTATTTGATTAAATGAATCGATGGGGCAGTAACCAAAGCAAAATATAGGTAACACAACATATATGTAAAACAGCTACAAGAGCACATAATGAAATGAAAGAAAGAAGTCGGTGATATTGATGACTGAAGGAGAGAGATCTGTGGGCTGGTAGCTTTGTCTGCCGCAGTGTTGTGCTTTCCCAGCTCAGGTGTGAAGGAGCATGATGATGTTTGTCCAAGCTAACAAGGCCCTGCATTGACCCCCTGTCCTGTGCTCCACAGCGCTTCTGTTCTTTGGTTTGGGCGTGCAGGACTGGTGTGGGTGTTGATCTGTACAGGGAAGAGTGAACTGGCTGTATTGCATGTGTGTGTTCACATATATATAATGCAGTCATTTTTGTTGTGGGGCATACTTCTTCGTGCCAAAATAATTTTATCAGTACAACTGCTCTTGTGTAATTGCAATTTTATCATTAGAGGTACTTTACATTATATTCCCCTATTCCCCTTGCTGTTTGGGAATAAACTGTACCAGAATAAATACCTTCACACTAAGAAGGTTATTTGCTATAACCATACTGCTGAAATTACAGTGGGATAACTTATGTTTAAACAGGGACAAAAAGTATGTCTTTCTATGTCATAAGTTCAGGCTTGTCTGTCTGTATCAGCTTTGCAGTGCTTTTGCACTGTAGGCACACGGTGTGTACCTATTGCTTTCCCACTGAAGCGCCATATCAGGGAGGAGAATAAAATTTATATTTATAAATTTAGTGAAATATGTCTTGTGGAATAAAAAGGTTGTGTTATCAGCTACTTTAAACTAAAGTTCTTCTCCCCCTCCCCCCCCAATATTTGTAGCGTTCTGAGTTGTAATATTCGTTCTTAAATGACTGCTTGCTTGAGGCTAGTTTAGTGATGCCCACAGTTTATGGTGATGTTGGAAGCAGACAAAATGGAAGATTGACTGAAAGTAGCCTCGTTTTTGAGAGCATGGGAGGCCATGCGGCTGTGTGCAGAGCTGGGCAGAGGAGTCCCCTGGCTGCTCTAACAGCCTCACTCTTCGCTGTGAGTCTGATGGGTCCTGTTAAAGCCAAAGGACTGGTTTTAAACTCTGCAGGTCTGAGAGGGTGCAGGGTGGGTTTTTTTGGTTATGTGAAAGGAAAGTCTTACGATATGCTGGTATCTGCAAGCAGCCTTTCAGAAAAGGTTTTTTGCAATGTACGTTTATTGGGTATTAGGACACAGAAGAATCAGGGTGGGAGGATGGAGGGAGAGTCTGCCTGAGGCTCCTCAGAAGGTACCGCACAGTTTTGTTTTGAGCCCAGGAGGCCTAAACTGATAAAGCTAGGCAGCTTAAGTAAGTCCCAAATGGATCAATACCTTACATATAGAATGAAGTTTTCATTTTGATCTGAAGCTTCAACAGAACGTTTTACTCCGGAGGAGCTGGAGAGTTCTTTAATACAAGGAGGTGGCCCCAGATGTGCCAGATCAGTTGGGCAACTTCATTTTAACTACACTACCCACTTAATAAGGGTCCCATCCTCTCTTGTTTAAATCAGGTAAAAGCATTTCAAATGAGCGCAGAGTCTTGTGACATTGGAAACTAAATTCCAAGTTTTATTTTCTGGCTAGCCGTTGGTTAAGGGGCTTATGGTTCTTTAAAATGACCAATATACTGGATGTGTCGAGCTGATCAAATTTTCGAAATGGAAAACAAGGGCTTCTCTTGCTGCAAACACGGAGTGAGGGAGCATTTGGACTGCTTATGCCTTGCTGCAGGTAGCTGTAGTAGGACAAAAGGAACAAATTCATATCTTTCTGTTATCTTCTGGTCTGGAAAGCAAGGTATACTCAAATTTCTCTGTATGCAGGATGTGCTTTTCCAGATAACCAAAATCCAGACTGCAGGACATCAACATACACAGTCGTTTTTCTCAAAAGTATGTGAAAAGCTATACTGCTATAATTCTAATATCAGCTGATGGGTTTTGAGGTCCTTCCCTGATTTCTTGTAGTACTCTAGGCAGTATATAGTCTTGGCTTTCTTCCATAAAGCCCTTGTGAAAAAATGTCCCAAAAAGATGAACCAGCATTCTTGAGAGGAACCACAATGAAAGAAGTTTGACTAGAAAGCTCTATCCATGGAAAGATGAGGCAACCTGAGCCTAGAAGACAATTATGGAAGAAGATTGCATCCATCTGCCTTTTGTAAGTAGGAAGAAAGAGAATGCTTCAGTTTTAAAGGTCAACAGTAACATAAATTGTGCAAAATTGGATTTATTTTTTGAGGTAGCAGTATAAAACCATTTAAGATATTTGAATCATAACCTCTTTGGTGGTGGGTTTCTCAAGAATATGTTGTGACCTCATCAACCCTATAATGGGATGCATAAGAAGTCTTTGATTAGTAAACAGCTTCTTCATTCAACTCCATAAAATGTTGGACGTGACAAAACTATAAGCCTCTGTGTGGTATGGAAGAACAGTGAACGATGAAGTGACTTTCTCTTGGATACCATCCGCTGTCCATACGAACTGCTGTGATGCATAAGCTATTTTCTGACCTCCTCCCATATTTCTCTAATCTGAGGTAGTCCATACCGTTCCTGGTATGACCAAGGTTTTGCTTTGAATGTGTTGCAGTAGTGCACACAGACATCTGTGAAATTTGAAGTTGTGTCTTGTTCTGTTACAGAGCACTTGACAACAGTGTCAAGTTAAGCTACAGTATTTGATCAAGGGCCTTTAATGGGGTGCCTAGCCAATGTCCAGCTGTGTGCTCACTAACAGAAGAAGCCACAGCACATGACTGATTTTCAGAAGTTCAGCTAAATATTTTTATCTTTGACATTACAGAGAGAGTTTTCTGCACCTTTATAGGTGATCTTTCTCTCTCTCTCTCTTTCTCTCTCTCTCAGTGCTTTTCCTGCCTGTGCATTTTTATCTTCAGTTTCAGGGGCTGACTTTTACAAAATGCATCATTGTACTCTCTTCATTGCAGAGGGTTTGATTCACCACCATTGAATTCCGGGCTTCTGTTGATGTATTCCTTTCAAAGCAGGAGAGATTTACCATTCAAAACTAGAGTGTCACAGTGCTGAGTTTGTCCCAGGTGCTATTTTTCTCCAGTTCTTCTCCTGTCCTTTGTCTTGTATAAAAGAAATATAGTAAGAAATACAATTTTTGTCTTATTCTTAGGGTGCTATATGACAATAGCCAAATTGGAGCTGTTTGTTACAGAGAAGAGAGATGGTAGGATGTGACTACAGGCTGCCCTGCATCTTACTTCCAGTGTTTGTAAGCTTTTCCTATACAGCAAATGGGAGAGCAGGATAAAATGTATTGTAGAAGCATATAGGTGTACTTTGGCAACTATAGGAATTTCTGAGGTAGGTGTCCAGAGAAAGAATTACTGGAAATGTTTTCCAAGTCCAACAGAAAACGCTGTCCATAAGATTCCTAGCTTAACGTTCTGGTTTCCTGCCTATGGGATATTTATTATGAAGGAGGTGGATGAACCAATTTTCCAGACCTTCTCATCAAAGAACGAACTTCACAGAGAAGTGACTCTGCTCTGATGAAGGCAATGCAATGGCCTTTGTATCAGGGAGCTGCATTACTAAGTGAGAGACCTCTTGGAAGAGTAATTTTGTTCCTGTGTTTTCAAGTATTCCCTGAGTTATTGGTAGAGGTAATTTTTAGCCTACTGTTCGCTTTATGATGAGGACCAGGATTTTTAGAAGAGTATGCTTTGTACCAAGATGCTGTGACACAGGGCATGTGCCTTTTGGTATGATTGTACCAAGCAGTAGATGCTGTGGGTTAGGAACCTATGAGTTATTGGAGAGGGAGGAACCAGAAGACCCCAGCGCTGAGAGCACTGACCCAGCTTTTAGTAGGCCAGCTGTCAAGGAAGAAAAGCTTCAGGTGCAGACATCTCTGAGAAAGGTTCAGGTATTTATTGAGCGTGATTTGTCTTATGAAAGACAAGGAACAGAGAAGTTTATTATGCTCCTAACTCTTGACTAGAGAATGATGGAGAAAGACAATAGGATGGCAAGAGGAGAGCTCAGAGTTACAGCTGAATCTCCTCACTTGGGACATATGCTTTCATTCTGGCTGCACCAAGTGAAAACATTCATGCCTAGCTGTCATGAGAGCAAACAGCAATATTCTGGCCTGCAAATGATAAAAATATATCCCAACAGTAAGGTCTGTGTCCAAAAAGAAAGAGGAGGATTAGTTTTCTATGCATTTTAAGAGGGAAAAGATTTTTCTGGCTAATATTGCTGCTTATATTTGTCATACCTACTACGGACCCATGGGACTCAGAGACTGCAGTCCCTTTGGTGATCTGGAAGAGCAGACAAGACCCTTGCTAATTCCTCTGATTTCCCTCCCCGCTGCCACCCATCACTCTCAGGTGTGTTTTATCAATGAGTTACTGGCACTTTATTCAGAGGGAACAGAGGTGCAAATATGGGTATTATCAACAAATCACAAAAGAGGCTGAAGTCCAAGTGAAATCAAACATCACATACATTTCTCTGTCTTGTTTATATGTGACAGGATGCATTTAGAGGAACACTTTTGGCATAAAATTTTGAGCCGTTGTAAATAACTTATTTTTTTCATTTTAGAGGTATTTTCAAAAATTTACTTTTGCTAAGAAATAAAAATACATGTCAAATACTTGTTCAGTCTAGCAGTATGCCCAACTGTCTGAGAATTGCCTGCAGAACTGAAAATTAATTGGCTTTCACTGAAATTTGTACAGGTAATAAGCAAAAAGCTGCAGATTAAAGGCTTTACATCTCATAAATTCTGCTTTTTGGTGCCTGTGCCACACATCTGTACAGTTCAGTTCTTTCTGGCAATGTCTTACTATTTGTGTGGTATATTTAATTTCATGTTGTTTTTTATTTCACTTTACTGGAAATAGAAAAACAAGAACAAAAGGTTTATTTAAAAAATAACAGTAATTGCCAACAGTAATAGTGTTTTCCAGTTTCATAACTTTTCATAACAATTCATTCTGCAGCATGATTAAAGTAGGTTAAATATTAAGGTCAGGTCCCAAAGGAGGTGGGGGCTGAGCTAGCAGAATGCTGAGCATTCCTGCAAGAGGCTGGGCGCTTAGGACTTCCCCTGCAAATGGTAGGATACGAGGGCATTTAGCATTGTGTAGAATTGCTTTCTGAATCTTCAGTAGATAGAGGTAGAAGGTCTGATAACTAAACATTGAAGGTGACTTGGGTGAAATTTTTGTCAATTTTTTTCTCCAGCAAGAAATGTGGATTTCGTTCAAATTAAATTACTTCATCAGCTTCTGCTGATTTAGTTTATGTCCTCCCAGAAAGTAAACAAGAATCAAGAATTTTTTTTTATGTGTTTTGTTTATACCCTTCAAAAAGAAGTAGTTATGAAGTTTTTCTGTTTGAAATTGTAGTTTTACATTTGCTTCAATTATATTTATGTTAATGTTCTGAAAATGAAAACTTTCATTTTGGATTGAATAAATTGCTAAGATTGGGGCTAAGTGATTTTCTTGAAACTTGTCAGAGAAAAGATATTTTGAAAGAAAAAATAGAGTATAATATTTTTATTGCTCTCAGAATTGCAGTAACATTTCTTTCATAATATCATTGGATCACAGAAGCTGGAAGGGACCTCAGGATGTTTCTAGTTCAACTCCCTGCTCAAAGCAGGCTCAGCTCTCAGGTCAGACAGGTTGCCTAGGACTTCATCCATTTGGGACGTAAACCTCCTGAAGGACAGAAACTGCACAACCTTGCTTGGCTGCCCTCAGGGTGAGAAAACTTTTCCTTATACCCTGCCCAAACCTCTCTTGTTTCAACATATGCTCACTAACTCTTGTTCTCCTTCCATGCCCTGGTTTGAAGAGCCTGATTCTGTCGTCTTGGTACCCTCCTTGTAGGTAGTGGGGGGGATGCTGTTAGGCACCTCCAAAACCACCGCAACTATTTGTGTGAATCTGCTGAGGAGATCTAGATTAAATTACTATTTGCCACTGTGTATTAATTTCTTTGCGCTTCAGCATATCTCTGTGAAGGTGGGATCATAAAATTTTGCTTTTGTTTTGTCTGTTTTGCTTATAAGCTCTTGGGACTGGACTGATCTTAGCACGTGTGCAGTCTGTTAAGAGGAGGACCTCAGTCTTGGACCTTAACATATTATACATAGTAATGATGATAGTGTCCAGTAGTTGAAAACAACTTGTCTCAAAGAATTATCATTATCTCATGGTGATGACTTATTAAGTACAAGGCAAGACTTACAGGAACTCTTAGAGGAAAAAAATCTTGACTATGATAGGAAATTGCTTGTCAGAGCTAGGCTTAAGTGCGTTGAATTTCTGTGCATCTGCATTGTCAGAATAGTTTACCATTTGTATGCTGGTGTCATTTTGAATGTGCTGACCTCCAAAATATTGATGAGGCAAAAGACCCTGTAAAGCTTGCCTGCCTTTTGGCCTTTTCATGTATCTGTTTAATTTTTCTGCCAACTGGAAAGTTAAACAATGACAAAACGGTCTGTGAATTGTGTGCTGTCTGTTTTTCCTCCTGGTGTTGTGAGAGGTTTTTGCTGAACGGGACAGAGATGAAGCGAAATAGCTTTCCACACAGTGTGTGGTCAGGCTTTAGCATCCAAGGTAATAGAATAACTGTAATTGTATAAGCTCCATAAAACTTACAGTTAAAGAAATTGCTTTATATGATTTTAAGGACTGTTATGAAATGGCCGGCAGTTTGTGGGCCTCTTATTACAAAGCTTCTGTTAGTCACGTTTTTGAGTTGTCATAACTGTCATTACTCTTTGGTCATGAGGAGAGTCAGCTAGGGGCTGGCTAACCAGGAGTCCTGTCCCATGGTCTAAAGTTTGCTAGGTTGTCTCAGACATGGGGAAAATCTGTTTGCCAGCTATCCCTCATGGTGTTTTCAGGAGAACACAGTGTAACTGTACATCTGTGCCCCCAATACTCTCCAGCTAACACTTGAAGACTGACAGATCTACATGTGTTTCTTGTTTTACACAATAACAGTACAAATATAAAACAGTGCTCTTCTCCTTTCTTATTACTTAGTGGCAATGCCAGCATCTTATGATCTAAATCTTAAGCGTATACAGGCAACACTTCTTAACACCCAAAGCTTGAGGTGGACGGAGCTTGTTTCTGCCCTTTCCTTGAAAGACACTAGTACTCTTGCCCTCAGCTCTGTGTGACTGAAATTAAGGCTGCTCTGGTCTGTGGTTGTCAGTCTCCTGCCTATGCAGTTTTCCCGTGGGACTTGAAGATGCATTGTCGAGTAACCGTGGCGGTAATTGGCAAGCGCTTACATTTGAATTCATTTGAGTTATAGTAAACATAGATGGTTTTCTTTCCATATGACACTAGTGCTAAACATCCGATTTTATTTTATCCAAGCATAATGGTTCAGCTTGCTTCATGCATTGAGCATGCAGTGACACATATCCAACTCATCTTCAGAGCTTTCCAAGAATGGGATGATGTTGTGAGCACTGTCATCTGTCTGAGTACCATTTTTTATAAAAGCATTTTTCAGAGAGAAAAATAAGCTAGACTAATAATAAAAAAAACTTCTACCAACTCTTTAAAAAAATGGAGTAGTGATTTGTCTTCTGTGTCTGAGCGCTGAACATTTTCTTAGAGTTGGGTCCTTCTACTGGTCACCAAAGTCACTTTTTTTTCTAAAAATGCAGGTTGATTATGTGTGCCTGCAGTCAATAACACAGCAGGAAAGGTGACCTGGACTGGCGATGCCTGAAATTTAGGAACAGTACTAAGAGGAGATAAGAATGAGGAGAAAAAGAAATGGAAAGAGAGGAAAGAAAGCAGAAATGATCTTTCTCTAGCTAAATGTATCAAGATATTGTCTCAAGATGTAGTTTTCTTGATGAGTACTATTAAAGGACAAGGGTATGATTTCTCACAGAAATTACAAATGTGCCAGTTCATTTGATTTGTTAGTTTTTTGGCCAATGTTACGTCTATGAGTGAGAGCTAATTAATGCTCCTGTTGCCAAAGACAGGAGGACATCTGTCACTGAATCAGAGTTTTTCAGAAACTTTTAGGTTAGGTAAAAAGATCTTTACTGGAGTACAGTGATACATGTTGAAGAGGATCTTGTGGATCAAACAGTAATGACATGAGAAGTGGTTTGTTTCATATCTTGTCAGATCCTTGCCTAAAATTGGGAGTTTCACCCAAATAACGGCTGTGTAGAATGAGAGTCCTCTGTCCTGCAATATGTACCTCTGTAGGACTTTGAGCTTCTCATTAAGCTACTGATCTTCAAGCATATTCGTCGTCTCCATTTTGATGCAACTTAGGAGCAGCTCTGTTGCCAGTGAATTTGCACAAGAGCAGATCTGAGCTCTTACTTTCACTAAGATTGCCTGTGTGCAACTAGCCTCAGGTTTTATAAGACTTGTCCTGAATAAAGTTTGAAGCCCTATTTTGACTCTATGTTAGAATTAAGTAACTTAAAAATAATGAATTTCTGGACAGTTACAATACAGTTCCAGGGGAGAGCACAGTTGCTAAGGCACTGCAGCCAAAACATCTGAATTAACCACCCAAGAAGTGAAAGATTGCAGCCTGGAACAGCTTTATTGTTGCTATGAAATTGAATGCATACATAAAAATAAAGAGAACAATAAGGGGCAAGTGTTTACTGGGCATTAGAGAGATGTTTATTGTACCTTCTACAGCATAAGCAGAAAGCTCAAATGATCTCCAGATTTTAAAGGCATTGTAAAATAATTAAACACAAATACTAAAAATCTTACTGGAACTACAAATCCAGGAAATGTTCCTCTGAGGATTCTTACTTCATTCTTTACATCTCTTACTAGACTGCAATGCCATAGCCCTGGGTTTGGCCACGCAGAGAATTAAAGTGGAGTAGAGTTGCCCTGATTCTCGTTTGTAGCTCGTAAGTCCTGTTGGAAGGCAGGGAATGTGGGATGGGAAGGGACATAGCAAACCAACTGCAAGATTTGTTGCTCTTGTCTTTTTTTTTTTTTTTGCTTTGTTTTGAATGAGAAAGACTCTTCCATGCAGAGGTGCAAGAAAAAGCCCTTGGAGGTCGTTCTTGCTCTGTTCGTGGAGGATGCTTCTCAGGTGGTACCCCCCATTTGCAGCAGATGGTGAAAAGGCGATGTGGCTCCTTGCAGCAGAACACAGCTGTTCACTTGTTGGATAAACATCCTATAAAGCATCTCTGTTCTCTTTGCTTTAGAAGATGCAAAGAAAGGCATGGCTCAAAGAAAGGCACAACACAATGGAAGCCGTGGCTCCCAGCCAGATCGTTGCCCTCCAAACAGAGAGATGAGATTTTGCATGAAACTACATTTAGTACCAGATACCTCAGATTGTATGGTCGGGGGAAGTGCTTGCTGTAGCAATTCAGGCATGTCAGCCATGTCAGGTAAGTATGATTTAGAGCACCCTTTGGCACGAGCCAGTTCAGGAAGTTAAAGCAGTAGCAGTCAAGCCAAAATAAATGTGAGGAAAGAAGTGAGGGAGGGAAAGGAAGTATGCAGACAAGACAATGTCAAGGTATGGGGACTCCCCTTTTGGTGGCAGCACCCAGGTCAACTTGGCTGTAATGCCACCTTAGTGAGCCTGCATGACCTATACAGGTGATTGGGGGAACCAGAATCACTTTTGGTGAAGATTCAGGGAAACTAGGTTAGATCTCTATAATTAGAAAATGTGAACAGCCCATTTAGTGCCCTGTGTCTAGTTTGTATAGGCAGCATACAACTGGTATAATTCAGTAACTAAAGATCCTGGAGAAGAAGCAACTGTTGAGTGACCCTGTGTAACTGAAAATCAAGACTAGCTTTTCTCATGGAAAAGAAGCCTGCATGCTTGTACTTTTGCTGTATCCCATTGGTTCTTACCTTACAGCTACATGAGGACCTATGTGATATGATGACTCATTTTATAGAAACACATTTACCCAAAACAGAAAATACACCATGAACACATATTTGCAAACATTTCAGTTGGAAATAATAAAAACTAATGACAGGCTTCCAGCATATTTTTGTTTGACATTGCATCAGTTAACTAGAATACTGTGCAGATTACATTTTACTTAGTAGGTGAAAGCCAAAAATTTCTACTCTGTCTACAGGAAGAATTCTGGCTGGGGTTTAAAAAAAAAAAATCATCAGTAAGGCTTTTGTGTTGAGAGTAGGGCTGGGGAATGGTGTCTTTCACTTTTAGGTTCTCAACCTGAGACCATAGGATATGAGTGTTTCACACTGGGTAACTGACGCTGTTGGTCACAAATGTATTTTATAACTAGTGATACATCTGCACAAATATGCTTAGGGAGTTAGTTTAGGAGACTGATTTCCAAACTAAACTTCCATCTATTTTCCAACCCAGCACTAAGATACAGCAGGTAAGGCAGTTTTGGATAATTAAAGATAGTGTTTTAATTAGTAGGGAAGACCATTAATCTCCTTTGGTCTCGTCAAACCAGCACATCCTCTGGTAAACCGTCCCTTGCATATATGAAGTTCATACCTTACGCCTTGAATGGCGCACTCAGCAAAGAGTATTTGTCTTATAAAATTAAATTTATGCCTCCAAATAAAGAAGAAAAATAGGTTTTTATTTTTAATGAATATTGGAAATATTTACATTAAAGTTAGCAAGTACATGACTGTTTAGCCTCCACAGCTTGAAAGCCATTTTCTCTGTGGAAAATACAATATGAAAGTGAGCATATTTTCAATTTTTATTTTGACACAGAAACTGATATGCCAGCTCACCGGCCCCTAGGATCTGGAATTCTGTTTCCAAGGGTGATAAGTACTGGATGCATCATAGTGTAATATAAAACTCCAGTAATGAATAATTATACAGAGAGATGCACCTAAGAATATTTCTGCAGATGCCAGTGGTGAAGGGGCATGTCAGGTACTGAAGCATGAGAGTGTTACTTATCAGTGATGATCTTTGCTGACACAAGTGTGAATACTGTTTTAATTATTCACTTAAATGTCTAATCTCCTTCCGAATCTAATGAACCTGCTGACCTTACTGACCTCTACTTTGATAGTGAGTCCTAAAGTTTTCATTTTGCCTTGGATGATGTGGTGGTGAAAAAAACAATATCTTTTATCAAGCTAAATAGGTGTCCCTCGAATATTGTTAGCAGTGTCTGTTTTCTTACTTAAGTGAGAGGAAGCAAATATGCCATTAGTTGGCATAGCCAGGCTCACTGAAGTTCATGATCTTATAAGAATTTATGTGAAATGAGGTCCCAGTCCACTCTGTTCGAGCTGGAGGCACATGAGCATTATGTATTGAAGGGAGGCTTTATGTGTTGTTCTCTTCATTTAAGTGCTTTGTATCACATCATTGTGGGTTTTGTTTTCCCCCGTCCCCTGAGTATTGCTTAGTAACAAGTGGATGTATGGATTTGTCCTCAGTTTTTGAAGCTGCTTTTTGTGAGCAGCCAAAGATAATTTAGAAACCATGAATTTTCAAACTGTTCCTTCCACAGTGTTTCCTTATGTATGGAAATGATGTACTGTCACCGTTACTTAGTAACTTCACTGAGCAAGGCATTTACAAAGCTTTCCAATAATGTCTTTTATTTTGTCTAAAGTTTCATGTACTTCATTCTTGTGCTGCTTATAAGTAGTACGAATAATTTCCTTTGCAGAGATCTTTGCATCACCCCTAGCAGTGCCTTTCTGTGCCAAAAATGGACTATTTAATCAATTTCTGTTCATTCATGTCTCTAGACAAGTTTCCAAAGAGCATACTTTGCCCCCTCATGTCTCAGAATTACCTCTGAGCTGGTTTACTTCCATTTCTTCAGTGAATCCCACAGAGGATCTTCAGCTTTCAAGAAGTTCATATCAGTTATGAATTGGCTTCCAGTGTAGGGGAGTTGGCTCTAGAATGAATGTGTTTGAAAATCCCAGCCTGCCCATGGAATTTTAAGGGAAAAAATACATCAGCATTCCTGCATAGGTGGGAGGTGAAAAGTGTTCTGACTGCCCAAAGATAAACCTAATTAAACTTGTATTTAAAAAAAAACAAAAGAGCAGAGATGTCCTTTCAAGAAATGACCTCAGCCTTTGCTATGGATCAGGTGGACATTCAAAGCAGTTCCCCTTTCCTGCCAGCAATCCATCAGTTTTATTTGGATTGAACTTTAATCAGCTTTCTAATGCCACTCCTGCAATCTCGGATCTTGATCTTGTGATTATTTCCTCTGCCACAAATCTTGTAAGCTTTCAAAAAGTCTCCAGCTGCTTGTTTACATAGGGACTCTCAGGAAAAAATAATCGAAATTAACTGAAGGTGTGAATCCGAAGTATATTAGCTAAACTGGATTAAATCTGCATTACGTCGGAAGATAATTCAGTAAAATGACATTAAAGACACTTCTGTTGTGAATGAGTGTCCACACAGTCGTCTTATACAGTTTAAATTACGCACTTCAAAAATTTAATTTGGATCAAATTCCTTGTGTGTCTCCATGGACACAAGCCCTACCACAGCCATACCGCTCACAGTGGGGAAGTGGTTTGCATTGCACTAGAGCCCACTGCGCACCCCTGCATAGCTCATACCTGGTATCACTTGGCTCAAGTGGGATGTAATGTGACTTGGGGTATGATCAGCTTATTGTCAATACATAAAGCCATGCTGCTATCGTCACCATTACCATTACTGCACTAGCATGCATAGTCTCAAGTGGAAATCAGAGCCCTATTATACTAGATATTAAATGAAAACAAATTAACTGGCTCCTGTGCAAAGAGCAGAGTCTAAACAGCTGCTGACTGGGCTGGGCAGGCCATGAGCTGCAGTAGCATCAGTTCTCCCAAGGTCCAGCCTGGTGCTTTGCCTGAGAAGTCTGGTGGTCCAGAGTCTATATGGGAGAGCCAGGCCTCTGACTTGCCTTGAAAAGTAAAATGTGAGACTTTCTAACCTCCAGTGCTAGACCACAGGGCCAAATCAGCATCAGCTGGCATGACCAGCTGTGTTCAGAGCAATGCTAGCCACCCAAGCTGAATGGTTTTACTCATGCAAATGTGCTCACAAGAAAGTGTTTGTGTCATATTGCAGCCTACATCTGGTTAAAATATCCTTCTCTTCCCAGTTAAATGCTCTGGGAATTACCTAAGGCTTATTGCCTTTTTGATCCTCTTCAAAATTCAGTCAAGTCTGATAGGGCTTGTAAATTATTTTCTAGCCTGCCATGCATTGATTTTTCTCTCCTTGGGGAAAAAGAGAAAACCCCATGAAGTTGTGAGAAATAGTTCGTTGCTTTTTCATACATTTCTCCAGTCACAGGCCAAAAATATAAAGGAAAATGCAGGTTCTTCCATTTGAATGCAATTTCAAAGGTTATAACTGTCAAACTAGAATATAGTTCCAAGGTTTTGAAAAGGCCAGGTACCTCCAACAATGTTTTTTCTTTAAGGAAATGCCAGCTATGGGTTTGGTTGGGTCACAAAGTGGTTTGTATTACACTATCAGCTTTGTGAAAGGAACAGCAAATGCTGGAGAAGCTTTTAGTGGCAAGAGGGATAATGGCTCTGTCAGTCAACTTAGAAAATGGCTTCTAGGAAATGTATTTGCACCTGAGGTGAGTCAATGAGATCAGATGTATGACTAGAGTGGGTGGAGCCACTGCCTATATTTAAAACTGGACTACTGAGCTTGACCACATGAGCAAATTTTTCAGTGTGTTTGGCCAACATTTGTGTTTTCAGTTGTTGCACATGGTACAAGATTTTGCTTAAAATCATTTTATAGTGAAGCTAAGACATACAGAAAATCTTGATTCAGCATGGACAACTTCATAAAATCATTATGGTGGACAGTGTGGAAGCTGAAATCATTGAATCCTCTCAAGCCATTGAAATGTTGCTAGGAAAAGGAAAAATTTGTGCTTTTTGCTTTGGTTTTAACCAACACATTTTGATTATGTTTTCTATGAAAAAGAAAGCAGACTCTTAAAAGAGAGGGCCAGTTTATGAACTGTAGTCTCTAGGCCAGAGGGAAGGGGAAGGACGAGGAGGTGGTACAGAAACTTCTGAGCTGTAATTCTGTGTCAGGTCAATTAAAATCTCCTGGTGTTTTTCTTTTATTAAAAACTAATCTATCTGGAACTGCTTTGCACTTGCCATAGGCTAAAAGAATACACAGTGGTGGTGCACACAGTGTGCACACGACCATCTGACATAGCAACTTCATGCCCAGCAGTAATTTGGTCATGTGTCTGAGACAGCTGATACAAACACAAGGTACTTACATACTGAAATGAGTGTGTCTGTATATATATAGGTTCAATTTTTTTTCCCTGACTCCTCGGGATAAAATAATGTAATTACTTTTGTAAGTTCAGTGTTGGATAATATTTACTGATACCAGTGTAATGGAGCTAAAGTTTCTTAAAACTTAGGAGGATTTCGAATTATTGGTCTTGACTGTCACACTTCAGGAAAGTAACGAGAGCTACTGTCAGCACAGACTGCTTTTATACCTATCTTAAGTCACAATTTGTCTGCCCAACCAAACAACATGAAAGTAGCCTCATGAATTGTTATATCCATCTCTCCTTTGAGGTGGCATTTCAGCAGACCTGCTCTGTTTAAAGTGCTCGTTTTACAAAAGGGAAATGGTGGGACAGCATGATTAATATTAACATTATCTCTGGGCAGTGCAGAACGCACAAGTGTTGGAAAAAAACAGCTGCAAGAAAGGCTGACTGTTGAATTGTCTCTCAAAATAAAACATTTTGCAAAACAAAAGTACTGAATGTTTCTGTTCCGGAAAAGCTTAGCTTATTAATCAAAGTCTATACAAACTTCAGCATTCTTATCTAAGAATACTGTAGTATTTAAAACAGTCTTCATTGTTTTCCCTGCTTAGTGGTTAATGCAGCTGTAGTTGTATGATTGTCTCCATGTCATTGCAAACAGCAATATTTTAATTGGTCATAATTTGTTCAGTTTTTAGACTGGCTCATGTTTAAGAGGTGCTAAAAATTTAGAACAGCTGGTGCAAGGCTTCTTACACCTCAGCAAATTAACCTGAGCATTTCATACTAATTAACTTAACAGTGGCTGCTTACATCCAAACATTGCAGAAGTATTCATTTTCTAATCAAAGGCTTATGAATGAGACACAATTCTGTGTGAACCACTTGGTGACTGAACTTAATTTTAGAACAGAAATTGCCATATAGCTCATTGATTTAATTGGATATTCTGAAGCTTTCTTGCAGGGTGAATTGTTTCAACAGATGAGGTAGTGACAGAGGCCTGAATGTGACCCTACTTAATGCAGACCGTGTAAATTTGGAGCAACTTTGTGAAGTCAGTGGCGTTAAACTTCTAATAATGAGTGAAGAGCAAGAAATATAAAACTGCTGGGATCAATGAGGTCAAAACTGAGATCCTACATAAATAGTAACCTGATAAATACCTTTGTTTATTTTTGACTGCTTGCGTTTGGGGTTGTTTTATAGCTTACTCTTGTCATTTTTCCCACAGAGCCGCTCAGAAATTGAACCTGTCTTCCAAAAAGAAGAAGCACAGGCCTTCTGCATCATCTGTTCCTGAATCTCCTCTCTTCTCTACCAGCTTCAGCAGTATCCTTCAGACTTCCCCACCCCCTGCACCACCATGTTTGTTGAGGGCAGTCAGCAAAGTGAAAGACACCCCTGGTCTGGGCAAGGTAGGCCTTGCGAGTATCACTGAAACACTTGTTTTCTTGGGGAGAAGATTTTATCCTCACACAAAACATTAAGGGAATTGGAAGACCATGTCCTTTCTCGTTTACTGCAATTAGTCCCTCAACACGTGTACAAAGGCTTAACAATGTAAGTTACTTAGTGCAAGTGAACTTCTAATAAAGTTGAAGTTGACTTGAACTCAATCAGATCTAATTGTGCAGCAATAATAAATTTCAAGGCCCAGCTGCACTAAACGCGCCTGTACTGGGACCACAGTGCTACTAGGTGGTGATAATATCCATTCTGCTAGGGTTTCTGTAGCAGTTGGGTTCTGTGGCTGTGATTAAACTGCATAGCAGTTGCTTGCTGTGGCATATTCTGGATTCCTGATGCTCTTGCTGTCCAGACTAGTGTCTTGGTTTGACACACTGTAGTTTGCTTCTGGCTCATGTTTCCTGGCCTTCTTCCAGTACAGTCAGGACAAGGCTGGGCCATGTACCTGAACAAAGCCTATGCTGATAATGATGAATTGCTCAATTTTCCTTGTGTCATGTTATTTCCTTCCATTCTCCATAATCATACCCTCTTAAAATGCCGTTTAGATGCACACTTATAATGGAAAATGGTTGAGGCAATGGAGGAGGTGGCTATATAGTTTGCTGTTTCTTTGTTGTTTGTCTGAGTGACCCTTTCTTTTTCCCTGTCACAAATGGAGAGCCTGCCATGTTACATCTGGGAATACACGTGTGCAGTTGCTGAGGACAGCAGTTTGCTTTAATCAAGGTAGTTTCTTATGCAAGCATCTGTGTGTGGGGCTTTTCCATATTCATGGAATACTAAGCAGTGACAATGAATTTGGTGAAAACCCTTGTGTTTAGAAGAGAAATTGTAATGTATGATCTAGGAGTGCTGAGCATTAGGATGGGCTTCAGAATTTTCATTGCTGATTTTGGTTACTCTCATTCTTATATTGTGCAGTTGCAGGTTTTGGTTTTTTTTTCCAAAGAACAATAGTATTACTTTCATGGATGGTTTAATGCCTCTTTGAAAAGGGACTCCCTCCACACAGGAGTCCCTTCCTTTCCTCTGGCCTGGTAGGTGGGAAGAAATGTACAAATCTGTCATAATCTTATAAAAGTTAGTAGTGATGAACACTCTGACTTTAGTGGAAGGAGAAGTAAACTTGAACCTGTTCATTGTTGTAAGAAGCTGTTATGGAAAATGTTTACAATAGAAGCCACCCTTTCAGGATTTACTTTTCTGTGCTTGGGACAGGTTTATCTGAATAAAAATAAAAATTCCATTAAGGAATAATGAAGGGTGTGTTCATGGAAACAAGGGACTAACTTCCCTTGTTGAACTGTGTGAACACTCTTACTCTCGATTTTTACCCTTCCCAAGAAAAGAGTTTACACACACAGAGACACAAACATAACTCTGTCAAAACACTGCAAGCTTGATCTGAACCTTTCTTGCTCCTCTAATCATTGGTTTCCAGTGGATAAGTCTTGGAAAACGGTTTTGCAGTATGCCCAAACAGACCTATGATTTGCTGCTTCATCAATACCATGTACCAGAACAGGCTCCAGGCTTTCCAGCTGTGTAAGACTGAAATTTTGCAGTCCAGCTGATGGAGGAGGATATTTCTTTTCTGTTTGGACTTACCATCCCATAGCTATCAGAGTATATAAGAAATAGCTGAGAGGTTTTAAAAAATAGTTTGACATGTGCTTCTCCAAAGTAGTAAACCAAATCAAGTTAATTCGTATAGTCAAAATAGAGAAAATTCTTTTTGTTCCACATTTCCATTAGCAAAAATATATCTAACCTGCAGTTTCTGGAATTCAGTTTCATTTTTCACCTCTTTGGTTTCTTCTAGGAGTCACCCTATATTTATGACCTGAAGCTTGTATACTTTTATCAGTTTCCCACCAGTTTACCTCTGTAGCACAATTTTCATTTTAATGTCAGAAATAGGTGCAAGGCATAATAAGTAAATAACTGCTGGATAACAATGTCATTTATCTGTCAGACTGAGAAAATTTCAGATGAGGTAATGGAATTTCCGTCTTGTTTGCTTTTAATTTTTGTTGTTGTTATTTATACATGTTCTGTTCAGTTTGGTTGACGTATGTTTTGATAGGAGCATGCCAAAAACTATGCTACTTTTCTCAGCATTTTCTCTTATATAGTGTTTTCTCTAAGGGTATAAATTTATAAAATGTGGACCTGTGTGGAAGAAGTGGGTTCAGGGAAGCTAAATGTTATTTTCAGTCATAGAGTTTTTTCTGGTTTGTGTTTAAATAGCATTTTACCAGTAATCCCAGTGTGATAAAAGTCTTTCACTTTGGGTCTGCATGGGCTGGGCAATTTCTAACATGACAGTTTGTTACTCGAAAGTCTGGTTCACCAGAACTGGAAGGCTGGTGGTTGCCAAGGACTATGGATTTCTGAGACCGCTGGGGACAGCTGCGCACAGACTGCCCCAGGATGGGCTTCCTGGAAGGCAGGCTCTCTGCTAGAGGGCTGGGAGACCCGGCGTAGACACTGGGTGTTGCTGGCTTGGTGTCAGCTTGAGAGCTGTCAGGGTAGGTGGGTATCCAAGATGCTGCAGGATAGGAAGTCAGGTACTTCAAAGCTTAGACTTGCAGGTTAAATTTCATTTCACAGTTTTCTAAAATGAACTTGCCACCAAACAGTTGCCATTTTATATTTTCACTTCTAGAAATTTCAAAGTTTCTACTTCTCATTGCAAAATGGATGACAATGATTTATTTAAAATTGTAGAGTTTCTCAGCTGTCGTGTGCAGGCATAGAATTTTTGTGAGTTAAACTAGGAGGCTTTGCCTATCAGCAACATACTTAAAAGTTAATTAGCAGCTCAGTTACTGTGGATGTGGGTACAACTGAAGAGTCTAAACTGACAAAGAGAAGAGAATTAGAGAGTATATATTCAGGTTGCATCCTTCACACCCTTTTTTACAAAAGGCCTGCAAATCAAATTGTACCAGTCTGGAATTTGGCAGAAGTATTATTTGAAAGCTAAAGTTCAGCATCACAGAGGGAGGAAGATGATAGTAATAATAAAATGTTGGGACTGCATAATCACCATTTTACTTTGATGCGAGATACACCATTGACCCTAGCAGAAATACATCAGAGTGAAAGTAAAGTGACATAAAGTAGTAAAGGATCAGATTCTTTGTTGCATTCATTTCCAAAAAGCTCTCCCTAAAGTGTCAAAAGAGGTTTGTGACCATGTTGCAAATATATTAGCAGTGGTGCTTGTATGGGTCGTAACATACACACGTGCTTTGTGTTTGCATTTGCTGGCAGAGGGAGCTGATCCCGGGTGGAAGTGTGGTATCCCCACAGTTGTTTCTTGAGAGTAGAGAGTTTTCTTTTAGGCCGAGTGACTATCCTGCTCCATAAACTGCCACAGCTTGAGCATCACTTTTCCTTCTCTCTCTTTGAATCATCATATTCTGAGAGTGGCACATTGCTTTCACCAGATTTACACATGGAGAGTGCCACTGTCCTGGATGACTGTATGTGCAGTTTCCCCAAGTCCCATCATTTTCTGGAACATACTCCTTAAGTCTGTTTTGTCCTTTCTGACAATGAGCCAAGAAACAGAGCAAAAAGGCTTTCCATGCAGAAATAATGAATTATTCCATGCCTGCACTCAGATTAACTACTGTAAGAGCATTCTAGTAAGGTTTGCTCAGATTTGCTCCCCAATCTGCTTCCCTCCTTCTTCCCCCTGCCCCTCCTCTTCCATTTTCTGTCAAACAAAACCAAAACTAAACCAACAGTTTTGATGAAAATCTGAAATGTTTTCTGTTAAACACATTGTTTTGCCGAATCCCGCATTATGCATGAAAAGCAGCTTGAATGAAAAATTTTCTGCCAGCCTTAATAAATAGGTTGTTTTTAGGTGCCACAGGGTTTTGGATGAATGGATGTGGTCTCTGTGCTTCCTTTCATTTATTATTTTTCTGTGCGTAGTCTTATAAAACTCTATCCCTGAGAGGTATTTGTTATGTTTGGGCAGAGATTGGTTTATTTTTTGGTGTGAATTGTTGTTTGTTAGCGTTTGTTAATCTCAAAATAAAATAGCAATGTTTGTGCATTAAAATCATCCCTATGCAAAAGTTTTCTACGAGGGAGAAACAAGTCACCATTGAACAGTCTTCCGGTGATCATTTCAACCTATTAGCAAGATGGACTGTAATTCATGATACTGTGTTTACTTTTTATTTTTCTATAACACCAGGACTTCTGTTTGCAGAGCCTAGCCCCATTTTGCTAAGTTACGTATAAATTCAGATTAAAAAAACCCTTTTCTGTCCCAGAGCACTTCCAATCTCAGTGTAGAGAGGAAGACCAGACAGACAGAGACGGGAACCAAGAAGAAACAACGAGGTATTATCGGTCATCTTGATAGTGGTGTTCTCAACCCCTCAGCAGTCTAATATTAGATACCCCTTGTCAAGCTTTGGTAGGTGTTGTAGAAGAGGAGATTATTAAAATCTTTGAAGGGGGAGTAATAGGTTACACTGCAGATGCTTCTAAGGAGCCCTTTCCAAGTGTGTAGGGCAGGGTAGGAAGTAGCAAGGAGAGGGGTTTTTGAGAGTCTAGTAAGTGAGTGAGAGATGTGGGAGGTGGTCTCCTGGCAGGGGCTGAGCATGGAGCCTGGCTGAGAAGGGCTGTGAATGGAAGCCCAGCCATGGCCACATGCCAGAAATGCCTGCACAATGCTGGTAGGAGACTGGTGGTGTGATAGACACTCCTGAGTCATCCACCTTTCTCCTAAGGATAGACACTCCTGAGTCATCCACCTTTCTCCTAAGGATAGACACTCCTGAGTCATCCACCTTTCTCCTAAGGATCTGTGTCACTTACTAAAGAAGGTTCAATTAAAAATAATTCTTCAGTGCCTGGCTGTAAGAATTTAGTCTTCTACTAAAGCACAATATTTGACTGAAATAATCCTAAAATCTGCTATTGACTTTACATTAGTCTGCAGCTTACCTTTTCCTCACATTGATTTGCATAAAGCTCTATCTGGAAGCATCAAAAAATTTTTGTCTGACCTGAAAGTGCCTGTGCCAAAACAGCGGAGGATTTTCAGAGGCATTCAGCTGTGTCATTCCTTTGACTTTTTGCAAATGTCTCTGGGAGCTGGTGCCCACTTCCCCAAGCCCCACTGAAGGTTCCCACCATAAAGGCTAGCTGGTGAGTATATCATTCGGTGAAGGAGGACACATTTGTGTGGGGAGAAGTGTGATGTTCCTTGCCTCTTTGGAGGCAGGAGGTCCACAAAGGCAGAATATCACTGATGATTAACAGGCAGAGTCTTAAGTCTTTGACCTAAAAAGGGCAGTGGTAGTATCATTGTTAAAAATCAAAAGATAGTCTTATGTTGTACCATCCCACTTTGTATATTGATCATATAACATGCTACTATCCTTTTGATCCAAGTGGCTAGTCAAGATGCAGTGCTTTGCAGATTTTCTCCAGAGAGGGAAAGAGATTATGAAGGGAATGGATCCGGTATTGTTAGTGCTACAGTTCCTTGAATGCCGACAGAGAGAAGCAACCAAAGGCAATTTTGCTTCTTACTCCACCAGGTGATTGCAGCTAGGACTTCAGTGTCTCATTCCTTCCTCATTTTAAGGGCATTTCTTTGTGCTACAGTACCAATGTTTGTTAAAGTTTTTCTTCTCCCTGTTGTTCTTTCTGTCCTTGCTTCTCTGCTTGTGCTGCTTCTTGTTTATATGTACCCCTGCCAAAAGTAACAGTGAAGAAAGCCCTACTACCCAAGCAGTTCAGGTTTCTGATTAGATTCAGACCTGTCTTTTGGCAGGGACAGAAGTGTATGCCAATGCTTTGCATTCACAAACTACTAGTATTTCAGCTATCCACTGCCTCAAAATAGTTTATTGGACTTTTCACTAAGTAGGGCAACAATTATTGCGCTGGCCTTGACATGCTTTAATCCAAGCTATAACAGCGCAATACGTGTGTTAATAATAACTATTCTCTTGGCTATAGAATCATAGAGTCATGATTTGAATAGTCTTTGTCAAAAGATGTTTTCAATAGCTGTGCCAGCTCTTTGTATCAGTGCAGTGGAAAGCAGAGACATTCTTAGACTATATGTGATTTGCAAAGTTGATTTGAATGGAACAAAATTGATGCACATCTTGATTAAGTCCAAAAGATATAGGAAACCTCCTTTTTTGCTATCAAAGTTTGCATTTTGACTAGCTGATCAGTGGATGTGAGGATTTTTTTGACAACATTGTGGTATACATTAAGCAGGTGTTTATGAAAACTGGTATTAAGGTCAGCAAAAAACCAAGCACAACTTGGAAAATATGTTCTGTATTTTACTTCACTGCCATCCATCTTGAAGGTTTTTCAGAGGGACTCAGAAAAGGTTCTCTTTCCTCTGTAAAGCAGAGGTTGTCTCTCCTTCATAACTCAGGTGTATAGGGGGAAAAAGTTAATGGTTAGATGACAAATGTGATTTTAAACTGTTTATCACAGAAAAAAATTTCTAAGGTGAAAGCTGTTTTTGCCCGTGTTACCATGGTTACTGAAATGGGGGAAAAGAAAAAAGGACGATCCCTTGAGGCATTTAAAGGAGACATATGTGTTCATCTTTGTTGTCAACATGATTGTTGTACAAATTAAATAGTTAGTTCCACTTGGAATGAAATCCAGACGGCCTTTTGCCCTCCAGACAGAGTTGTTCAGAACTGGGGTTTTTCCTCACCAAATGTACTGTTTGGACCTGGTGGAGGCTTTCATGCTCTTTGGCTAGATTCCTGCTGCACGTGCTTTTCTGGAAGGAGTTTTAATACCTCAAGCTGCTTTAAGAAAAAGGTGAAATTAGTAGAAGTTGGAAGAATAGCTATAAACAATAATATCTTACCTCCATCAATCATATTTTCTATGCACCCTTAGTTTGTCCTTCTCTAAAGTAAAGCTTATCCTGGATGGGGAAGTACCAACCCAGTCATGCCAGGAGTCTGTCAGATTGCATTTTGATTGGCTGTGCGATTTAAAGAAAGACATATTTTAAAGAAATTTCTATGCAGTCATGTTTCCACAATTTAGAGAACACCCATAATTGCTGTTCCTTTTCTTTGTGAGGTGCAGAAGCTGCTACTTCATGGCAGCTAGGAGCACATATCAGCCAAGCCTGCTAAGGGAAAACCTGACCCATTGCCTAAACTTCACACCATGCAAGAGAGAATTCCTGTGTGGAGAAGCAGGGCTGCATTTCTGCCATATAATCTAGCCAGACTCTTTAGAAGGGGAAGACTAGGTCTTACCCTACCTATTAATAAGCCAGTTAAAGGGCAGTGGGTCCATTTTGGTCCACCTGCGAGCTGTTGAAAGCTTACGAAGTTGCTCCATAGTTCCTGGCCTGACAAGCTGTCATTCCTGATAATGAGATTCCTCAGGTCAGTTGGCAAGGAGCAGTGCCCAGAGGGAGGAGCTCGTGGCAAGGTGATGCTAGCGTAATGGTTTCCTGGAGCATTGCAGATGCAGGCAGGTAAATGGAGGTGGACACCAAGGAATAGGCTTACATATGAAATGGGAAAACTGAAGGCAGAGTACTCTTGCTGTCCTTACATCCAACTCCATAAAATGAAGCTGTTCTGCTGTATGGTGTTAGGAGTGCTCCACCAATCTGGGTACCATGTGGTCAAGCATGATACTAAAGTATTTTTTCTCATCTGTTAATTCCTTCGCCTCTGCCGATTTTCCATAAAATAACACCTTCATTCAAACTAGTAGACATCTTCCTTTTCACAGGGGGGTGGGGTGTGGGGTGTGTTTTTTTGTGTGTGTGTGTGTGTGTGTGTGTATGAAAACAGCAACATTAGAAGGTGAGGTTTTTCTAGAGAGTCACTTACAGTCCTTAAATGAAACTCCGGGCTTTGGAAAAAAAAGCATCTCTTTTCATGTTTTATAGAGGAAGACTAGTACCCTAATCTGAGCACCAACTATTGGTGACAGCAGATGTGGATAACTGACTGTTGTTCAGTAAATTCATTTTGCCTCAAAGAATACCAAAAATGGTGTTCCTCCCTTCAGTGACGTCTCCCTATGTGTATTCAGAAGTTGTGCTGATGGGTGATCTTGTGAACACAACAGGTGGATGGAGGAAGATTCCAGGTGGAATTGAACCAGACAGACAAAATATGAAAAAAGGCTGTATCTCACTTTGATAACATTTCTTGTTTCTGTGTTAGAAGAATCAATCCCTTCTGTGAATTTTTATAGTACATTTCACCCAGGGAAAGAGCTGTAAAGCCTAGTTTTGTATGGTTTACCTTGGTCTGTTTTGATGAATTTTCCTGTAAACATTGAGGATCAAAAGAAAATTAGCTTGCTCAAATCACTTCAGGCTGGTGCTGCTAGGTTTTGTACTTTGTGACTTCATACAGTACCCTCTGCATGATTTTATGCCCAGCAATCTATGACTTTTAAGTTAGTTGACTCTTTTCTTGATTGAAGTTGCTTAGCGGTGTGAATGACCATAATTTGTAGACATCTAGTTGGCTAGGAGCCTTATACACAATCATATGGGTCAATTAATTTTGCTGTTTCAATGTTGTCAACCAATGAAGGTATGGAAATCTTTAATATTGGTCACCTGCTAAGTATGCTTTAAACATATTCTTATGTTATTGAGATAGTATGACAGTGCAGTGGCCACATTTTAAAATCTCTTAAACATTGGAGGTTATGCAATTTGAATGAAAATTACTGGATTTGTCTAGAACATAAAAACTCATTGTTTTTAACACTTTGATTTCCTCAAAGTTTTTCTGAGCTATTGTATTTTCATTTCCTTTGCTTTTCAATTTAAGTTGTACTGCTGGTTGATATTTTGGGGCATTATGATAGTTCTAGTTAATAACTTCCATTTCATTTCTAAGACTTTCAGTAGTACTTTTTGAAATGTCCCCTTCTTCCCCTCCTTCTCCCCCTACATCTCTCACCCCATTAAATTAATTTTTAAATCCGTGAAGAAGAGGTTAATATAAATCAGGAAAGTCAAGATGAAAGAAACTGAAAATTACAAGGGTTTTTCTCAAACAATGCTGAGGAAGGAATTTAAATGCTGAATAGTTTGCTAAACCTGGGTTCATGGTAAGTTTTCTGAGATCTTATGCAAATTTCAGGCACTGTACTTTAAGCGCTCAGCTGTAGGCCTTATTACAACGTTTTTTTTTTTCTTTAAAACTTCCTAAAGCTTTTCTCCTCCCAGCCTTTTCCTTTTGTGTTTGACTCTTCTCAGCATGTGTCTGAGAGCAGTGCTCAGGGGTGCAGGCGGGATGGTGATACTGCAGGAGGTTCCACTATAGCACTGCGTTAACATCGTGGGCTAATGATTCGGCTGAGCCTCTTGATTCAGTTGCAAGGTTATTCTGCTTTCCATTACGCTAAAGGTCTGGGCTTTACCTCATTTCTCTGGTACAACATTGACTTAAATAGATAACCAGCTCAGCTGAGGAAGAGCCTAGTTTGAACTGTATTTTAATACTGAGAATACATTGGATATCTCTCTTCTCATTCACCATCTCTCCCTTTTTTGCCTTTTCCTTTAGGAATCAAACCCATTTCTGGGAATATCTCTCTGGAGACATCCATCAATTTTTTTTTATGCTTCTTTTATGAGAGGCCTACCTCGCCATGCTCCAAGTAATTCTCTCCCTATCTTTTTCCTTATTTTTTCATGCCACCGTTATTTCACTTCCTTAGGCTGTGATTCATGTTGCTAGCTGAAGTGAACTGATCGCTACCCTTCTGATCTAGGCTGGTCATATGAATTCCTCCCATGGAGGAATGGAGAGAAGTGCTACGTATGTTAGAATGGGCTGACTTGCCCACCAGATGTTCCTTTCTTTTTCATTTGATTACAGAGGCAGCCTAGACAGCTGCCTCAGGATAAGATATCTGTGTTTTGGCTGGCTCATGTAAGGTGAAATGAATCTCTCCCTGAGAAGGAACACAGTCTCTCCTTGTGTTCTGCTCTGAACCTTTAACTTTAATATAAAACCAGCTACTGGGAGATATAGTAACAAGATACTTGCAGAACATTCTAGATACTTGCATCTCTCCTTCAGATGGAAGTCTGCATCCTCTGCTTTCCAGTCTAAGAAACATTGGAGGCTCACTATATCGCACCCAGGTCTGCTTGAGCAGAGCTGCATGCAACGGAGCAGGTTGCTTAAAGTAACCAGACCTTCAAGGAAAAGGACCAAGCAGGCTTTTGTACATTTGGCCTTATGCAAACCAAAGGAAAGTTGAACTGCTCTTTCTTGACTTAAAGACCAGAGATGTTCAGCTGTACTTATGCCAGGATGGATCTGTAAAGGTGGTCACAATGTGCACAACCATTAAATTAGAGCCTCTGGCCCTCAGATGCCCGGATTCTCCTTGCTCTGTAATGTGACCTGTGAATCACTTCCAGTGAGGACTCCTTCCCAGAAAGGTAGGCAGTGTGGCTTGGTGTTTGGAAACATTTCTTTAGTGGATCTGTATTTCTGATACCCAAATGCCATTTTATTTTCCAAATGTAAATAGACTTTTCTTCTGTATTGTTGCTAAAGTGATTAGCGGTTAAAAGGTCTTTCATTGGATAGTGAGATATGACATGCCAGGTATGAAAAGCAATACTTTAATGTTCCCATTTTTCTTTATGAAAGAATCTTTCTATATAGCAAAGGTAAAAACAGAGTTTGAAATCGTTGACCTGTTTGATCTTAAAATATCAGGAGGTAGGTTAATAAATTTTTAAGGCCTTGACCCTCAATCCTTCTACTGTAGCACTCAGACATCGAAACGGAGTGGGTGCACCTGCAATGGGTGGATGGGTAGGTATATGTCTAATACACACTGTACATACAGTGTGTACCTTTGTATCTGCAAACATATATAGGTGCATATATATATGTGTATAAACATTCATCTCCCCCTCCCCACGAGTATAGTGGGAATATATGGCAAAAAGCTATATATGGAGTTTCTGAGCAAGTTATCTGAAAAAACTGAGATGTTAACTAGTTATAGACTTGCTTTGTTTATAAACTAGCAGTTGGTTGTTTTTTTTTTAAGATGGAGAACTTAACATTCCCTTAAGACATTCTCAGTAACCTTTCATGGATTTTAATTAAGAATAATATCCTCCTTCTTGCTTAGGTCAGTCCTCCTATACATTGCATGATCTTTTTTCTCCTATGAAGTGATTGAAAATGCTCATACAAATAGCAGCATTTTACATTAAATTCTCTAGGTATCTGTGAGGCTTTGTTGCATTTCTGTAGATCCCAATTGGTCTCATCCATATTAATTGCTGCTGGATTTTTCCACAGATCTGCTCAATTTACAATGTTTGTACTGAAGGGGAGACAGTTAGAAAAAGATGTGGTGTCAAAATGTGGTGTGTATTAAAATGCCAGGAAGAAAGCTGTACAATAACCTTTACAGCAGCACATACTCCATTACAGAAATATAGGTGTGGGAAAACTTAAAAACTGTCGATCCTTTCTTCCCTGCCCCCTTTTCCCGCAGAAAATATGACATATGTATTTCAAACTGTATAGTGTGAGAGTAATTATCTTTGCTTTAATGTCTTGCCCCTTTCTTTCCACCCTTCAGTATTGCTGGAAGTTTATCCAAATACAGATATTGATTTGTAATAGAAATCTGTTCTTGACTAGCCTGGCTGCAGCACCTGAGGGCAGATTCTGGAAGCAGAATGGCTAGAAAAGCTGCCCTCCCTTTGCCCCCGCTCCACAAAGAAAATACCTTAAACATTGCATTTTTGTCAGCTATGAGGAGCAGTGCTAAGGTATGTGCTGGCACGAGATCTGATAGAGGCACCGGGCATGCGTATGGCCTGGCCACACAGAAGGAGAAGGCATGCACCCTGATTGATAACAGCGTGTGCAGACGTGATAAACACAAGGAGGCCCAGACGGCTTTTGGGAAATGGAATAGCAATGCAGAGGAGGAAGCGGGATTCCCCAAGGGCCCCGTACTCTGTGAGTGATGGGAATCATGATTCTCCTCAGATGAGAGGGAGTTATTCATCATGAAGACTATTATGCCACGTGAGGCACTGCTGAAACAGAACACCACCAAGCTATTTCCTATCTTATCAGGGTGTATTAATAATGCAGCAATAATAATAGAAGTACAAATTAAAAATAACTGGATGGGCAGATAAGCAGAGTTCTTGAGATTAACGGGATCGGGAATTGCTTCAAACAGTTAATTGCAGAGCAGCACATAGTGGGAAATTTGCCTTTGCTGTTTTGCCTTTATTATTTCCTTATTCTTCATCTTATCTCTGTGAGCATTATTTCTAGGGCTTTTACATAGACACTAATAGGCACAATATTTCCTCAAGATTTCAGTCTGTTCTTTTTTATCTCCAAAGAAATGAAGTATCTTTTGCTGATCCATCTAATTCAGTAGGGACTAATAATGCTGAATAAGAAGAGTATTCTGATTATTAGCCTTCCTCTACATGTTCCTCTTATCATTTTCTCCTCCCACTCCCAGTCCACAATATAAAGGCAGACAAGACATTACAAGTGTCAAATATTCAGGCTTCAGGATGAATTGATGTAGACTGTTCCCTGGAAGTTTGTAAGCTCCTTCCGGATTGCAGTGACATGAAATCCCCAGAGTCCCCGAGTCTCTTGAGGTGTAATAGCTGGGTTGGGCAAAGAGAAACACGAGTATCTGGTTCTTTGGCACTGGATGATTGTGTTCCCCCCAGTCCTTTCTTGCACAGCCTATGTCAGTCACTGACCTGGCAGGGCTTTACCTGATCTTGGGTCTCTGCATGGTTCCTCTCAGTAGAATTAAAATAATGATTCAGAATTACTCTTTGGTGCCCTGCTGGGTACCAAAGTGTGCCTTACTTAGGGCATGAGACTGCTGTCACTTTGATTTCAAGTCCTATTTGCTAAGCAATTTTCAGGACACTCAAATTCTGCTCTCAATTAAATAGGTATTGGAGCTAGTGCAGCCGTTTCACACAGCTCCATCCAGGCAACACTGGCCCACTGAGAGATAAGGATATCAAGGGAAGCCCATTTGATTGAATGCCCAATACACTGATGGAGCAGAAGCTTAGCAAAAAACTGCAGCACAACTGTTACTCCACCATTTTTCTGGAAAGCAACATCATTTGTGAAACTAGCAATATGGGAGCTCAGCGTCAAAGACTGTAAATCCTATGACATCCTGCTTTTAACATGGTTTTAGTAGTCCAAAAAGCTTCTCCATGTAATATTGTTATTACTGAAGAATTCAATCTATTGTACAGAATAGTTCATCACAGTTGGTTGCCACAGGAATATCCTCCATGATTTGTCAGATTAAAAGGGTGGAGAAAGCTGTTGCTTAAATATTGGTTTTTTTAGCAACAGGAGATGGAAGAAAGTAATCCCTTTGGAGGGGAGGGGATGTGAGAGAACTTAGTGTGTGTGGGGGGCAAGGACAAAAGGATGTATTGTCTGCACACTGATCCTGAAGTTCCTGTGCGTGCCATTAGTAATGCGGGTATTCAGCACAGTTTGATGGTTAACTTCTGAAATAGAGTGGTACACTGTTAGCTGGTAACTCTTCATCATTCAGGTTGTACCTCCACTAATGTAAATGGTGTAGATTAGAGCATCTGGGATGAACATACCAGTAGGTGAATTCACCAGCTTCATGCTCAAGATGAAGTGATGAAAGTAGGTAAACTACACTGGCCAAATGAGAAGTGAGCAGACTCTTATCTACCTGTGCTTACTCTTGACAAAAGCAGTGTGTGGAACATTTTCATCTCGTGAACTAGATGACTGAAACACTGAGCACATGAATTCATGTGGATGGTGAAACTTTCGGGGGTTCATAGGCATTTTTACAGAACCTGCCAACAAACTGAGTATCCGTGATACTCGTATCCGTGATACTCTTATCCATGATACTCTTTACCCATGATAATAGCTGCTGTCATGCTATTGGATTGATAGAATCCAAATTCAGATTCTCTTCCTCTTGTTTCTTCCCCAGGAATGATTCACAAATGTTTTCCGCCTACCTATCCATGTCTCTGATGTGCATCTTATTGTCCCTAACTGCCACTGATGTCTCTTGTTTATCTCAGTTTTGCTGTTGCACCTCCATTAGCTGGGATGCTCTTCTCACCATCACTGCACCCTCAGGTGGCCTGTCTCCTGAACCTGCAATCCTTCTACCTGTGCCTGTTCCAGTCTGAGCACTGCATCTTAAATGTCAACGTTTCTTCTCATTCAGGAAGGCTTTTTTTTTTTTCCTGATGTGATTTACATATGCATCAGTAAATGGTTTGCTTTTTTGTTGCATTTAATGAGAGACAAAGGGGGAAAAAGGAAAGACATGCAATCAGTTACCGAAAACTCGAGTTAAAGTATAAAAATTGGAACTGCTCTTCTCATATGTCTAGGTCTCCCTTCACTAAATTCTCAGGCAATAATCACAAAACAACGATTAATGAGACAGTCCTTGTTTTAAGGCATTATTGGCATCCACTGTCTCTAAGGGCTAGACTGGAGATTTGGTCAGGGGACAAAACAGATCTGCGAAGAGTACCACAGAGGCAGGCTATTAATATTTTCTTACAGACAGAAAATATACAAGGTGGGTGCCTGCCCTGCATTTATTTTTTTCCCTTCACTTTTTCAAGGAAGTTTTGTAAGAGCTGAAAACACCTTCTAGGCTCTAAGAGTTTTCACAGGAAGCCTTTTGCATCTCAGTGTTTTTTTTTGTGATTTTCTGGGTTTTTTTGTGTGTTACACAACGATTTATATCAATCCGTCTCTCCTACAGGGTAATCCTAGAGCATATGGAAACACGGATAGAGAGGATATGTTCTAGCTAGCAAGTGAGTCTAAAATACCAGACTCTGGACAAAGCTCATATTTCCTTTCTTTGCAAGTTACACTTATCTTTACCTCTCTCAACCATCCTTCCACTTCTGTTTAACTTGCTCCCTCATAGGAGTCCAATTCTTTTTCTTCCTTTATTTGTAGGTTCTTTTACTACTGTGAGATAGAAGAGTATTCACCAAATTCTCTGCCCCCTTGGAAATCTTTTAAAAATACACTACTAAGTAAACATGTCCGTTACTTAGTCCAGGATCAAATGACCTTACAAGACAGATAAAGCAAAGCTGTGGTAACATGCTCTCTCCCTCCCTTCTTCCCAACACCTTAATGCTACAGCACTGCCGCCCACCCATGCCCCTTGGTATCTCCTTGGAGGAGTGTTAGCATCTTCCTCCTAACTGGCGGAGACAAAATGCATACAGCCTTACATTGCAACATGCTAACTTGTTTTGAAGTAAATGATTCAAGTCCAAATTTGTAATGATTGTTCAAAGTCCAACTGATAAGAAACTCAAACTGTGAATAGTTAAAGACTGGTAATTGATTTTGATACTTTCTGGAGACTGACCTTTCATACCTCCTAACAAGCTATGTTTTAGCAAACTGTAGAAATGCAACAAATAACTAAAACCTTAATCAGAAGCTGAACTGAGGATTTGTCATGTAAATATTACCATCTGAAGTTAATTTCTTTAGGACTACATATCAAAACAGGCTTCTGAATGGAAGGTAAAAAGGATGTAAGGCTCTGTAAGAATGACTTCTTTCTGAAACAATATGAACCAAATTCAGCTACGATTCTCATAAGCAGAAGGCAAATGCTGAATTAAAATGGTTGTTTCATGAACACTGTGTGTTCCTGCTCCTGGGATTTTAAGAACAGAAAGATAAATTGCACCTTGCTTTCGCCTGGCTGTGCAAGCCTAGGGGGATGTTCACAGATCTGCTGCCCTTGTACCCACCAAGTAACACCACACATAACAGCAACACATGCGGTAACTGGAGTTCAAGGATTATTTAGGACAGCAGTGACCCCACAGTGGGCAGGAGGCCCTCCAGCAACTGCCTCTTCCTGTGTGGGGATGTGCAGGAATTCTGTTCTTCAGATCCCCAGAGAGATGTTATGCTGGAGAAATCAATTTTTCAAAGAGACCATGTGAGCCTGTTTCATTTGTACTATACCCCAAAATGGAAGCAGAATGGAAAGATACTTTCTTAAAAGGAGAGTTTTAGGGCCTGCTATTTTCAAAATCCATACAGCTAGTAATTCAGAGCAGTGGAGGGAAGGCTGTTGGTGGTCTCTCAGTGAATAGACAAATAGCTCCGGAAAACCACTATGTGAATTAGCAGTCTTGACTGAGAGCCCAAGATTAAACAGGCACAGACACTAAACAATCCTCTTGCCCCTTGAAATGGCCCTAGTCAAATAGAGCTCAGGTATGTTAATAGGTAAACTGATCTGGATACAGTTTATACAGTACCTGGTAAGTTTAGAGAAAGATTTTGGCTTCCAAAATTGTCATCATGGCATATTCCATAGTTTTTAATTCTCTTCATCAAAAAAAACAAGGTACAAAAATAAATCTTGATTTATGCACATTGGGCAGGCTGTCCCAGCAATCATGCCTTCAGTTCACATCCCAGCCTGTGCATGCAGAGATCAAACAAAAACACCTCTGTCACGCAGTGGTGCCTTTTAATTTACAAATAGCTGCCAGAGACCACATCAAGTTCAAGAGTACAGGGGAGGAGGAAGAAGGATGAGGAGGGTTATAGACTGGCAAGAAGAGCTTCATATTAACTGATATGTTAATTTGCATTTGCTGATATTTAGTTGTGCTTGAAAGTAAAGGCTGTTGCAACCCCATAGTATAAAAATGCTTTTGCTTGTGCTTTTTTCCCCCATTAAGAAGCCAATTTTTCTGTGTTTTACTGATCTTAGAGATAAGACAGATTGGGAAAGAAGTGAATCTTCCTTTCAATTCAGACTGAAAAAAACCCCAGTGTTACTCCTAGCTCCATCTAGACATGCCTTTGTCATCATGGTTCAGATCTGGTCCCTTTGAAGAATTTCTTTTGAGTAGATGTTAAAAATGTCACAAAAGAATGAAGGAAGGAAAGTAAGAATGAACTGAAAATTCTTAGACCTTCCCTGGCTCAGAACTTTGATTTCACAGAAAGTACACAAGGTGGTAGATAAATCATCGCAGAATAAGCAATAATTCTTCTGTTGTTGTTTAAATTGCTTTATTTTTTCAGTTATGTTCATCAGACTCTCATATTTGTGGAACTGGAAGGATGTTACTTGCAATTCATAGGTTTTCTTTGCTTTGAATTACCAGGGAGCACAAGCAGATGAGACAATACTAAAAAAACTTAACTGATAATAGAAGGTGGTATAATTTAGTATAAATCAGATACAGAATACAGCTCAGAGATTAAAGCAGTATATTGTGATTATGAAGAGTTCCTTGGAAATAATTCTTCCTTCTCTTTTGACTGTGTGGGTTTTTTCCCTCTTTAAAAATAATCATAGTTAATACAGCTGATGAGGTGCAGAGGGAATACAGGCTGAGTGAAGGAGACTGACAGGAGCAGTATCAAAAGTCTAAATGGAGATGCACCAGGACTAGTGTGCTGTGCTCATCTTCTTTCTTTTGTTATTGTTTTCAGCTACTCCATATCACAAATACCCAATATTTTTTTGTTTGGTCGTAGAGAAGTTACAAGGATGCTTCTGATGTATTTGCATTAATTCTGCTTTAAGCCACTGAATATTGTTCTCAGAGGACATTCATTGCTATGTGCTTCTGACAGACAAAGAGAAATAATTTCCAACTGAGAAATTAGGTGCTTCTGAGGACTAGCCTTTTAGAATAGCCTGTCTGCAGTCAGAAAGGCTAATCGTCCAAATGATAGACATGCATGGTTGACTTTCCTCTTTATGCAGCCTTGATTGAGACACGGTGAGCAAGCTGCTGGCCTTTGCAGTGGATAATTCTGTTAGAACAATGTCCTCCGGGAAAGGCTTTTATACAGCAAGGATGACAAGTGTGGCAAATTGCTTACAAACCCCAGACCTAGAGGCTTCTCTTTCTGAAAGCTGCCAGCCCACAGTACAGCAGTGCTACAAAGCTGGAATTCACTAGCTGTTTCTGCTGCTGTAAAAAGTGTTGCTTTTTTCCTAAACTTTTTGCTTATTTTCTCAGAAGGCTTCTTTTCACAGGACCAACAGGTTTGGGAGGCCCAGAGCCCATGAAAACAGAACAGAACCAAATGTTCACAGTGAGGATTGCTTGTTGTTATACCAATAACAAGAGAAGAGATCACCTCCTGATGAAGTGAAATAGGGCCCTATCTTCTTTCCGTTCCATTTCTGATACAGAAATTTTGTCTGTGGCAACTGAAGCCTCTTGCCCTCTAGTTTTCTTATGTTTTCTCTCTCCTATTTCTGTTGTTAACCTACAGCAGCTGCCAAAAACATTATATCCCATTGCATTTCTTATGTACTTTATAGTAGCTGCAAAACAGGTATATAGTTTGTGATGTGCTGATCTTCTGATCTGTGTATCTTCTGAGATATTTAATGGTCGCAAGGGCTCTTGTTCTAATTGCTTACAGTCTCATAAGCAGAAATGGTCTCTGCAGTGAAATGAAGAGGCAGGGCATCATTACCACAATGGGTGTCAGATCCAAAAGGATTTATTATCTAATTTCAGTTCATTAATGGCTGTGATATTTAACTCTTCCAGCCTGCCCTTTTACTAACTGTGTCTAGTTTTCTGGACTGCAATACCATTCTCACTCTGCAGAATACAGTCCCTGACTACAGCTTGCCCCTCATTGCCTTATGTCTTTGCTTCCAGGAATACGGCCCATCCATATCATCTTCCTTAGTGCCACTTTTTCACCTTCCCACGTTCTCAGGACTGCCTTCCATGTTGTCTCCCTTTTTTGGAATCTGTCTTTTCCTCTTACACCGGTCTGTGTCTTCACTCCCATCTAGCTTCCCCCCGCTGTCCTGCTGACCTTACTGTGTTATAAAAGGGGAGGAAGATGCCTGAGCCACAGCAGAAGACAGTGATCGAGTAGATCAGGGCAGAGCTGTGTGAAAGCAGCTCTGCTGATCGGTGCTTATTTACATCTGCTAAAGATCTGGTACCTAATATCCTAGGAACTTGCACCTAATTCGTCATGTCTTATTTTCTTTATAGATAGCAGAAGTAGACAAGTACTTGATTTCACTCTGGTTATGTGAAAAGAGGTATACAAAAGAACTGTAATTGGTTCAGATGCCATTACTGCAGTATCAAATGTCTGTATTAGCTGATATTTGAGATATTGCTTGCTAGAAACAGCATTTTAACACACTTACCAGAGACAGAAGCTTCACATTCTCTTCCCTCCTGCTCAGCTAATGTTGCTGCTCACTCTGTGTGGGCTACCAGCTCCCCCTTACCCTCCCTTCCTGACCTCTCTCTCCTGCCTTCTAATGTGAGGATCTGGTACTATTTCTCCCATAATGCTTTTTATTTCTGCTGATGCCATGATCTTTATTGTACCTTTAGGAAGTATTTATATGTTATGAATTATATTTTACTCCCACACTGGTTTCTCTTTTCATAAACGAGCCGTACAAAAATATCTGCGTTGGGCAGTTACATATAAATCTGATCCTTTTGTATTGTTCACAGAGAGGATAAGGTAAATGATGGATTGCATTAATAAAAAAAAGTGTATAGCTGTATGTAAACTGGTCCCTTATGGTATAATATACCTTTCTGCAGCCCTGTATCAACAACGTGTTGAACAAGACATCCATTTAGAAAAGGGGAAAAATATCATCTAGCCTGAAAGTTCAAGCCTACAGTTAGTACAACATGAGGGTTAGTGAAGCATACAGACGCTTCTTTGTCTAAACAGTATGCCAAGGAGAAAAAGGCCAGAAACGACCCACCTGGAATGTGGAAACTTTGGGACCATAAATGAAGAACCCATTTTCACTTTAACAAAGAGTGTGTTTAGAGGTGTGCTCATTATTTATTAGTATGTTCATGCAGAAAGCAACACAAAAGCTGAATAGGCTGTTCTGGCTTATGTACACAGTGGAAGATGGCAGAGTTCTCATGCTTTTCTGTTGAACATAGCTGTAGATGTTGTGTCAGGAAGCACGCTAGTAATCCTAGAGAATAATCCAGGCAAATCCTGGCCTCTCCCAGCCCACCCCTCCATCAAGAGAACTGTTATCATGTGGAATTAAAGTACTCTTGAAATGACTTACCATGGCTATTACACCATGTTCCTATTTACAACTCACTGGAGGTTATCAGCACACTTAATTCATGTGTTATGGATATTGTTGAAGTTAACATCACAAATCAAAGTATATTTATAATATTGGTTTAGAAGTCAGATAGTTGGAAATGTGTACATATTAAAAAAAGAAAACCCTCATCATTCAGCCAAAAAAGTAACGCTGGATTTTCTGTCATTAAACTGACAGCATGTTATAACTGCTGTAAATAATAGTGACTGCTAAAATCTTTTAGCCTCCCCAGTGTACAAATCAACCAAACATGGATTAACTAGTTTCCTCTGATGTGGTTTGCACTAATCCAATATCCTCTGATAACAGGAGAAGGCCTTTAATTAGAACATTTTGGTTTCTCTTCTGTGTGTGCTGTGGCTTCTCAGAAAACACTCTTTAGCTTTATGGAGTTCAAAGTCAAGTAAGCTTTAAAAATCTATTACCTGAATGATGCCTGGGGACATCTGTGCAGGGCTTTCACTGGGACACTGGGGCTGGGTGCATGTGCATTGTGGCTTGGATGAGTAGTAGTTTGAATGGTACAAGAAACAAGATGGATAAATTGCTCCTTCCCATTCCTTAGAGTGGAAAGTCTGCAGATGGGTGGTGCTGTGCCACATTCTCAGTCCCCCATGTGCTTCACTTCATACAGTGATGATGTGAGGGATAACAGGGGCTCAAGGTGGCTCCTGACCTTCCTTGTGTGTTTGCACTTCCTTGTGTGTTCTCAGTTGCAAGAGCTGAACAGCTGCAGGGCTGCTCTTGTGTGCTTTCTGTGGCCCTGCCGGTAGCCATTGCTTTTGCCTGAGAGTTTTTGGAGCAGTGCATGCTCCTGCAGCTTTTCCTTTGCTCATGGCATGCCTTTGACACAGTGATCCCATCTAGGGCTGTCCGACGGGAATACAGATTTCCCAGATATGCTGCTCTACCTTGGGAGCCCCTTACATTGTGGGTATTACATGAATATTGGACTCAGCAGCTCAATGACTTTGTTGTGCTGCTGCAGAGGAATACAGAAACCAGATTGCTCTCTGAGGCTGACAGGCAGACAGACTGGCAGCAGCCATCTGAGTTGAATGGTTTCATTTTCATGTTTTAACAAAAAAAAAAGATTAAAGTTATTAAAGGTGACAGTAGTAGAAGACAGGTTCTTTGGCAGTATCTGCACTTTCAGCCTTCCCTAGATTTCATTATGTTCTTCAACCAGTAACCACTTTACTTTCTGGTAATGTCACCTTTGCTCTCTTCTGCTCCTTTTGGTCGTCAAATTTATAGCAAAATGATTAGGGGTTGGAGGGAAAGCGATGGGGAGAAAGAGAAGGAGAGGCTAAACAGGAGAAGCAGTAATAAGTTAGTTTACTAGAATACAGGCAGGCTGGTGGCTGAATAGCTTTACTGAAATTTTCTTTTAACAGAGCAGAAAACTGCCCATCAACATGGATGCCTGAAATACCTCTGAGTTCTTGCTGAGGATGGGGAAATGTTTAGTGTCTAACTGCTAATATATTCTCAAGAACCTCAGAAGACGACTCTTACGTAGTTTGTGTTTGAGTTTGTTAGCATTTTCAGTGTGTGTGATTAGCTGAACCCTTCAAAGGTTGGTGTTCTTCCCAGAAAACCAGGCTTGCTCCTATTTAGCAATTCTGTAGACTTTCCCCCACTTTGGGGGAATCAACAGCTGGTCAGGGAGCACCTTAACATTTCAGTGCCAGAGATGTGCCAAACAATTTTAATGGGGTTTAAGATTTAAGCAAGGTTGTCAAGTCTCATGTGATGCATATGAGACTGACTGCAGCTGAACCTCATCCCAAGCTCCCCTATGGCCAGGACTGTATCTCCTAGTTTTGAAGCCTGGTGAAGCCTCCTTCCTGCTTTCTGACCTGCTGACTGATGTGCTAATTAGCTGTGCCTGGTGTGTCGGGCCAAGGAGGAGGAGAGGTGCGGCTGGAGCAGTACATGTTTCATGGACAAGCTCTGGGTCTCTTGCACCATGCGAGTGGACATGCAGCTGTCCCATGAGCACAACATACTGGTATGTGACTCGGCACGTGCAGTTTCATGCCCTGGAACAGAAGAATGATGAATCTAACCAGACATCTGTTTTTGACTCCCTCAACAGACATTTTACACCCTCAAGGGGTACATTATACCCATGTGGGTTTTCTCTTGACTACCTAAGCACGCACTTACAGCCCTTCACCGCATAAACCAGTCTTCCACATCAGTTGTGAATTTGGCTCTGTTACAGAACAGTAATGATTTGAGCAGCTGGGAATCAGAGAAAGGAGGAAGAGTGAGGAGAGAAAAGGAAGTTACATCTCTGTCTTAATGAACACAGACGTTTTTAAAGACTTTACTGGGGAGAAAAATATGTATTTCATACACAGTAATTTTACAGTGTAAACGATCATCTCAGATGAACTCAGGCTAAAAAATGACCTCTCTGTTTCTTCCTTATTTCTTTTTTCTTCCTTTTTCAAATACATTCAGAACCTTTTAAAAAGGATGTATAAAAGTATTGAAATTCACAGCTTGGAGGACAGAATGTTGATTTTATCATTTTTTGTAGACACATACATGCACAGACAGAAGCCAAGTCACTGAAATAGTCTGTAACAAATTCTGATCCAGAAAAATCTATGTAATTAGATTAGCCTTTGGCCTGGCAAACACTTCATAAAGTTCCATTAATACAATGTGAGAGAGCTAGTAAAATAAAGAGGAATTTATCATGGGCTTAAATTGGAAAAAAACCCCAACCCTACCCCAACCAAACCCCCTTTTTTAATTTCATGGCAATGAATTCACTGGATAAACATATTTATTGGTTGGTCACAATAAGGGTGTTAAACTAGGAATGCTCAATCAACAGTCTCCATATTTTTTAGAGCAGTATTTTTAAAATCTTTACAGGTCTCAGATGAGACAGATTTCCCTTCAATCATGCACTGAAAAATTGATCTTTAGTGGCAGTTATTGTTGTTGGTTTTATCTTTGCCATCAGTTTGTTCAGTGATCTCCTCTTCTAAACCAGACTGGAAAAACAGATGACATATAGGACCAGGTTATGGACCAGGTCCAAATGACCAGAGGAAAACAGAGTCTGAGCTGTGGCATCAGACATGGCTGAGAGAGCAGAAGCTTTGGCAGAGCACAGCAAGGGCCCACCTCTGCTCCTATTCCTGTAAAGGCAACAGGAATTTTATCACTGGCTTCAATGGCAGCCTAATTAGGTCTCTGAAGGCTTTTGAAAAATCTCTCTTGACATCTGATGACTGTTCCCTGTGGTGTCAGTGGAAAAGGATGCATCTTCTGTCAGTGCAAAAGATGGCTCTACATGGAACTTTTTTTTTTTTTGCTACAAATTAATATTATAGCATTTCTTTTGTCACCGTGTGGCTGAAAAGAAGTGCAGCCTTGTCTGTGAAATACAGCATGAGTTTGTTATGAACGCAGACAAATGGCACAGTAGGTTAATGCAATAGTCGATCTCTAGACATCCGGGTTCACACCCTTGGTCAGACCTTGTGTAAAAATGAGTTTGTAGTCCCAGAGGACTCTTTAGCACACTTCATTTACAGTACTCCTGCAAGTTTTGGCAGGTTTCCCTCTCTGGCCAGAAGGACTGGAACAGCAGTAGAGCTTTTCCAGGTGAGAAATGAGGAGTGCTGATAGAGAACTGCAAGAACATTGTTCAGACTCTGTCTATGGTGGATAAATAGAAATACCACCAATCCCATGCAGTTTTTTTGGTGCTTGTTTGGACACTTCCACAGTGCCATTCATTCCTGGCAGTTACAATTCTACACCTTTAGGCCTTCCCTTTCTGCCTGAATGATACTTTTCTTTACTGATGATCTTTTGTCCTTAAGATACTAGAGTATCTTGCAAAGTAATTAGTTGCGTACACCTAATGAGTCACAATAGTAAGGCCCAGAGAATTGAGTTGTACATGAATGTATAATGGAATGGAGGGAAGGAAGAGAAATCCTACTCTTGAAGGCATTGAGCACAGGTGGAGATGCAAGGACATCAAATAGATCCATACAAACTCATGAACATGCCTACATGTATTTGGCAAAGCTTAGGTCAGTGGTCTATATAGTCCAGTCTCCTGCTACTCTATCAAAAGCCATTGCCTGGTGATTTAAAGGACATCTTAAACTGAGTTGCAAACTGTGCAGCAGCATTAGCTGGGGAAAAGGAGAGAAGGATTCTTTCCTAACACCTGTGGACAATTAGGTGATACGGTGTGGTAGGAAGTTTGATTATTCGTAGCATCCCTTTGGGTCCATAACTGCAGAACAAATCCTGTTAAGGTCACACCTTCATCCAGACACTAAAAAAAAAAAATCCAGTTACAGTGTTTACCTTAATGGCCTTATGTAGTAGTGAGTACTGCATATTGAAAGGAAATGCTTGGTATTATCATTCTTAGAGTGAATTCATCCGCTTGAGAATTCAAAGTGAATTTTTTATTTAAGCATTTGTTATGGGATGTTAGAAGTAGAAAAGCCAGCTTCATCTTCCTGTCATTTACAAACCTTTCCTTTCTATAGTCCTCAGTATTTCAACAGCAAAGTTCCCGATGTACAGAGAGTAGCTGAACTTCAACATAGGGATAATGTCACATTTGGGGGAATTATATTACTGCCCGTAATGATGCAGAAAGTGTTTCAAGTGTTTGGCCATGCATAGGCTTTCTTCCTTTCTTCATCAAGGGCATCAGCAGAGTTAAAGTAATTGACTGTGTTCAAACCCTGTGGGAGATATTAAGCCCTTGGGGCAATGGCGGTCTCCAACCAGCCCTTCGCTTTTCTTCAGAGGAAAAATGTGGTGGATGAGGCAGAGGAGCCTCAAAGGCTAAGTCCAGCCCCTGATCCCCAGCCCCAGATATGCTCCTCTTTCCAAAGAGTTTGACTATTGTTCTTAATAGTTTCCTCTGTTGCAAGGAACTCCATTTTTGGGGTTACTCTGACCATGATCAGAGATTTCCTTCTAGTGAAACCTTTTCCTTCCAGCCTGAAAGGGTCCTGTTAATCTTCAAGAGCTGAATTGACTTAAGCGGGTCGAGGTCCTATGATTGCCTAAATCTGTCTGAAAGATAAAATCAGTGGGCCAGGATTTCACCTTGTATATTTTGGCTTGTCTGTGCACAAATATTGACAAATATTTAAAAACCATTTTAAATATCCACTCATAATTTTTCTTTAGAGCAGTTATGTATACTCCTCCCCTACATTTTTATTCTTATGCAGGAACTATTTGCTGCAAAGGGTTTATGATACAGGTTTCTATATGCTTTTCTAGGTTTATACATGAAAAGCATTCCTGCTTTTCTTTGCAGACTCTCTGGAAAACAGATTCAGGATAGTATGCCATGTATGCCTAAAGAAACTTCAAAGCTTTCTACACAGAAATGTGTTCGCTTTTAGGCAGGATTTTGGGGGTGTCTTTTTTTTAACTCATCTTGTTTAATAGTAAGATAATTAATTGTTTTTATTAATGGGGAAATGTGGTGAATGTATGTAGTCTTTGCTCTGGGTGTGCATCTCTAGAGAGAGTAACGAAGTGTAGATTAGCTCTACAAAATACATTTTATACTACTTCAAAAAGATAATATAATTGTGTGATTAGAACTTTTTATAGGTACCAATTTTCTCAGTCTTATTTTCCTCAATTTTATGTAGTCTAATGTAAAGGTTTTAAAAAATAATTATTTTTTTCTACTGGGATTTTCTTAACTCTTTCAGTACTTGAGTGTTTAATACATGCCCAGTCAGTAGGTCTAGTTCTACTAAAGCAACAACTTAATTGTCTAATATCATATTTTGTATTAGTACCTATGTTTCAGGATAGCCACTCACTGTCAGGTCATGATAATTCCCAATATTAATCTAATCAGATTATTTGAAAACTGATGGAATTCATTGAAAGTTGAACTAGCAATTAAGCTAAAAAGAGCTGAGAATTTTTCAATCTGTTTTTGTTTGGTTGTTTTTTTGTTTGTTTTGGTTTTTGTTTGTGTTTTTTTTTCCCCAAAACCCAAATTTGAGTGGACAGTACTCCATAGGTATGGAGTATTTTAATCTCAAAATTACTTTAATCTCAAAATTAATCATATAAACTACATTTTCAAAGTATTTTTAAAGTCAGTGAGAGGAAAACAGTTTGGTTTACCAACATAGACTTTTTAAATTAATCCAAAATAATTTCAGCATTTCTCAGAAAATGTCAGTCTTGTGGATTTTTATTTCTATTCAAAACAAAATCATATTTCAAAATATCAAAGTTTCTGTCCTGACAAAATAGAAATTCTGGGTGCTGGATCTTTAAAGTTGTCAAGTTAAAATATATTTATGATTTCTTGTAACCAAAAGCGTTTCAACTTTATATGTTGCAACAAGATACAAATTTTCAATTTAGATATGTGTAAGTGAGAGTCCTTTCCTTACCAAGGGAAAAAGAAGTAATTTTGCAAAATACGTTGGCTGATCTGAGTTTGGAATTTTAACTTCAGAGAAATAAATGCCGCATTGCAGAGGTTCAGCAAGACAGGTTTTGAGTTCATCCCTGCCCATTGGGGGAGAGAGGACTATGTTTTTAATGGCTTTTGTAGATATTTGCAACAGTGAGTGTCAGTTGCCAGAAAAGAGTGGCTTGATCTAGTTGCATCTGTATGGTCTAAAGGGGCTGAGCTCCATAGGATCCAGAATGCCTTCTTTGCCTGCAAGTGTCTTAAGATTTCCTATCTGTTGAGCTGAGGTTTGCTCCGGTCTTCAGAGGTAAATAAAGGTGATTAAAATATATCCAGATAAGAAGTTTGGGGTTCAAGTGTTTTTTTGAGGGTCTTGTTAATATAGCAGTCTAGATGTAATCTGCTAGGTATTAGAAATATCTCTCCTGTCTTAGGGCTGTAGAAAATCATGGCACCCTGAAACAGCAAATAAACCACATTTTTCTAATTGAAATCACTGGAGAGCCAAGGTAGCTGATGCATAAAGCAGATAACGTATCATATTCAGGCGTTGGTGTACCTCGTTCATGGTAGAAACCCTTCTGCCAGGTGAGCTAGTAGGAGGGATTTGAGTTACTCCTATCTGGAACTCATTATAGATTAATGACATTTTCTTCCTTATGCCTTTGTCCATCTGGTCACTTGCAATATTTCACAGTGTGTTTTATAGGATGTTGCAGTCAGTAAGAGACATAGTAAATTAGACTTACTGTGCATGTCAATGAGCTATACAGAAAAGATTTGAACCATAGACTAGAATAGTCTGGAAAGAGTTATTATGATCTGTCAAGTCAATAATTCACATTTTAGAAAAGCCCTCGGTATAAATTTACAGTTTGGATTCATTTTACGACCTATCAGGCCATTAATCAGGGCTTTGTAAGGTCCCCTAATGCAGTTTTATATAATCTGTATTTTCATGTTTTGACATGATGGACTGTAACAGCTTAATTAAAATAATATTAAGAGGTTTACTGAATCCCACACTATCCAAGGACATCCAGAGATAGTCACTCCATTGAAAATGTACGCTATTCTGTCTTCTTCTTGCATGGTGAATGGGATATGTCCTGAAGCATTTTGACAGAGACCATATTTCTTTCAACATCTATGCAAATTGGTAGAAATTAATGACAGAATGAATTTCCTTTACTTTGGCGACTTCATATGCAATATTCACCTTAAGAAAACTTGTATTGAATATTAGCTAATGCACATTCACATGCAGTCAGGTAAGATGTGCAGCATTTAACAGAAATACAGTAAGAGCAGCAGTACAAAGTTGTGTGTGAACCATGACATACTACCATTTATTAGGCTTTATGCTATTGAATAATCAGAATCAAAAGCCAGATGTAAATACACCCAAAGTTGAGATGCACACTGTCTGAAGATCTATATCCCAATTTTTTCTTTGTTAAGCAAAAATACTATGTAAGTATGAAAGATACTTGGCTATTAAAGAAGTAAGCACAGAGCTGCATAGTTTGCAGCACTCAGATGAGTGTTGCTGTGAGGACAGTCCTTAAAAAAATTAAGGACTAATGTACAGCTACAATACTGGACAACAAGTGATAAAGGCAGCTTTAGAAGTGCAATTAAAAACCTGTATTGTTAATTTTTCACTGTAATAGTTGTCATAATGCCTGTGACTGTCCCTGAGGCTTCCCAGCCGGACAGATTTGTGGTCCATTCTGTCTAAATGTGGTACTGTCAATTCCAGGAACTATTTGGAAGGGTTTTATGTACTGAAAGAAGTGAGGAAAAACTAAGTTGATCCAAGTTAGGGCTTTGGCTCCACTAGTGAAAATCTGAATATTATTGTGGTTGGCATGATTCTCATTTGGATCCTGGCCACACTCGCTTTCTGTGCTTCTCACATTTCATACTGATGCATATGATCAGTCTGTACTCAAGCAGTCCCACTTCAAGACATACCTTTTTCAGGTTTTGTGGTACAAAACCATCCTTCACCAGACAGGCAGGCAGTAGAGCTGTCTCCTTCCCTACCACACAGTGCTCGTTTAGGATCATGTTTAGATTTGAAGTTTGAATATTTCATCAAGCTTCATTCTTTGCTGCACATTAAAAATCACTCTGTAAGTGTGTCAAGGTTTAAAGCTGGGCTGGCTATTAAATGGATGGCAGATGCTCTCTATTAACCCTTTCCTTCCCCCAAAAGAGGGGATAAAGAGAAAAGGGAGAGACACTTATGGGTTGGAAAGTTAAAACAGTTTTAATAATACCAATGAAAAAAGAGTATAATAATAATAATAGAAATAATTGAATATATACAAATCTATACAAAACCAATATTGAGCTTCCTTGATGATGATCACGTCACCTCTGGTACTGCAGGGCAGGCTCCAGGAAGTCCCAAACTGGACTCAGTGGCAGATGGGAACTGGATTCAGGAATGCACAGATTGGGATCAAGGGCAGGAGAAAAACAGAGAGAGTCCTCTTTGGACACCGGCCATAGAAGAAGAGAGCATGACCCTCGTGATCACTCAGATTTAAACTGAGAATGACATGTATGGGATGGAATACCTTGTTGGTCAATTTTGGGTCACCTGTCCTGTCTGCTCCTCCTCACAAGTGTGACTTTTACGGCCTGTAACTTGTGGACCATAAGAGATTTAGAAGTGATCTTGATTTCTATAGGAGTAAGTATAAGCAAGAGCCTTTCTGCATACCATTCATGCCGTTACCTTAGTAATAACTATAAACTTCAAGTGTTATCAATCCTAGAAGCGGACACTGTCTGAAAAACGCAGTCAGCTTCAGAAAGTGCAGTTACTTAAAAGAAATTTAACAGAAAGGAAAAATCACTGAAAAGAAAATTGTTTCTGTCTTAGTCCAAGCCAGGACAAAGTGTTATTCATTGTAGTATCTTCTCCCTTTTATCTTTCTGATATATATTACCTTGCTTATTTGTTCTGCCTATGCTCTAATCTACTTTTGGAAGATGCTTCTTAAAAAAAAAACCTCACCTCCCCCTTTTTTTTTTTTCATTAATCTCTCTATTTTGTGATGAGTGACAAAATGTTACAAAGCATCAAAGATCATTTCTTCCCTGATACTAAGCTACAGTAGTGACAAGCATGGAGGATGAATTATCTTAAAATGAAAGATCTCTTTATTGCTCAAGAGAAGGCTTGTTGCTTCAATCATTTGTGAAACCTGTGCACTGAGTGGTACTTTCACAGCTGTTGTGTGGTGTGCAGTGCCACCCATGACAAATAGAAGTGTTACCATAGAAATTTTCATAGTAGGTGGAAAAGGACTGTTTAAAGAGATGGATTTAGAAACAAATTCATTGGTGTAATAGCTAGGATATTTCCAGTAGTGTCAACAGAGATTCAGTGTCTCTGCAGGAATTGTTATCCACCAAAGGCACCAAGGCCTTTGCTGAGTGATCTCAGTTTTGAGGATGCTGGATCTCATTGTTGACTCACAGTGACATCATTGTGACCAAAGTGGAAATCATAAGATTTTAGAGGAGATGAAGCAGCTAGCTCTGCCACCCACCTCTGAGAGAGGGAGGACGGAGCAGCAGAATTGTTGCCTGCCCAACCTCATCAAGGTCCTCCACTTGTTCTTATCTGCTACGAGATCACTCTTTCTGCCTGCATCACAAATGAGAGAAATCAAACTGTCAGTGTAGCTTAGGCTAGCTAAAGGTAAAGCGTTCTTGAGCAGCTCCTGAGAGATCAAGAACTTGATCTTTAGAAAGTAAGCTTATATGGCTGATGGAGTCCCCATCCTGGTGATAGGTGCAATGTAAGGAGCCTTGCTTGGATATGTGGAGTCCAGAATGAGATTATTCTTAGCTATTTAAATAACATGGCTAGAAAACTGATCACACTAGACTTATGATTTGACAAGGAGGGATCACTTTGGCACTTACAATGAAGTTTTTTAAGCCATGAGGGACTAATGCAAACTGCATTAAACTTCTGTTTTCATCATCTTGTCCATATTTGTCAATGCTGATTACAGCCCTTAACTATTGCTGCTCTGTTTAGCACCAGATGTGAATTATCAGCAAAGGTGCTGGAGTTGCTCTGTTCTTCTCTGTTAGAACATTTATTAAGAAATGTAAAAGCTTTCCAAAACAGTCAAAACCAGTTGCTCCTTTGATACATGCTTCACCTAGATATCAGGAAGAGGTAAAGTGATTACCATTGTCCAGGATTGTAACGTTTGTCCAATTGCCTTGTTAATCTCAGGTTTTGAAACCCAAATACAAATGCATGTTTGCATTAATTTTAAGCCTGTCTAGAGTTACAATGAGGATTGTTTTAAAGGTGCACCTGGAAACCAAGATAAAATAATCCTGTATAACTAGCAGCTTAGGGAGAAAAAGCACTATTATAGCAAAGTTATACTTTAAAAAAGCTCTGGTAATGACCATTGCTTTCATACTCAATAAGTCCTTATTTTGTGTTTTGGTCATGGAAAAAGCTGATTATACTCAACAGACAAAACATATTTGCAGGACTTAACAAAGTTCGCTTTTATAGTTCTTGTGGACAGCAGCTGCAGGCTATCAGCCTGGACCATTGATAAATGGTTTTGACATTTCCTACAGACACCCCTCATGAAAAAGGCTTTTTAGTTATCCTCAAATGTTGAATTCTGAATTATTGATCAGGTGCCATTCATTAAAAGCTGCTACTTGCTAGAGAGAATTCCACAGTCCCTAAGCTACACACAACATTATGAATCATTCCGTTGACGAACAGCAATGTTAAAGTAATGTTAAGGTTGCATGGTTAAGCACTCAGAAGTCAGGAAATGGCAGTTGAAGATGATGGGAATTTTGCCTGAATTAAGATTGCAGAATTACAGCTGAGGGCATGTACAAAGACTACTAACAAGCACTGGATATTTGTTCTAGGGCAAGTGGTTAGTTACCTGGTCTATTCACAAATACTGCCATTATTTATTGCAGTGTCTAACAAGGCAGCAATCAGCGGATGAAATCATTAGTGGTAGGGGTCACTAAGCAGACGGGAACTTTGTTGGCTGTTTCTCATTGCTATAGAGTTGCGTTCATCAAGGAAGAGCGTCAGTGGCAATGTTATGGTGTATACTACAGCTGAGGGTAAAAAAGTTAGTGGCTCCCTGTGACGCAAGGCAAGTTTCATTTGTCAAAGTACTGTTTCCATTTAGTTCTGCCCTCGTGGCTCGTGTTTAGTTTTCTTTATGTCTTTTTGTTTGTCTGCCTCTCTAGTTTGGTATAATTTTGCTTTTGTTATTTAGCTAGTTATGTTCAGTACAAAAAACACAGGAAAGCATTACAGTCCTGATATGTTGGTTCTGTGATCAGACAGACCAGGATCAGTGCTAAGCACACCATACCATCCTCCTTGCCTGCATACCTGGAGTTCTTCCCATGGGAAGCAGGATGCAGTGGAGATGAGCTGCACTGGAGTCAGATGCATGCCCAGGATGCTGGTGTCGCAGAGTACAACACAGAGATCATTTGCACAAGTAGCATAGGCTTAGTTAATATGTCTTTGGATTTTTTCAAGTCAGTAAGAGCATTCTTGTACCACCAGAGGCTGTGTTTGCTGATCCTCAGCTTTTAGGAACAAATTTGCTCAGACATATGATTTCCTTGGATTTACTTTCCTTCAGGGCTAAGAGTCAGGTTGTAGTGCCTTCTACAGGGTACCAAAAATGCCAACACCATGTTCACTACTGGTCAGAAAGCAATTGAATGTTAGGACTGAGAAGGCATTAAAAGAAAAAAAAAAAAGCTGAGGCAGGACAAGCAACCAGAGCCTCAGCAGCAGGTTCTGGAGGAGCTGGGAGAGGCAGCTTCATGTACTGTATGTACCCAGAGGAGACCTTTCTGGGGCACTCCTCTCCCCACCCCTAAAAAGAGTGACAACATCCCACAAATGGCACTATGAAAACACCCAAGCCCAATAATATCCCCACCAGGCTGGAGATTTGATTCAGACTACAGGTTGGCTCATCAGAGCCTGTGGCTCTCTCCTGATAGGATAAGTTCTCCCCAGTTTGTGTCTTGGTAGGATGCAAGTGGCATGTGAGCTATGTGGGTATTGGCAAAGCACAGCTCGGAGGGGACCAGTGTGACGCCAGTACAGCCCGCTGCAGTGGGAGGCTCCCAGGACAGACTGTTGGGTCACTGTTGGAGATGGGATATTATGGAGTTATGCGAACCTTTAGATGCATCTTGCATGGTCTTGTCTTCTATTCTGTTGTCCTTGGCACAATAAATAATCCTGTTTGTTTCAGAGGCATGCAGAATCAAGCCTACCATAAAAGTCTGTTCCACGGATTTCTGTTAAGGCTCAACAAATGCATTTTTAGTTAGAAATAATACATAGCATTATAAATGGATCTCATTAATTCTAAGTGACTGGCTGCTTGGGCTCTGTAGTTATTGTGCCTCCCTGTACCACTGCCAAAAATAGAAGCATGCAGGTAGTATTAAATAGAATAGAATCTGAAAGAAAAAGTAAATTTAATATCAGGTTTATGCCCTTTTAAACAGTATGGGCTACAGTTATGGGATAATAAAGGGAAGAAGTAAAGTTCAGGTACCAGTTTGTTAGGTAAAGCAAGCCTTTCCTGGGATCTTAGAAGAGTCATGTATTCTTATGTCTTATTTCTGCAGTCAAAAAATGAGCATAATTGTAAATATATGTCTTAATCCTATCAGAAGCCTTTGCAAAGCCCTATAGGATCTTCAGGTGAAAGGTTCACTAAGAATATAAATCATGTCATTGCTTGGATGCAGGTTTTGTCATTTCCTCCTTTTTCAAGTTTCCTTTTGTTGGTGGTTGTTTGTAAAGTCAAATTCTCATCTCATATACTTGCAGGTAAATAAGGAATTACTGCTGAATTCAATGACATTATAATGTATTAAATTTCTCACTAAAGCATCTAGCTCTAATCCTTGAAGTCTCTGCTGATTGTTTCATGCAATTTATGGCACTGGAGGCTGGTTTTACTCTCCTTCTGGTGACTGGATTTCTCATCTGAAAACCCAAGCGCGTATTAGATATCTCACCTATATTGCCTAATATAATGGTACTTCCTTCCATTTATATAGACTCTCTTTAATAATGTTGTCCCTTGCTTGCTTTGGAATTCTTTTCCTCCCCATGAATTCTGAAATCTTTTTCCTAGTCAGTACCATGAACATTTTATTTACTGGCTGTCATTACCAACTGCCACTCCAAAGCTTTACACATCTTTTGCCACACTTATCTGCATTAAACTGCAATTTGTCACTTCTTCTGGCTTGGCTTAAATAATGTAAATCCTTCTTATGTCATTGCATCGCTACTCATTATTTATGGTGCTATGCCATACACTGTTATGTGCAGACTGGGGAATCTTCTTTTGTATGCAGTCATGGAGATCATCTTTATAAATAATGGAAAAGCTTACAATTGTGATTATACATCTTCTGTGCAATACCTGTATATCCTTTGTTTCTCTAGCACTGAGAAGACATCTCAAAGACATGCGTAAAAGAAACTTTGTCATTTATCTGCATTCTTTCCATAGAAATTCTTGTTTCCTTAGACAAAAAAAAACAGAGAGCCTTGTTCATCTGGGAGTTCCTGTTCTTCTTGAATGTATAATGCAAAGCCCTCGGTGCCACCCTTTCTCTAATTAGGGATGAGATGACCTGCCTGCTTAAACTTACCAAGCTGCATCCTGTGCACCTTTTTCACAGCTTCACAAAAAAGGAAACTGGGGCTCTTAGAAGTAATATAGCAGACATGATTATCAATGAGCATGCTTGAGATATTGCTACTGTTAATATTGCTACTGCTTTCTATCAACACCAATCCTTGTGGCAGCCGAGGCAGCACAGTCATGTTGCGCTGGCAGGGCAGGTTTCTAAGAGGAAGCTTTGAATGAACGAGGCATAAGTTCTTTCCAGCCTTTCTGCACTGCAGCAGGATACGAGCATGGCCTACAAGAAAGAGCCAAGTGACTCGCCACTGCTGGCTCCCTCACCACTGGGGCTGATGGCAACCCTGTGTGGGCAGCAAGAATGATAGCAGCCTTGTCATAAATCATGAGAGCAGAGAAGTTCCTTTAGGGAGGCTTTCCTTGGTGGTGCCGCTAATGTGTTTGCTGGGTTTTGTGGGTCTGCCTGTAGGATCTGTAGAGACCAAGCCAGGCTGAAGTATGAACAGAGCAAGATACAGCACATCATGTCCTTGGGAGGCAACTACTGTAGCACCTGAGTTTCTTATATTTAACTTAAAGAATGGAAAGCTGTGCAATGTTCTGTGGCTGGGACTATGTAGCGGTTTAACCCCAGTAGGCGGCTCAGCCCCACACAGCTGCTCACTCACGCTCCCCACAGTGGGATAGGGGAGAGAATTGGAAGGGTAAAAGTGAAAACTTGTGGGTTGAGATAAAGACAGTTTACTAGAAAAAGCAAACGCTGCATGCACAAGCAAAGCAAGGAATTCATTCACTGCTTACCATCGGCAGGCAGGTGTTCATCCATCTCCAGGAAAGCAGAGCTCCATCACATGTAACTTATTTTGGAAGACAAGCACCATAACTCTGAATGTTCCCCCCTTCATCCTTCTTCCCCCAGCTTTTATTGCTGAGCACGACATCATGGAATACCCCTTTGGTCAGTTGGGGTCAGCTATTCCAGCTGTGTCCTCTCCCAGCTCCTTGTGCACCCCCAGGCTACTCGCTGTCGGGGTGGTGTGAGAAGCAGAAAAGGCCTTGACTCTGTGTGAGCGCTGCTCAGCAATGACTGAAACATCCTCATGTCATCAGCACTGTTTTCATCACAAACCCAAAACATGGCACCATAGAAGCTACTATGAAGAAAATTAGCTATCCATCCCAGCTAAACCCAGTACAGACTATAAAATAAATTAAACAGGAACAGGGAATGTTCGTGGGCACTGGCGCTCAATCATCCATACTACTGCATTGTTAAAAAGGTCCCTGGCATTGTTTTGGGCCACTAGACTGCTCTCCCAAACAATTCCAGGCATGTTTTTTAAATTAGCATGGGCAAAGGACCATCTTGGCAGACCATTGGATACTGCCACACCGTAGCAAAGGATAAGAATTACAGAGAAGGATACCTGCCGTTTTGTGCCAGGGAACAGTTTTTTGACTTGTTTAATTTTCTAGACAGTTACTTTCTATCTGAAGACTCTTCTGAGAAAGTTGTATTAAGTAGGAAAGAGAAAGGGGGAAACCCTCTACTCTAAAAAGTCACTAAGTGAAGCAAAATACCTGTTTGATTTTGAAAGGTAAAGAGATCTGACGCCAAGGAAATGAGGAACTCTTGAAATTCATGGCAGCCAACTGTACTTGCTACTCAGGGCAGAAAAATAAATTCTTATGGGAGTGAGAGAAGCAGAGCAAATTTTTGCAGTAGTGTGTTAGATGCCTAAGTAAGGCATCTGCTGACTTTACCAGTGGGTGCATGCTTTCATATCTAGTACTATTCAATATATTCCTTAATGACTTGGATGAGGGAATAGAGTGCACTGTCAGCAAGTTCGCTGATGACACAAAACTGGGAGGAGTGGCTGACACCCCAGAAGGCTGTGCTGCCATTCAGAGGGACCTAGACAGGCTGGAGAGTTGGGCGGGGAGAAATTTAATGAAATACAACAAGGGCAAGTGTAGAGTCCTGCATCTGGGCAAGAACAACCCCATGTACCAGTACAAGTTGGGGACAGACCTGTTGGAGAGCAGTGTAGGGGAAAGGGACCTGGGGGTCCTAGTGGACAGCAGGATGACCATGAGCCAGCAATGTGCCCTTGTGGCCAAGAAGCCCAATGGAATCCTGGGGTGTATAAGAAGGGGTGTGGTTAGTAGGTCAAGAGAGGTTCTCCTCCCCCTCTACTCTGCCCTGGTGAGGCCGCATCTGGAATATTGTGTCCAGTTCTGGGCCCCTCAGTTCAAGAAAGACAGGGAACTGCTAGAGAGAGTCCAGCGCAGAGCCACGAAGATGATTAAGGGAGTGGAACATCTCCCTTATGAGGAGAGGCTGAGGGAGCTGGGTCTCTTTAGCTTGGAGAAGAGGAGACTGAGGGTTGACCTCATTAATGTTTATAAATATGTAAAGGGCAAGTGTCATGAGGATGGAACCAGGCTCTTCTCAGTGACATCCCTTGACAGGACAAGGGGCAATGGGTACAAGCTGGAACACAGGAGGTTCCACATAAATATGAGAAAAAACTTCTTTACAGTGAGGGCAACTGAACACTGGAACAGGCTGCCCAGAGAGGTTGTGGAGTCTCCTTCTCTGGAGACATTCAAAACCCGCCTGGACGCGTTCCTGTGTGACATGATCTAGGTAATCCTGCTTCGGCCGGGGGATTGGACTAGATGATCTTTCGAGGTCCCTTCCAATCCCTAACATTCTGTGATTCTGTGTGATTCTGTGATATCTGCAGATCCACTGCAGGGAAGACAAGATTTGCCAGCTGATCCTATGTTGTTCATGCTGGGGTTGTTGAACGCTGTTTTGGTTTGTTCAGTTCTTATGAAAATTCCACTAACACTGGTGTTTATAGATGTTCTCAAAAAAAAAAAGCTGAAATTTCATCCCCACACATGAGCTGAGTTAGGCCATTGTTGGCCCCATCATAGATGCAGGTATGTTTCTGTGGGTGCATATGCAGGTATGTGGAGAGCGTCAAGCTGGGAAAAATCCTCCTCCTGCTTGAGGCAACAGGCAGACTGCCCCAGCTCTGCAGGTCTGAAATGCAGACTTCCTTCAGAGATCAGAAGGAACAAAAAGAAAAACAAGGAATACACAGTCTGTTTGTTGCCTGTGGGGAAGCTTAGGGAAAGATTGTTTCCATGAGAGGATGATCCTCGTGTCTTTTTTGTTTGTTTGTTTGGCTGGGTTTTTTTTAAAGAGCAGAAGAAAGTTGCAGTGCTCTATGTTAATCTAGTAAATGCTGAGGTAGCAATGTAACAGCTGTGGGACTGGGCTGATGTACGTGCTGGTCTCAGTGTTGATGCTCAGCACTGTCTTTTGACCATACCAAATTACAATGACAAAACTCAAAGCTACTGCTGACAGAAACAAGACAAGAGGTCACTGAGCCATGCCCTGTGACCTGAGTGTATTTCACACCTGATTTTACTGAATTTATTAGTAAAGTTACATCATCCTCTTACAAAAGGGTACAATCCTGATAAGGGCAATAAGATTGGTGTTTGGGTACAGTATACTTACACTACTTTGTATTATTGCTACAAGTGGAAATTTAACTGCTGTACAGGATAGGGTTGATGAGCTGGTAAAGCTTTAGCAATCTTACAAGAAAGAAACAGAGGGACAGTTGTAAAAAAGAGGAGACCTGCAAGCCCTAATGGTGTTGCTTTTTCAATTGTTTTCACTGCTTTTCCAAAGCAGCAGTAGAGGTAACAGCCATTTCCACAAAGAATATTAGTGATCAGGCCTGAGTGTTTTCTAATTTGTGCTAAAGTGAAGCACTGAAGCCTACAAGAGTTACCTTTGTGAAAACAGAGGAGAAAGAGGTCTGTTTACACCTGCTTCCTGACCAGCTTACACTGGCATAATTTACCAGAGTTTGTGGCATTTTTTTTCAAATGTGAGCAGAAGACTTCCATTAAAACAACATCCACTCATACAGTTCTGTATTTGTCTCATTCTGGCTCAGTCTGTTTATCTTGACCTCATAGATTTCATTTTAGCATGATCAGTTAATTATCTCATGATCTGTAAGAAAGAGCCTTTCAAATGCTTAACAGCTGTTTCCATATTCTCTGGGCACTATTGAAAGGCTTCTGGCTTTACACCCATCATGCAAACGCATGTATGTGCATAAGCATTTGGGATGTCATAGCTTTTCTTGTGCTGTAGTATTTTTTGGCTGGCTACAGCAAAAAAATGCATGCCTGCCACCATTATTTACAACTGTAACAGTGAGAAATTACAAACCCCACTCGTCATTAACCTCCAATAAGGCTGTTCCTGCAGCCAGTGATTGCCATTACATTGATGAAGTGCTAATACAGCTCAATAGCCCCGGCTGCCCCGTCTCACCTGTGACTGCACTGCAGCTCCTGCCTCCCACCACTACCCAGCATACATCCAGCAGAAGCTGCTCAAATGATTGATGAGAAAAGCAGCTCGTAAAGGCACACACAGTGCCCACAGCAACAGCTGTCTAGCTCTGTCCCTGCAGTAATCAGATGAATGAACCCCAAACGAAATCTTACAGGCGAGAGTAGAAGGAAGTGATAATATCCCCAGTGTCAATCTCTGATTGCTTGTGTTGCCTTGTTCCAGCCTCTGTTTGTAGTTATTTGTGTTTGATACAGATTTGACATAGCTTACCTTTCCCACCTTCCGTGCTCTTTTCACTGCTGGTCCTCCAGACAGACCCCTGCGGGCACAGGAGACATGGGAGTGTCAGTGGCTGGGGCTGGACTCTTGTTTTCTTTTTTTTTTCTCTATGGCACTAATTGTTATACTTTGCAGAGCCTGCTGAACCTTTGTCCTTCTCCACAGAGCAAGAACATAACAAAAGGTCCATGGTAGGTCACAAATTGAGTTTAGCTGGGGAAAATCCTACAATTAGCAACTTCCCTCTTCAAGAAATAGTTGATGGGTCTATAGGGATGCACTAGATAAAAAAGGAGAAGGGAAAGGAATGTGGTTCAGGCAGCTGAAATTGTGATAGAGCTGATTAAATGGTCTATGCTTATTTTTACAGTACAGAAACATAGTGACATTACATCAATTCCCCTATATCTTCCCTTCGTGCTACTGAATGGTACTTGTGAAGGAACTCTTCAGTGCCAGTAATTACAATTTAAAGATAAATTTATGAAAAATGTATATATGTTAGATTTTTATATATATTCAGAAAATGTATATGTTTTTTTTAAAAGAGTGTGTGTAAATTAAATACACACACATATATATGCATAAAATAAATACATAGACAAAAATACAAAGAAACCCTGTTGAGGAAACCTAAACAGTGCAGCTCTGATTCTGCTTTCATTTGTGGCATTGCACACTGGGAGTGAAATTGTGGAATTCACTGACTGTAGAATGCATGCAAGAACAGAACAAATCTTTGTAGGCAGGAACTGAAATCCAGATAAGTAAATGGGGGTCCTGTTGGATTGGATAGTTGTCAACTGTAATCCTGTGAACTACAGGAGAAAACACATTAAAAAATGCTTCCAGCATGATTAGAATTAAGAAGTGAAGCTATATCGTAGAAAAGGCACAATAATGATGTAGAGCGAGTGACCTTTTCTTTTATTATCTCTCTCCACTCTTAAGCTAGGGTAGTTCTTGTTGAGTTCAGCCAGATTTGCGTGAGTGTAAAATTAGATCAAAATTAGGCCCAGGTTGTTTGTTTTACCAACAGTGCACGTCTCAAGAGACTGCTTTCATGTTTCCCTGTAGAAACAGTGAGAGGTGCGTCTAAGGCTGGGCGCTGCCAAGACCTCATCACTGGGATTCAAACAAGAATTTCTGGCAGACTGAGTGGTCCCATTAATCACGAGTGGTATCTCATAAACCCTTCAATTACAAGAGATTAGTGGGAAACTGTAGCGTTGAACTAAAGCAGTAATGACACATAGGAAGTGAAGCAGAAAACCTGCTTTCTTCTTTTTAAGGAGAAGTTCAATTTACAGTTTATTTAAATATAAATTGCAAGCATAAAGTATTACAGTTCTTAAACTTCACTGTTCAGTTAGTTTCAAATTAACCATGCTGTATTTCTGCCTTCCCCAGAGCAGTACTGTGATCTTCAGCCTGTCTGTTCCTTAAATTGAACTGAAGTCTTTTAAGTCTATTAAGTTCCTGTGCTATCCCCATGGCTGGCTGAGTTACGTTTGCCTGTCCTTGCACTGCCTCCCCTGTGGCGTGGATTGCAGAGGCCAGCACGGGCTCTGAGCTTCCCCCCGCTACCCCCAGCTATAAATTGCATGAAGGACTGTGAAACGGCAGAGCAGGAGGCCGTGGTCTCCCATCATTTCTACTGCTGTAGCTTAGTTGATTTACTCTTGTCACAGCTACTGTTGGGAAATGCTTTGCACGACTCCTTGGGTTTAGGTTACATGCATAATAATGTTTAATAATGGAGTGCCTACCTAATGGCAACTGCCAGTCCTTTGAGCCCGGTAATGACTGAGTGTATCCATATGCTTGCAGTGAAGTAAGCTGCGACTCAGCCCATTGTACAGGTGTGGACTATAAAACAGATTGTATCACTCTAGTTCACAATCATACTGCATCTCAGGCACAGCCTTTAGGAGGGGTCCTAGCTCCCCAATCTCAGCCTGATTCCCAGACCAAAAGCCTGCCTGTCTCTTCAGAAGATACATCTAGCTCAGATATTTTAAAATCTCTTTTGGTCTGCCTAGCTTCTTGTGCCACAGTTATGTATGCAGTTCTGAATCCCAATACATGTTTCTTAGGGCTGAAGTTTGCTTGTATCTTGCCTGCTTGTTGGGTTTTTGCTATAGTCACAGCTCCCATGGCATATAGTGGACATGTATTTTTCACAGCCAGGATCTAATTGTCTTCTTAATTAATATAATGTAAATCAGAAGTAATTTGTAAGAGTTACACTGGTGTGAAACTGGCCTGGAAGAATACTCTAGGGTCTACAAATTACCAGCTGAGTTCAAATTATCTATTGCTACTACTTGTGTTCAGTGCTCATCACACTCATGCACCCATCTTTATTTTTGCTAGCATATGATTTTTGTGGAGGAGTGTCACATAGATTTGTGTGTGCTACTGAGTTTGGGCCAGGGACTGTGCTGCCCAGGAAAAGCATTTTTATTATGCTTACAGCAAAAATAATAACTTAGCCTACAGTGTAGGCACCTACATCTCAGGTAATCATTTAAGATGCCTGTGGTGGTATAGAGAAAGCAAGAAGCATTTGTGGAGTGCAACTCATCTTATCTTGAAGGCAGGTCTATAAAACAGACCATGTGAATTAGGTGCTAGAAGTGCCTGTTTCTCTCTATTGTCTACAAAGGGGTCAGACAACTGGCTTGGATGGAGACAGCTCTTGTAGGCGGGTCTAAATGGAGGTGAGAGGAATTACCCATGATAAGCTGTGCCGAGGTGTGCAGACATCTTCATGCCAGCTACAAACAAACTAGCTTCAGTGTAAGAAGTGGTCCAGCTATCAGGATACCCACATGTAATCAACATGATATTCCTCTGTCCTAACACACATGAACATGGTCTTTTCCAACCTAAATGATTCTATGATTCTATGTAGATGTGGCGCTTAGGGACATAGTTTAGCGGTGGACTTGGTAGTGTTACGTTAATGGTTGGACTCTATGATCTTATGGGTCTTTTCCAGCCTAAGTGATTCTATGACTCTATGATTCTATGAACTGTTAGGTCTCAAAACGAAAATCCCCAATGCACAGGAAATACAGAGTTTCATGGCAATAGCTGTATTTTTCTTGAGAAATGTCTATATTTGCCAGAGTTGAGGAGCCAGCCAAATGGTCAGAAAATGTATGCTGTTAGCTCCTGAGATTTCTGAGTTGAGCTCTTTTTTTATAGTTCATTCAGTTTATCTGATACTAGTAAATTTTTAGGATTTCAGTTAAATTGGTCTTTTACTCCAGGGAAAGAGAAACCTGATGCTTCAGCTTCTGTCATTATAGCTGTTGGAAGTTAGGAGGATTTGCAGTATTACTTCGGTAAGAAGTGACAGGTATTAATCTGATTTTGTGTGAACAGGTTTAAATCAGGACCCAAGCCAGTGATATTATACTGTAACAAAACTGGTGTGTCTGAAGTTAAAACTGAATGCCCATACAGTTTGAGGCCAGAAAGAACTCTTAGACTGTCTGTACGTGAAAGGTTGTTAAATTTCACGCACTATCCATTCTCCAAAACTGGAAGAAACTTAGCCCCAGAGTATTCAGTTAACTCCCCTTTGCACACAAGGACCAAGGATCTGGAGGACATGGATTCGTAGCAGCCAAAAATACACATAAACTTATAGGGAAATAGTTTTCTAAAGCAAAGCAAGTATTTTATTTGAAATAGTCGAAGAATAGCATTTCCAGCAGATCAGTCTAATGCTTTTGATATTGGCATCTGTTTAAAAATGTGGGACACAGTAGAAAAAGCCAAAGGCACACAAAGTCGAAAACAGGAAAACAGATCAAGACTGATATTGCTCTTTGTTTTCTTGCTGCTCTAGGATTCACAGTGTTGTACTCCCTCCCTTCTGAGCTGCCAGGAGACCTAGGGCTGGAATAAACATTCAAACCTTGCCCAGTTCACGTGGACTGACCAAGGGTGTTGGCTGCCTTTGTCCTTGGTAGAAATCAGCTCTGCTTAGGGTTGGATTTAGAAAAATGCCTTTGGCAAAATATTGGAAGTGGCTTTTTTCAGTTAGAGGTTAGGTTTCATAAGCAGCTTGGCTGAGCAGTTGAGAAGAGAACCCATTCACATGCAAGCAATATTCTTCCTCTTTCCCTCAACTCATTGCGTAAAACTAAAATCACGTGCACAGATTTGTGACTATTTCACCATATAATGACAACTTGTTTTCCCAGGTTAAAATATAAGGAGTCAAATTACCACTTTGACTCACAGACATATAGAGAAGACATCACAAAAGTACTGAATAATCCCAGTTAGTCTCTGATCTTATTCTGTTCTCTTCAAAGGAGATGTGTCAAAAATGAATTTGCTCAGATTTTACTTCTCAAAGCAGCTGATCTATTTCCATGTGGGATGAGCTTAGGCCAGCATGAAATGAGATCTACATACAAAGAGCACCAGTCTCAGTGAGGCTGACAGAAACTGCATCCTTGTCTGACTTTTAGGGCTACAACCTCCTCCCAGGCTGCATCTGCCATTCCAACAGCAGATGTGCTCCCACTGTATGCTGAGGTGACCCTTTGTGGTCACTTGGTTGACAACCGTGGATAGGTTTGATACAAGTGACATGCAGTTAAGGAGCATTAAAAGTTCTGTCTGGTTGGTGAGAAAGTCAGTCTGCTCTAGGACAAAGTGCATACAGGTGTGGCTAGAGGTAAGAGCTGGCAGAGAGGTGATGTTTGCCCTGTAAAGTTCAGGCACTCACGTGTCTGCAGGTGGTGAATTTATGCGGAGCACCAAAGCCAGACGTATTGACATCAGTTTTACTTATATCTAAATTGCTTATCAGCTGGGCTAAGAATACAGTATAACCTCATTAAATCCATGAAGATGTATTTTTGTCTTAGGAATAATGTCTTATTATGTAGCCATTTAATGAGTTGTGAGCTAACATGTTTTAACAAATCTTTTATCGCTTATTACATTCCACTCTCTTGATGATAATTTCAAAATCTGACCATGAAAACAGGGCTCTTTTCACAACTCTTTGATGATGACACTTAGAACTGAGCACTTCATCTTTTTGCATTTGGATTAGAATCGGAAAGGTGTAAATTACAGATCTGGCTTTTATGTGCTTTTATTGATCGGACTGCTTCGTAGAAACCGCAGCAGTTCTGATAGCTTAGCAGTCTAGATTACCTTTCAGCTTTCCTAATTGTGTCACTGGGGTACAGTTTATTTTCAATTTATATTGAGAGTAAGACAAGGTGATGTAATACCTCATCATTGTACCTGAGTAGCATCGACACTAAAACTCCATGGTGTACCTCATAATTCTAAATACACAAGTTGCTTGTGGAAGTAGATGGAGATGAGTTCTGGCTTTATTCACTGTGTATTTTAGGCCAAATTCTGCCTATAATAATTCCTGTGGCTTCACTGACTTCCACTGAGACACTAGCTACAGCAAGCAACTATGATTTGGTTGAGCGTAATTGGAAAATTCATTCAAAACACCAGTCTAGAGCATCCAACAGACTAATTAAATGCGGTCATCTTTTTGTGTGTTTGCTGACAGGTCAAAGTCATGGTGCGCATTTCTTCCACGCTTGCCAGAGACACGTCTGAGTCCAGCTCTTTCTTAAAAGTTGACCCCCGTAAGAAGCAAATCACGCTGTATGACCCATTGGCCTGTGGAGGTCAGAATGCTTTCCAGAAAAGGGGCAACCAGGTTCCACCCAAGATGTTTGCTTTTGATGCAGTTTTCCCTCAAGATGCATCACAGGTAGGCAACGTATGATCACAATAGTTACCTAAACAATAGCATGCACCAGAGCCAAATTAGTTTCTGCTGCAACAGTAGTACTTTCAGTGGAGTTAGACCAGGGCTGAATTTGGTCCACCAACATCATCAATAATGAAATCAGTTTATTAAATTGTATCTCAATAATTGTGTGCTTTATTTATTCTTTACTGTAAATAATTGCTCCTAAAATTAAACATGCAATAAATGTGCTAAATGGTGCCTATTAGGCAAATCCTCAATATCAACAAGTTATTGTATATTATAAAATCTTATTTGGTGTATACAGCAATCTGATCAGAACTGCAGTTTTCTGATGCAGTCCTCTATTCATTAAGAAGTCAAGAATTATTTATACAGTGTTCCATTGTACAGTTTACAATAGGAGGATGGGGATTTTAGTCCACAAATCTTTATTCATATGTATATATTCAGATTTCTTATTTTTATTAGACTACTTTGGTTTGATGAACTATGTTACCCAAATGTCATGAGGAGGACAGTAGAAGAGTAAAGTAACATTGCAAAGTATAATTAGAAAACAGTACTGTAAGTCTGTTTCTATACTTATAAACTAAACAGAGCTACGACACAGCTAAAGCATTGTCGTATGATCATATCATTAGGTCAGTCCCTGACATAGTTCTGGTCCAGGCAGCTAGCACCTCCCAGAATAGTGCCTGGATGCAGTTCAAGGGCTGGCCTGTGAACAGTCCCTTTCTTGGCCCATTTTATTTACTATTAAAGAGATAGTCTAGAAATATGCACGAACTAGGTGAATTTACATGATTTATTATCAAATGCAAAGTACTTCATATAAAAGCCTAAACTGCAAATTCTGATTTAGTTTCACCCACTATTGATAGGCAGTTGCTGCAGAAGCATGGTAGACCATTCAGCCTGCTTGAACCTTAAATCTAAGAATACCCAGGGTAAATTTGTATGTTGTACTTCTTAAAATACTACTACAGTCTTCAGGATGGAGCCTACTGCTGCTAAAAGCTAAGAAGACTCACAATAAAGTAGAGAAAAATTAAGAAATGTCACCTGCCTAATACCAAAGAGGCTGTTTGTTCCCCTTACATTCCTTACCCACCTGCTAGTGGAATTGAGCTCAGTCCATAATTGGGCAAACAATAGAGCCTGTAAAAATTCCTCTGTATTTGATTGTTTTTTAATCAAAAAGTATTTTTAAAGTCCCCTAAACAGGCAGTTCTAACAAACCAACAACATCCCCATACAATATGTGTATTTTGTTTAACCCCACAAAGGATGTTGATGCTTCGGCAAATGAAACTTACTTGACATAGAGCAAAAGTCCTGCTTCACGTGCTTACGCCAGTAATGTCATTCCCATCAACAGCATAGGCCACATGAATGAGACAAGCAGGATTAGACGTTTTGATCCTTCAACATGCTATCTGGAGCACTGATAACATTATGACCGTTTTCCAGTGAAAATACTCTATTGATTTTCCTTATTATTGTTAATTGTTTTATTTTCTTTTCTTTTTTTCTTCTTTTTTCCTTTTTTGTTTTTAAATACCTGTGACAGGCTGAAGTATGTGCTGGAACTGTGGCTGAGGTGATCCAGTCTGTGGTCAATGGGGCAGATGGCTGCGTGTTCTGCTTTGGCCATGCCAAGCTTGGTAGGTATCGTTAAATTTCCCTACTCCAGCAGAAAAGAGAATATTTTTAACCCAAGATTGCTAGTACATTAGATTAGGGAAAACAAACTTTCATTTGTCTGTGCATAGTAATTGTATTTGAAAGTGGTACACTGTGCATGACCTTGTACTACACCTTCACCTCTCGCTTACACTATCTGTTCACTTTGCATATTGTCTAAATATTGGACAGCATGCTCTTTGGAACAGAAGTTATCTTTGAGTTGTTGCTTCATTCTGTCCCCTGAGTACTATAGCAATTTTTAGCAGTTTTCAATTGTTAATGAATGATCCAACAGTGAATTGTTAATGAATGATCAAACAGTGATCTACAGTTTTACAAATGTGCTTGGTATTGGAGACTGTTTGACAAAATACCACTTTTACCAAGCTGTGTAAAGGCCGTGAGTATCCACTCAAGTACTTGGTGTTTGTGATGGCACTATTCAAGTGCTGTGACTGGGCACTCAAATAGTTTGATTGATATTCTATTCCCTGATTAGACAATTCACGCGTTACTAACCTCTTCCTATTCTGTCTCCAACAAATCCTATTTTAATGGTTAACTGAATGTTACCAATGGATCAAAACCCACTCTTCGCAAACACATCAACAGCATTTCAGGTATTCATGGAAAGACAATAAAAAATAATCATTATAATTAACACACTATTCTTTTGAAATACTGGATTTCAAGAGTAATCGTATATTTTGTTCATGCTTATCTAATAGTATTTTGAAAGAAGAGGGTTGTATCGTTATGTGTGCAATGATCACCATTCTTTATAGTCTCAAAGAAACACAGACTTACATGTACAACTTTAAAAGGATAATTCAGTTTTTCAAGTGATAAAGAAGATCAAGCTGTATCAGGCCATGATTATCCCAAACTATAGGCAACAAAAACTGGAGAGTACTGAATGCTGCAATGCCACCAGCCCTGGTACAATAGATGGAGCAGGGCCACAAGGCCCCTCTGGGCCAGGCAGTACTAACACTAGGATGAGCACTTGGATATTTAACCCCCTGTGACCTGCCAAACACGAGACGGCAAATGAGATGGAAAAGAAAGCCACCAGGTAACAGCGTCTCACAAGTGCTACATGTCCTTTAGAGAGGCAGCCTAGCTAGGGCTTTGCTGGAGCATGAGTTGAGTCTCTGCAGTTGCTTCGTTAATGGCACCACCACCATTCTACAACCGTGAACACACCCGGACCTTGCCAGAGACATGTGCATAGAAATACTTTCTTAGCTGATCTTTTTCCTCATAGATTCAATATAAGAAATGAAATAAGGTAAAGAAGCCACAAATACTTGCCTGAAAGCATGTATACCTTTATCATTTGGCTTATAAATTTAGGAGCTTTAGGAAACTTGTCTAAGAGCATTGCATGTAGTGACACCTAAAGCAGTATAAGATAATACTTTGTGCCTCTTCTTAATCAGCAAACTTTTACAGCAGAGACAAGCCAGAGCTATAATTGCAGAGTCAAATAATGGCAAACCAGGGGAAGATTTTGACCCAGACAAAATATTTCTTGTTGTGGACCCACTTATGCACCAAATGACCACATGTACCACGTTTTTTTTTTCTGTATGAAGTTACATCTTTATGATCCTGGGACCAGGTTTATGTCAATCCCAACCCCAGCGTATGAAACATAATGTAGTCCTTTAAAGTAAAATGGTATTCAAAGAATACCACACTCACAGTATCTAAAGCACGGATTTTTAGAGACCATAGCACCCCTGATCTGCTCAATTGCCCCCACTATTCACCCACATTAGAGGCTGCAGTGTGGCATGGTAGGGACCTGCAGCACCCTGCCTGGGGAATGGGCAATGTCAGGGGAATGCATGAGGTAATGATTTTTGACAGCAGCTCAAAATTTCATCTGTTGGCTTTAAATGCTCTCCATTTTCCATGCACTATTTGTCTGCCTGCCTATCTTCCTCCCTTGCTGACTGTCCTTATTGTAGCGAAGTTGTTTTCATAAGGCTGTGCAGGATAATCTCTCTTGGCAGAAGGCTGTGAAGGTCCTGGGAGTGATGTTATCTTTTCTCCATACCCCCATTCCTGACAGGGAAGTCATACACCATGATTGGGAAGGATGATTCCATGCAAAACCTCGGCATAATCCCTTGTGCCATCTCCTGGCTCTTCAAGTTGATTAATGAACGCAAAGAGAAGACAGGAGCCCGCTTCTCGGTCCGAATTTCTGCAGTGGAAGTGTGGGGGAAAGAAGAAAATCTGAGAGACCTGTTGTCAGAAGTGGCTACAGGCAGCCTGCAAGATGGCCAGTCCCCAGGAGTCTACCTTTGTGAAGACCCCATTTGTGGCATGCAGGTGAATCCAAGGTTCATTTTATACTGAAACAAGCAACGTGACCTTTTTTTTTTTTTTTTAGCTATTGAGATTGTTCAATTCAAGAACTACCCAGAGCATAAAGTTTATAGACTTGAAAGTGTTTACTTTAAAACATGCAAGAACTTTATGACCTGCAGCTGCAGGGCCATCTGCTCTCCTGGCCTAAATATTTGTACCTCTGGTATAACAGATGTTGAGCAGTGGCTTGTGTTTGCAATAAAATGTGAAAACATTCAGTGCAAACAAAAATTCACCTCATTCTTAAAAAAAAAAAAGTGTGATCTCTCTTTTGTAAAACAGCAAGCTAAAATATTTACAGTACTGCACAAATAGCTGGAGGCCATTAATATGGCTGTTTATCTCTTTATAAACTACATTATTTATAGCACTTGCATTAGCAATGTTGTAGGAAGCATTAATCGCTACTTATTAATTGCTGCCAAGAAATAAATTCCTAGGCTGGGCAAGCCAAGAATAACTAGAACTCTTCTCAGGTTTGGAGGTTTAGCAGGAATGAGTAACCGGCTCATGTATTTCCTGGGTAACCTCTAGAAAGTCTCAGCAGCCTTATTTTTTTTTCTCATCTTGGTTTGAGGGGAAAAAAGGCCTGTTCTTTCATTTAGCTATCTGTGAGGGAGTAAATCAGATTTTTGTATGAGTAGATGAAGAGGGAGCAAACCAGCACGATGGAGCTTGAATATATTCTTTCAACCTTAAAGGCAAAGGCTGCTTCCATCCAGAACCTGCAGAGCACTGTCTGTCCAAGGATAGGGAATGGAGGGAGGAGGGAACAGACCTACAGGGTCATGTACCCTATTTCCAGCTCCAAGCATCTAGAAATCATGATCCACATCCACAAAAGCAATGAATTGTGAGATTTTAAACAGCAAGTAATAAATTTTGTGGTTTAGCCCTTTGTGGTTTAAGCCTTTTGGACATACTTAGATTATATTTTCTGTTCTTTTCCATTCTACCGGAGGACTAAAAAGTTGCATCTTGATTTTAATTAACAGGGTTCTCATTCTCACTTGGCTCCTGCCTTTAGTGCTTTGTAAAATACTTACAGTATCACAAGAGATTTCACCCTTTGGTATCCAGTAATGGGTGCAGTCTAGTGAATATAAGGTGAGAGACTTGAGTCTTCACAGTTCCCATTGGGGTGATAGATGGGCCAGTTAGGATCTGAATTAGTATACGTATGTTACATAGGTTACGTAACTGTGTAACAACTAGCCTCTCCTTAGAGCTCAATTCTTTACTGAGGTATTTAAGTACAATAGCGATAATAATAAATATCTCATTATTGTTGCTTATTTTCATATAGATACAGACAGAACAGCCATATACAAAATGAATTATTTTAGATTGGTGGAGAAAAAGTAGCTCCATGAGATGTCTATAAATCTCTGCAGTATAAAATACTGAATTAAATTGCAAGAAAAAAAGCCTTTTTTTGTGTGTGTTTACAAGACATAGCGACATTTTAGAGTCATGTCCCCTACACCCGAATTCTCAAAATCCTCAGATGAAGGGAGAATATTATATTATAGCCATACAGATATGCAAAATCAGCAGTGTGTATAGCAAATGAATAATCACCATATGTCATACTGTCTGTCATTGGGTCTTTCCAAGTATGCACATTTTATTGTTGCTTACATTAGTGAGATCAGCCCGCAGACTGGCCTGCCTTCTGCTTGCCTTGTTAACTTCTTCCTGCCCCCCTCCCTCTTTCTAGAGACAGCTTACCCTTCAGCTGTGTCACCCCATCCCATGCAGAGCCTTGGCTTTATCCCTCCTCAGGCTGATTAATGGTCACGAAGAGAAGACGGGAGCACTGTCTTCTTTAGGAGAACTTAACTTCTAGCTGTATTACATAGCAGGGGAACAAACCCTGAGAATGGAGTCCTCACTGTTTTTACGCCAGACAAAACAAGTCTATCCTATGGGCTGTGGGCCGGCTCTGCATACTGCCTTAACTAATGCCATCAGATTGCACAGTCACATGTCCCTTCCATAGACAAACTAATCTTAGGTGACATGAAACATGCATGCGTTCCTAATGTTTTGGGGGGTTAATAATATCTGCCCTCCTATGCTGTCTGTCACTTTGGAGAGATAAGAGCAGGCTGGTGACTGGGATTGAGGTCCAGCAAATGTCACTGTATGTACGTTACCTGCCTTGTTCCATTTGATGGATTGTCCTGGCTCCTGAGCAGGTGCATAAGCTTGTGGTATGAAGGGGCAAGAAAAAGCCTTCTCTTCTGTGCTGCTTCCCACATGCTATGGGGCTGAACACAAGCTTCAGTCTGTTATTTACCAGATTTATCTGTGGACTGCTCCCTTCTAACACTTTCTGAAGGACAGCACGTAGTCCTGCCCCTGCCAGTCTCCACTAACTGTTGAGTTTGGGATTGACGTGTCTTCCACAATTTTTTTTTCGCTTCTAGCTGTCGGAAGGACACAGTGATTGCCAGAGCCAGCAATGCAGGGGAAAAAAGGCAGTAAAAATAATGAAAAAATTGAATAATTAATAAGCATAAATAGCTTAAAATTCTGTGAAAGTGAAGGAACAAATTTATGCATCTGTCCAGCCCATAGGACAGTTTGCAGTTGCTGGGGTTCATGTGTAACTGCCACCAGAGGTACCCTAAGTGAGAACACTCAAAAGCCTGGATTCAATTGTGGAGCTCCTGGAGGGCATGCTATTGCCACTGCCAGTGTCAGGAGGGTCTCATTGCATCAGGCACCTCCTCCTCTTCGGTGCCATTAGAAGCCAGTGTATCCACAGTGTGCATTGACCGTAGGAAGTTGTCTGGTAGTGTTGACTTGTGTGGAAGTTTCTAGGTCATTTCTCCCTTGTGTTAAATGCAGCTTCAGAATCAGAGCGAGCTCCGCGCCCCTACAGCGGAGAAGGCTGCCTTCTTCCTCGATGCTGCCATTGCCTCACGTCGCAGCAGCCAGCGGGACTGTGATGAGGAGGATCACCGCAACTCCCACATGCTCTTCACTCTGCACATCTACCAGTACCGCATGGAGAAGAGTGGCAAAGGCGGAAGTAAGCTGTCCCTTCGCTCCCTTCTGTGTCCTCCAAGCCTGCATGGAAACTGGCTTTAAACAGGCCTTTAAATAATTTTCTTTAGTGGTGAAAATTACCAGAGTGCTCCATTCAGCGTGGGATGGGGCCATTCATACCAGCAGACAGTTCGCATGCCTGGTACAGACCCACCAAAGGCCATTAAAGGCCACTGGGGATTATTACCATCACTTGCCAATTTAGTTTCTGTTGTGGAGATACTAACAGTAAGTCCTCAGCACCGTGTGGGCCTCTGTATCTAAAAGAAAAAAAATGTGCTTTTCAAACTGGCTTCTAGTATTATCTTTACTGATAGTGTTGAGGTCATGGATTAAAATATTGTGTCGACGGGAATTCCTTACCACCCTTACGTTAGCTGTTCCTATTTGGCAGCTAAATAGGGCAGTGTGTATGGAAGCTGATGTTGGCAGTAGTGCATAAACTGTACCTTTTCTTGGAGATATATGATATTTTAGTTGCTGGCCCA